>NC_046156.1:131984802-132608450 GCF_011064425.1 Rattus rattus
AGATCATAGTCCAGTGACTGCTCCTGGTCAATGATCCCAGATGTCAGGCATTGAATGACTCAGAGGATCCATTATTGAGACACAATGGATTCCTTGGATTAAAGACATGCCTCACGGTCATTCCAAGACATTGCACATTTTCCCTTCTACTGTACGATAATATAATTTGTAATCTAGCAAGCTATTATTGTTTTCTTCTAGTTAATTAATTAATACTGAGGAGGATGTCACAGTTTATCCCAGGCTAGCATTGTTGTCTTAGTCTCTTTACAGCTGGAATTACAAATATGTACCACCAAACTCAGTCTTTGATCCGTGGTTGTAATCAGTTAGAACTTATATATGTTTTGAATCTGACATCATATTTTATGTTCTTCATTCTCTCTTTTCTCCTTTTTTTGCAACCTTTGTGTACATAACCCCTGTGTATTTCCCAAATTGAAAGATGCATATGCTCATTTTCATGCTTTCATGGCTGCAAGCTATTATGAAGTTATTTCTCTAAAGATTACTAGTCACTTACATGCTTTGAACAGTGGAGAATTCTCCCCTTAATTTATTTACTTATTCACGTCTTTTCACAGCAATTAAACTCAAACTAAGACACATTCCAATTGATTGCAGCCCCCTGCTGGTCAAGCCCAACATGCCCTTAGTGGGAACAGAGTTACAAGGTTCTTCTATCTAGGACAGGACCCTGGTATGAGGCTTCACAACTGTTGCTGTTTTGGGCAGAAGACTTGCTTTTTGTAATAATGTATATATTATCTGGACCCTCTAGCAAGGGAGGACTCTTTTCTTCTGAGGAATGCCCTTTCTGTTCATGTTAATGACTCCAGGATAATTAGAAACAGCAGGAATCCAGGAGTCAGGGGTGTGGCTTTGTCTCAGCAAAATGGTAAACATTGGTGCCTACAGGACAGCCCTTTAGGCTATAGGAAAGAACTCAAAATACATGAGTTCAATAATATATAATTTATAATTTCTCAACTATGCAAAAAATATATAAGGATGCAATGTTAATTTTGAGGGGCTTCACATATTTAAAGGAACAGAAGTAGCTACACTATGAAGCAGCTTGTCCTAAAGATGCAAAGGCAGGTAGATACAAATGCAGGCAGATTCCTGAGTTCAAGCTCAACTTAGGACAGAACAAGGTTAAGTCTAGGCATGGTTGAAATGGTAATTTCTGGAAAGGGTCCCACCCAACTACCTTATTGTCTAGCTTAACAACACCAGACAGATCTCTGAATTCCTTTGCAATGTTAAGAAAAAAAATGCTTGATTTCTCCTAAGAATCAAAGGGCTAGGGGGTCACAGGATGCTGAATAAGATAACCAAAAGGAAAACCTGACGTACATGACTGGGTTGATATATAATATAAGGCAAGCAGAACATTGACACACAGCGAGCAAGCAGAATACAGAATGAGAAGTGTCCAGAGGGAAAGCAGAACACAGAGAGAAGCAGACTGGAAAGTTGTATCAAGCAGAACACAGGTCATCAGCTTGAACCCCCGATTTGACTTTAAGTCAATCTTTTAGCTGCTCCCACACACCCCTTCTCTCCTTCCAGCCCCGTCCTCACACTGTAGTCCCCCATTCCCCCTCTCCCTTCTCCTCTGAGAAGGAAAGCCTGCCTGCCCCCCCTCTATAGGTAACAATCCATCCTGGCACATCAAGTCAAGGTAGTACTAGTCACATTCTCTCCCACTGAGGTCAGAGACAAGGCAGCCCACCTAGAGGAAATGGATGATTCGATATCAACCCAGGCAGTCAGCCTAAAGGTCAGCCCTACCTACCTACTAAGTGCCTAGTTGCTGTTATTGTAGTCTGCCCTCTAAAAAGTGTATAAAAGGTGCTTGTAAGTTAGAATCAGGATCTCCTCCAGTCTCTTGCTTAAGAGACTGCTGAAGGTTGATCCCTGCGTGCTGGAAAAATAAACCTCTTGCTTTTGCATCTGTCCAAGTCTTTTTGTCTCTCTGAGGGTAAAGACTGCTGGGGCTTTACATGAGGACTTCTGTTTCTCCTTAAATTTCTTTTTGATATTAACTTTATTCTATTTTCTACATAACTTTAAGTACATAAAGGTTTACTTCCACAGGCCTCAGGCCGAAGTCACAAGACAATCTCTCATCCTCTTTTTTCCATCCCCCGACCCCCCAAAAAGATGGTTGCATATTTTGGTCAGGGTATCCTAGAGAGAGAACTGGAACTTTTGCAATACTAATGCTGTGCAAGATTCTAATGTAAATCAAGACCTAAACAACCTTAAAAATTAAACTAAAACAATGAGATAAAATATGATGCAATAACTGTTTGACACTTTAGTTCACAAGCAGCCACAGACAATGATGTCAGAGAACCCTGTTCTTCAGCTGTCTTCAACCCTGTTCGTTATCTAGTGCCCTAGTATAGTATTGCCCTGCTTAGTGAGGTTGAAGTCTACCATTGTCTGGAAAGCCTTCTGGGGTCAGCATAAAATGGCAGGTTCCGTTTACCAACAGAGCTTCTCCTTCTCTGAGTTTGTCTGAGAAGTTCAACCCTCACCCCTGAACACACACACTCGCACAAACACACCTCTGTTGGTGTATGTCATGAAGCCTTGGTTAGATTACAGGTTTAGCTTCCTTTTTTCCAATAAGAACCCATTCAGGCACTTCCTCTTCCTCTTCTCTTGCTCTTGCCCTCTTTCCCTTTGTTCCCTCTTTCCGCATTCCCCTCTCCACTTCCCTCCACATGCTCATGGCTTCTATTCCTCCTCTCCTCTTTACTCTTCTTCTCTCATTAAACCTCTCCACATAGAAAAATAAAAAAGAAAGAAAGAAAGAGAAAGAGAGAAAGGAAGAAAGTAAGAAAGAAAGAGAAAGAGAGAAAAGGAAGAAAGAAAGAAACCCCATTTAGCTAGCACCTGAGCTATCTGGAATATCTCCTCATGCGAATGAGGCATCTCAGGACCTTAGCTTTCAGCCCATGACCTTTGTGGCTAATTTTACCCCGCCCCCTTCACAAAACCATATAGCCCTTGATTCACCCGGAATAAAGTTGATTTGTCTTCTCGAAGCTGGTTCTGATATGTCATTATTACAATTTGTAATGGGCCTTCTGAAATTGTGTTTGTCATCTACCCTGCACACTTCTTCTTTGTGGGCAACAGGCCACCAAATGCGGAAAGACTCATAGCTGGTGCCTGAACTGGGATCCCGGAACTCATCGAGTTCTGTAACTTCACAAACAACAGGGGGTAGCGGGATCTTGCCTGATGATCCTGTCGGAGGACCAGCTTATCTCCTTTCCTTTCTTTGCTATGAAAAGCAACACCATAATGTGCAAATCTGCCCCTGAGTCTTCCTTTAGATTCTCATTTTTGATCTTTCCTTCACCCCCACCCCCCAAGGATTAGATACTAAAAGGATGGCAGCCACCACAGGAAGAGACCGTCTTTCCTGGGATCTTAGATTGTGGCTCTGACCTGTAAAAGGAGAAGGAAGAAGGGATGTTCCAGTTCCCAATGAGCAGATATGGGTATGCTGCATTAGCAAGACATTACTTCAATATGAACAGCTTTCCTTTAGAGTTTGTCTGGTCCAATCACATAAGTTATGAAGACAGCGAAAACTCGTCCCAACTTCAGACCTCTACAGAAATGGGAAGCATGTAGAAGACAATCACAGAGCTCTTCAATGTGTGAGATCATTTAAAAAGTAGGATTAGGCCCACTTTGTTTCTTCTGGGTTGTTGGGTTGAAAGTAATTACTAGAAGCGGATACTCAGTGAATCCCAAAACTAATCAGGCAATAAAAGGTCAACAATCCAGAGATTTTTATGCTTAAGTTACTTTTGCCTAATCAATTTGATTCAATGATGTTTTTATTTTTGTTTCCCAGAACAACTTATTCTCAAAAGGAATAAAAATGAAACTTAGAACTTTCATCCTTCCAATCTGTTATGTGGAGAATGAGTTACCTTTTGCCTGAGATTAAAAGTGTTGTTTTTAAATATAAATCTTTGGGAGAAGCTTTTGACGAGTGTTACTTTGACTGTAATGTTTAACTGCACTACGTGCTTAACAAGCATTAATGTTCAAGAGCATTCATACTTAGCACGAACTGTTTAGCACTGAAATATCAGAACTTTTTTAAATTCAGTGTTTACGAAAAGCAGTATGTAATAAAACAGTCAAGCAGCAGGGGGCGCTGCACTTCACTAGTTGATTTCTGTTGCCTGGTCTGAAGTGTCTGACTGGATTCCAGAGTAGCTGCTTCCGGTATTTTCTGTTTACATAACTGTCTTATGCACTCATTATGGGATTCCGGAATTTAAGTAGATATATATATCCAGTATTTCAAATATGTGTACAAGAATGTAGATTGTTATATTTTATTGGAAAATATTAAAATGAGAATTATTAAAACAGAAAGTACAGTTTTACAAAGGACTATTCTGATATGAAAAGTGTAACAGTAGGATTTGAGATGGGGGACAGAGATTGGGTCCAAGCACAAACATATTATGTCCAGTGGGAATTCACCGCGAAGGGTGAATGAAAATTGCTAAGAGGAGACATTAAGAGAAAGATCAGTGTTGTTGAACAAACTTTACCTGTTCATTTTTCAATTTTTTGTTCAGTTATTTTGTTTATTTAATTTCAATTGTTAACTCCTTCCAGGTTTCCTCTCTGAAACCCTTGAGACAGGACCCACAATTAATTTCCTGTTTTTGATGTCCTGATTCTTGATATCTAAGTTGCCCAGTTTGTTCTGGAATTCTCATTTTGATCCTCCTCCACCAGCCCAACAAGTGGTTTGGATTGCAGAAAAAGTGCCATGAACTGGGCTTAATCCATCGGATTTAAGTGAGCAATTATTAACCTTAATGACATAAACAGACAAAAAACAGAACATAAGAGAATTTTAAAATGTGGCCGAATATTCATATAAAAACAGACTTTTAACATGGCACTATAATTCCACCCAAGGATAATACAAGTAACGTGTTCTTTTAAATTGAAATTCTAAGTAGGGCCAGTTGACCCCAGTATTTTGGAGCTAGCCTCCTCTCTGAGACCCCACCAAAGATCAGGGGGAAAATAATCCCATTGGAACGCCACTAGGCATAAGGACCACTAGGGGGCACATTAAGCTTACTTATTGGTGAGCCTGCCTTTTGCTCTTTGGGCTGCCCTTGCCGAAAGGTTAGGAATCTCCTTAACTGACTCTCAGTAGGAATTATAACTGTACTACCTGTCTGACGTTTTGTATACAGGCTCTGTCTCCCTGACATCAAGCTAGGAAGCACGCTATTACCAACTGGCTGTCTCGTGTTCTGGATGTTTGCCCTCAGTTTTCTTTTAGCCTTCAAATCAGCCGTCTTCAAAGTGGCTCTCACTGCTTCTGCACCCACACCAGATCCTTTGGCAGGTAAAAGAAGCCAGAGACATCAGGCCAGTGTCCTTAATCATCTAGTCATAATCAGGGTGACCTCCGAGAGGGGGAATGTGCCACTAGGAGTTAGATTCCCACGTAGGCAGTCAGAGTAGGAAGAAGAGGCCGCGTCTGAGTTGGTAAGATGGGGAACATCCAAGACATAATCTTGACAGCTAAAGCAAAGGGCATCTGAGGACTTTTCTCCCCAAGAGGGAGCACAGCAATTCTGAGAGGACAACACACAGAGACTCTAAAACCCTCAGCAATCAAGGAAAGTCTGGCAAAAAGATCTTCCTGAGGTTTTCCAGTATCTCTGCTTTGCAAAAGGAAGATCTTTCTCTGTGGGTGTTCACTATATCTGCTTTTCTTCACCCCAATAAAGGTATTTCTTTACTAGAAAAAACCGTAAAAATGCTTAGGATTTAATATAAATTAATGATAAGAAAGAATAATGAAATCCATAACATATTATTTAATATTTGTCTCATGTAAATTGTTTATACAGCATACTTTCAAGTGTATATTAGTGTATTTAATTACATATTAATGATTTCCAGCACTGGGCACCTTAATAAAATGAATTGATTTCTTTCTTACAGTCCACTTAGAAGATATTGATAATTAATAAATAAGTAATTAGATGTCTCATCCCTCCATTGTTGTTGGACATTCAAGGCAGCGAGGTTTGAAACCATACTTTAAAATGACTCTATAATGATAGACGTAAGAAAGTCAGCAGATATGTGTTTTCGTTGGTCAGTTACTATTTGAGTCCTCTAGACAGTCGTCCACATCTGTTCTCTTTAGAAAACTATCTTAAACTGAGTGACTCTCATTGGCAGTGTACATCCATCTGAAGACTAAGAAATCTCAGAGTAACAGAGCACAACACAAGTTTTGTAGAGGTCTCTCCTGTTCGGCACCTGAGAACTTCTGTGGGCTTGGTTCAAATCATTTCTATAATGTCAATTTCTGAGCTGTAGGAAAAACATGCAAGTCCTTCTAAATTGTTGTTTTTCCACTGATGGAACACCAATGATAACTACTGTGGAGAGCATTGTTATGCCGTGGATCATTAGCTGTCATCACCTAGGCATTGGGGAACTGATGCAACCCTTCATGTTTTGTAGGGCAGGTAATTCCAAGCTTTATGTGGACACAGATAGGGCCTACATCCTTGAACAGGGAATACGACAGTTTCTTTTGAAAATTCCAGGGAAGTTTATTGTCTCAAGGAAAGCAAAGAGCTCAGAAAGCATAAACATGGGTTTCCTAAAGTCCAAGACTTAAATCTAAAGAAGTAAAAGAGTTGCAAATCTATACTGTCACATTCTAAGCCAGGTGTGAGGCAGAATAAACACACAGGTTTCAACCACTGCATTTGGTTACCTCTTCAGGTTTCCCAAAGGCTCCTGAAGATCCAGGAAGAATCTGATGGGAAGAGGCAGTCTGCCCTTGGACTCCTCCTATTTTCCCTGTTAAAAGAGAAGAAGGTAAGAACTATGCCCATGAAGACTGGTTGCTGCTTAGTGTAATGGTCATTACTGGACAGCTCCACTCACACGTATTTAGTGAGAATTCATAAGGAATTTTTACTCTTCCTTGAAGTTTAACAAAACCAAGTAAGCTGAATTACAATGCCTGCCTCTTCAGATTGATAACTCTGAGTTGACCATTAAATGGTTTAATGCATAGAGCAATAATAAACAATTTTAAATTTACTACATAACCAGTATAAGAAGCATTTGAATTAGTTATGAGTTTTCAGGAATTCTAAGTATTTTCAATGACTATGATACAGAACTATATTTACAGTTTATCTTATCGAACAGTTAGTATAAAAAGATCTAATTCTGTTTTCTTAAAAATATATAAGGCTTTTGGGTTGTAAATGGCTGAACACTTTTGTGTGTATTTTTTAAAAGCCAGACCTATGAATTTTTTTATTGAAACAATCTTGAGTTTCATTTGATTTTGTCATCATTAATGTAACAAAATCTCCATGGAGTCCTCACAATTCACTTTCACACATTCTGCAAACAATCTTCAAAAGGAAAGATCTGTTCTTTGGGAACCAAGTCACTGAATCGTAGAAGTACCCAATTAATGCTACTCAAATGGATACCATTGCTTGCTACCCACCGAGATGCTCTGGGTTCCCAAGTGAAAGACACATACACGCAGTCTTTAAATTTTTATGTGCCTTAAACTGCTCAATGACTGGGCTACTTCCTAACCTCTACATGGGTAATCTACCGTCCTCTGATATTCCCAGGTCATTATTTAATAAAATCTATATTTCATCTTTGCTGCCCTGGACTCAGTCAGCAGCTCTCTTGGGGTTGCCCTGGTTCCTACATGTCTCTAAGCTCTTGGACCCACACCTTTTCAGGTGTGGGGTCTTTTCTCCACCTTCTCCCAGCATGGCAGCTCTCTCCCCTCTTTCCCTCTCTCTCCCTCTCTCTTTCTCTCTTTCCCCCTCCTCCCTCTTCCCACCCCCTCTCCCCCTGTCCTTCCTTGGGAATCTTAAAAGTTCTGCTTTGCTTTCCTGCTCAGCCATTGGCCATCAGCAACTTTACCTATCAAAACCAATTGGTGGCAGGGCTCCCTCAGTGTCTTACTGTGGATGTGTGGATTGCTGTGCAATTGTGGTGACACAAATTAACATAACACAAGCAGCATTAAGACCAAACCCACAAGACTGAGTGGGATGAGAAAAAAATGTTTGTTATTGTTCCACAAATCTCTCCATTCTGTAGTTCCTCTCAAGTTAGATTGTTTTTTTTTTAAACATCATTAAATCAACACTTAGGTAAAGGCTTTTATTATGTTAAGTAAAATATTAAAAGTGATTTTATGTCATTTTAATTAAAGGAAGATTTAAAATTATTTTGAGAATTTCGTCCACTATTAACATAACTCTTGGCCTTTCTTCCTGACACCTTCAATACATCACCTTGCAAATTCATGATCTTTTTATAAGATATTAATAAGGTTTCTCTTCAGACCACGCCCACAAGAGGTACGGCTGGATCCCATTACAGATGGTTGTGAGAGCCACTATGCTGTTGCTGGAAATTGAACTCAGGACCTCTGGAAGAGCAGTCAGTGCAGCCATCTCTCCAGCCCGATCTTTTCTTTAATTATCATTTAGGTGTGTGGGGGGGTGGGTGCTGGACAATTTATAGCTATTCCTCAACATTGCTTATATGTATGTGTACAGGACTGATGAGACAACCAGGAGGAAGTTCATCCAGAGAAAACTGATTCTCCTGATTCCAACAACATTTATAAACTGTAACTCCTCATCTGTGGGTAGACCCTTGTGGAATTTTTTTTTCTGTCTGCATTGGCATGTCAACTTTTGTCACTTTGTAGGTCTTGTTCAGGCAACCATATTGTTTGAGATTTTCATGGATGCAACATCCCATCACATCTGGAGGACACTAATTAGCTTGCAGGAAGATTACTTATTTCTGCTTTCTATTTTATACAATTTTCCCTTAGTCTAAGTGAAGAGCTTTGATGGTAGTTCTAACAACTGGGTCAGACAACCTAGAGCCAGTCTCAGCATTTAGATTAGCTGTTGGTCTCTGCGTGGTCTCATTTACATCAAAGATAAGCATCTATGATGAGGGATGAGAGTAACACTACTGTCAGAGGAGAAAGATGGTATTTTTTTTAATCTGTTGTTCTATAACAAATACGAGGGACACATGCCTGGCTTTGTCACTATCACCATTCCATCCAAGTGCTCTGTTGGGTAACTGATGAGCATGTCTCTGACAATTCTATTATCACACAAATTCATAATAGTTCACTCTCACAAATTTTTGGTTAAAAAAAATGTAAAATTACCCTATATCATGGAATATCATACAGAGCAAACTTTATGTACTAAAATCCTTCTTTTCCTTCGTTCTAACTTTCTTTATAAATCTTTGATGGTAATATGATACAACTGTATATGTTCTATTCAACACAAACACACACACAATACATTTATGTCTTTCAATGATTTTTGTTGCTAACTATTTAGATCGAATGACATTTTGTTATCTGGATGTAATACCCTATACAGACATTAACTTTCTGAAGGATCTCTTGCTTTTTTCAACTTTTGAAAACTAATATGAGTAGAGGCCAAACATCCATGATGAGATTCTTTCTTTGCATTTTCTTTTATTTGTAATATTTTGTATTTTAAAGACAAGTTCATTCATAATTAGTGTGTTCAGGAGAGCTAAGGAGGAACCAGACGGAACTCTCATTTTTATACTCATTTTTTTTTTTTACACAGGATCATTTAATTTAAAAAAAGAACAAAAGAATCACTAATAGATATAAGGCCATAGACAGGAAGATTGTGTGATTTCAATGATACACTCTCACCCAGTAAGCAGTTCATCTGGAAAAATAAACTAATTAAAACTCTGCAATTGGTTATTATAAACCTAGTAACATATCAAAACTGAAGATACAAAACTTTCTCAGTTACCCATCAACTTTTATCATGGGCCACATCAAAATAAAGAAATTTTCAACAAAGTGAAAAATTGAAGTTATGTCCTAAATTTTATGTGACCCCTGTAGATTCCATCTGGCTAGCAAAAGAGGCAGGGATTGCAGAAATTATAAAAACTCATGCATGTTAAACAACTCATTACTTCAACAAACTTGAGCAGACATCAAGAAGGAAATTTAAAATTTCCTAGAATTGAAAGAAATAAAAATGTCATGTTTTAATTTATATTGATATGTATTTAGAAACATGTGTATGCATTTCTGAGATATATTGTCTTGATATAACTAGATTATTTATTCTCAAAATCAAAGTCATGTCTTAGAAAAATGCCAAGTTCATGAAAATTTTAGCACTAGAATCTTATATATATGTTGTTCTTAGCGAATATTTAATTGTGTCATCTTTGTTACTTGACATAATTGTTTATTTGAAACATATTAATCCTAGCATATGGTCTGTCTTATTAAAATTCCCATTCAATTTATGCTTTTGAAATAACTATTTTATAACACTAAATACTATTCTTAGAAAATAAATGAACATCAAGAAAGTATTTTAAACATTTGATTATCCTGTATAATTTAGTAATATTGAAGAATAAAGGGTATTTGTAAACCTATTTCTAAATGTTTAATTTGAGTTATACTTTAAAGGAGCAAAAAGTTCCGTCTGGTTCTGATATTCAAGGATGGGATGGATTCACAATTTCTGTTTTCTCTTGAAAGCTATTTATTTTACTTTAACTTAAACATTCTCTCCCTGATTTATCAGTTCATGGGTCTCAACTTCAACAACTTTCCACGTCCAACAAGAATTCTCAGTGCTTTTTCTCCAGGCAGCCTCATCATTTGTTACCCATGTTTCAACAGGCTACTGTGTTTACCTTTCATCTCTTGCTTCATGATTTTCTGTGGTTTTTCTTCCTTCCTCGTCGAACCTTTACAAATAAATATTCAGGGTACATGAGAATAATGTCTTCTTTGGAAAGCTCAGAAAAAAATAGTTACATGCAGCAGAGGATTGGCTTTCCCACTGTATTTGACTAAAAAATATCAACTAAGGAGAACATTTAGCCTCAGGAAAGTAAATCTCGCTTAGGCAAAACAAAGTTGAAAGAGTCCATTTTATTTCAGCAATGAACAAAAACTTCTGTCAAAAATAAAAACTGTCACTACAGAGCACTGATTGTGCCTAGGCTTCAGCATGGCTACAAATATACTTATAAACTGCATAGTCTTACAAATAAAGTATTCTCCATTGCTTTGTTTTCCTTCCTGTAAAGCAAAAGCCCCCTCCCTAAACAATTATTTAAAAGAAATTTGCAGAAATCTGCTTGACTCCAATCCATATTTCTCAGTCTAACCACAGGAGTGCTCTTCCTGTACCTCAACAAGGCCAAGCTGTCCTCAGGTCCTCTGTGACTTTTCCTCCCTTCCTTCTAGAACTTTCCAAGTACTGGAGATAGCCCCCCCTTATTAGAATAGCTAGCTGAGTGAATGTTGGTGTGTTTCAATTCTCTTAAACCTTCCCTCTTTCAGTAGACGGTCTCTCCCTCTCTCTGCCATAATTATAGTTTTTAATTTGCCTATTGCCAGCCTTGTCTCTGGATTCAACTTCAGATAAGTAGAATTCCCTCTGTCTCTATATCTTTTCCATAGCTTAATTCAGCAAATCTGAATAGCACATAGTAACTACTGAAGACATATCTTAATATGATTTTATTTTATTCTATGATCCTTAGTATGTTGAGTCTTCTGTGTGAGCATCAGAATCACAACACTTAACGAATGGGAAGATATGTAGCTCATTTATACATTTAATGTTATACTCACCACAACTTTGTGTCCAATGTAAACAAGTAGTATAGCTAGACTTTAAATATGAGAAATGCAGTATTTCTCCAAGACACACTTTTAAATACTCTTGAAAAATTACCCAGAAATGAATCTATACACCTATGTTCACTTGATCTTTGACAAAGGAGTTAAAACCATGAGGTCAGAAGAGGACAGCATTTTCTTTTTCTTTTTTTCTTTTTTATAAATTGGATATCTTTTTAATTATTTACATTTCAAATGTTATTCCTTTCCTTGGCTTCCAGTCCATAAATCCCCTATCCCATCCCTCTTCCCCCTGTTTCTATGAGGGTGTTCCCCTACCCATCCACGCATCCTTATCCACCTCCCTGCCCTGACACTTCCCTACACTGGGGGTCGAGCCTTGGCAGGACCAAGCGCTTCTCCTACCGTGGTGCCCAACAAGGCCATTGTCTGCTACATATGCAGCTGGAGCCATGGGTCTGTCCATGTGTACTCTTTGGGTAGTGGTTTATAGTCCCTGGGAGCTCTGGTTGGTTGGTATTGTTGTTCTTATGGGATTGCAAGCCCCTCCAGCTCCTTCAATCCTTTCTTTAACTTCTCCAAAGGGGATTGAATTCTCAGTTCAATGGTTGATTGTGAGTATCAACCTCTGTCATGCTCTGGCAGAGCCTCTTAGGAGACAGCTCTATCAGGCTCCTGACAGCATAGACTTCTTGGCATCAGCAATATTGTTTGAGTGTGGTGGCTGTATGTATATGGGCTGGATCCCCAGGTGGGGCAGTATGTGGATGGCCATTCATTCAGTCTCTACCCCAAACTTTGTCTCCATATTACCTACTATGAATATTTTTGTTCCTTTTTCTAAGAAGGACTCTTCAGTCCTTCACCCACATTTTGGTCATCCTCATTCTTGAGCTTCATATTGTCTGTGGATTGTATCTTATGTAGTTCAAGCTTTTGGGCTAACATCCACTTATAAGTGAGTACATACCATGCGTGTATTTTTGTGATTGGGTTTCCTCACTCAGGCTGATATTTTTTAAGTTCCATCCATTTGCCTAAGAATTTCATGAAGTCATTCTTTTTAATAGCTGAGTAGTACTCCATTGCGTAAATGTACCACTTTTTCTGTATCCATTCCTCTATTGAAGGACATCTGGGTTCTTTCCAGTCTGTGGCTATTATAAATAAGGCTGCTATGAATATGGTGGAGCATGTTGGAGAATCTTTTGGGTTTGAGTTCTTCGTATACTGAATATTCACCCTCTATCAGATATACGATTGGTAAAGACCTTTTCCCAGTATGTTGGTTGCTGTTTTGTCCTAATGACAGTGTCCTTTGCCTTACAGAAGCTTTGAAATTTTATAAGGTCCCATTGGTCGATTCTTGATCTTAGAGAATAAGCCATTAGTGTTCTGTTCAGGAAATTTTCCCCAGTGCCCATGTGTTTGAGGCTTTTTCCCACTTTTTTTCTTCTATTAGTTTGAGTGTATCTGGTTTCTATGTGGAGCTCCTTGATCCAATTGGACTTAAGCTTTGTACAGGGTGATAAGAATGGACAAGTTTGCATTCTTCTACATGCAGACCTCCAGTTGAACCAGCATAATTTGTAGAAAATTCTATCTTTCTTCCACTAGATGGTTTTAGCTCCTTTGACAAAGAACAAATGATCAGAGGTGCGTGGGTTCATTTTTGTGTCCTCAGTTCTATTCCATTTATCTACATGCCTGTCTTTGTACCAATACCATACATTTTTTATCAATATTTCTCTGTAATACTGCCTGAGGTCAGGAATGATGATTCCTCCAGAAGTTCTTTTATTGTTGAATATAGTTTTTGCTTTCCTGAATTTTTTGTTATTCCAGATGAATTTGCAAAATGCTCCTTCTAAGTCTATAAAGAATTGAGTTAGAATTTTGATGGGGATTGCATTGAATTTGTAGATGGCTTTTGACAAGTTGGCCAGTTTTACTATATTAATCCTGCCAATCCATGAGCATGGGAGTTCTTTCTATCTTTTGAGATTTTCTTCAATTTCTTTCTTCAGAGACTTGAAGTTCTTGTCATACAGATTTTTCACTTGCTTGGTTAGAGTCACAGCGAGGTATTTTATGTCATTTGGGACTATTGTGAAGGGTGTCATTTCCCTAATTTTTTCTCAGCCTGTTTATCCTTTGAGTAGAGAAAGGCTACTGATTTGTTTGAGCTAATTTTATATCCAGTCACTTTGCTCAAGTTCTTTATCGGAGTTAGTAGTTTTCTGGTGGAACTTTTGGGGTCACTTAAGTATACTATTATATCGTCTGCAAATAGTAATATTTTGACTTCTTCCTTTCCAATTTGTATCTCTTTGACCTCCTTTTGTTGTCTGATTGCTCTGGCTAGAACTTACAGTACTATATTGAATAAGTAGGGAAAGAGTGGGTAGCCTTGTCTAGTCCCTGATTTAGTGGGATTGCTTCAAGTTTCTCTCCATTTAGTTTAATGTTGGCTACTGGTTTGCTGTATATGGCTTTTACTTTGTTTAGATATGGATCTTGAATTCCTGATCTTTCCAAGACTTTCCACATGAAAGTGTGTTGTATTTTGCTAAAGGCTTTCTGACCATCTATGAGATGATCATGTGGTTTTTCTATTTGAGTTTGTTTATATAATAGATTACGTTGATGGACTTCCATATATTGCACCATCTCTAAATCCCTGGGATAAAGCCTACTTGATCATAGTGGATGATCGTTTGGTGTGTTCTTGGATTTGCTATTCAACAATTTTATTGCATCAACATTCCTAAGGGAAATTGGTCTGAATTTTATTTGTTTGTGTGATTTAGGTATACGTGTAATTGTGGATTCATAGAAGGAATTGGGAAGTTTTTCCTTCTGTTTCTATTTTTCTGGACAATATTTGTTTTAGGTCTTCTATGAATAATTTCAGTAGAGCTCATCTGGTCCTGGGCTTTTTTTTTTTTTTTTTTTTGATTGGGTGACTTTTAATAATGGCTTCTATTTCTTTAGGAGATATGGGACTGTTCAGATAGTTTATCTGGTCCTGATTTAACTTTGGTGCCTCAGTGCCTCATATCTGTTTAGAAAAATTTTCATTTCCTCCAGATTTTCCAGTTTTGTTGAATACAGGTTTTTGTAGTAGGAACTGATGATTTTTTTGAATTTCTTCAGATTCTTTTATTATGTCTCCCTTTTAATTTCTGATTTTGTTGATTTGGATTCTCTCTTTGTGCCCTCTGATTAGTCTGCTAAGGGTTTGTCTATTTTTTTTTTCTCATAGAACCAGAACCTGGTTTTGCTGATTCTTTGTATAGTTCTTCTTTTTTCTACTTGATTGATTTCAGTCCTGAGTCTGATTATTTTCTTCCATCTACTCCTCTTGGGTGTATTTGCTTCTTTTTGTTCTAGATCTTTTAGGTCAAGCTGCTAGTGTGTGCTCTCTCCAGTTTCTCTTTGGAGTCCCCCAGAGCTATGTGTTTTCCTCCCTGCACTTCTTTCCTTGTGCCCCATAGGTTTCTGTATATTGTGCTTCATTTTCATTAAATTCTAGAAAGTCTTTAATTTCTTTCTTTGTTTCTTCCTTAACCAAGTTATCATTGAATAGAGTGTTGTTCATCTTCCATGTGTATGTGGACTTTCTGTCATTTTTGTTGTTATTGAAGACCCCATTCCTTTCAAGAATAAAAGATAAAGATATATTTAAGCAAATACAGAGTAAAAACAGTGTAAGTTAAATAGCTTCAGATATCATAACATTTGTCAAGAAGAAATATAAATGTGGTGGAATCAAGAAAAGTACAAGAAACAAACAAACAATTGATAAAAGAAAAATCCTAGTAAAATTGTATGTGAACTATTTAGAGGAAGCTGCTTCCTCCTCCTCCATCTTTTCCTCCTCCTTTTCTTCATTTTTCACTTCTTCTTCTCTTTCTCTTTCTCTTTCTCTTTTTCTATCCCCCCTTTCTCCTGTATCTAACTAAAATGAGATAACTAAACTGTTGAAAAATAACATAAAATGTGAAAATAGCATAGTTTAAAGTATCTAACATAAATGTGTCTTTTATTTGACGTAAAATGAAGATGATGAATAAACTTGGGTTTTAGGGGAAAATATGAAATAATAAAAAAATATTAATTCAATTAATAAGTGTGCTAAATAACATGTACAATTCTGATTCTTAAACCAAGAATATCATTAGTAAGAATGTAGTATGTCCCAAAGAGATATTCAAACAAGAGGGGAATAAACTTTATGTACTAAATTGGCTTTAAGAATTTTAAATATCCAATATTAGTGAAGTACAAAAATATTGTTTAACAACTATTAACTGTATGCAATTATTAACATTAAGATAAGGACACATTAACATGTTCTGTAACTCAAAATGATGAAAATGAGCAAACACTGGGATTTGACCTGAATAAATTTCATGTCTTTTACATTAATACCATTGGGAAATACACAGGGGGATAGAAAAGTTATGCTGGATAACAAGGTTGTACTCCATTTGTTTTCATTTTGCTGAATATTCTTTAATATTGCTTTTTCTTGGGAATAAAACAATAAGAAAAATCTCAAGAGGCTTTCTCAAGCAATTACAGTGTGATGTATTACACATGGAACTAAGTCAAGCAGGAAAACCTGCCTCTGATGATATGTAGCATTTCTTAACAGACTGAAATTAGCAATTTCTTTCGTAATGTTTTTAAATCCTGTTACTTTCCCAAAAACCAAGGCTAGGAGAAGTTTATACCCTCTGTTCCATGGTCTGACTGCTGCACTTGAGTGATTTGTATCCACTTGGCCTTCAAAAGTCATATTTCATCATATCCCTCTGCTGAACAGAGCCAGTGTATGGGTGTGTTGTATGGCAAAATGCTTTGCTTTGTCAAAAGGTCACTCATCTACACTGAACTTCTGTAGGAAGACTATTTCAAAAATTTTAAATATTTTGCCATGCCTCAGTAGTTGGAAAGGACTGGAATTATTGTTCCTTAACTGAATGGGTTACCCAATATAAGCTGGTGTAGGACAAAAAAGCACAAGAATGAATCTGAGGACACAAATTCACTAAATTCACTTCATCTGTGAATCTAGGAATTGTACTTATTGTTCATATGGAAGGTCTGTTTCTTATACATCTTGTCATTCTGTATACTACTATTTATATATTTATATTTAGCTATCACCCATCTTCTTATCTAATGGCCAATGTGTAAAAGTAAGTACTTAATAAAATGTGTTTTTTTTAAACTTTTAGTTGTACATATAAAAATATTTAAATGACTACAGCAAACACTTTTAGTGCAAACTTGTACAGCCAGTTTGGAAATCAATTTAGTGGTTTATCAGAAAATGGGGAATAATTCTATCTCGAGACCCAGCCATACCTCTCCTGGGCAAATAACCAAAAGATGTTCTACTACACCACAAAGCCACTTGCTCAATTATATTCATAGCAGCTTTATTTACAATAGGTAGAAAATGGAAACAAATCAGATGTCCCTCAACTGAAGAATGGATAAAGAAAATGTGGTACATTTACACAATGGAGCATTACTAAGCTGATAAAAACAATGAAATTATGAGATTTGCTAGCAAATGAATGGACGTACAAAAGATCATCCTGAGTGAAGTTACCCATAACCAGAAAGAGAAACCTGGTATGTACTCCCTTATAAGTTGACACTGGTTGTAGAATAATGGATATTCATGCTACAGTTCAAAGATCCCGAGAACCTAAGTAACAATGAGTATTCAAGGGGGAATGCATGAATCTCACTGTGAAGGGGAAATACAATAGAGATCCTGGGTGGACGTGGGAGGTTCTGCGTGGGGGGTATGAGATTGAAACACGAGGGATCAATACAAGAGAACAGAGGAAAAGATGCCTAGAATTAGGGGGCATTTCTGCAATAAGCTGGAAATTTAGTGTCATAGAAATTCCCTGGAACCTTTGAAGATGACCTTAGTTAAAACTCTTAGCAATGGGGGATACTGAGCCTGCACAGACCATCTCTTGTAACTAGGCAAGACTTCCACTGGGGGAGGGGGATTGAGATACTAACACAGCCACAAAACCTAAGGGAAAGGTGGCACAGAAACTGTTGGAGTGGCCAACCCATGGCTGATTGATCTTTCCATGAGAGCAAGCCTACCCCCAACACTGCCTGGAGGCCAGGAACCAGAGGTTGGGTATCTCAGAGACCTAGAATAGTATCACATAAGATTGGCAAAAACAAAAATATCAAAAAATGATTCCTAATATTCTGCCATAATCATATCTCTGTGCCTAGGCCAATTGCAATCATAGAGGCTTCACCTAGCAACTGATGAATGCATTTGCAGTGACCCACAGACACACTTAAGGTGGAGCTTGGGGAATCCTGGGGAAGAAGGGGAGAAAGAATTGTAGGAGACATAGCAGTCATAGGTTACAAGAAGACCCACAAAATCAGCTAACCTGGGCTCATGAAGACTCACAGAGAGTGAACAGCAAAACAGAGATCCTGCGTGGGACTGAGCTAGGTTCTCTGCACATATGTTTTAGTTGTGTAGCTTGTTCATCTGGGACTATTAACAGTGGGAACAGGGGCTGTCTCTGACTTTCTTGAATGCTTTTGGGATCCTTTCCTCCTACTGAGTTGTTTCCTCTTGCTTTAATTAGAGGAGGTACCAAGTCTAATTGCAATTTTAAATGCTATCAGCTATCCAGAAGCTGGGTAGCACAGAGAACTAGAACAGAATCATAGAGGTCTATCCTTTTGTGAAGAAAAATGAAGGAGGGGTGGATGGAGATTTTGGGGGGAGGGGAGAAGGGAGTTGTGCGAGGAGGGTCTGAGAGGAGAAGAGGAAGTTGAAACTTCAATCAAAATGTAAAATAAATAAATAATGAAGTTTAAAAAGATCGTTTTCTTATGTATTTTGGCCCTAGAAGGCTACAGTTTTTCTTTGTATATGTAAATAGTTATTATAGAAAAGCATATAAAATCAAAGTAAAAATATTGACATTGTGTGTGTTTTTGTCTCTGTGTCCATGCTCATAGAGACAAAGAGGAGCACATTCAGCGTCTTTCTGTATTATTCTCTGCTTTATTCCCTTGGGACAGAGTCTCTCAGTAAGACTGTAATTCATCAGTTTTCATTTTCACTTAGGTTGGTGCCCAGCAAACCCCAGTGGTCCTCCTATGTTAGACCTGGGATCCAGTTCTGGGACACATGTGTGCATGACCACACCAATCGTTTTAGGAGGGTGCTAAGAAGCTAAACTCAGAACTTTATGCCTGTGTAGCAAGCACTTTTTATTTTAAACCATCTCCTTAGCACACCCATTCCGATCATCTTTGGGGGGGGGGATAGACGTTGCTTATTGAGATCTTATTGTATTCCAAGTTTTTCATTTAAAGTACATCCATGATTTTATCTTTGCTCTTTTCCAAAAGTCTGAAAAATCATAATTATGTTTAAAACCAGAAGAAATATCTCAGGTAAATATTGCTTGGTATGTAAGCAACCTGAGCTTTACATAACATATAAAGCAGAGCTCATTTTCAGAACCAGCCCCCCATTCCTCATCATGTTTTTTTTTTTTTTTTTTTTTTTTAATCGTGTCAAGCCAGGAGAGGAAGAGAGGAAGAGAGAGAGAGGGGGGGGGGTCCTCATCATGTTCAAATCCTGGGAACTGTAGTGTGGGGTAAGGCCCCCCTCAACCACTTGGGGAAGCTTTTTCTCTCTTGCTGGTTTTTATACCAATGAGGTCTAATTTGCCAAGTGAAAAGGATAAAAAGAGAAGAGAAGGAAACTATAAGTTGTGCTTTCAAAAGGCACTGGGAATGAGCAGATCTAGTAAAACTGGAGCTGAGGAAATAAGCCGAAAGAGACAAGAAGGCAGGACTTAAAAAGATTGGCCAGGGTGGAGAAAGATGGACATCCTCTAAAGGTGACCTATAGCTGTCAGAGAAATTGCCAAACAAGATAACCCCTTTCCCATTAAGTCAACTGGCTGGATCAAACTAGAATTCAAGCAGAATATATGAGTTTGATGGAGAGTGCTGGGGCAAGTCACTGCACAGCTCTGTCAGCGGATGCTTTCTACCTGGAAAGCTTGGTATTTACTCAAGGTAGTTATTTATCACATTCCAAACTAGGTCCCAGAGATCTTAAAATATTCTTGAAGGAAAAGTCCTATCTCCTATAAAAGGACAAGAGAAAAAAGGCACAATAGGACATGTTCTCTGGAAAATTGTTCTTGGTGAATCTGAAAATGCTGATGAGATTTTTACTCAACGTTCTGCACCAGCCTTAGCATTTAGGCTCAGTGAACGCTGGGATTCTTTGTGTTAAATTTTCCTCAGTATAAAGCAGGTGGACTTATAGACAGTTGACATAGACCTAAAGCTCAGTAGCAGAATGAATGGCTCTTAGCAGAGAACTTTCTGAAAAGCAGCTGAGAGAAGTGTGAAGGGGGAAATGTCACTTGCTTTGTTCCATGCACAGCTTAGCTTAGAGGGTTACAGGTTATATACTTACCTGCACTCACCTCCTCTACTATCAGACCTACTCTTCTTGATCCCAGAGCCAAGGAGCCAGGCTTCTCACCATGTCTGCAGAGCAGCAGTCTCAGCTTCCTACCCTGTAGAAAATTGAGACTTGATGGCGATTTCACGTGAAGCACAATTCTCTTCTGGTTTAGCCACACACACTCTTTCCTGTGCACCACCTTGCAGTGTGGGACTTTGCATTATAAACATTTTTATTTTTCTTTTAGATAATTTTTTTCTTCTACTTTTAAATCAGCATATGTAGTAATAGTATTCTGACAGCATTTTAAGTTTTCACACAGACTGAATTTGGGTTAACCCTCTCTGCCATGCTTGTTTCTCCCATCCACCCTCTCACTATCATTATTCTCTTTTCTACTTTCACATCATAATAATATTTTATTTTTAAAATTGCTATTAGTTAAAAGTAAGTGCATGGTAAAACAATTCTTGTTTAACCTGTTTATCCCACAACTCCAAAATTCAGAGGGTTGAAACAAGTGTTTATTCTGCAGATGATTAGAAGCAGAAACCCCAGGGTGACTCATCGGAGTGTTCTGCTTCAATGTGGCTACAGTTGATATAATAGGCAAACCTGCTCCCATCCCAAGGGCTACTGAGAAGCCACCTGCCCCCTCCCTGAAGCCTCTATTTCCAGGACCCAGATCCATCTCCAAGGTAGTCATATGGTTTCCCTTCCTCCACAGTGAACAGTTAAAGCTGGCTTAGGAAGGCAAAAGTTTGGAATAAATACTATGCTGCCTGTTTTAGCTTCTTTTCTGTGGCTGTGATAAAATGTCATTACCAAAGGCAAGCATAAAGAGAAAGGATTTGTCGGGAACCTCGGAGTCAGCTTAAGACACTTCAAGGTCAAGTTCTTACCACAAAGGAGATTTATTTGCTCCAGTGGGATAGAGGGCAGAGATAAGGAACAAAGACAGGAGATCGAGGTTAAGGGTGAGGGGAAATGGAATAATAAAGGGGAGGGGAGTAAACGGACAAGGGAAAAGGGGAAGAGGTATTTGTCATGGGAGAGGGAGGAGCAAAGGGTTGAATTTGGAGAAAGAGGAAACAGATATGACCCATAGACAAAAGGAGGTACTTGTTTATTTTAAATTTTATTTCATGCTGATGGTGATGATGGTGGTGGTGGTGGTGGTGGTGGTGGTGGTGGTGGTGGTGGTGGTGGTGGTGGTGGTGGTGGTGGTGGTATCGATAATTTTGGTTTTTCTGTGACAGGGCTTCTCTCTGAACTCTGACTGTTCTGGAACTTTTTATAGACCAGTCTGGCCTCAAACTTACAGAGATCCATCTGCCTCTGCCTCCCAAGTGCTGGTATACGAACCCCTTTTTTAGGTTGAGGTCCTTAATTTTAATTGTTCATGTTAATTATATGAGCCAAAGGGGGCTTAAGATTGTTGAACTTCATTAATTTGATAATGTAGTCATCCACACAAGGGGGGACGTGGCCAAATTAAGGAACAGACCTTCATGGCTAGTTTTAGGAATGTAATCTCAGAGTTATTTGTTTATTTGTTTATTTTGTTTGGTTTGGTTGGGTTTAGGCAGATGGAATGAGGAGAAAGACAAGGCCTGTCAGATCCATATGTTTTCGACATCAGTTAACCCTCAAAAACAATTCTCCTGCAGCAGATGTACTCACAGTCAAACTGATATAGATAATTGCTAAGATTGTTTTTCCAAGTAATTCTAAAAATGTATCATGTTGATATTCAAAACTGACCCTCACATGAATTAACCAAAATGTTGCCTTTTGCAACTAGGATGTATTCTCACATCTCATGTCTACTGGGTTCAGTCATCAGTTAAAGATACTAGAATAGAAGCACCTATTCTCAAAACTCATTACATATTGAAACTGACTTTTATTTTTTGGATAAGTATAAAAACTGTGAAAACATTTATTCTAAGTTACTCTGAGATTTAAGCATAAACCAAGCATACAGTTGTTGGATATTTTGAATTCACATGAAAATGTAATATATAATCTGTTGTATTGTATATTATATAGAGCAGAGAAAGAGTTCCATGTCTCCCGTTAGGGCAAAATAAAAAGACATCTGTAAAACCCTATTTATTGCAGTTTCCTCTGAATTGATACCTTTTCTTTAGGAGGGAACTGGAGGGTCAGGAGTGAAAACAGAAGATCACAAGACTGAGAGAAGAAACATTAGGAAGATTTTGAAGGGTCGTTCTTCAGCATTATAAAAAGAAGTAAACAAATGGAAGAGGAGAGACTATGACCAGACAACCTGCAGAGAGAAGAGGTATTTGGACCAGGAGCCAATGGAATCTTCTGCAAGCTGTGCATAGAGGTCTAGGGGTTGTAGTTTTGTTGAGGTTTCCAGGCACTTGGGATGGGCTTTCTGATGACACAGATGCTTTGCTGTGTCATCTCTGATCCTTATAAATAACCCCTCACCCATGCTCCAGTGAGTAACCCCAATAAAAACTCACTAGTTGAGCAGGTCTGCAATTGTTACTTTGCTTTGTCCTGGGTTTCCTTCTGCTGGTAATAGACATATGTGTGTTATAACTCTCCAAAAACAGTTTGTCACACAATAAAACTTTTGCACAAACATTTACAAAACATGGTTCATTCCCATGAAGTACACACCAATCTCATCAGAAAGTCACAGACAAGAAGGGACATTAGGCCCTTACCTTCCCTCCTGATAGCTGACACCTGTTTTAGGTGTTCTAAGGTCATCCTATGGTTGAAAAGTTACAGGCAGTTAACTATAGAATAGAGCACAAAGAGCAGAAATGGAAGCAATCTGGAACCCCGAAAAAGATGTTCATAAAGATTTGTATCTTGAACTAGTAGAATGGGAAATTCAAGAGGCAGAAGGATGCAATTAGGAATACAAAAATCGTTGCTTTGTGCCAAATTGGTGCATTTTGCCTTTTTTCCCCTCTAGGCTGATGTCCTACAGAGTTTTATAGTCATTGAACAAACCAAAATGAGAGAGAGAGAGAGAGAGAGTGAGAGAGAGAGAGAGAGCGAGAGAGAGAGAGAGAGAGAGAAGACAGTACTTTGGCTAGTGTTTGAATTGCTTATTGCTGAGCAAATGTCTCTTTTCTTAAAAGCAGTTGAAAACAGCATGAGCTGGACAGCTTCCAGGATAGGTAGAACATAGGTAGGTTGAATAATCATTATTTGTGTCATCCATTATCTCTTCTTCCTCCTCTTTCCCTCCTCTTCCCCCTTCCTCCTTTCCTATTTTATTGTGCGGTTTCTTTTAATTCTAAAATTTGAAGTTCTAACCTGTAGTGCAGTTCTTAGGTTTAACACCAGCATTTGAACTATTAAATCTACAGTCAAAAGTGTTGTCTACTGGGCAATGATGAGTGTAATAGAATGAAGCTCAGTCAACAGTTTCTCACTGGGCTAAATTGAGAAGGTGTGGAATCTAGGCTTACTATCTGATCCCTGTTGAGCTTGCCTGAGTTGGGCCTTTAGCAGAATGTGCTGAAGAGAGCGACAGTCCAGAGTAAGCTAGCCTTTGTCAGGGACTGTAGCCCAGCCTTACCCAATCTGATTCCTGGTATGTCCTTGAGTATCTTTAATACAGAAATGCTGGAGGGATGGAAAAATTGTCCAAACTACTTTCATAGTTTTGAAAATTTATTATTTAAAAAGACCAAAATACTACTAATAAAAATGTTATTAAAAGAGTATTTATTGATGCATGAGAGAATAGAATATATTGAATTTAAAACTAGAAAGAACCACAGAGACATTTCACAAATAGAAGTAATAAATACCCAAATGCAGAACTTGAAGCATATCAAGAGACATGCTTTTTGGATTGTGGATTAGAATTATATATTCTGATGCAAAGAATAGAAATAGAATAGAAAGTATGAGTGATGGGGAGAAATGAAGCAGTGAGAAGAGCAGAGAATGAGGTACTAAAAATTTCAACATATAGATAACTAAAGTTCATTAATTTGTGGGAAAGAGTCTTGAAGTGGACTTCCACACCCTAAAGTGTTTTCCTCAGGAAGAAACCTTATTTCTTCGTTTCATGCACATACATCCTTGCATGCAAGTCCTGTGCCAGATTCTGATGAAAGAGAAGGCCCTTATCAAGTAACAGCCCCATGTTCTTGGACATTCTACTCTTCAGAACAAATACATATTCTGTAGCAAATCTCTATTTTTTAATAAAATATCCAGTGTTTTGTATGGCGTAAGAAAAAGACATTTCCCCACCCCTACAAAAGGGGAAAGACACAGAGAAAGATAACCTCAAAGCCCCATCCAGCCTGTCCCTGGAATAATTCTTGAGGAGGAATTTTGCAAAAGCTATCCGAGATGATTACCCCAATCAAGGTTTGAAGCAACAGGGTTCTTCATCACAGTGCTCAGGGAGAAACAGACAGGAAGTACTGCATCCTGACAAGAATGGCTGAAGATAGCTTAAGTACTATGTGCTGAGCAGCCAGGAAAGAGTACAACAGCTAGGTGGGTGGTAGTGCTGGTGTGACTGCTGTGATGACTAGGAATACAATCAGATACGTGGCAATTTACTTACTGTTAAACAGATTATCATTCTGAGTAGTTTGAACGTTTAGTTCGAAGTCTATACACACTGTAGACTTTAAATTCCACTCCTCAATGGCATCTAAGGTCCACACACAAATGGTACCCTTCCAACTTCTGTGCAGTAAATACTTCAGCATTGAGAGTGCTTCCCCATACTACAAACCAAGTAAACACCACTGTGATTCTCATCTACACTATGATAAATAAGGGAAGGCAGACATCTTTCATCCACCTCCATGTTAGAAACACCAAGTGTTACAGACATAGTACTTGTAATATTTACCAAACAGCAGCAGAGTTTAAAACAAGTGTGGACACTGCTCTCAGCCTACACCCTCTTTATTCTCCCTTTTCCCTTTAGTGATTCAAACCCTGATTGCCATGGACTATAGTCAATAATGTGATATGAAATCAGTTTACACATTTACACATTTATAAAAGCCACATTTTATTTGTAGATGATAAGACAGCAATATTTTATATAAAATAATATATATATATCATACTATTTTAGTTTGCGGCAGGAATTCATTCATCACACAGTAGTGTGCTGTTCGATCTCCTAGAGTTTATGTATGTTCTTCTTTATTTCTAGGATTGCCCCATTGTGGTCAGGTAAAATACAAGAAGTTCTTTCCACTTTTCTATATTTAGTAAGATTTACTCTGTGTCCTCTCATATGATCTATTTTAAAGAATAATGTATATTCTTCAGTGTTTAGGTA
This sequence comes from Rattus rattus, assembly GCF_011064425.1. NCBI lineage: Eukaryota > Metazoa > Chordata > Mammalia > Rodentia > Muridae > Rattus > Rattus rattus. The sequence goes on from NC_046156.1 coordinate 132,010,417, forward strand.
GAGTATTCTATACATGTCTGTTAGGTCTATTTGATTTTTGATGTCATTTAACCGCGATGTCAGAATTACCTGCCTGTTTCATTACTGTGGTCATACACCACGACCAAAGCAACTCTTATAAAAGACAACAGTTAACTGGGGCTGGATTACAGGTTCAGAGGCTCGTGCTTTATTTTCTAAGAACTTTGTTGCTGATTTTAGGATGGAAATTGTTTAATTAAATTATTTATTTCTGGTATTTGTGGTGGGGAGTGTGTGTGTGTGTGTGTGTGTGTGTGTGTGTATGCACTTGTATATGCACATGTGTGACTGGACAGAGGATAACCATGAGTGTGAACTCTCAGGTGCAATCTGGTTGCTGTGTTAATTCGGGGTCTCTCATTGACTTGGTTCAGTAAGGCTGGCTGGCCAACAGGCACCAGGGATCTGTTGTTTCCATGTTCCTAGCATGTCAAGATCATTGTGAATTCTGCATATTTGAACTAATGCTTTTTAGGGAAAGCATTTTACTGATTTAGCCATGTCTCCAGCCCACCACCATTGTTATTTTTAAAGATCATGTTATATTTTCTATTTATCTAGATTTTGGTCTACCTTTTACTCTTTTTGTGGAGAATTTTGTGACAATAGATACAGAATGTGCCTCTCAATGATGGCAGTGCATCAGAGAGGAATCCCCTCAGTTAGTAAGTCATTTGTGATGACAAACACCAGGCATCATTGTATTCATTTATTACTTAGCCATTCAGGGACTTTCAGCTTCAGCCATAAATAGCAGATAATAGAGCTGTTGATTACTACAAGTTGTATGAACTGTATTCTGAAGGAGCAACAAATATTGTTTGGGAACTACAGTAAGGAGAAACAGAAGAAAAGCTGCTACAAAGTGGAAATACAGAAATTTTGGCCCACCCCAAAGGTCCTTGGTGATTAATGAGACTTTGTTCAGAGCATCATTAAATTCTTTAAAGGAATGTTTAGTATGTTGTCTCAAAACTTTTTTTCTGTTTAGTTATTTCTCTCCTACTGGAAACACCATAGAAACCAATGTTAAAGTTCTACTCTGACTCCTGATTCTGCTATAATTACTTATGAGACTTCGGGGAGGTTATTTAACCCCACTAAGCTTGTGTTTCTAGATCCTTGAAATGAATATTGTAATACTGACAGTATAGAGTAATGCGGAGAACTAAATGCACAAAAAAATGCATCAAACTGTGCTATAAGCCATTAAAAGTACACAAGTTTAGTTCTTTTGTATTCATACATTATGTTCCCATAGCATTATACTAGGCCCTCTCAAAGTGTACTGCACAAAACCCCAGCCATAGACATACTACTATAGTGTTGGGATATTTTAAAAAATTTATATTTTTAATATTTATAATTTTACTTTTTAGGATTGGCTTACATTTTACTGCACAGTTATGAGTTTTTTGACTGAATTTTTCCTGTCTGTACACTAGATGCATATCTGATGCATATGGAGGCCAGAGAAGGGCATTTCCTTCCCTGGACCTGGAGCTGCAGGTAGTTGTGAGTCATTGGATGGCTTCTGGGGGCTGAAATTGTACAGACTGTAAGAGGAATATGTGCTTTTAACCACTGAGCCATCTCTCCATCCTATGAAAAAGATTCATTAATTTTAATTAGGTGTATGTGTGTGTCTGAGTATCAGTATACTCATATCAGTATACGCGCATGTGTGCACATGGAACCATGAAGTGTGCCTTCGAACCCCTGAAGCTAGAGGTATACGTAGTCGTGAGCCACTCAGTGTGATGCTGAGAATTAAACCTGGGTCCACTGCAAAAGCAGCAAATGCTTGTACTCACTGGGACCTTTTTCCAGCCCCTGGTTTGGGAGTCTCTGTGTGTGTGTGTGTGTGTGTGTGTGTGTGTGTGTGTGTGTGTGTGTGTAAAAATATTTTCCGGGGTTGGGATTTAGCTCAGTGGTAGAGCGCTTGCCTAGGAAGTGCAAGGCCCTGTTCGATCCCCAGCTCAAAAAAAAAAAAAGAACCAAAAAAATATATATATATTTTCCAAGATGGTCACACTATAATCTAAATGGTGTCACCTCCAATTCACTTATAGGAAAATTTAGCCCCAAATACAACAGATTTGGAGGTCAGCCTCTTAAGGACTGTTTAGGTAATTAGACTTCACCTTCTTGAGAGGACTGATACCATTAGCTATGCCATTTCCTTTGAACTAGCCTATTCTATCCTGGAAGCAGGGTGGAGAATCATGACATTTACAATACTCAGGAAGTTCGGAAAGTTATAAGCTTTTTGAGCTCTCCCAAAGGTTTTGCACCAGTAATATAACTGCTAGGGAAGAGGGGGAGTTTCGTATAGAAGCCTGTAAATAGGGCAGGAGCTCAAGGTACACAGCTTTGAAAAATCATGTCCCATACTGAAGCGGACTTTTCAAGTGGCTTTTTAAGCCTCCCACAATTTGATAAGATAGATAAAATATCTATCTATGCTCTTGTTGGGAATCCTGGTAAATTTCTTACATTTGCCACTTGGGTGTATATAATAGTTTCTCATATCTGCATTGGTATCATATCTGAAATGAATATGCATTTAATCATATATCCCTAGGAAGTGTCATATTATAGAATGGGTTTGTAGAATTGATCTTTCCTCTCTTCTGTCCCTTCAAACCCACTTTGCTATCCTGGGGTGAGACCAGCAGCTGATGCTAAGGAATTGGATCTTCAGATTTTCAGCCTTGAAGGTGGTGATACATTACCTTTTGTTATTTATAAATTTCCCAGACTCTGCTACTTTGTTTCAGTACTATGAATGAAGTCTCACAGCTTTGCCTGTAGGGGGTGGGCTCTGATGCTTTCATTGGGAATCCGTGTCTGAGCACTGAAAGTCCTGTTCTCCAGGTTGTTCTTGATCAGTCAATAAAGATGCCAGTGGCCAATGGTTGGGTGCTAGAGGCAGGACTTCCAGGTTCCCACGGGCAGGCTAGGAGATGTAGGAGGAGGAAAGGGAATTTACCATGATTCAGAGGGAGAGAGAATCACCAGCCATGTGAGATTTCAGGTGTAGAGGCCATTGGCTACTTCCCAGGCAGGAGTGCCCTCACTAAGCTGAGGGCAGATGTGGGGTGTTGAGCAAAAAGAAGGTAACTGAGCAACTAAGCTAAGGGCAGATTTAGAGTGTTGAGGAAGGAGTAAAGGAAAAGGCATGCTAGCCACTGGAGGCTTAAACAAGCTGAACCATGCTAGTAGAGGGAGGCTTAGAAAAACCCAGCAGCTGAGCCATAAGGAAGTTTAAAATGAGAAATATGTGTGTGTGTCTTTCATCCATGGATCCAAGGGAACGAGGGCAATGGCCTGGAGCTTAAAGTGCAGTAGTAGAAACACTACATTTGCCAGAAGCTTTTCTCTGATAATAATGAAATGTGGATTACAAACTTCTGCCTTGTGAAGCTTATTTTATACCTTAAACCTTACTTTGGCTTTTTTTTTGTCTAGTCTATTTCAAAGGTATATGTGTATCCTTTCTTCAGATGAATCATTTCTGTATCTTTTTATTATTTTTTATTTTTCTTTTTTTAGTCTCAGCCTGTATAACAACATATCTTTCCTCTGGGTGAAAACACACAAGTACAAAGAATGGCAATAAGAGTGAAACAATTTGTTTTTCCCTAGACTCAGGAACTAAAAACAGAATCTATTTATTTATGATGTTCCCTACCTTCACAAACAACTCAGTTTACTGTAATGTCTCTGTTAATTAATTTTTCTCTGAATTTCTTTCATGAGAAAACTTCTAACTTCCCTTATTTTTTCCAGATTCTGTCAGAGAAGATTTTTATGTCATAAGGTTCAGTGTAATTTATCTTCTGGGTAAAGATATTTTCTCTCCTTTTAAATATCTACATCTGTTTCTAAATCTATACTGGCAACTTTTGAGGTGAAGGATAAAGTTTAAGGGCAAAGAAATGGCTTTTGTTTTTATATAAAAGTTCAATACCTTGTTTTGAACTTACTCTGAATAAGTGTAGCAATATGAATGAGAATGGCCCCCATAGACCCATACTTGGCTAGTAAAATCTTACTCTTTTTAGCTAAATGGAACTTGAAATTCCCTGGTTTATTTCAGAGGATCTGTCTAATTCTTGGAAAGGGGCCTTTGCCAGAAAACTGTGCTCAGAGTCTGTGGAGAAGTGCCCAGCTCAATGCCTAAGTGTTGTTTTCATAAAACACATAGCTGTGTGTTTGCTGCTTGCTTTTATTGTAACAGGAACCACCTCCCATTGTCACTCAGGCACTGTGTGTCTTTCAACAGGTCACAAAAGAGCATTAAGCAATGAAGACCCTAAGCTGAGTGTCAAAAGATCTGGAGACTCTGAGATGTCACCTGTAAAATGCAGACATGTGGAAGAAGAAAGGACGACTAAAGAAATGAGCTCTGGTCATTCAATCTTCTGCTACAATATTAATGACACTTGACCTTCTCAACCTCCATTTTTCTCCCTTTCTGCATATATTTGGAAAACTAAAGACCCTTTTTTTAAAATTTAAGATATTCCCATTCTTGGGGGAGGGGAGATCATTATGTAAATTTAAAACAGAAAGCAATAGCCATTTATTTCTGAGCCCAATTTATTTGGCAGAAACTCTTCAGTTTCCCATGTGTCTATTACGGAAATTTAATTATTTATTTCAATTATGCATTCAATAAAAATGCACTCTTCTGAATGGATGTTTTCTTAATGAGGATCACTGCAGTTTCAGAAAAAGCCTTTTCATTCCAATTATCTTGCTGGTTCACAGCATTTGCTGCTGTACACTGTCATCTACTCTAGAGGGCAATAGAGCGTTAGAAATGGAAGAGGTTTTAAATGATAAAAATCTATAAAATAAAGCCCTTAGAATCAATCTTCCCATAAAACTGAAAAAGGGGTAGGGGTGGAGGTGGGGGGTGGGTGGATGTAGCCACAGAAAGGTGCTTGTGACAGGATAATAATTTCAAACACAAAGTCCAGGGTGAATAAGACAGTGATTGAAGTTGTCAGCTGAGTAGGTGTACGAGAAAAGTAGAAAAACCTCCTGCAAGTTACATAATATTGAGAACAATATATAAAAGAAAGGTAGTAACAAAATATAGGAAAATGACAAAACAAAAATAGCATCATGATCATACTCCCACTATACTGGAAACAGATGTTTAAGGTCGGTCTTTCTGAGAAAATGACTGCAGATTATAGAGGTTCATCTAAGCATTCCATGATGCTTGGACAATAGTGATCAGAAGGCAGAGGAAAGAAGTGTCCAGTTCTTCATTTGGGGCATTTGTGTTTATGAAAAAAACCCATCTTCTCAGTACCATTTCACTCCTATTCATTCACTTTTGAAACATGGCCCTACCCTCTTCCTCCACAGAAGCTGGATGCTGCCTGCTCCCCACTGAGCTTCCCCACCCCCACCCCCACCCCACCTTCAACTCTCTATGCCAGTCTTAACTTACCATCCAAGCTACTTCCTCAGGTTTAGTTGTTTAGTTGTCACTGAACTCTGCCTGTCCCCAGAGTGCCATCATCCCTCACTTTTGTTAACACTCGCTTAGCTTTTCAACTACCAACTCTCACCTTTCTCCCCCACACCTCTGCAGGCTCATTTCCCTCTACCTTTAAAATATATTTGATCATTTCTCAGTCCATTCCCCCAACTTCAAATGAAAGAAAAAAGTAACTTTGCCTTTACATTAAGCAACTGCCTAACCCGTCTCCTCTGTTTTTCCACATCTTTAACAATAATCTATCATTTGTTTTAATTCACTTTTTAGTCCACTGCAGCCTGACCTCCATACTCCCTGAACTCGGCCTTGCCTGAATCTCGAAAGACCTTTTCCATAAATGAGCAATCTGATGGATCTTTTTAATATAATGGAATTATAGGACTTACACTCTTGCATTTGACAATTCACTTTGAACTTTCTGACTCCCTTTCCTAAGCGACACTCCCCTTATTCTTCCTGTATACCTCTGCTGCTCACTGCTACGTCCCTACGCCAGATCTCATCATGCCAACACTTAATAGTCTTCAGTGGTTCCATAGCAACAACAGATAAAGGAGTCCCCTAATCACTGCACAGCAGGCCTAGTTTTCAATAACTCACCTGTGAGCCTCAAATATAGCTATTTATAAAATGAATAAATTTATCAGTAACTGAAAGTAGCTCTTTGCTTTAAGGCTGTTACAATTTGGTACTTTTGTGTGTTTATTTGAATATGCTGAAAAAAATTAAACATCTGATGTTTGATCGTTGTGATATAATATACTATAGTGAATCAGGCCAGCATACTTACTTTCTGTGGAATAGCATTTTTGCATATGGGTCTTTTGAGATCTTTATATCTTAAAATAATACCAGGCTGAAGGTTGAGTGTGCAATCCATTATGATGGTGAAAATATTTTCCATAAAACGGATGAAAATGTATTTGCTGAGCCTGATATTAAGTTGATTTACAGTGAGGTTTGCTCACTTTGCTTTGGTCTATGCTGTTCTGCATGTTCAGTCATATGGGTTGTTTGCTTGTGCAGAACTAGATATAGATAATAAGCAAAGAAGTCAAGGTGGCGACATTCCAATAAAAGTCCACTTAATAAGAATCCTGATGTTGACCTTAATGTGATTTTTCACATGTAAGAAATGTGTTCCTCCTTTGATATTTTTCAAATACATAAACCATTTATAATTATTTGAGAAATTTATACACAAATACATACTATTTTTGTCACTACCACTCTGTCTACTCTCCTTGTAGCTCCTCCCTCTCACTCTCTATTTTCTCTCAGATTCATGACAGAGATTCAGGTAAAAACACACTGCCTTTGTAGAGGATTCATTTGGTTCCCAGCACCCATGGCAGGCGGCTAGCTCCCAGTTGCCTGTACCTGTATCTCCAGAGCATATGGGGACATGTGTATTCTGGACAATTTAGGCACTTGCAATCACATGGGCAACACCTCTTCTGGATATATACACAGCATTTAAAATTTTTAAAAAGAAACTAATTGGAATGTTTTATCATATTTGAGATGTTTGCTGAAAGTTTAGCTTTAAAAAGAGTCCCTATGGGGCCCAGAGGTTAAGAGTCCTTGGTATGCTTGCAGAGGACCTACGTTCTGTTTCCAGTATCCATATCAGGTACCTCAGAATTTGCCTGGAACTCCATCTCCAAGGGTTCCAATACCCTTTCCCGTTCTAAACAGTTACAAACAAATAGGTGTATAAACACACACAGATTAAAATATATCTTAAAACAAATAAAATAAAAAATGAGTTAAAAGAACATGTCAAAGACACACTTTATTTAGAAACAAAGGGTGGTGACTTCTAATCTCTAAGCTCAGAGGGAACCTGGGCACTGATTCCGTGCCTTCTGGCCTTTGATCCACCATCTTCCTTTCTCCAGGTTCAAAATGACGTAACTTACATTTATGTCTATAGACTGCTTAAAGTCACAGCTTGTACAAGGGTTTCTGTCTTAAACTCTGGACACCCTGGCAAAATCTTTCCAGAAGTGGAATGGGTTTCATGGCTGAATTTACTTGTTTTTAAAGAGGATATTGGAGAAGAAAAACAGAAATGTGTTTGTGCATGCCTGTGGTCCTGTATTCTGTCTTTTCCTCTAGTAAGGGACCTGGATGCCATAGATACACCAGCTGGGGGAAGCCCTAGGCAAAAGTCCTGGGTGGATCGAGTTCATTTGTGTGTGACAATTTGGGGTGACAGACATTGCTGCATGCCAGGCTGGAAGGAGTAAAGTTGAGTCCAGGATGGGCAGGATCTGGGTCAAGTTGGAAGCAAGTGCTGGAAGGGTGGGAGAAGAGAAAATGCCACCTTTGGAAGTCTTAGTGTTGTGGTTCTTTTAGGTGAAGTCTTTCCTTGTTGTGATTTCTAATGAAGCAGCTCTCTGAGACAATCTTTGTTTGTTCATATTGCTGTACTGGGGATAGATTTGGATACATAGAGTTTACTTGGGCTGAACCAAGGATTATATAATTTTGGAGAAGGGCATGAGAATATCCAGGAAGGGAAGGTCATTGGCTAAAGGCTAAGGCTACTGAGATGCCTCATTAGCATGGAGAGGCTATCCATGTGCTATGCTATGCTATATGATTGAGTGTCTGTGGTCAGCTTAGTTGAGTGTCATGGTTACCTGCTCCAGAGAATGCATTAGTGGCAGAGAGGAGCACCCCATTCCTACCATCATTAGAGCTTGTGTGTTTGAGCTGAGATTACCAGTGTTTGAGCATGTTACACTTCACCAATTCTTAAGACCATCGGGGGCCATGGTCCTCATGCCCTATACATGTGTTGACTGGCCCAGTGGCTTTCCCAGCTCTGCATTGTGTACATATGGGGTTAGCACCAGCTGACCACCATTCTCAAGTGGTGCCAGGATCTCTCACACACGAGAGATCTACTGGCTCCTGTCAGCCTGATTTCTCCATCTAATTGGATGGCTGTATATGAAGCCCTTTTTCTGAAGGTGTCTGTACTGCATTCCCCAATGGTCTTTTAAAGAAAGCACTCAACCTCCATTTCTCACAATCTATTTGTGTGTTTTGTGAACCTTCCGAGGACATTCTTTAGTGTGTACTCCTCTCCACTCTAGTTTTTTTAGGCCTTTCCCCTATTTTTTTTTAACCTAAATAGCTCAAAACAACTATTGCAGAGTTTTTCCTGACTTTACTCCTCTATCCTGGTAGACAGTAACTGGGTGCCCTGATGAAGATTTCACTGTATCGTATAGTAAGCATTGGATTCCAAATCCTTAAATCCAAATACATTCCTGGCCCAAAACTTATGCTCTCTCATCTTGAAATGTCTTTCCTGAGGTCAAATGGAGGACACAACTGGAAAGTAACTGGAGCATATTCTTATCTGATCATATGTGACAATAAAGATAGTCTTTTATTTTAAACTAGTCTGCTAAATTGTTTCCAGTGAACAAGCCACACATTTTCTGTGTTTCTGCTCATTTTCCTAACTGAAAATAATAAGGAAGGAAAGGTTATATTTATCTAAACCAATCACATCAGAATATTCTTTCTATTATTCTTAACCATTTGTTTTGCTTTTCATGTTTTGTAAGCACTGAGAAAGAGTGGCTTTCATGAAAAGTTAAATGGATTTTCTCAAAGCTGGAAGCTGACTTGAAGTTAAATCTGACAATATCTGAAATTTACAGATGGGAAGAATGAGACCCCATAAATAGTGGGGGTTTCCTACTGACAGAAATCATTGGTAATAAAGCTAGGATAAGTGCTTCCAGGCCAGCCAGATATTATAGCTCGTTTGCTTTTCCAACAAGATTATTAGACCCCAGGAAAAGAAATGTTATGGAATTACCAATGATCTTATAACTGTCAGTCAATTCCAGATGTCGAGGGGTGGTTCTCTTGCTAGGGAAATTCTAAAAGCCTTCCTGACATCATAACAATACAGACTGTTTTCACAGAGGGAGGGTTCTGTTTAGTTTGCTTGGAGAAAAGCAGCAGCAGCAGCAGTGATTCTGATGTTTCTTGTTCTCACTCTTCTCTGTGAATGAGCAGCAGGCAGCTCTCTCCTCCCCCAGGCAGCCCCTAACTCCTGTCAAGATGCACTGACAGTCCTGTGAGATGAATATGCTTATCTTGTCCTGGCCATCTTCCATCTGGATAAAGGTATCTACCTCATGTAAATATTTCCAAGGCCCCTATCTCTGCAGGACTGAAGTGCTCAATTAGCTATGGGATAAGCCTTTGCAGCAAATGGCACAAATGGTGAACAGCTGCTATATTCCAATAGGGGTGAGGTCATCCCTATATATAGAGCCTGACAAGCTGCTTGTAGCCCTAGCAGCTTTCAGCATGCAAACCACACCTGAGTTATAAGTCAGTCATCTGCCTGGAGTGACAGGGTCAGGGCACATCTTTCCTTCTTTGATGGGCAACTCAGAAGGAGATCAAAGTCCTTATAATTTTTCAGTTCTTTTCCCCGAAACTGCTGCTTACAGCTTTTTCTATTATTTTCCCTGTCAATACTACCTTACAAGAAAGTCATTGCCTAAAAAGCTGGCTTTATTTTATTCCCTGACTTTCTCTTAATAATCTGTGGTTTGACTATTGATAATTTCAAAGCATATTATCAGGGTACCCAGAGTATTGTCATTTATTAGTTTATTGGAAATAAGGCATGCTGTATTTATTACTCTAACTCCTGTATTTCCTATTACTTTTTAAAACTCCTTCTTCCTGGAGCAATGCACGTCAGTGAATATGTCAAAGTGATTATTCATAAACCCGTACTAACGCTAATGACCTAATCACCACTAAAAGGACATGAAGGTTGTTGCTTGTACGAAGATCTAGAAAAAGTGAGAGGATCTACCTTTTAGACTCCAGTTGGTTCTCAGTGGGCTGTAGTTATGACTGTGATGATTGAAAATGGCACTGAAAGGATGCCAAGTAATGAGCTAGATTTCCCCATCATTTGACTACAAGGTGCTGTAGCTCAGAGGCAAGGATAGGACAATTAGTGAACCGTATAAAGCTGACTACATATAAAGACAAGATATATTTGTTGTTGGTCCTAGAGTCAATCTTGCTTCAACTACCCTCACCTGGGCTGCTCTATAAAACTCACTGAAGACAGTAAGCTGTTTCATCACCAAGAAAGTAGAGATGACAATCTCCACTCACTCTGCCTCCCTCACAAGGTGAGAGAGATTCTCCTGAAAGAACATGTCTCTAATGTTATGACCATTAAACCATCTGTTGGGTGGGGTAGGCAGTGGCTTGATATATGGTTTAGAGAACAAACTGCTCATTTATAGGACCAGAGTTCAGTTTCCAGTGCCCAAGTCAGGTAGTTGTGAACAAGACAGTTGCTTTAAGTAAGTTATAAACCCAGGCACTATTGCTAATGCCAAGAAGTGCTTGCTGACAGGAGTCTGATATAGATGTCTCCTGAGAGGCTCTGCCAGAGCCTTACGGATACAGATGAGGCTGCTTGAAGCTAACTATCAGACTGAGCCCAATGGAAGAGTTAGAAAAAGAACTGAAGGGGCTGAAGGAGCTGAAGGAGTTTGCAACACCATAGGAATAACAACAATATCAACCAACCAGACACCCCCATCCCCAGAGCTCCCAGGGACTAAACCACCAGCCAATGAGTACATATGGAGGGACCCATGGCTCCAGTTGCATATGTAGCAGGGGATGGCATTGTCTGGCATCAATAGGAGTAGAAGCTCTCAGTCCTGTGGAGGCTAGTTTCCCCAGTGTAGGGGAATGCCAGAGAATTGAGGTGGGAGTGGGTGGGTGGGAGTGGGAGCATCTTTATGAAAGCAGAGGGAGGGGAGGGGGTGAGGGGATGACATTTGAAATGTAAATACACAATAAAAAATCATAAAAAATTTCTGTTGTGGTTCACAAAACTCCATTCTCGATGTAGAGTGTAGAGAACAGTACAATATAAATGAACACATTGCTTGTACTAATATGACTGATCATTCCCCCGAGAATTAGATGCATGTAAACCCTCCCTGACCTGTCTTTTTTGTGTAGCCGACACTCCTGTCAGCACTTAATCTGTTTAGGTCATTCAAAGTCACATAAATCGCTGGTCTGCAGCTAGCTACTCATGGGTAGGAGTGCAGAGAATTCAGCTGATTGCCTATGAGCTTCAGCCTGCCTTAAATAGACTCCCAAGTTGCTTTAAAATTCTTAGTTTCTTCTTAAGGATCCCCTCCTGGGTTTCTATGCTCTTTATATAAAATGGCAGTGTGATAAATTCTTCTGCCAAGGCATGGCTGTTGAAAACTCAGAGATTTTATTTAATCATGGTGCTGAGTTCCTGTCTGGCCTTGGTTATGCTATTTTACATTTCAAATATTCCATCTGTAAAGGGTGGATGGTAATCCTTACTTATCATGCAGGGACTTGAGGGGTGATGAATGATTTGGTGTTTTAAAGAGTTGTGGACACAACAAGCCCCAAGTAACTGATTTTGAGTTGTCTTTGAAATAACTGAGGGTAGTAGGGAAAATTCAGGATGAAGCAGTGGCTAATTGGCCTGCTTTGGCATTTTGACTCATTCTTTAGGATTTGAGGAAACCCTTCTCAATTAAATGGGATTTTTAATAGACTTTTAACATTTATTTGACAAACATATTGAAATTCAGTATAGGGTCAGGTTCTAGATCGGAATGCAGACGTTGATGTCTATTCTCCTAATAATGTATCCATTGCAGAGCACTTCATGTTTCAGGGCTGTAATCAAATATTAGGTATCCACAAAACACCCTAGAATCAATAGTAAGGACAACTACCACACTAGAAGTCAGATAAACATTTCTTCTCACCAAAATAATATTTTTGTCACACTTGTTTCACTTTCCTTCCAGTCTACCCTCCCACCCTAATACCTCATAGAAAAACACTAAGTTCAATTTGTGTTGCCCATATACTCATTAGAGCATGGTCAAACTCTCTTATCCATTAGAGGCACTTAAGTTGTAACTTTCAAATATGATTGTTATTTCAGACAAAAATGGAGTGGGGTATGAATGAATTTATTTGAAGTCTTTCAGGGATATTTATTTATTTAACCAATGTCTTAAATTGGGTTTCATTGCTGTAAAGAAACAATACGATGAAGGCAACTCTTATGAAGGGAAATATAGTTGGGGCTTGGTTATAGTTTCAGAAGTTTAGTCTATTACCATCATGGAAGGCAGCATGGCAGTATATGGGTAGACATAGTGCTGGAGAAGAAGCTGAGACAGCTGCACCTTGATTCTTGTGCAGCAGAAGGAGACTATCTGCCACAGTGAGTATAGTTTGTACATGTATGAGAACTCAAAGACCTCCTACACACTGATATGCTTCTTTCAAGAAGGCCACACCTTCTAATAGTGCCACTTCCTATGTCCAAAATTTCAAACACATGAATCTAATGCAGCCATTCCCATTCAAACCAATACAATTTGCGTAGATGGCTAAGGGTTTCCTAACACCACTCTTGCTTGTGTACATGATGACTTTAATCACATTGGTCTGTTGACTTAACTGTAATTGTTCTTTTCCTTTCCTGAGAGCTCCCATGAGAGGCAGTACCTTTTCTCTAGATTTAACATTTTCAGTTTATTACCAGGTAACACCACTTTAAGTGTAAGAATGTTAAAAATACATGAGAATTAGGTATGTAGATGCATTGAGTCTTGACTATCCTATGGAAATAATAATACCAAGAACAGTCTTTCATGTGGGTTAGTATCCCCCAAGCATACAAGGAGTTTGTCTCAAGAGTTACATATGAAGTTAATAAAAATTTCAAAGAAGTCTGAAAATTTTAGATAAATAATAATGAAATAATTTGTTTAGGAGATTGAGTCTAAGAGACACTAGTTCAATAGGTGCTTTATTGAATGCTATAGGCTGAAGACATAGAGACAAGACCCCTATCCAGGAAGTATTTTTAGATGGTGAAATAGAGCAAAATACCAATAGAGATGGGCACAGATGCATATTTGAAAGTACACAAAAGCAGCTAGCTGAGTCTGGAGTCTGGGGTGGGGAAGGGTGGTGATGAGAAGAAAGTCCCAGAGTTGGTAGATTAAAAAACAAGGAGAAGCATAGATGTGGGGACCAGAGTGTGAAAGAAGACAGAGGCATAGCAGATCAGGGTGTCGGTCAGTTGGTCTAACCTATTCGAAGAGTACAGGACCTGTGTAGAAGCTGGAGTAAAACAAAGGCATGCTTAGCAGAGACTAAGAGGATTCTTGTGCCATTCAAACGTGTTTAGAACACCACGGGAAAGGGATTGTGGACAATCTGGAAAAGCACTTCTTTTAGAGCTCTGATAAACTATAGTTCATTCCTGGCCTATCTTGCTTCCTTCTGTCACTGCTGGAAAAGTATGGCTTTCCAATCCTGTATCAGTTGTGGAAAATTGCTCAGGATTATGTGGTAGATACTTTATTAAGGTAAAATGTGTTTATTTGTGTCTTACTTAGAGTCTTTTTGCTGTAAACAGACACCATGATCAATGCAAGTTTTATAAAGGACAACATTTAATTGGGGCTGGCTTCCAGGTTCAGAGGTTCAATCCATTACCATTAAGGCAGGAGCATGGCAGTATCCAGACAGGCATGATGCAGGAGGAGCTGAGAGTTCTACATCTTCATCTGAAGAAAGTCAGGAACTGACTGAGCATCCTCAGGCAGCTAGGAGGAGGGTTTCCAAGACAATAGTAACACACTTCCTCCAACAAGGCCACAGCTTCTAATAGTGCCACTCTCTAGGCCAAGCATATGAAAACCATCACAATTTGTTTTTTTATTTTTTATTTTTTGTTACTGTAGCTATATGTATCTGCAGGTGAATGTAGGTACCTGAGGAGACCAGCAGAGCTTAACAGTTCCCCTGCAGCTGGATTTATAGGCTGGTGCAAGACACCTACTATGAATGCTAGCAACCAAACCCAGAATCTCTGGGAGAGACGTTTGTGTTTTTAATCTTTGAGGTATCTCTTCAGCTTTTCCTTTGCTTTGAGGATCCACTTGGGTTATTGTCAGGAGTGGATAAGAAGCATTTTAAAAAGAGAAGGGAAACATTTCAATCACTGGGGACTTAGATCTTTAGTTGTATTTCTCCACAGATTTACAATTTTAAAGGAAGAATTTTATCCCAAACTATAAAGTTCTAATTATTAAAAACAATAGATTTGTGAAGTGGCGTATAGGAGATGGAGCACATTCTAGAGACATAGAATCAGCTACTACATGGATAATGTTTCTGATCATTCAGTTCCCGGGCCAAACTTAATGAGGAAGCCAAACTCTTCAAGAACATCTGTCTTAGTTAGGGTTTTACTGCTGTGAACAGACACCATGAGCAAGGAAATTATTATAAAGACAACATTTAATTGGGGCTGGATTACAACTTCAGAGGTTCAGTCCATTATCATCAAAGTAGGAGCATGGTAGCATCTAGGCAAGCATGGTACAAGTAGAGTTGAGAGTTCTACATCTTCATCTGTCCTAAGCTGGTCTTGAACTCAGAGATCTGTTTACCTTTGTCTCCTGGAACAAAAGATGTGTACCACCATGTCTGGATCTAATCTTTTCCTGGCCACTGTTCCTTAAGATCCTGATCAAAAGCCTGTGTCTTCTAGCCTCAAGATCTGCATTACAAGTATGCACACTATTTCTAGATTGTAGTTCACTGCAGATTAAAAATCCAAGCTACTTTTTGATCCATTTTTATCTCCTTGAAAAAAGCTCAAGTTCAAGTGGATCAAGGACCTTCACATAAAACCAGATACACTGAATCTATTAAAAGAGAAAGAGGGGAAGAGCCTTAAATACCTGGGCACAGGAGAAAACTTCCTGAACAGAACACAAATGGCTTATGCTCTAAAATCTACAATTAATAAATGGGACTTCATAAAATTGTAAAGATTCTGTAAGGCAAAGGGCACTGTCAATAGGACAAAATGACAACAAACAGATTGGGAAAACTTCTTTACTAATCCTACATCTGATAGAGGGCTAATATCCAAAGTATACAAAGAACTCACGAAATTCGACTTCAGAGAACCAAACAACCCTATTAAAAATGGGGTACACAGTTAAACAGAGAATTCTCACCTGAGGAATCTTGCATGGCTGAAAAGCACTTAAGGAAATATTCAACATCCTTAGTCACCAGGGAAATGCAAATCAAAACAACCGTGGGATACCACCTCACACCAGTCAGAATGGCTAAGATCAAAAAAAAAAAAAAATCAGGTGACAGCAGATACTGGTGAGAATGTGGAGAAGAAGGAACACTTCTCCAATTGCTGATGAGATTGCAAGCTGGTAAAACCACTCTGGAAATCAGTCTGGAGGTTCCTCAGAAAATTGGAAATAGTACTACATGAGGACCCAGCTATACCACTCCTGAGCATATACACAAAAGATGCTCCAACATATAACAAGGACACATGCTCCACTATGTTCATAGCAGCCTTATTTATAATAGCCAGAAGCTGGAAAGAACCCAGATGCCCTTCAACAGAGGAATGGATACAGAAAATGTGGTACATCTATACAATGGATTATTACTCAGCTATCAAAAACAATGACTTTTGATATAATGAAATTTATAGGCAAATGGATGGAACTGGAAAATATCATCCTGAGTGAGGGAACACAATCACAAAAGAATGCATATGGTATGTGCTCACTAATAACTGGATATTAGGAAAAAAGCCCAGAATATCCATGATACAATGTACAGAGCATATGAAAGTCAAGAAAAATGAAGACCAAAGTGTGGATACTTTAGTCCTACTTAGAAAAGGGAACAAAATAATGGAAGGAAGTTGAGGGTGGAAGGCACTTGTGAGGAAGAAAAGAGGGGGAGAGAAAAAAAGGGGGCAGTAATAGGTGTGGGAGGAGTTGGGCAAGATATACAGAGGATCAGAAAATTGAACAGAGGTGTAGCAATAGGGGATGAGGAATTGGCGGTAGCTACCAGAACGTCCCAACAGGGATGGCATTAGCTGAAATTCCTAGTAAAGGGGAGAAAGAACCTCTAGAGACCATTCCCAGAGGTTAGTCACAGTCCCCATTTGAGGGATGAGGCCACCCACTCTTCACAAAATTTTAACCCAGAATTGCTCCTGTCTAAAGGAAATACAGGGACAAAGAATGAAGCAGAGACTAACAAAAAAGGGCTATCCAGAGACTGCTCCACCTGGGGATCCATCCCATATGCAACCACCAAACCCAGACACTTGCTGATGCCAAGAAGTGCTTCCTTACAGGAGCCTGATATGGATGTCTCCTGAGAGGCTCTGTCAGAGACTTACTGATACAGATGTGGATGCTTGCATCCAACCATCGAACTGAGCCCAGGAACCCTAATGGAAGATTTAGGGGATGGACTGAAGAGGTTCGCACCCCAAAGGAAGAACAACCATATTACCCAACCAGACACCCCAGAGCTCCCAGGGACCAAACCACCAACCAAAGAATACACATGGAGGGACCCATGGCATTACCGAGCATTGCCCAGCAGAAATTTCCAGTATTATATTTTGAGACAGGTTTCTCATTAAATCTGAAGCTTGTTTTCAGTAGGATCACTGGCCACTGAGCTTTAATCTATGTATATTTCTGTCCTTATCTAACATTCAGTTATAGGCTCACACAGCCATGTCCAGCTTTTTGTACTTTCGAATGGATGTAGAACACACAATCATATACCACAGACTATAAGAAAATGGTGGTATAGGATCCCTAAAGTCCCAAATACTTGGTTCTATCTTTACAAAGAATGATTGCCCTCTATTCTGTGGGTCTGTCTCCTTATGAGCAGTACAGAGTTGCTCTCTCTGCCCATTCAACCTCACTTGGTGTAGGCATTTCCCTCCCTGGCTTGTGTCTTCTCTTACTGTATAACATGTTTCCATAGACAACAAAGCAAATCCATAAAGTCCTTTTTAACTCTTAATGAACAACAACAAGGGAAACACCAGTATAAATGAGGCCCTGTCTTCAAATCCCTGAAGAAGTGGACATCCCTGAAATACACTATTCTATGTAATGAGCTGAAGTGTTACCAAGGCCTTCAGAAGCTAAGTTACTGATGTCTCGTCTGAGAAAAAAGGCAGTGATGGCGCTGCCAACTTGTTTTTAACTCAGGAAGAATTCATGGAAGGCTGATGGAAACATCAGTTCTAAAGAAAGCCTTTAAACACTGTTTATAAGTCAACTCTTGTTAGAATTATATCATACTCTCCTCATTGAAGAAGAAACTATTATTGTTGATTGTGTCTCTTAACTTTTGACATTCAAGAGTTGAAAACTATTTGCCAATAATTCAGGAACCAACAGTATTTTAGAAACACAGGTCTCATTTTATACTTATCAATACCATCAAGCACCACAGTGCTTACAGGAAATTCATATGAATTTTATCTAGCCTCCTTTATAATCCAGTTAGTTTTTCTTAACGGATGAAACAAGATTTGCCAAAATTAAGTAAGCAATCAAAAATCATTAAGGCAGAAAATGATAGAGCATGGAGAAGGATGAATATATTTTTAAATTTGGATTTGCCAGTAAGTCTTTTTTCATACCAGCATAAAGACAGCATAATGCAATACGAAGAAGAATTTTTAATACTTAAATTAACAATGGTAGGATTTGTAATTATTAAAATGGATAATAATTAAGATTTCTCCACAAAAGCATCTTACATTATTGCTGTGACTATCAGCACTCACATCCGTAGCAGAAAATTTAGTAGAGTGAAAACATCAAAAGCAGGTTCTAAAGCCTCCAAGTACTGAAGGTAGTCATTTAAATGTTGTGAGCATTTTTGCTTCTTCCATTCCAGTCCTTCAAAAGGAGGAAAAACAGATCTTTCATCATTTCTCTGGAGACTCCTCATGGGTCCCGTACTTTCCTCACACTCACCTCAGACTGTGATCCTGGCTTACGGGATTTCCTTCTACTAAACTTCAAAAACAGTTTTCAAGTCCTGCCAGATTCTTTTGCAATGTTCTTTTGATTTGACTGCTGTTTCATGGTTGAGGAAAACAGCAAATGTATTCGGGATTAACAGTCCCCACAGTTCAGAAAGATATGTGCTATTTTAAATTCTACTCATAATTACCTAAAATTAAATTATTATCATTATGGCGATGATGATTATCATGCATGTATATCTGTTTTGTTAGGGTCACATAGGTGTTTGCACTCACAGAAAGCACTAGGGAAACCAGGAATATTACATATGCTGGGTTGCCTTCCCAATGTAAAAGATGTATAACTTATTGTTTTGTCCAGAAGTTTGGTAATGGAGGTGGCTAACAGCCTAGGTGATCTTTGCTTTGTCCCTAGGGCTAGCCCTTATTAAGATCCCATAAGCAAGGCTGGAGGTGGCACATAGTCTAGGTGACCTTTGCATTTATCTGTATAGGGCCATGAGCTCCCCAAAGCTCCTGTAACCAGGCCTGGAGACACTTAATATTCTACATGACCTTTGTGTTATCTGTAAGTGCCATGCTTTCCCAAATTGACTAAAACAAGGACAGAAGGTGGCCTACTGTCCCTATAACCTCTATGCTATCTGTATAGTGGACCAGGTCCTCCCCCAGGTCCTTAAGATAACACATGTAGCCTGTCTCTGGAATCTATTTTCATGGAAGTAGGGAAATGTGCTTTGAGAAGTGTTTTGATGTAATTATGCCTTCTTGTGCACAGAGCATTATGTTACACTGGGAAACATTTTTCCAAATTGTACTATATTTAAATGCACCTAAAATAAAGAGCCTGAGATCATATTCTTGACCAGCACTGGTTATTAGGTCATATTAGACTTGATTTCCTTCTTACCTCATGTGGATCATTACTCTGCTAGGTCCAATAGTCCTGGGGACCCCCACATGTGTTCAAGTGTATAAGGACAGCTATGGATGTGTATACATGTCTGAAGCCAGCAGACAACATCTAATGCTGTTCTTCAGATTCTTTCCATTTTGTTTTTTTGTTTGTTTGTTTTGTTTTGTTTTGTTTTGCTTTTTTGAGGCAAAGTGTTTCTTTGGCTGGAACTTACCAAGTATGCTGGGCTGGCTGACCAGTAGATCACAGGAGTCTGTCCTTTAGCCCTCTCCAGCGCTGGTATTATAGGCATAAAGGACATGCCTGTCTTTTGTTGTTTGTAAATTTTGATTATTTTATACATAAGTACTAAACTTATATCATGTCTACTTCTCCATTTCTACCCTCTTTCTCCTTTCATTGCCACCTATTCCTTCTCAAATTAATGAATTCTTCAATCATTTTGTGTGTAACCCAATTAATGTCTCTAATATGCACATGTATTTAGAGCTGACCACTTGGGACTAGATAATCTGTTGGACAGATTTTCTCTGGAAAAACAAGAATATCCCATTCTCAGTAGCCATTGGTTGCATCTAGACAGGAGACTTAGTGAAATTCCCCCATTCCCACTGGCAGGTCAACTGGTTTTTCACTCTGCAGGTCTTGTTGATACAGCCGTTCTGATGCTAGAAGACACTATTTAGAAGCGGGTATCCTGATATTTTGGCCCATACAGTCTTTCCGCTTCTTCCTCCAGGACTTTCCATGAGCCTTCTATGTAAGGATTTCATTGTGATGTATCAATTGGGGCTGCGTAGTCTTTCCAAGTACATTTTAATTTTTTCTTTTATTTTTGAGATTATAATATAATTATATTTTCCTCTCTTTCCTCCCTCTAAGCCCTCTATATAACCTTTCTATATGGCAAACTCATGGTCTTTTTCCCATTAGTTGCTGCTATATGTATATATTTACCTATATGTACACATATGTTTTTAAATATAAGCAGCTTAGCATATACAATGTTATTTGCATGTATGTTTTCAGGACTGATCACTTGGTGTTAAATAGCCAATTGGTATGACCTTCCCTTGAGAAGACTATTTTTCCCACTTAAAGTACTTTTTTTCTTGTATTTAAAAGAGAGTCTTTTCTCACATAATGTATTAGGTAATAATGATTACACTTTCTCCTCCATGTACTCCTCACAGATCTTCTTCCCTTCCTATTCCCTGCACTCTCTTTTCCTCACCTCCCCTTCCAGATGGGACAGTTTTCTACGAACTGTTATGAACTGAATTTTGTTATGAATAAATCATAACAAAATGAAGTATAATAAGATAACACAAATACTATCACATTAAAGTTGGACATGACAAACCAATAGAAGAAAGAGAGTCCAAGGGAAAGTACAAAACTCACAGACCCATTTATTCACGCTCAGGAATCCCATAAAAAATCACTGAATTGGAAGCTATAATATATACACCTAAGACCCACGCAGACCCGTGCAGGTTCTGTGAATGCTGCTTTGGTCTTCTGTGAGTTCTGGTGAGTTTCGCTCATGTTGATTAAAAGGGCTGCATTTCTTGGTGTCCTCCATCTCCTCCAGCTCTTAATCTCTTTTTTCTTCCTCTTCCATGTGGTTTCCTGAGTTCTGAGGAGAGGAGGAAGGAGAACTTTCATGCACAGTTAAGTATTCCAAAGTCTCTCACTGTCTGTGAAGTGTCTGGCTTTAGGTCTATGTAGTTGTTCCCATGTGTTACATGAGAAAGCTTCTCTGATGATGACTGAGCAGGGCACTGATCTATACATATTGTGTAAAGTCTTTAGGAGTCATTTTATTACTGTGTACCTATTTGGTTTTCTCCTAGGTCAAGTACCTTTATAAACACAGAATTTTATAGCTATATATAATGTGTTTTGATAAAATCCATCCTGTTGGGGTTGGGGATTTAGCTCAGTGGTAGAGCGCTTGCCTAGCAACCGCAAGGCCCTGGGTTCGGTCCCCAGCTCCGAAAAAAAGAAAAGAAAAAAAAATCCATCCTGTTTCCTTTCATCTTAATTTTGCCCGAAACTCACACCACTTTTCCCACCAAACTCCACATTTTCCTCAGTTCTCACATTGAGTCTACTTCGTCATGCCTGTATATGCACAGGTGTAGGCCCACATACCAGAGCAGATATTAAGACCAACAACTGACGAATAAGACTTTATAAAAGTAAAAACTTTTATACAACAAAACCCAATATATTTGAGTGAAGAAATAGCTTACAGAATGGGGAAATTATTTATCACTTATATATCTAGTAGAAGTTTAGTACATAAAATATACTGAAATGGAAATTTCTGGTTTCTTTGGAGATTCAGTTATATCATGTGATGTTTTTCTAGAAACTGTCTTATTGAGGGTATTTTTGCTTAAGCAGACAAATGGGGGTTGTTTTTGCTAAGAACATACATGTGGTGTTTTTATGGAAATAGCCTGAAAAGGGGGCATGTGATGTTTTGCTAGAGCAGATGCTTGAGAGAACATATGTTATTTGGAAAGGATATAAATATAATTCAGCAAATAATGGCCAACATTGTATGGTATTGGTACACCTTACCATTCTTTCCTTTTCATCCTGGACTTTGATGATGCTGGCTGTTGCTGAAGATGCAATATGGTATTGGTTTGCTTTGCCACTCTTTGCTGGTTATAGTTTGTCATGACTTAATAAAGAAAAACACCCCAAATAGCTTCTGGTGGTGTTCCAGCAAGGTTATTGTCACTTCCAAGAACTTGGGCAGGTTGGCAGAGTCCGGGTTATCTTCTGGAGTGACCTGTCATTGCTGATTTGTGAATAGTGTTTGTGAGTAGATAGGGCTGCCACTGCTGATTCATGTGAACTAAACTGCTAATATCCGGATAATAGGGACTGTATTTGCACCAACAAACTATTTCTAAACAGGTTCATTCTTCTTTGCTATTAACTTTCCTTTCCACTACCTCTGTTGGGTGGTGGACTAGAAGAGAGGCTAAAGCACATAAGAACTCTTATTAAAAGTAGGTTTTGAACCCTAATAGAAGCAGAGGGAGATGGGGGAGAGGGGGTAAAGGGTATAACATTTGAAATGTTAACATATAACATATCCAAGAAAGATAAAATTTTTTAAAAAGTTGGTTTTGAAAAATGTAAGCCTACAATATACAAACAACTTTGAAAACATCCTTAATACCAAGAAAATAAATAACTGGATTAAAAATTTGGACATGGAATTAAATAGTGAAGTCTCAAAAATAGAAATACAAACATCTTTTTCTATATATGGATGTGAGTCTACTTAGTAATACATGTAGTAAGTGGTACAGATATTAAGACCAAAGGTTTGAAGCATTTTCTCTGGTATTGATGTAGACTAAAAAAATATCTAAGAGTGGCCTGACCATCACTGATCTCTGATAAATCGGTAACTCACAGTGAGAATGCTCACAAAATCAATCCTCACTTAAGGCAATTTTCATTCTTTTCAGTATTTACTTTTATAAAATTAAATAATTCTCAAGGCACAGTGTCCTGAAGAAAACCATAGTATCATATGAATCATCTTATGAATATCTTCTTATTTTTATCTGTAAAAATTTTATAATATTTGTTTATAACTATCAGGGAAGATTTTCTAAACATGTAGAGACTGGAATTAGATAAGATCAATTCAGCTTTCAAATAATCCTTGGAGTTTTAAGACAGTAATTTGAAGAGAGATAAATTACTTAAGTGTGATGGTTGTAAACAAAGGTTGTTCTTCCTTTCCTCCTCCTCCTCTTCCTTCTCCTCCTCTCCCCGCTCTCTCTCTGTGTTTGTATGTATTCTAACTTGTGTGTATGTGAAGCTATGTGTTTCCATATATGTGAACATGATGTGGATACCAGAATTTAACCTTGGTTATTGCTTCTCATAAACTGTCTACTTTATTGTTTAAGAAAAGAGTTTCACACTAAAACCAGGAATTACCCATTCTACTAGGCTGACTGTTGAGGGATCTTCAGGGATCTACATGTCATTGTCTCCACATATTGGGATTACAATTGCCTACTGCCAGAGCTGGGCTTTTACATGGGTTCTAGGGATACAATTCAAGACTTTAAGCCTGTAAGATGTTCACTTTGCAAGCTGAGATACTTACCCAGCCCTACGTCCTCTTTGAGTGATATCTTCTAATTTATTTTAGCCACTAGTTTACTATGTTGCTTATGACTACAGACCACTCATGCATTTTACTCTGTAATGCAGATTACTCTGATCTTCTGGATTTAATCATGTTCAAGAGCATAACGTGTACATGTACATGTAGGGAAATTCGAGCATTTGGGCTAATATCCACTTATCAAGGAGTGCATACCATGTGTGTTATTCTGTGATTGGATTACCTCACTCAGGATGATATTTTCCAGTTCCATCCATTTGCCTATGAATTTCATGAAGTCATTGTTTTTGATAGCTGAGTAATATTCCATTGTGTAGATGTACCACATTTTATGTATCCATTCCTCTGTTGAAGGGCATCTGGGTTCTTTCCAGTTTCTAGCTATTATAAATAAGGCTGCTATGAACATAGTGGAGCATGTGTCTTTCTTATATGTTGGGGCATCTTTTGGGTATATGCCCAAGAGAGGTATAGCTTGTCCTCAGGTAGGTCAAAGTCCAATTTTTGGAGGAACCTACAGACTGATTTCCAGAATGGTTGTACCAGTCTGCAGTCCCAGCAAAGATAGAGGAGTGTTCCTCTTTCTCCACTTCCTTGCCAGCATTTGCTGTCACCTGAGTTTTGATCTTAGCCATTCTCACTGGTGTGAGGTGAAATCTCAAGGTTGTTTTGATTTGCATTCCCCTTATGACTAAAGATGTTGAACATTTCTTTAGGTGTTTCTCAGCCATATGGCATTCTTCAGCTGTGAATTCTTTGTTTAGCTCTGAACCCCATTTTTAATAGGGTTCTTTGTCTCCCTGCAGTCTAACTTCTTGAGTTCTTTGTATATTTTGGATATATGTCCTCTATCAGGTGTAGGATTGGTAAAGATCTTTTCCCAATCTGTTGGTTGCCATCTTGTCCTAACAACAGTGTCCTTTGCCTTACAGAAGCTTTGCAGTTTTATGAGATCCCATTTGTCGATTCTTGACCTTAGACCATAAGCCATGGGTGTTTTGTTCAGGAAACTTTCTCCAGTGCCCATGTGTTCGAGATGCTTCCCCAGTTTTTCTTCTATTAGTTTGAGTGTATCTGGTTTGATGTTGAGGTCCTTGATCACTTGGACTTAAGCTTTGTACAGGGTGATAAGCATGGATCGATCTGCATTCTTCTACATGTTGACCTCCAGTTGAACCAGCACCATTTGCTGAAAATGCTATCTTTCTTTCAATGGATGGTTTTGGCTCCTTTGTCAAAAATCAAGTGCCCATTGGTGTGTGGGTTCATTTCTGGGTCTTCAATTCTATTCCACTTGTTTGGGAGCAGGGAGCTGTGGGCAGGGATCAGCGAGGTTGGGGCTCCATCTACAAACCTGAAGTGTCCGGTCCCAGAGGAATTTTGCCTGTGTCTGCCCTGAGTCCACCAGGCAGGTCGCTTGCAGCAGAAAAGTTGGTCTTACCTCTGTTTCCATGGCAGAAGGTGCTCCTGGGGGGCTGCTTTTGAGTTCTCCATGAGGGCATTAAACAGGAGGGCCTGCGCTGCCTTTTCCCGGGGCCCCTGTACACCGGGGTCCCTGATGGATTTAGGTATTTTCCTCTGGAGTCAGAAATGTGGGCAAAGTGTAGTCTCCTCTGGCTTCCCACAGGATTTGGGTTCAGGGAGTTTTTGACCGGGTCCCTTCAGGTCCGGGAGGTGTCTGGACTGCAGGGAACCTGCTGTTTGAGTGCCCCTATCTTCCTATTCCCAGAGGCCCTATACAGTCCTCTTGGGCCAGGGATGTGGGCAGGGATGGGCAGTATTGGTGGTCTCTCCTGCTCTTCAGTCTCAGGAGTGCCCACCTGTCCGGGCAGTGAGCTCTCTCTCCCTGACAAAATTTATTATTAATGCATTCCAGCTGACCACAGTCCAGCATTCTTGGCCTAGCATACAAATTTAACACACAACATAGTCATAGTAATGTGTTTCTGAGAAACTCAAAACTAATTATCTTTTTGATTTCCTGTATTTCTCTTTATTTTGCATGTTAAGAAAATCACAATATAATTAAAATTTCTGATGGAAGGCATATGCTGTTGAGATATTTGCCAAGAATGTGGTCAGGACATTTTACAACAAACACCAATTTGAAATGAAATCATTTGAATTCAATCATTTTAAAGTTTCAAAACAGCAAAACCAGGAGAAATACAGGAAATCATAAGACATATTGCTTTTGAGTTTCTGAGTCATACCTTACCATGACTGTGTTGTATATTAAATTTGAATACTAGGACAGGAGGTGGGGTAAAGGAAATTCCATTCACAAGATAAACTACAGGATAAAATTGCAACCGATTTTTACCACTGGTGTTATGATTAGGTAGGAGACATATAAGATATTTATCAAAATGAAAAGAAATTATAGTTGTTAGTAGTTAAAAATAATCTTTAAGAGAAAGCTCACACAGACAAACATTTTTCATATAAAATGGAGACAGATTTAGAAATGTGTGACCGGCTGTTGGCAGTATAGCTTAGAAGAAAAAAATGTAAGAATGAGTTTTGGGGACTGGGTCCCAGATCCTCCTGTTTTTCTTAGACTTCAAGTACATCGCTTTTCCTTCTCTTTTTGTCTTGTTAGTAAATGGCACTGAATTTGTAATCCTGTGCATCTCAGGATTTCCACATGAGCACACCAGCATCTCCACCATGAATCTGCCTCCTCTATCTCCTGACTAACATTCTGTCAGATGTTGTCAAAGAATGGTGCTCAGCCTGGCTTCTGAAAACAGTCTGCAGCCCAGAGTCTCCATTGCTGTGTTTCCTCAGCATGACAGGAACCTGTTCTTTCATCTTGAGTCTTTTTCATGTAAACATTAAAGTTGAACTTTATCCTACAGTAATTATAAATAAGACAATTGGGATCCATGTTTTGACAGACATCAAGTCTTCATGGGTTTACTTGTAGTTGTATTGTCTCACACCACCCTACAGAAGAGAAGAAGCAGAGGCCAGAAGAAAGTTTTGGATCTTCCAGAACTGGAGGTGTTTGTTACCTGACTTGTGAGTTCTGGGAATTAAGCCTAGATCTTCTACAAGAAGACTAAAACAAGTTAATCTATGAATCATTTCTTGGCTCCCATGACTTATTTTTGACACAGGGCATCTCACTGGACTTGCAGCTCACCAACTTGTCTAGACTGGTTTCCCTACAACTCCTGCTGCCATTGCTGGATTTTTCTGTGCTGAAGATCTGAATTCAAGTCTTTATACTTGTACTTTCACTTCATCCATTGAGACATATTCACAGCTGTCCCACTTCCCATACTGGTTAACAGTTTTATTTCCATTCACATTACATTTCTCTCAACAAAGAAATATAGATGGCTTTGTAATAAGGCCTTAACTGTTTAGTAACCATTATAACAGAAACAGGGCTCAAGAACAATGACCAATATACTGTACATTTTTGTGAGTGGTGACCTATCTTTTTTTTTAGTTCTGTCTATGAACATCACAGAATTTTCCATGCACTGAGATGGTAGAACAATTCCTTGAATTTTCTGTGAAATATAAAACTGGTCCTATGGTTAGGGCCCCAGAAAGAGCTAGACTTTAAGTGAGAGTGTTTGAGTCATCTCAGTATTTACTTCTTACAAGCATTGTGACCATCATTAAATACTTTGCCAATGACCAATGAAAGTGATTTGCACGTATACTTGTGGAAAGTTGATCTTAAAATGTTATACCCAACTTGACATCCTGTAAGTTTTGTGTGTTGATCTTCTAAAGGGTAAAGCTAGCAATTCATAAATCAGGTAACTTTAACTGTATTATAGTATTTGAAGTACATTTTAAAAAGTATAGTTCATTTTTATATACTGTTTTGGATTTAAATAAACTCTACTTTCCTTGCGCTGGTATGTCTATTACGCAGAAAAGACATTTTAAATTTAGATTTGAATTTATAAAATACACTATCAATTGGGATTGTACTATGCTAAATAATGAAATTTTGAATAGTTGTTATGAATAACATGGCTATGCTTGATATTCAGGTTCAGAGAGTGCAAATCTTGCAAAAATTCTGTGATACTTTGAAAAAATTAGAATGTTTATAAGAAGCAATACAAATTACTTAGAATTCTTTGTAGTAAATATAAAAATATATAGACCTCTTTCTTTTTTGTGTGTATGTAAACTGTGGGATAGGCTGATAGTTTTGACCAAAGGTCAACACCACAGTGTTTGATCTCAGTAGCATCTGTACTTTAACATATTTGGTTTTCAGAGCAAACAATAAAATTAGATAATCTAGCTACATTCTGTCAGCCACTATTTCTTATGACATAATTATGAAAACGCATTGTATGTTTAGAATATGCAAGTGTCATTTAAGAATAAAGACATTGACTTTGTGAATGTCATATTTTCTAACTAGCCTAATTAAGTAGGAAGAGGAAAGATACAGATAGCATAATCCAATGATGCTCTCAATGGTACATCATGATGCGGTTACACATTAACACTCTTCAGCACACAATTATAAAATACATTGTCTTTATTTAATGCAGTAAAAAAAGATAAATAATTAACATAAAATAATGTTTCACCTTCTTTTCTTTAATGAACACAATTCCTATTAAGTATTTCTGTCTGTATCTCAGCTTTTATATGGAGAGGTTCTTTGGCTAATAACTAGCTTAGATATCTTGGCTCCTAGAAAAATTGTTTCTTATAATTTTTATCGTTCTTCATTATATAGTTTCTTTATGAATATTCTATAGCTTCAGGTTCTCTGATAGACTAATTGAGTCAGGGTTATTCACCACCCTATCTTCTTCATGTAGCATACAATTTGTCAGAGAATTGCTTGGAAGGTTTTGGATTAATGAATAAAAGTGTCCTTGAAGTATATATAATTGTGTCTCACAGATAGGAGATATTTCCCACACATAAGAGTCAGACTCCTATGAAATCATCTATAAGTAGAAGGATAAAATATTCAGCTTGATTGCACTGCTGACACCCGAATTATGTCAAAATATGAGATTTTACACTTACAAATAATTTTTAAGTCTTAAGAAAAAATATTCATATAAACTATTCTTGAGGACTGGGGAATTTAAGGCTATGACTCACACAGTCCATTGTCTCCATCTGTTGAACAATATGTACTTCGCTTTCAATATTGACTAAATTCTTAGCCACTGGCAAGTTATTCAGCTTCTAGTAATCACAGTGTTTTCACTTTCAAAAGGGATTTTATAATTCCTTCCACGTTCAACTCACGTGCTATTCTTGAGGACCAAATAGTTAATTTGTGAGACAATTTTCAGAGAGTACTCTGAAACTATCTGGTGTCTGTGTATCAGAATAGGGTGCCATAATTATTTTAAAAAGAATTCTACCTATGCTGTTCTGTACATGAACAAATACCTGCTATTTAAGAGCTACTTCTTTTCAGCATTCAGCTAACTACTGGCGATTATAGATCAATGATCTATGGAGTCTCATGCTTCTGAGGATGTGGGGCAGCTTTACTTGGACAGATGTGGTGGTAAGAAGCAAAATCTGCTAGAGACTGACAGAGCCAGAGTTTCTACAGGAAGGCCACTCATGCTCAAGATTCTGATATCTCCCATGCCATCAATTTGAACTGAGTATAGTTTTTTTTTAAGATTCTTTGAACATTTATCCAATTAATTCAAATGCAAAAACCAATTAAGTGTGTATCCCATAATCAAATCAGCTTCGAATGAGTGCCTTAAATTTCAAGAGGCATTCAGAGCAGTAATGAAGAGAAATGGGACAGATGAAGTATTGATGTCAGCACAGGAAATGTTTCAATTAATTTCTCAGTCCAAAATACAGCTGTGTGGCATTATGTAAGTGATAAAATGTGTCCATTCTGTGCTCACTGTATGGATTCATCTTGCCAGCTTGCTTGTCCTCTGGTGTATATCAGTTATCCAAAGGGCAGTTTGTAGGAAAAGGGCATTTAAAAAACCACTTGGTTACCATAAGCATGAATGACTTGCAGGGGTTACATCATGTTCTGTTAAGGATTGACTCAAGGCCTCCAGCATGATACACAGTGTATTAGCACTGAGCCCTGTCACAAGGCCTAGGGTGTGTGTAGTCATGAGAAAACTTCCAGGAACCATTTTGCTCTTGTTTCATGGTCTATCTCAAGTCCTCATGAAGCCATTCCTGGGCTAGACAAACATCATCTAATTGACCAAATAGATGAGCAACACGACTAATTTTTTTTATATAACCTTTGTACGACAATTACGTGTGTATTTGTGTCATCATTCCTCTATTGTAGAAGATGATTGAGCAGTGAATCAGTTGTGAAGCCAACTGCATGTGAAGGCAAAGAGGGCTAGACTATACTTGAGATTTCAGAACCCTTGGAAGTGTTTCTCTCCAATGTACACTATGAATATTATTCCATAGTGTCACTTGTTGCTATCAAAACTAAAGTAACATATCCAAGTAACTCTTTATTTTCTTGTGAATGTAGATGTGCTTGGAGGAGTCTGTGTGAAACCCTTCATGTGGTGTCCTCAGTAGAGTAGGTTCTGCTAGAAGAGCAGGAAGGAGGGGGTGTGCTTCAGGAGGTGTGGGGAAAGGGCGGCTAGCCACAAAACCTCAGTCATTTTCTTAAGAAATAAGCAGTTAAGACCTACAAACAGCACCACATTTCCTGGCCAGAGAACTTCAAGAACAAAATGAATCTTTCTATTACATTTTTATTATTACATTTGTTTGTTTTATTGTAGAAACTCATGCTGTATACAATACTGATGTAGAGATCTGAAAACTTGTAGAAGTCAGGTCTCTTCTACCATATGAATATTTGATATTGGACACAGGTCATTGGATTTGGTGGAAAGCACATTGTCCTACCAATATTTATTTATTTAATAAGTATGTGTGCTGTGATAAACATTTGGAGATCAGAGAACAATTTAAAGAGATCATCTCTCCTATTGTGTGGGTCCTAGGGATTAAACTCAAGTTGTCAGGCTTGTCAGCAAATAGCTTTACCTGGTGAACAAACTTACAAGCTGGATATTAACCTTTATTATTATTTTCCTCATATTAAACTGAGATAAGATTTCCCTGCACTGAAATCCTGTGGGGAAGAGAGCTGAACACCCAGGAGTGCAGGCATCTTGAGACTGCAGGACAGACTGCCACCTCTGCACACCTCTGGCCACATCCCTAGTCCAAGGGGAAACAGTGCCTATAGACACAGGGATATAGCAACAGACAGCCGCTGGTACCTGCCATTTTGGGCTGTGCCCAGGACCAAACGGAAACAGCCAAATAGCTCTCTGAACCCAAACCCTGTGGGGGAGAGAGCTGGACCCCCATAAGTGTGGATGCTCCTGAGAAGTCAGAAGAGACTATCCTCTCCCCACAGTCCAGACCCAAGAAGGAATCTCATAGTACCAACTGTGCCCACTGGGTGCTAGGACTCAGGAGCAATCAGCAGCAGGACCCTTTGATTCCTGCCCCCACCTAGAGCTGAAAGACAGTCTCCAGGAACACAACACATCTGAGAGCAGAGGTAAGACCTACTTTTCTGCTATCAAGTGACCTGCCTGGTAGATTCAGGATACACAGAGGCAGAAGTCCTCTGGGTCAGGGTACTTCCTGTTTCTGTCTCTGCCCGGAAGTGAACTGATACCATATCACAGTTCCTTGCACCTAAATCGTGTTGGGGAAGAAAGCTGAACACCCAGGAGTACAGACATCCTGAGACCACAGGACAGACTGCCACATCAGCAGACCTCTGCCCACATCCCTGGTCCAAGCAGAAACTTCACAGTGCCTCTGGACACAGGGATGTAGCAACAGACAGCCCCTGGTACCTGCTGTTCTGTTCTGCACCCAGGACCAAAAAGAAATGGCCAAATAGCTCCCTGCACCCAAATCCTGTGTGTGTGTGTGTGTGGGGGGAGCTGGACCATCAGAAGTGTGGACACTCATGAGAAGTCAGAGGAGTTTACCCTCTATCCACCGAACACAACCAAGAAGGAATTGCTTAGTGCCAATTGTGCACCCTGGGTGCAAGGACCTAGGAACAATCAGGTGGAGGACCCTTTGATTCCTGCCTATGCCAAGAGCTCAAAGACAGTCTTCAGGAGCACCAACACACCTGAAATCAGAGCACCTATCCTCAGAAAAGGCTGAAAGAAAACAGGAAAACAGTTCTACAGGAATGCTGACAGAGAGGCCTAGAGCAGAGTGAAGTCACTCTCAGAAACATCAAGACAAGCTAACACCAGAGACAACCCAATGGCTAGAGCAAGCACAGGAAACTAAGCAACAGAAATCAAGACTACTTGGCATCATCAGAGCCCAGTTCCACCACCAAAGAAAGTACTGAATATCCAAACACACCAGAAAAGCAAGATTTAGATTTAAAATCACATTTTTTGATAATGATGGAGGACTTTAAGAAAGACATAAAGAACTGTGTTAAAGAAATGCAGGAAAACACAAGTAAACAAATAGAAGCCCTTAGAGAAGAAATATAAAAATCCCTGAAATAATTAAAGGAAAACATAACCAAACAGGTGAAGGAACTGAGAATGGAAATAGAAACAATAAAGAAAGCACAAAGGAAGGCAACCCTGGATATAGAAAACGCGAGGAAGAGAAAAGGAGCTGTAGATAAAAGCATCACCAACAGAATACAAGAGATAGAAGAGAGAATCTCAGAGGCAGAAGATACCATAGAAAACCTTTGACACAACTGTCAAAGGTAATATGAAATGCACATGTTCCTAGCCCAAAACATACAAGAAATCCAGGACACAATGAGAAGATCAAACCTAAGGACAATAGGTATAGAAGAAAGTAAAAACTCCCAGGTTACAGTGCCAGTAAATATATTCAAAGAATTTATAGAAGAATATTTCCCTAACCTAAAGTAAGAGATGCCCATGAACATACAAGAAGCCTAGAGAACTTCAAATAGATTGGAACAGAAGAGAGATTCCTCCCATCACATAATAGTTAAAACACCAAATGCACAAAACAAAGAAAAAATATTAAAATCAGTAAGGGAAAAAGGTCAAGTGATATATAAAGGCAGACATGTAAGAATTACACCAAACTTCTCACCAGAGACTATGAAAGAAAGAAGATCCTGGATAGATGTCATACAGGTCCTAAGAGAAAACAAATGCCAGCCCAGGTTACTGTATTCAGCAAAACTCTCAACGCAGATGGAGAAACCAAGATATTCCACAACAAAACCAAATTTATACAACATCTTTCTACAAATCAAGCCCTGAATGCTTCACTCCTTCTTTAAAAGGGGAACAAGAATACCCTTGGCAGGGAAGAGAGAGGCAAAGATTAAAACAGACACAGAAGGAACACCCATTCAGAGCCTGCCCCACATATACAGCCACCCAATTAGACAAGATGGATGAAGCAAAGAAGTGCAGACCGACAGGAGCTGGATGTAGATCGCTCCTGAGAGACACAGCCAGAATACAGCAAATACATAGGCGAATGCCAGCAGCAAACCACTGAAGTGAGAATAGGACCCCGTTGAAGGAATCAGAGAAAGAACTGGAAGAGCTTGAAGGGGCTCGAGACCCCATATGTACAACAATGCCAACCAACCCAGAGCTTCCAGGGACTAAACCACTACCTAAAGACTATACATGGACTGACCCTGGATTCTGACCTCATAGGTAGCAATGAATATCCTAGTAAGAGCACCAGTGGAAGGGAAGCCCTGGGTCCTGCTAAGACTGAACCCCCAGTGAACTAGACTGTTGGGGGGGCGGCAATGGGGGAGGTGGTGGGGGGAACACCCATAAGGAAGGGAAGGAGGGGGAGGGATGTTTGCCTGGA
Source organism: Rattus rattus (assembly GCF_011064425.1). Classification (NCBI taxonomy): domain Eukaryota; kingdom Metazoa; phylum Chordata; class Mammalia; order Rodentia; family Muridae; genus Rattus; species Rattus rattus. The sequence continues at coordinate 132,043,856 of NC_046156.1, forward strand.
AACCGGGAAAGGGAATAACACTCGAAATGTATATAAGAAATACTCAAATTAATAAAAAAAAAGAATAGAATCCTATCATCTGCAAAAAAAGGATAATAGATGAAAAGCTCCAACACGAGAAGAGAAACTACACTGTACAGAAAGCAAGAATAAAATTTCCTTTCAATGAAACCAAAAAGAGAGACAAACAAGCATAATTCCACCTCTAACAATGAAAATAACAGGAAGAGACAATCACTATTCCTTAATATCTCTTAACATCAGTGGACTCAATTCCCTAATGAAAAGACATAGACTAAAGGACTGGATATGTAAAGAGGACCTAGCATTTTACTGCATGCAGGATACACACATCGGAGATAAAGACAGACAATAACTCAGAGTAAATGGCTGGAAAACAACTTTCTAAGCAAACTGCAGAAGAAGCAAGCTGGAGTTGCCATTCTAATCTCAAATAAAATTGACTTCCAACCAAAAGTCATTAAAAAAAGATAAGGAAGGACATTTCATATTCATCAAAGGAAAAAAATCCACCAAGATGAATTCTCAATCCTAAATATCTATTCTCCAAATGCAAGGACACCTACATTCATTAAAGAAACCTTACTAAAGCTCAAATCACACATTGCACCTCACACGATAATAGTAGGAGATTTCTACACCCCACTCTCGTCAATGGACAGATCATGGAAATAGAAATTAAACAGAGAAACTAACAGAAGTTATGAACCAAATTGACTTAACAGATATTTATAGAACATTCCATCCTAAATCAAAAGGATATACCTTCTTCTCAGCACCTCATGATACCTTCTGCAAAATTGACTATATAATCAGTCATAAAACATGCCTTAACAGATACAGGAAGATAGAAATAATCCCATGCATCATATCAGATCAAGATGCACTAAGACTGGTCTTCAATCACAACAATAATGACACAAAGCCCAACTATACATTGAAGTTGAACAATGCTCTACTCATTGACAACTTGGTCAAGGAAGAATTAAAGTAAGAAATTAAAGACTTTTTAGAATTTAATGAAAATGGAGATACAACGTTCCAAACTTATGGGACACAATGAAAGTGGTACTAAGAGGAAAACTCATAGCTCTGAGTGCCTGCAAAAAGAAACAGGAGAGATATGTCATCAGCTTGACAGCACACTTAAAAGCTCTAGAACAAAAAGGAAATAAATAAACGTAAGAGGAGTAGAAAACAGGAAATAATCAAACTCAGAGCTGAAGTCAACCAAGTAGAAATGAAAAGGACTATACAGAGAATCAACAAAACCAGGAGCTGGTTCTTAGAGAAAATCAACAAGATAGATAATCCCTTAGCCAGACTAACCAGAGGTCACAGAGATTGTATCCAAATTAACAAAATAAGAAATGAAAAGAAAGACTTAACAACAGAATCTGAAGAAATTAAAAAAAAATCATCCTACTACAAAAGCCTATATTTAACAAATCTGGAAAATCTGGAGCACATGGACAATTTTCTAGACAGATACCAGGTATCAAAGTTAAATCAGGAACAAATAAGCCATCTTAACAACCCAATAACTCCTAAAGAAATAGAAGCAGTTATTAAAATCTCCCAACCAAAAACAGCCCAGGTCCAGATGGGTTCAGTGCAGAATTCTATCAGACCTTCATAGAAGACCTCATACCAATACTGTCTGAAATATTCCACAAAATAGAAACAGATGGAGCACTATCAAATTCCTTCTATGAAGCCACAGTTACTCTTATATCGAAACCACACAAAGACTCAACAAAGAAAGTGAACTTCAGACCAATTTGCTTATGAATATTGATGCAAAAATAATAAAATTCTTGCAAACCAAATCCAAGAATATCCATCATGATCAAGTAGGCTTCATCCCAGGGATGCAGGGATGATTTAATATATGAAAACCATCAATGTAATCCACTATAAAAACAAATGTAAAATAAGAACCACATGATCATTTCATTAAATGCTGAGAAAACATTTGACAAAATTTAATACGCATTCATGATAAAAGTCATGGAAAGATCAGCAATTCAAGGCACATATCTAAACATAGCAAAAGCCATATACAGCAAACCAGTAGTTAACACCAAACTAAATGGAGAGAAACTTGAAGCAATCCCACTAAAATCAGGGACTAGACAAGGCTGCCCACTCTCACCCTACTTATTCAATATAGTGCTTGAAGTCCCTAGCCAGAGCAATCAGACAGCGAAAGGAGGTCAAAAGGATACAAATTGGAAGGGAAGAAATCAAAATATCAATATTTGCAGATGATATGATAGTGTACTTAAGTGACCCCAAAAGTTCCACAAGAGAACTACTTAACCTGATAAACAACTTCATCAAAGTGTCCGGGTATAAAATTAACTCAAATAAATCAGTAGCCTTCCTCTACTCAAAGGATGAACAGGCTGAGAAAGAAATTAGGGAAATGACACCCTTCACAATAGTCTCAAATAATATAAAATATCTTGGCGTGACTTTAACCAAATAAGTGAAAGATCTCTATGACAAGAACTTCAAGTCTCTGAAGAAAGAAATTGAAGAAGATCTCAGAAGATGGAAAGATATCCCATGCTCATGGATTGGCAGGATTAATATAGTAAAGATGGCCATTTTGCCAAAACAATCTACAGATTCAAAGCAATCCCCATAAAAATTCCTACTCAATTCTTTATATAGATAGAAAGAACAATTTGCAAATTCATTTGGAATAACAAAAAACCTAGGATAGTGAAAAAACTATAGTCAACAATAAAAGAAATTCTGGGGGAATCACCATACCTGACTTCAAGCAGTATTACAGAGCAATAGTTATAAAACTGTATGGTATTGGTACAGAGACAGGCAGATAGATCAGTGGAATAGGATTGAATACCCAGTAATGAGCCCACACACCTATGGTCACTTGATCTTTGACAAAGGAGCTAAAACCATCCAATGGAAGAAAGATAGCATTTTCAAGAAATGGTGCTGGGTGCTGGTCCAACTTGAGGTCAGCATGTGAAAGAATGCAAATCGATCCATTCTTATCAACCTTTACAAAGCTTAAGTCCAAGTGGATCAAGGACCTCCACATCAAACCAGACACTCAAACTAACGGAAGAAAAAGTGGGGAAGTCTCTCGAACATATGGGTACTGGGGAAATTTTCCTGAACAATACACCAACGGCTTATGCTCTAAGATCAAGAATCGAGAAATGGGATCTCATAAAATTGCAAAGATTCTGTAGGCAAAAGACCCTGTCATTAGGACAAAACAGCAACCAACAGATTGGGAAAAGATCTTTACCAATCCTACATCTGATAGAGGGATAATTTCCAAAATATACAAAGAACTCAAGAAGTTAAACTGCAGAGAGACAAATAGCCCTATTAAAAATGGAGTACAGTGCTAAACAAAACATTCTCAGATGAGGATTATTGAATGTCTAAAAAGCACCTAAAGAAATGTTCAACATCCTTAGTCATCAGGGAAATGCAAGTCAAAACAACCCTGAGATTCTACCTCACACTAGTCATAATAGCTAAGATAAAAAAACTCAGGTGACCGCAAATGCTGGCAAGGATGTGGAGAAAGAGGAACATTCCTCCATTGTTGGTGGAATTGCAAACTGATACTACCACTCTGGAAATCAGTCTGGAGTTTCCTCAGAAAATTGGACATTGAACTACCTGAGGACCCAGCTATAATTCTCCTAGGCATATATCCAAAATAAGATGCTCCAAAATACAACAAAGACACATGCTCCACTATGTTCATAGCAGCCTTATTTATAATATCCAAAAACTGGAAAGAACCCAGATGGCCTTCAATTGAGGAATGGATTAAAAAATTTGGTACATCTACACAATGGAGTACTACTCAGCTATCAAAAACAATGGCTTTATAAAATTCATAAGCAAATGGATGGAACAGGAAAATATCATGCTGAGTGAGGTATCCCAATCACAGAAAAACACACGTGGTATGCACTCATTGATAAGTGGCTATTAGCCCAAATGCTTGAATTGCCCTAGATGCACAGAAAACATGAAACTCAAGAGGGATGACCAAAATGTGAATGCTTCACTCCTTCTTTAAAAGGGGAACAAGAATACCCTTGGCAGGGAATAGGGAGGCAAATTTTAGAACAGAGGCAGAAGGAACACCCATTCAGAGCCTGTCCCACATGTGGCCCATACATATACAGCCACCCAATTAGATAAGATGGATGAAGCAAAGAAGTGGAGGCTGACAGGAAACAGATGTAGATCTCTCCTGAGAGACACAGCCAGAATAAGGCAAATACATAGGCGAATGCCAGCAACAAACCTTTGAACTGAGAATGGGACCCCTGTTGAAGGAATCAGAGAAAGGACTGAAAGAGCTTGAAGGGGCTTGAAACCCCATATGAACAACAATGCCAACCAACCAGAGCTTCCAGGGACTAAGCCACTACCCAAAGACTATACTTGGACTGACCCTGGGCCCCAACTGCATAGGTAGCAATGAATAGCCTAGTAAGAACACCAATCGAAGGGGAAGCCCTTGGTCCTGCCAAGACTGAACCCCCAGTGAACATGATTGTTGGGGAGGCGGTAATGGGGGAGGATGGGGAGGAACATCCATATAGAAGGGGAGGGAGGGGCTAGGGGATGTTGGACAGGAAACCGGGAAAGGAATAACAATTGAAATGTAAATAAGAAATAGCCAATTTAATAAAGATGGAGGAAAAAAAAACAACATAATAGACATGGGTATCCTATCTTCTTCATCCCTAGTAAGCAAACATGGGTTATAAAAGAATAAACAAACTGTAGTAAGTTCAGCGTTCAAGTAGCATATAATTCATACACTGAAAAATTAGGCAACCAGGCTGACATTGTTGGAATAATGTGTTTTATATTTTGGCATGCATATATTTTCTTCTGATTTTTCATTCATTCCTCCTTTCTTCCACGAGGGTCCAGAAGATGAATAATAATATACATGCTCACATGCTCTGTACCTTCAAAGAACACAAGACTGAGTGAACAAAGAAATGAATTGTGTAGGTTATGAAGATACAAGTTAATGTTGAGTGAGGGGGTGGGGTGGGGGGAGCAGTCATAGAGGGATATTGTTGTGGGCTAGACAGTGGACCTGAAGGACCTTGGTTGTACAAATAGCTGCTCTGCCTTGATGTCCTGTTTCATGGAGTGGTTTACTCTGCTGTCTCATGAGCTTGAGATGGCCTGTGATAAGCTTTCCGTGGCTCTTGGTTTCAATGCTCATGTACAGCAAGAATGAACCATGGTATTATATGGACAGGGAGAGGGTTGGAGGAACTGTAAAAATGCATTTCATCTGATTTCCCACATTACACATTGGAGACTAAAAAGTAAGATCTTTGTTGTTGACACATTTTCTTGAATGTAGTATTTTGCTATAGACACAGGACCACTCTTTCTCAGACATTCAGGTTGCCTGCCCAAAGATCTTTGTCCTAATAGAAGTGTTTCTACATTTTACATTAGTGTTCTCAAAAGCAGATTAGAAAATGGTCCTAAGCTAAGATATGGTTCTTTGATAGGTTATAGTAAAATAGCCCACCTACTCATTTCTTTATTGTTTCAATTTTTACAAAGGAGTTTCAGTTAAGAGGGAAAATATAGTATTTTCAAGGTCAGTGGTGGTTAAATGAAATAACCACATGTCTAAATTGAGCATGTCTGAGTCTATGGTCTGTATCTTTCAATTTATTTTGCTGCGCATGTAGGCAAAAATGAGTTATATGGTTCCTGCTCTTATTGAGGGCATAATATAGCAGAAAGACATGAATAAACACAAGTATTATAAAGAAAGAGATAAAATCTCTAACCATATTGCATTTTAAAAGCCAGGGAAAATTCTTCAAGAGTTAATGTGAATTTGAGTGGTATGTCGAAAAATTTATTTAGGAATTACTGTAGTTCATTTTTGCTTCCCATTATTTTTGATGTTAGAGGTGGAATTATGATTGTGTGGTTCTCTTCTTTTAGTTTATTGTGGGATTATTCTCTTGCTTTTTCTTAAGTAGAGTTTTACTCCTTGTGTAGAAGTTTTCCTTGTATTATCCTCTGTAAGGTTGGATTGTTGAAAAGATAATTGTTTAAATTTGGTTTTGTCATGAAGTATCTTGCTTTCATCATTTATGGTAACTGAGAGTTTTGCTGGGTATAGTAGTTTGGGTTGGCATTTGTGTTCTCTTAGGGTCTGTATGACATCTGTCCAAGATCTTCTGGGTCTCCATTGAGAAGTCTGTGTAATTTTGATGGGTCTTGCTCTCTATGTTTCTTGACCTTTTTCCCTTACAGCTTTCAATAGTCTTTCTTTGCTCTGTGAATTTGTTGTTTTAATTATTATGTGATGGGAGGAATTCCTTTTCGGGTCCCATCTGTTTGGTCTTCTGTATTCTTCTTGCACATTTATGGACACTTCTTTCTTTAGGTTAGGAAAGTTTTCTTCTATAATTTTGTTGAAGATGTTTGCTGGCTCTTTGTTTTGGGGATCTTCACTGTCTTCTATACCTATTATTCTTGTTTCGTCTTTTCATTGTGTCCTGGATCTCTTGAATATTTTGAGTTAGGAGTTTTTTGATATTAGTAATTTCTTTGACTGTTGTGTCAGTGTCATCTATGGTGTGTTTTATGCCTGAAATTCAGTCTTCTACCTCTTGTATTCTGATTGGTGATGATTGCATCTATGACTTCTGATCTCATTCCTAGGTTTACTATCACCAGAGTTGTCTCATTTGGTGATTTCTTTATTGGTTCTGTTTCCATTTTTTAGATCCTGGATGGTTTTGTTCAATTCCTTCATCTGTTTGGTTGTGTTTTCTTGTATTTCTTTCAGGAATTTATGTGTTTCCTCTTTAAGGGCTTCTGCCTGTTTGTCTGTGTTCTGCTATATTTCTTTAAAGGAGTTATTTATGTTCTTTCTAAAGTCTTCTACCATCCTCATGAGATGTGATTTTAAATCATAATCTTGCTTTTCCAGTGTGTTGGGGTGTCCAGTACTTGCTGTTGTGGGAGAACTGGGTTCTGATGATGACAAGTGGCTTTGCTTAGGTTTCTGTGCTTGCCTCTCACCATCTGGTTATCTCTGGTGTTAGCTGCTCTTGTTGTCTCTAACTGTAATTTGTCCCTCCTGTGAGCCTGTAAGCCTGTGTTCTTAGGTGTGTCAGCACTTTTGGGAGACTACCACTCTCTGGACAGGATTTGGGTATGGAAAGCTATGGCACAGATTGAACCTGGAAGAATCCTGTCCCAGCCAGCTCCATGGTTCTTGTGTCTTGTGGGCTCAGGCTGGTTCCCACTTGGGCCTGGTTATTGGAGCAGTAGTGCAGGGCTCACCTGTGATCACAGGCATGTCAGCACTCTTGGGAGGCAAGCTCTCTCTGGGCAGACTTTGGGTAAGGTGAGCTGTGGTTCAGAGTTAAGTGCAGGGCATAGATGGAACTGGAAGAATATTTTTCTTCAGGCAGTGGAAAGTCCTAAGGTGTGTACCCAGTCAGGGAGGGTCTCTTACCAGCTGAAATTTTTGATATATTCAAATAAATAAGTTATTTTATCTAATATATGTCCCCTGTGTTTAGTGTGAAGACTAAGTGGGGAGTATATAAACATGTGGCTACACGTGTCTGTTATCTTTTTGCCTCAAGACAGGGTCTTCCACAGAACAAGAAGCTCACTCAGGAACTTCACATCTCCACTGCCAACCCCCACCATGGATGGGATTATAGTTATGTACAGACATTCCTAGATTTTTTATAGAAGTGCTGGAGGCTCACTTTCAGTTCTTCATGCTTATATATTGAGTGATCTTGCCCACAGAGACAGTTCTTAACCCTTAAGAGAAACTTGAAATCTCATTTCTTACAATCTGCTTTTCAAAATTGTCATGCTCATTCAATCATCATACACTTAACAATGGGTTTAGTATCTTTTACCTCATCATAGATTTTCTTTTTGAGATAGGTCTGACTTGGATCTGATTAGGTATCCCAGATTTACTTTGCACTCAGAAGCCTCTTTCTGCACATTAGGAATACAGGTATGTCTGGCTGTACCTAGGTCTGAATTTAAATTTCAAGCTGTTATCAGAAGGAAAATATCAAGTTTCCTAATAGACTGTTCAGTCAACCAAAAATCATAATTTTATCAACACTTTTTTCTGACATTGACTAACTGTTTTGGTTTTGTTTTGTCATGGAAAAAGCAGCCATCATTTGATCCATTTTATGTACCACAATACTACCATCTAGTTTGCAAGGTAGACATAATGAAGAACCATGTGTGGTTCTTTGTGGATGTTAGCAAGTAATAAGCTTTTATCAAGAGTTTCATACAATCTGGTCCTGTGTGAGAAGTCATATCAATGTTGATACTGGTTTCCATGGTAATCCTGTGACGTCAGGTTATTACTGCTCAGCAAACAAGAAAATAGAGCTAGATCCCTGAAGCTTATTCATCCCATTTGTATCTGTAAGAATTGGTAGAACTGGGGTCATATTCTTCAACCCCGGGGTCTGATTTTAAATGATATGCTTCTGTTGTTTTCCCATCCCGCCTCATGGTTGTGTCTGGATGTATTTACTACCTTCTCCTTTTATATATGGCATAGAATTATTTTCCAAACCAAGATGAATGTATAGAAGACTAAAACTGCATTTTAGAAACGAATCTTACTATATTTTGCAAGCCAGAGTACCAGCATTTAAGAAATTTGTGAATAGCTGTGGTCTGATTATATTTTGACATTTGGAATTTCTAATAAAACAGGAGGCTTATGGTCTTTGAGTGATGTCAGAGTATATTTTAAAACTGCCTTGATGTTACAAATAACTTCTGGTTTCGAGATAAAAATACATATGTATGTATGTATGTATGTATGTATGTATGCATGTGTATATGCATATGTGTGTATATTGCTATGGCTTATGGCTTTTTCTAACCTGTCACGACAGTATTCATTTTCAAAGTAACTATTCATGGATGTTCAGAATACTTTTGTTGAATAAAGCGGCAGTTTTGGAAGCATGTGGAGGTTAAAATTGTGCACAGGGAGCTGTTCAGCTTTTCACACCCTGTTAGAATAAAGCAATTATTCCACCATCTTGCTGCTAGTCCCACCCCCACACCACTGCCTTAAATTGCTATGGAAATTAAATTCTGAGATATTCTTGTAAAATTGCCTCCTTCAGAATGCTCTTTACTTTGTCCTAGCCAATTTAGAATGGAAAGATCAGCTCACATTACCATAGAATTTAAAAAGCGCCTGGGTTAGTCCTAAAAGCCCTAAGTTGCAGGATATGTTCTAGGATCAAGCTGAAGTATAACAGACTGTGTGCTCAGAGGAGATTAAAGATTCCTATCTTCTATAGTTGCCTTTATTATGCTATGACAAAGCACTGTGACTAAAAATAACTTGAGGAGGAAATTTCGTATTATGGGTTATAGTCCTTCATTGAGAGAAGTCAGAACAGGAACTGAAGACAAGAACCTGGAAACAGAAACCATGGAAGACTGCTGCTTGTTGGCTCACTTTCTAGCCCTCTCATATTCAAACTTCACCAGCTTCTTTATATAGTCAAGGACCAGCTACCTAGTGATAGTGCAATCTAAAATGGGATGGGAATGAGTGAACTTTCTCAAAAATGAGAGAAAGGTTAAGTAGGTTTTCATAGTGGTATTTTCCAGAACCAGCAGCTACTGAGCTTTTGACAGATAGATTTTCATTCAAAATCATCCCTTGGGGAAAACAACATAGATAAATGGCCTCTAGGACCCAAGTTGAAAAGTTCTGTTTCTGGAGATATCCAGATAGCTCAACCCATAAAGCACTTCCCCTGGGGAAGGACCTGAGTTGGACACCAGAGCCAGTATGTGGTGGTTTGGATCAGAAACAGCCCTGATAGGCTGATGATTTTCAATACTCAGTCCTTAAGAATATTTGGATAGGCCACAGAACCTTCAAGAACCTTGATGTAGGTTACTGAGGTATATTTTCAGACATTATAGCATGGCCCTACTTCCTGCTTTTGCTGTGCTTTCTATGTGGGCATAAAATGTGACCAGTCAGCTTCATGCTCTTGCTTTTGTCTGCCTGGTGCTGTACTTTTCCTGCTGTGATGTTCTCCACACGTACTGTGATGTAAGGCAGAGTAAAACCCTTGTCCCTAAGTTTTGTTTTGTCAAAGAAGTATATTTCAACATAAAAGTAACTAATTCACTAAGTAAAGGTGGAAGGTGAGATCTGGTTCCACAAAGCTCGAACTTTCATACTCAACTGTGAAAAGCTCCATTTGCAGTTATGGCTGAAAATATGGTTTCCTCTCCATTTATGTGGAACAGTGAAAAACAGATAATGGGTCCTTTCCCATTTCAACTCAGATTGTAAGAAATCATTTGCCCCTGATCTTTTTCAAATTCTTGATTATGGATTTGGAACATCAAAGATTGCCTGAATCAGGTTGAGATTTCCTTTTCCTTTTCTACTAGACTCTCCATAGATTCAGCTATATTCACTTTTACACATATTACTGCTTTTTAATATTATTTTTATTATTTTTTATTAACTTGAGTATTTCTTATTTACATTTCGAGTGTTATTCTGTTTCCCGGTTTCGGGCAACATCCCCTAACCCTCCCCTCCCCTTCTTTTGGGTGTTCCCCTCCCCATCCTCCCCAATTGCCACCCTCCCCCAACAATCCGTTCACTGGGGTTCAGTCTTACAGGACCCAGGGCTTCCCCTTCCACTGGTGATCTTACTAGGATATTCATTGCTACCTATGAGGTCAGAGTCCAGGGTCAGTCCATGTATAGTCTTTAGGAAGCTCCTGGTTGCTTGGCATTGTTGTTCATATGGGGTCTCGAGCCCTTCAAGCTCTTCCAGTTCTTTTCTCTGATTCCTTCAACAGGGGTCCTGTTCTTAGTTCAGTGCTTTGCTGCTGGCAATCGCCTCTGTATTTGCTGTATTCTGGCTGTGTCTCTCAGGAGAGATCTACATCCGGCTCCTGTGTGCTTGCACTTCTTTGCTTCATCCATCTTGTCTAATTGGGTGGCTGTATATGTATGGGCCACATGTGGGGCAGGCTCTGAATGGGTGGTCCTTCTGTCTCTGTTTTAATCTTTGCCTCTCTATTCCCTGCCAAGGGTATTCTTGTTCCCCTTTTAAAGAAGGAGTGAAGCATTCACATTTTGATCATCTGTCTTGAGTTTCATGTGTTCTAGGCATCTAGGGTAACTCAAGCATTTGGGCTAATAGCAACTTATCAATGAGTACATACCATGTATGTCTTTCTGTGATTGGGTTAGCTCACTCAGGATGATATTTTCCAGTTCCAACCATTTGCCTACGAATTTCATAAAGTCATTGTTTTTGATAGCTGAGTAATATTCCATTGTGCAGATGTACCACATTTTCTGTATCCATTCCTCGGTTGAAGGGCATCTGGGTTCTTTCCAGCTTCTGGCTATTATAAATAAGGCTGCTATGAACATAGTGGAGCACGTGTCTTTTTTATATGTTGGGGCATCTTTTGGGTGTATGCCCAAGAGAGGTATAGCTGGATCCTCAGGCAGTTCAATGTCCAATTTTCTGAGGAACCTCCAGACTGATTTCCAGAATGGTTGTACCAGTCTGCAATCCCACCAAAAATGGAGGAATGTTCCTCTTTCTCCACATCCTCGCCAGCATTTGCTGTCACCTGATTTTTTGATCTTAGACATCTCACTGGTGTGAGGTGAAATCTCAGGGTTGTTTTGATTTGCATTTCCCTGATGACTAAAGATGTTGAACATTTCTTTAGGTGTTTCTCAGCCATTCGGCATTCCTCAGCTGTGAATTCTTTGTTTAGCTCTGAACCCCATTTTTAATAGGGTTATTTGTCTCCCTGCAGTCTAACTTCTTGAGTTCTTTGTATATTTTGGATATAAGGCCTCTATCTGTTGTAGGATTGGTAAAGATCTTTTCCCAATCTGTTGCTTGCCGTTTTGTCCTAACCACAGTGTCCTTCGCCTTACAGAAGCTTTGCAGTTTTATGAAATCCCATTTGTCGATTCTTGATGCATAAGCCATTGGTGTTTTGTTCAGGAAATTTTTTCCAGTGCCCATGTGTTCGAGATGCTTCCCTAGTTTTTTTTCTATTAGTTTGAGTGTGTGTGGTTTGATGTGGAGGTCCTTGATCCACTTGGACTTAAGCTTTGTACAGGGTGATAAGCATGGACCGATCTGCATTCTTCTACATGTTGCCCTCCAGTTGACCCAGCACCATTTGCTGAAAATGCTATCTTTTTTCCATTGGATGGTTTTGGCTCCTTTGTCAAAAATCAAGTGACCATAGGTGTGTGGGTTCATTTCTGGGTCTTCAATTCTATTCCACTGTTCTGTCTGTCTCTGTACCAATACCATGCAGTTTTTCTGAGTATTGCTCGGTAATACTGCTTGAGTTCAGGATAGTGATTCCCCTGAAGTCCTTTTTTTTTTATTGTTGAGGATAGTTTTTAGCTATCCTGGGTTTTTTTGTTATTCCAGATGAATTTGCAAATTGTTCTGTCTAACTCTTTGAAGAATTGGATTGGTATTTTGATGGGGATTGCATTGAATCTGTAGATCGCTTTTGGTAAAATGGCCATTATTACTATATTAATCCTGCCAATCTATGAGCACGGGAGATCTTTCCATCTTCTGAGGTCTTCTTCAATTTCTTTCTTCAGAGTCTTGAAGTTCTTATTGTACAGTTCTTTTACTTGCTTGGTTAAAGTCACACCGAGGTACTTTATATTATTTGGGTCTATTATGAAGGGTGTCGTTTCCCTAATTTCTTTCTCAGCTTGTTTCTCTTTTGTGTAGAGGAAGGCTACTGATTTATTTGAGTTAATTTTATACCCAGCCACTTTGCTGAAGTTGTTTATCAGCTTTAGTAGTTCTCTGGTGGAACTTTTGGGATCACTTAAATATACTATCATATCATCTGCAAATAGTGATATTTTGACTTCTTCTTTTCTGATCTGTATCCCCTTGATCTCCTTTTGTTGTCTGATTTCTCTGGCTAGAACTTCAAGAACTATATTGAATAAGTAGGAAGAGAGTGGGCAGCCTTGTTCTTTATTTTTAAATGAAATGTCAAACTCAAGTTCCTTTCAGTACATATTCTTAGATCCAATGTCTGTTAGTTCATAAGGAGGATCAGTCCAATAATGATAATTTTATAATTCATTGTCTGCTGCATCCCTCTCTTATCCTGCAGACATGATCAAACAGCTCTTGGGTTTGTCTCTGTTTCACAGGCACGGTGTGATTTTGAACATCAGTATGAAAGTAATTGCTTGTTTCTTTCTAGAAGACTGAGTTAGGCTTTTGTTTCATTATTGACATATTTTTCTGATGCCTCTAGGAACACTTAGCCTAGAAACCACTTACTATTGAGTAAGAGGCATGAACCCCAAGAAATGGAAGGTTTGGGCTAACTGTTCATGGCTGCTGCTCATCTAGTAGTGGAATTCAGAGATTGACCTATTGCCACTGCACATTCTGGTTCTTTACATTGACATATGTGTTTACAACACTTCTTATTATTTGTTTATTATATAATAATATAAGTGAACAATGAAAAAGAACTATATGGGATGACTTGGTTTTTTTTGATATGGGATTAATGATATACAAAGCAGTGGTCCTCAACCTCCATAATCCTGTTATCCTTCAATCCAATTCCTCATGTTGTGGTGCCCCCAACCATAAAATTATTTCATTGCTACTTCATAACTATAATTTTGCTACTGTTGTCATTGTGATGCAAATATCTGCTATTCAGGATATTTGATATGGGACCCCAAAGGAATCAAGACCCACAGGTTGAAAACTGCTGTTCCGTAGGAATAGTGTTGGAATAACAGCAAATATCAAGAATTTAAATTACTTATATTTGTAGCCACAAAAGAACTTCTTGCATTTTTCATGATAAAATAATAATAGGATTTTCTTGTTTAAAAAAGAGTTGACTTAGAAATGAAGAAAGAGATATTTAGGTTCCAATAAAAACAACAACAGCATTACAAAACAAAAACCAAAAAAAAGGGGCCAAAACCCAACCAATCAAACAACAACAACAACAACAACAACAACAACGACAAAACATTCTAGGAGTGGGCATTCTGGATATTATTTTCATCATCAGAAAAATAAATAAGTACAAATAGTGAAGATGGGTGTATACAGGTCATTTATCTGAAACTTCTCAATGGCACAAGAGTTTTCTCAAAAATCATTATTTTGAGACTTTTATTTGGTATTGAATTCTTCTTTTTTTCTTTCTTTTTCTTCCATTTTTATTAAATTGGGTATTTCTTATTTACATTTCAAATGTTATTCCCTTTCTGGGTTTCCTGAGCATCAGACCCCTAACTCCCCCCTCCCCTTCGACATGGCTGTTACCCTCCCCATCCACACCCCATTACCACTCCCCCAACAAGCCGCTACACTGGGGGTCCAGTCTTGGCAGGACCAAGGGTTTCCCCTTCCACTAGTGTCCCAACAAGGCTATTTTCAGCTACATATGCAGTTGGAGCCCAGGGACAGTCCATGTATAGTGTCTGGGTAGTGGTTTAGTCCCTGGAAGTTCTGGTTGGTTGGCACTGTTGTTCTTATGGTGTCCCAAGTCACTTCACCTCTTTCAGTCCTTTCTCTAATTCCTCCGGCAGGGGTCTGATTCTCAGTTCAGTGATTTGCTGCTGGCATTCACTCTGTATTTGACATGTTCTGACTGTGTATTTCAGGAGACTTTTATATCTAGTTCCTCTCAGCACGCACTTCTTAGCTTCATCTATCTTACTGAGTTTTCGTGGCTTTATATGAATGGGCCACATGTGGGGCAGGCTCTGAATGGCCGTTCCTTCAGTCTCTGCTCTAAATTTTGCCTCCCTATCCCTTCTTATGGGTATTTTTGTTCCCCTTTAAAAGAAGTGAAGCATGTGCATTTTGGTCATCCTTCTTGTGTTTCATGTGCTCTGTGCATCTTTGGTAATTCGAGCATTTGGGCTAATATCCACTTATCAATGAGTGCATACCATATGTGTTTTTCTGTGATTGGGTTACTTCACACTGGAAGATATTTTCTAGTTCGTCAATTTGCTTATGAATTTCATGAAGTCATGGTTTTGATAGCTGAATAGTATTCCATTGTGTAGATGTACCACATTTTCTATATCCATTCCTCTATTGAAGGGCATCTGGGTTTTTTCCAGCTTCTGACTAATAAATAAGGTTGCTATAAACATAGTGGAGCATGTGTCTTTGTTGTATGTTGGAACATTTTTGAGTATATGCCCAGGAAAGGTATAACTGGATCATCAGGTAATGGAATGTCCAATTTTCTGAGGAACCTCCAGAATGATTTCCAGAGAGTTTGTAATCCCACCAACAATGGAGGAGTGTTCCTCTTTCTCCACATCCTCACCAGCATCTGCAATCACCTGAGGTTTTTATCTTAGCCATTCTGACTGGTGTGAGGTGGACTCAGGTTTGTTTTGCTTTGCATTTCCCTGATGACTAAGGATGCTGATTATTTCTTTAAGTGCTTCTCAACCATTCGATATTCCTCAGCTATGAATTCTTTTTTTTTTATTTTATTTATTTTATTTTATTTTTTTATTAACTTGAATATTTCTTATATACATTTCGAGTGTTATTCCCTTTCCCGGTTTCCGGGCAAACATCCCCCTCCCCCCTCCCCTTCCTTATGGGTGTTCCCCTCCCAACCATCCCCCCATTGCCCCTCCCCAACAGTCTAGTTCACTGGGGTTCAGTCTTAGCAGGACCCAGGGCTTCCCCTTCCACTGGTGCTCTTAGGATATTCATTGCTACCTGAGGTCAGAGTCCAGGGTCAGTCCATGTATAGTCTTTTTAGGTAGTGGCTTAGTCCCTGGAAGCTCTGTTGCTTGGCATTGTTGTACATATGGGGTCTCGAGCCCCTTCAAGCTCTTCCAGTTCTTTCTCTGATTCCTTCAACGGGGGTCCTATTCTCACTTCAGTGGTTTGCTGCTGGCATTTGCCTCTGTATTTGCTGTATTCTGGCTGTGTCTCTCAGGAGCGATCTACACTTCTGCACTTCTTTGCTTCATCCATCTTGTCTAATTGGGTGGCTGTATATATATGGGCCACATGTGGGGCAGGCTCTGAATGGGTGTCCCTTCAGTCTCTGTTTTAATCTTTGCCTCTCTTTTCCCTGCCAAGGGTATTCTTATACCCCTTTTAAAGAAGGAGTGAAGCATTCACATTTTGATCATCCGTCTTGAGTTTCATTTGTTCTAGGCATCTAGGGTAATTCAAGCATTTGGGCTAATAGCCACTTATCAATGAGTGCATACCATGTATGTCTTTCAGATTGGTTACCTCACTCAGATGATATTTTCCAGTTCAACCATTTGCCCTACGAATTTCATAAAAGTCGTTGTTTTTGATAGCTGAGTAATATTCATTGTGTAGATGTACCATTTTTCTGTATCCATTCCTCTGTTGAAGGGCATCTGGGTTCTTTCCAGCTTCTGGCTGTATAAATAAGGCTGCTATGAAACATAGTGGAGCCGCGTGTCTTTTTTATATGTTGGGGCATCTTTTGGGTATATGCCCAAGAGAGGTATAGCTGGATCCTCAGGCAGTTCAATGTCAATTTTCTGAGGAACCTCAGACTGATTTCAGAATGGTTGTACCAGTCTGCAACCCCACAAAAATGGAGGAGTGTTCCTCTTTCTCCGCATCCTCGCCAGCATTTGCTGTCACCTGAGTTTTTGATCTTAGCCATTCCCACTGGTGTGAGGTGAAATCTCAGGGTTGTTTTGATTTGCATTTCCCTGATGACTAAAGATGTTGAACATTTCTTTAGGTGCTTCTCAGCCATTGGGCATTCCTCAGCTGTGAATTCTTTGTTTAGCTCTGAACCCCATTTTTTAATAGGGTTATTTGTTTCCCTGCGGTCTAACTTCTTGAGTTCTTTGTATATTTTGGATATAAAGGCCCTCTATCTGTTGTAGGATTGGTAGATCTTTCCAATCTGTTGCTTGTAATTCTGTCCCAACCACAGTGTCCTTTGTTTGAGAACTTTTGCAGTTTTATGAAATCCCATTTATGGATTCTTGATCATAAGCCATTGGTGTTTTGTTCAGGAAATTTTTTCCAGTGCCCATGTGTTCCAGATGCTTCCCTAGTTTTTCTTCTATTAGTTTGAGTGTGTCTGGTTTGATGTGGAGGTCCTTGATCCACTTGGACTTAAGCTTTGTACAGGGTGATAAGCATGGATCGATCTGCATTCTTCTACATGTTGACCTCCAGTTGAACCAGCACCATTTGCTGAAAATGCTATCTTTTTTTCCATTGGATGGATTTGGCTCCTTTGTCAAAAAAATCAAGTGACCATAGGTGTGTGGGTTCATTTCTGGGTCTTCAATTCTGTTCCATTGGTCTATCTGTCTGTCTCTGTACCAATACCATGCAGTTTTTATCACTAATGCTCTGTAATACTGCTTGAGTTCTGGGATAGTGATTCCCCCTGAAGTCCTTTTATTGTTGAGGATAGTTTTAGCTATCCTGGGTTTTTTGTTATTCCAGATGAATTTGCAAATTGTTCTGTCTAACTCTTTGAAGAATTGGATTGGTATTTTGATGGGGATTGCATTGAATCTATAGATCGCTTTTGGCAGAATGGCCATTTTTACTATATTAATCCTGCCAATCCATGAGCATGGGAGATCTTTCCATATTCTGAGGTCTTCTTCAATTTCTTTCTTCAGTGTCTTGAAGTTCTTATTGTACAAATCTTTTACTTGCTTGGTTAAAGTCACACCGAGGTACTTTATATTATTTGGGTCTATTATGAAGGGTGTCGTTTCCCTAATTTCTTTCTCGGCTTGTTTCCCTTTTGTGTAGAGGAAGGCTACTGATTTATTTGAGTTAATTTTATACCCAGTCACTTTGCTGAAGTTGTTTATCAGCTTTATTAGTTCTCTGGTGGAACTTTTGGGATCACTTAAATATACTATCATATCATCTGCAAATAGTGATATTTTGACTTCTTCTTTTCCGATCTGTATCCCCTTGACCTCCTTTTGTTGTCTGATTGCTCTGGCTAGAACTTCAAGAACTATATTGAATAAGTAGGGAGAGAGTGGGCAGCCTTGTCTAGTCCCTGATTTTAGTGGGATTGCTTCAAGTTTCTCTCCATTTAGTTTAATGTTAGCCACTGGTTTGCTGTATATGGCTTTTACTATGTTTAGGTATGGACCTTGAATTCCTATTCTTTCCAGGACTTTTATCATGAAGGGGTGTTGAATTTTGTCAAATGCTTTCTCAGCATCTAATGAAATGATCATGTGGTTTTGTTCTTTCAGTTAGTTTATATAATGGATCACGTTGATGGTTTTCCGTATATTAAACCATCCCTGCATGCCTGGGATGAAGCCTACTTGATCATGGTGGATGATTGTTTTGATGTGCTCTTGGATTCGGTTTGCCAGAATTTTGTTGAGTATTTTTGCGTCGATATTCATAAGGGAAATTGGTCTGAAGTTCTCTTTCTTTGTTGGGTCTTTGTGTGGTTTAGGTATAAGAGTAATTGTGGCTTCATAGAAGGAATTCGGTAGTGCTCCATCTGTTTCAATTTTGTGGAATAGTTTGGATAATATTGGTATGAGGTCTTCTATGAAGGTCTGATAGAATTCTGCACTAAACCCGTCTGGACCTGGGCTCTTTTTTGGTTGGGAGACCTTTAATGACTGCTTCTATTTCCTTAGGAGTTATGGGGTTGTTTAACTGGTTTATCTGTTCCTGATTTAACTTCGGTACCTGGTATCTGTCTAGGAAATTGTCCATTTCCTGTAGATTTTCAAGTTTTGTTGAATATAGGCTTTTATAGTAAGATCTGATGATTTTTTGCATTTCCTCTGAATCTGTAGTTATGTCTCCCTTTTCATTTCTGATTTTGTTAATTTGGACACACTCTCTGTGTCCTCTCGTTAGTCTGGCTAGGGGTTTATCTATCTTGTTGATTTTCTCAAAGAACCAACTTTTGGTTCTGTTGATTCTTTCTATGGTCCTTTTTGTTTCTACTTGGTTGATTTCAGCTCTGAGTTTGATTATTTCCTGCCTTCTACTCCTCCTGGGTGTATTTGCTTCTTTTTGTTCTAGAGCTTTTAGGTGTGCTGTCAAGCTGCTGACATATGCTCTTTCCTGTTTCTTTCTGCAGGCACTCAGCGCTATGAGTTTTCCTCTTAGCACAGCTTTCATTGTGTCCCATAAGTTTGGGTATGTTGTACCTTCATTTTCATTAAATTCTAAAAAGTTTTTAATTTCTTTCTTTATTTCTTCCTTGACCAGGTTATCATTGAGTAGAGCATTGTTCAATTTCCACGTATATGTGAGCATTCTTCCCTTATTGTTATTGAAGACCAGCTTTAGGCCGTGGTGGTCCGATAGCACGCATGGGATTATTTCTATCTTTCTGTACCTGTTGAGGCCCGTTTTTGACCAATTATATGGTCAATTTTGGAGAAAGTACCATGAGGAGCTGAAAAGAAGGTATATCCTTTTGCTTTAGGGTAGAACGTTCTATAAATATCCGTTAAGTCCATTTGGCTCATGACTTCTCTTAGTCTGTCTACATCTCTGTTTAATTTCTGTTTCCATGATCTGTCCATTGATGAGAGTGGGGTGTTGAAGTCTCCTACTATTATTGTGTGAGGTGCAATGTGTGTTTTGAGCTTTAGTAAGGTTTCTTTTACGTATGTAGGTGCCCTTGTATTTGGGGCATAGATATTTAGGATTGAGAGTTCATCTTGGTGGATTTTTCCTTTGATGAATATAAAGTGTCCTTCCTTATCTTTTTGATGACTTTTAGTTGAAAATTGATTTTATTTGATATTAGAATGGCTTCTCAGCTTGCTTCTTCTGACCATTTGCATGGAAAGTTGTTTTCCCAGCCTTTCACTCTGAGGTAGTGTCTGTCTTTGTCTCTGAGGTGTGTTTCCTGTAGGCAGCAGAATGCAGGGTCCTCGTTGCGTATCAGTTTGTTAATCTATGTCTTTTTTATTGGGAGTTGAGGCCATTGATGTTGAGAGATATTAAGGAATAGTGATTATTGCTTCCTGTTATATTCATATTTGGATGTGAGGTTATGTTTGTGTGCTTTTCTTCTCTTTGTTTTGTTGCCAAGGCAGTTAGTTTCTTGCCTCTTCTAGGGTATAGCTTGCCTCCTTATGTTGGGCTTTACCATTTATTATCCTTTGTAGTGCTGGATTTGTAGAAAGATATTGTGTAAATTTGGTTTTGTCATGGAATATCTTGGTTTCTCCATCTATGTTAATTGAGAGTTTTGCAGGATACAGTAGCCTGGGCTGGCATTTGTGTTCTCTTAGGGTCTGTATGACATCAGTCCAGGATCTTCTGGCCTTCATAGTTTCTGGCGAAAAGTCTGGTGTGATTCTGATAGGTCTGCCTTTATATGTTACTTGACCTTTTTCCTTACTGCTTTTAATATTCTTTTCTTTATTTTGTGCGTTTGGTGTTTTGACTATTATGTGACAGGGAGGTGTTTCTTTTCTGGTCCAATCTATTTGGGTTCTGTAGGCTTCTTGTATGCCTATGGGTATCTCTTTTTTTTAGGTTGGGAAGTTTTCTTCTATGATTTTGTTGAAGATATTACTGGTCCTTTGAGCTGGGAGTCTTCACTCTCTTCTATACCTATTATCCTTAGGTTTGATCTTCTCATTGAGTCCTGGATTTCCTGTATGTTTTGGACCAGTAGCTTTTTCAGCTTTACATTATCTTTGACAGTTGAATCAATGATTTCTATGGAATCTTCTGCTCCTGAGATTCTCTCTTCCATCTCTTGTATTCTGTTGGTGAAGCTTGTATCTACAGCTCCTTGTCTCTTCTTTTGGTTTTCTATATCCAGGGTTGTTTCCATGTGTTCTTTCTTGATTGCTTCTATTTCCATTTTTAATTCCTTCAACTGTTTGATTGTGTTTTCCTGGAATTCTTTCAGGGATTTTTGTGTCTCCTCTGTATGGGCTTCTACTTGTTTATTTATGTTTTCCTGGAATTCTTTCATGCATTTTTGCCAATACTTGCTGTAGGCTTCTACTGGTTTATTAATGATTTGCTGTGTGTCTCTAAGGGAGTTCTTCACGTCTTTCTTGAAGCCCTCCAGCATCATGGTCAAATATGATTTTGAAACTAGATCTTGCTTTTCTGGTGTGTTTGGATATTCCATGTTTGTTTTGGTGGGAGAATTGGGCTCCGATGATGTCATGTAGTCTTGGTTTCTGTTGCTTGGGTTCCTGCGCTTGCCTCTCGCCATCAGATTTTCTCTAGTGTTACTTTGTTCTGCTATTTCTGACCGTGGCTAGACTGTCCTATAAGCCTGTGTGTCAGGAGTGCTGTAGACCTGTTTTACTGTTTTCTTTCAGCCAGTTATGGAGACAGAGTGTTCTGCTTTCGTGCGTGTACTTTTCCCCCTCTATAGGTCTTCAGCTGTTCCTGTGGGCCTGTCTTGAGTTCACCAGGCAGGTCACTTGCAGCAGAAAAGTTGGTCTTACCTGTGGTCCCAGGCTCAAGTTAAGCTCATGGCAGTGCTGCCAGGCTCTCCGCGGTGGCAGCAACCAGGAAGATCTGCGCCGCCCCTTCCGGGAGCCTCCGTGCACCAGGGTTCCAGATGGCCTCCGGTGTTTTCCTCTGGAATCAGCAATGTGTGCAGAGAGCAGTCTCTTCTGGTTTCGCAGGCGTGTCTGCCTCTCTGAAGGTTTAGCTCTCCCTCCCATGGGATTTGGGTGCAGAGAACTGTTTATCCGGTCTGTTTCCTTCAGGTTTTCGGTGTCTCAGACAGGGTCCTGCGCTCCTGGGCCCCTCTCCACGGGAGCCCAGAGGCCTTATAGGTTCCTCTTGGGCCAGGGATGTGGGCAGGGGTGGGCAGTGTTGGTGGTCTCTTCTGCTCTGCAGCCTCAGGAGTGCCCACCCCTGACCAGGCGGTGAGGTCTCTCTCCCACGGGTTCTGGGAGCAGAGAGCTGCTGTGGGCTGGGATCCGCGGGTGTCCTCAGCTATGAATTCTTTGTTTAACTCTGTACCCCATTTTTAAAAGGGTTATTTGGCTCTCTGCAGTCTAATTTCTTGAGTTCTTTGTATATTTTCAATATTAGCCACCTATCAGATATAGGATTGGTAAAAATCTTTTCCCAATCTGTTGGTTGCCGTTTTGTCCTAATGGTAGTGTCCTTTGCCTAACAGAAGCTTTGCAGCCTTATGAGATCCCCTTAGTAGATTCTTGATCTTAGAGCATAAGCCATTGGTGTTCTCTTCAGGAAATTTTCTCCAGTGCCCATGTGTTTGAGACACTTCCCCACTGTTTCTTCTATTAGTTTGAGTGTATCTGGTTTGGTGTGGAGGTCCTTGATCCACTTGGACTTAAGCTTTGTACAGGGTGATAAGAATGAATCAACTTGCATTCTTCTACATGCTAATGAGAGTGGGTTTTGAAATCTTCTACTACGATCCTTTGAGGTGCAATGTGTGCTTTGAGCTTTAGTAAGGTTTCTTTTATGGATGTAGGTGCCCTTGCATTTGGAGCATACATATTTAGGATTGAGAGTTCATCTTGGTAGATTTTTCCTTTGAAGGATATGAAGTGTCCTTGCTTATCTTTTTTAATGACTTATGGTTGAAAGTCAATTTCACTTGACATTAGAATGGCCACTCCAGCTTATTTCTTCAGACCATTTGCTTGGAAAGTTATTTTCCAGCCATTTACTTTGATATAGTGTCTGTCTTTGTCTCTGAGGTATGTTTCCTGCATGCAGGAAAACACTGGGTCTGTTTCCATATCTAGTCTGTTAGTCTATGTATTTTTATTGGGGAATTGAGTCCATTGATGTTGAGATACATTAAGGAATAGTGATTGTCAATTCCTGTTATTTTTATTGTTACAGGTGGAATTATGTTTGTGTGACTCTCTTTTCATTCCATTGCAAGGAAATTATATTCTTGCTTTCTGTACAGTGTAGTTTCTCTCCTTGTGTTG
The DNA here is from genome assembly GCF_011064425.1 of Rattus rattus. Taxonomy (NCBI): domain Eukaryota; kingdom Metazoa; phylum Chordata; class Mammalia; order Rodentia; family Muridae; genus Rattus; species Rattus rattus. The sequence continues at coordinate 132,066,942 of NC_046156.1, forward strand.
GAGTTTTCCATCTATTATCCTTTGTAGGGCTGGATTTGTAGAAAGATATTGTGTGAATTTGGTTTTGTCATGGACTATCTTGGTTTCTCCATCTATGTTAATTGAGAGTTTTGCTGGATACAGTAACTTGGGCTGACATTTGCTTTCTATTAAGGTCTGTATGGCATCTGTCTAAGATCTTCTGATTTTCATAGTCTCTGGTGAGAAGTCTGGTGTAATTCTTATATGTCTGCCTTTATCAGTCACTGGACCTTTTTCTCTTACTGCTTTTAATATTCTTTCTTTGTTTTGTGCATTTGGTGTTTTAACTATTATGTGACAGGAGGATTTCTCTTCTGGTCCAATCTATTTGGAGTTTTGTAGGTTTCTTTTATGTATATGGGCATCTCTTTCTTTAGGTTAGGGAAGTGTTCTTCTATAATTTTGTTGAATATATTTACTGGCCCTTTAAGTTGGGAGTTTTCACTTTCTTCTTTATCTATTATCCTTAGGTTTGATCTTCTCATTGTGTTCTAGATTTCCTGTATGTTTTGGGCTAGGAGCCTTTTCCGTTTTCCATTATCTTAGACAGTTTTGTCAATGTTTCCTATGGTATCTTCTGCCCTGAGATTCTCTCTTCTATCTCTTGTATTCTGTTGGTGATGCTTGTATCTACAGATCCTTGTCTTTTCCTTAGATTTTCTATATCCAGGGTTGTCTCCCTTTGTGCTTTCTTTATTGTTTCTATTTCCATTTTCATTTCCTTCACCTGTTTGGTTATGTTTTCCTGTAATTCTTTCAGGGATTTTTATATTTTCTCTCTAAGGGCTTCTATTTGTTTACTTGTGTTTTCCTGCATTTCTTTAAGAGAGTTCTTTATGTCTTTCTTAAAGTCCTCCATCATTATCAAAAAATGTGATTTTAAATCTAAATCTTGCTTTTCTAGTGTGTTTGGATATCCAGTACTTTCTTTGCTGTGAGAACTGAACTTTGATGATGCCAAATAGTCTTGGTTTCTGTTGTTTAGTTTCCTGTGCTTGCTTTAGCCATTGGGTTGTGTCTGGTGTTAGCTTGTCTTGATGTTTCTGAGAGTGAGAGTGACTTCACTCTGCTCTAGACCTCTCTGTCAGCATTGCTGTAGAACTGTTTTCCTGTTTTCTTTCAGCCTTTTCTGAGAACAGGTGGTCTGATTTCAGATGTGTCAGCACTCTTGGAGACTGTCTTTTAGTTCTAGGCGTGGGCAGGAATCAAAGGGTCCTGCCCCTTTTTGCTCCTAGGTCCTTGCACCCAGGGTCACAGTTGGCACTAGGCAATTCCCTCTTGGGTCTAGATTGTGGGCAGAGGGTAGTCTCCTCTGACTTCTTAGGAGTGTCCACACTTCTGAGGGTCCAGCTCTCTCCCCTACAGGATTTGGGTACTGGAACGTGTTTGGACATTTCAGTTCAGTCCTGGGAGTAGACCTGAACCGCAGATACCAGTGGCTTATTCTTCCTATATTCCTGTGTCCAGAGGCACTGTGCAGTTTCCCCTTGGACCGGGGATGTGGGCAGAGGTGTGCAGAAGTGACAGTCTGTGCTGCGGTCTCATGATTTCTGCACTCCTGGGTGTTCAGCTCTCTTCCCCACGGGATTTGATTGCCCAGGCTGTTTTAAGTGCTTGTCTTCTTCCTAGCTTGTAGATATTCTGTGGAGTGATCCCATGGCTCAGGAGGGCTGCAAGGTCAGCACTGTCCTAGGAGGAGGCTATTACTTTGGGCCTGATGTGACAGAACAGTTGATGGAGAAATACAAGCTACAATTCTTGATCCGATCACATGCCTGCAAACCTGAAGGCTTTGAATTCTGCCACAACTGCAAGTGTGTTGAGCCTCTGTAGCTGTTGGTATCTGTCACAGGAGCAGTTCCAAAAAGCTCTTGGGAGATGCCTGGGCATTGCCTAAGGCAGCGCTGATCATCAAATTCTAAACAAAGGGAATAGCTATTGTTTGGGCATCACTCACAGCACTTCTGAGCAAAGACTTAAGGAGAGGTACCCATACCTATTACTGAAAAATTCCTTTGAAAATCTTCTTTGACATGCCATGGGATATAAAGGAATGTACGTAGGTAGTTTATAAACTGTTTATAGGAAGCCTATAAAAAGTACATTTTCATAAGGCTAAGAGAAAGATTTGTTTTAATACCTCTGATGTAATTACTGATTTAATAGAAATAGGTACTTAGAATTATAGCTATGAAACTAATTTTCTATTAAAATATTAGTGATAAGTGAATATGAACTATAATTTGCTGTAATAATTTACTCAGAATTTCTTTAGTTATAACTCCCTTCTTATCATAAAGTTTATCCAACTTGACAAACATCCTGTTATTCTCCTTATTTTCTACTATTTCTGGATTTAATGTTTAGTGAAGTTATTACCAGCAAGGTTCCAAAATTAACATTTTATTTCTCTGTGGAAATAGAGCAAGTATGATTTGATTTCTCCTTGCGGCATTTATACACATTAATTTTGTATATTTAGGAAAATTACTTTAACTTACTAAGTTTTACCTTTATTTGTAAAATAATTTTATAAGAATTCTAAGTTATGAGCACCAACAAACCTGGGAGCAGAGGTAAGACCAACTCTTTTTACTCCAAAAGACCCCTCTGGAGCCCTTAGGACACATGAACCCAGGAGCACTGGGACAGGATACTTCTAGTTTCTGCCTGCAGCAGGAGCTGACATGGTCCCACTGCCCTCTGTACCCCAATCCTGTTGGGGAGAGAACTGGACTCTCAGAAGTACAGACAATCCTGAGAGCTCAGGAGAGACCACTATATCTGCTCACATTCCTGGCCTAAGAGGAACATGCCTAGAGCTCTCTGGACACAAGAACCTAGGAGCAATCAGGGGTAGGAGCCTTCTGGTTTCTGCCTGTGCCCAGAGCTGACCCAATCCCACAGCTCTCTGTACCCAGATTCCCCTGGGAAGAAGCAGTTCTATAGGAGTGCTGACACACAGGCTTACAGAGGTCAATCTGCCAGGGACAGCAAGACCAGCTAACACCAGAGAAAACTTGTTGGTGAGAGGCAAGCACAGGAACCTAAGTAACAGAAACCAAGACTACTTGACACCATCAGAGCCCAGTTTCCAACCAAAGCAAATAATGTATATGCTAACATACTGGAAAAAGCAAGATTTGGATTTAAAATCACATCTCAGGATAGTGATAGAAGAGTTTAAGAAGGACATAAATAGCTCCCTTAAGGAAATACAGGACAACACAAGTAAACAAGTGGACACACTTAAAGAGGAAACAGCCGGTGAAGGCAGGTACAAGATAGAATGAGGCCTGTCATCGGATGAGAAGGAAGGATGGGCAGGAGAAAAGTTTTAGAGAGAGGAGGAGACTGGAGGAGGTGGTAGAAGCAGCAGAAAGAACATGGAGGTTGATGTTAAGATTCCTCTCTGCACATTTACAGGTTGTTATGAATATTCTTAAGGGATGGATATTTACAGGGCTTTGTATGTCTAGATGAGCAAATTATATAGTATCAATTGGATCGGAGGTTATTGTATTGTTTGTTCTTTCATGTGACTATTTAAGATCTAGAGAGTATGTGGTGGCTAGAGATGTATATTTCTGGCATGGTGGCAACCTGCCTTAGGAACTAGATGGGTAGAGAGATCCAGCTACAGAGAGAAACCATTGGCAGTGTGATATGGGATAGAGCAAAGTGGGTTAGAGGCCTTGGTGACTAAGATGAAGATATCTACTAGATATCTGGAAGCACTAAGGTGCTGGACCTAGTGCAGGAAAAAAGATAGCATTTCTTATAATTTTCAAGCAATAGGTGGTAAACCAACATGGTTGACAAGAATCCACTGGTAATCCTAAGAGTTGAGAGAAAGTTTTATTTTCTAAGTAAGAGGGGGCCAGTGCCATGTTGAGTCACATGATATATCAAGCGCGGGAACAGAGATACAGGGTAACTAACAGAGTTATGAACCAAATGGACTTAACAATTATCTATAGAACATTTCATCCTGAAACAAAAGAATATACCTTTTCTCAGCACCTCATAATGTCTTCTCCAAAATTGACATTATAATTGGTCAAAAACAGGCCTTAGAAGATACAAGAAGATTGAAATAATCCCATGCATCCAACCATATCCTACGGACTAACACTGGTCTTCAATTACAACAAAAATGATAGAAAGCCCAAATACACATGGAAGTTGAACAGTGCTCTCTACTCAATGATAACTTTGTCAAGGAAGAAAAAAGGAAATTAAAGACATTTTAGAATTTAATGAAAATGGAGGCACAATATACCCAAATTTAAGGGATATAATGAAAGCAGTGCTAAGAGTAAAACTCATAGCTCTGAGTGCCTCCAAAAAGAAACTGGAGAGAGCATACATTAGCAGTTTGACAGCACACCTAAAAGCTCTAGAACAGAAAGAAGCAAATGCACCCAAGAAGAGTAGAAGGCAGAAAATAATCAAACACGGGGCTGAAATCAACCCAGTAGAAACAAAAAGAACTATACAAAGAATCACCAAACAAAGAGCTGCTTTTTTGAGAAAGTCAACAAGATAGATAAACTTCTAGCCAGACTAAGCTGAGGGGACAGGGAGTGTATCCAAATTAACAAAATCAGAAATGAAAAGGAACACATAACAACAGAATTTGAGTAAATTCAAAACTTCATCAGATCCTATGACAAAAGGCTACGTTCAACAAGATGAGAAACTTGGAGGAAATGAACAATTTTCTAGATAGATACCAGGTACCAAAGTTAAATCAGGATCAGATAAACCATCTGAACAGACGTGTAAGTCCTAAAGAAATAGAAGAAGTTATTAACAGTCCCCCAAACAAAAAAAGCTCAGGACCAGATGGGTTTAGTGGCAAATTCCAACAGAACTTCATAGAAGACTTAATACCAACACTGTACAAACTATTCCACAAAATAGAAATGGAAGGAACACTGCCCAATTCCAAGAAGATGCAATTATGCTTATACCTAAACCACACAAAGACCCAACAAAGAGAACTTCAGACCAACTTCCTTTATGAATATTAGTGCAAAAATACTCAATAAATGTCTCACAACCAAATCCAAGAACACATCAAAATTATCACCCATCATGGTCAAGTAGAGTTCATCCCACGGATGCAGGGATGGTTCAACAAATGGAAATCCATCAATGAAATCCACTATGTAAACAAACTCAATGATCAAACACATGATCATCTCATTAGAGACTGAGGAAGCATTTGATTAAATCAACACCCCTTCAAGTTAAAGTTTTGGAAGATCAGGAATTCAAGGCCCATAACTAAATATAGTAAAAGCAATATATAGGAAACCAGTAGCCAATATCAAACTAAATGGGGAGAGACATGAAGCAATCCCACTAAAATCAGGGACTAGATATGCTGCCCACTTTCTCCTCCTTATTCAAAATAGTACTCCAAGTCCTAGACAGAGCAGTCAGACAACAAAAGGAGGTAAAAGAGAAAAAAAATTGACATTGAAGAAGTCAAAATATTACTATTTGTAGATGATATGATAGTATACTTATATGACTCCAAAAGCTATACCAGAGAACTGAGAAATCACTTCAGCAAGATGGCTGGGTATAGAATTAACTCAAACAAATCAGTAGCCTTCCTCTATTCAAAGGATAAACAGGCTAAGAAAGAAATGAGGGAACTAACACCCTTCACAATAGTCACAACCACTTGGTGTGGTTCTAACCAAGAAGAGCTGTATGACAAGAACTTCAAGTCTCTGAAGAAAGAAATTGAAGAAGATCTTAGAACATGGAAAGATCTGCCATGCTTATGTATCGGCAGGATTTATATACTAGAATTTGCCATCTTGCCAAAAGCAATCAGCAGATTCCATGCAATCCACATCAATTCCAACTCAATTCTTCATAGAGTTATAAAGAGCAATTTGCTAATTCATTTGGAATAACAAAAAAACAGGATAGTGAAAACTATCCTCAACCAGAAAAGAACTTCTGGGGGAAATCACCATCCCTGATTTCAAGCTATATTACAGAGCAATAGTGATAAAAAATTATGGTACTGGTACTAAGACAGGCATGTAGATCAATAGAATAGAATTGAAGACCTCAAAATTACCTCACACACTTTAAACTGACCTGTGGTCACTTTATCTTTGACAAAGGAGCTAAAACCATCTAGTGGAATAATGATAGCATTTTCAACAAATGGTGCTGCTTCAAGGGGAGGTCAGAATGTAGAAGAATGCAAATGGTTCCATTCCTATTGTCCTGTATAAAGCTCAAGTCCAAGCAGATCAAGAACCTCCACAGTAAATCAAATATACTCAAACTGATAGAAGAAAAATGGGGAAGAACCTGGAACACATGGGCACTGGGGAAAATTTCCTGAACAGAACATGAATGGCTTATGCTCTAAGATCAAGAATCCACAAATGGGACTCATATAATTGCAAAGCTTCTATAAGGCAAAGGGAACTGTCATTAGGAAAATAGGCAAAAGATGAAAATGGTGAAAAGATCTTTACCTATCCTACATCTGCTAGAGGGCTAATATATAAAGAACTTATGAAGTTACACTTCAGAGAATCAAATAACCCTATTAATAATGGGGTACAGAGATAAACAAAGAATTCTCAGCTGAGCAATGTTGAATGGTTGAGAAAAACCTAAAGCAATGTTCAACATCTTTATTCATCATGGAAATGCAAATTAAAACAACTCTGAGATTCCACCTCACACCAGTAAGGATGACTAAGATCAAAAATTCAGGTGAGTATATATGCTGGTGAAAATGTGGAAAAAGAGGAACACTCATCCTTTGTGGTGGGATTGCAAAGTGGTACAACTACTCTGGTTATCAGTCTTGATGTTCCTCAGAAAATTGGATATAGTACTATCTGAGTACCCAGCTATTCCACTCCTGGGCATATAACCAAAAGATGCTCTAACATATAACAAGGACACATGCTCTACTATGTTCATGGCAGCCTTACTTATAATAACCAGGAGCTGGAAAGAATGCAGGTTCCCTTCAACAGAAGAATGGATACAGAAAATGTGGTACATCTACACAATGTTGTACTACTCGACTATCAATACACTGACTTCATGAAATTCATGGGCAAATGTATTGAACCAGCAAATATCCTGAGTAAGGTAACCCAGTTACAAAAATCTCACATGGTATGTACTCACTGGTAAGTGGATATTGGCCCAAAAGCTGGAATTACCCAAGATAGAATCCACAGACCACATGAAGCTCAAAAGAAGGACAACCAACATGTGGATGCTTCACTCCTTCTTAAAAGGGGGAACAAAAATATTCATAGGAGGAGATATGGAGGCAAACATTGAAGCAGAGACTGAAGGAATGGCCATTCAGAGCCTGCCCCACATCTGCCCCATATATATACAGCCACCAAGACTAGATAAGATTGATGAAGCTAAGAAGTGCTATGAATGGTATTTCATTTGAATCACACCAGTGAATGGGAAATTTTCTACCACCTTCTTTTCTTGATTCCTGATTAGGTGTTTAGCTCTCAGATCTGAGCAGAAGAAACATCAAATGAATTTTGGAAAACAGAGTTGCTCCCATCTCACCTGTCATTTCATAACATCTACTTTTTGTAAAATTTATTGTTTATACATGTGCCACTTACATGTGTGATTTATCAGTACGTTATGAATACATTCAGAAGCGTAGTGTACATATATGTACACACACAAACATACATTATATACATACACATAGACACATGTATACATACACATATACACACATAACCATACATACATTTTACACATGCATAGACAGAATTACACTTTGTACACATATGTTCACATACATTAACACACATAGACAGAGTTATATTTTGCGTACACACATACACATACATAGATACATATACATTCACAAACATACATACAGATATACATGCACACATAGGCACAAACATTTACAATTTAGATGCACACATATATTTACATATGTGAACACATACATTCACACACATATTTATGCACATATATACACATACATTTACACACACAAAACACATATATATATATATATATATATTTATTTATATTTCATGTACTTCTGAGCTAAACTATTTCCTCTTGAGGGAAAGTAATGTTTTATACAAATACCATTCTTAAGGATCACTGCATGCAAATAACACCTCCTTTAGCCTTCACCTTCATCTTGTTTCAAGGAAATGAGATTCCCTTTGTTATTCTTTGGCTGTTGTGTATTACTTTCCAGTCACTGTCCACATCCTAACTGCCTGTAGTATCCACTAGTAAAACTCAGATACCTGAAATATAATTGACAAAACTACTTCAAACTTTTATTCACCATGAAAGGTTTTACTTGGATTTATATGACTATATATCAGGCTAGTGAGACTGGCAGCCCAGATCTGTCTTCAATTAGAATGCATCATGCTATTCTCCCCATAGTGGGTCTGCTATTAAATTGTGCTTTCATTGCTACTGACAAACTTATGTTTTAGGTATAAATAAGAGAAGGAGGAGGAGAAGGAAGAGGAGGGGGGGGAGGGGGGCAGGCTCTTGTATGGTTACCTCTCCTCTGATAGAATTGCCAACAGGAACATGCTTGATTCCTTAAAGATAAACTAGCATTTATCGAACAGAGTCACTGGGTTAAATAGATGCACAAAAACAAAGAATAAAACAACACAGCCCATGTCTGCAAATGGGGGACAAGCACAAGCTAGGAGAGCCTATGGTCTCCTCAGACTATAGGATATGATCAAGAAAAGCCAAGAGCTACTAAGGCAGTGAGGTACTATGATAGAAGATTGGAGAAAATAGAAAATGTATACCTTATTTAGATAAAGATAAATTAGAAAATCTTTAATAGGGAGACATATGCCCCCATATTTTAACCTACAGGATACTGCTAGCACAGTGGCTCTATTCCAAGGTACTTACTAAGATGACCAAAAAGAAAAATATACAAAAGCTTGGTGGAATTGTTCCCTGCAGCTTTGTGGGTGCTGGGGCTCTTCACAGGGAAAGTAGCTGAGCAATGGAAACTACGGAGCAATTAATAGGACTGCACACTCTTGGAAACACACAGCTGAGAAAATAACCTTCAAAGTATTTTCTTAAGTAAAAGAAATCTTATACCGATCAATTTAGTCTGTCTTATTTCATTTACATAAATATCTAGACTAGATAAAATACCTGTAAGGCTAAAAAGACCATTAACAGAATAGTATCGGTCTCTTAGTTTGGGTGCAACTTTGCAGAAGTGCTCTCAAAGGAACCTCTTGGAGTGGTAGGGAGGTTCTACATGTTGGTAGAATTTGGGAATATACAGATATATGAATCTGTCAAATCTCAGTAAATAGACAAGGTTTTGCTTTTCATTGTATATAAAGATTTTCACAAAATAGTATGTGGTGATTTGTATCAATTGTCATCTTGGTGAGGTCTAGAATAACTTAGGAGAAAAGTGTCAGAGCCCGCCTCTGTGGGGTTATCTAGATTATTATAGTAATTGAATTGGGAGGATTCATCTTAACTGTTTGTAGTACCACACCCTGGGGAATGGTCTTGTACTGTATATAAGGGAAAGGCAGGCTGAGTATCAGTATTCATCTCTGTCTGCTGCTGACTGCAGACGCAGTGTGAGCAGCTGTCTCCTCAAGCTTCTATTGCCATGATGTTCCTACCTACAAAGGGGCACTGCACCTTTCAACTATGAGTCCAAATAGACATTTTCCTCTTTAAGTTGTGTTTGCAAGGTATCCGATCACAGCAATAGCAAAATTAACTAATATATAATGTAGAAATATTAGCCTCTGGGTAATGCAAAATACATAACAGATTTTAGGAGATGAATTTATTATTGAAAAATCATAAATATAATGCCACAGGATTAATTGTCATGTATAAAGGACATTTGATAAAAGTGACATTGGGTGTTAATGGAAGAACTCAGGGGTGGGAGCATAAATTTACATTAAAATTTTTTCAGCCGTACTATATATTTAAACATTTTTACAAGGAAACAGTGGTATGAACAGAATAGGGCAAAAACAATCATGCTTTTGTAAATTATGTCAATATAGCTCCTATGAGAACCACTTCACTTATTTTATTTTATTTTATTTATTTTTATGTTCCTCTATCTGTAAATGTACTTTGCTTTCCATCAACTTAAGAAGTAATCATGCTTCTACTTCATTATCTCTTGAAACCACTTTTTTTGCTCTCTTAGCCACTATTCTACTAGAGTAACCAGGAGTCTAACCCACCTTCCTGCAGGCTTCCCTTTCTCAGCCCCCAGCACTTGGCAGTTTGTTCTTATTATTTAGTTAAAGCTGTTCTTACTGTGGCAGACAAAGCCACTGTATTCTCAGTCCTTGTCTGCTGACTCTGAGGCCACAGCCACAGGGTACAGCAGCTGGCTTGGCTCAGAACATTATTACCATTATAAAATGACACAACCGCCCTCACTCTTCTTCCTGGAGCAAATAAACCAACATCAGAAAGTGCACCTGGGAGTCACTGCAGTATTTCCTAGGACACATTTATTTTTTTAGCAGACTACCTAGAAATGCAAAGCATGCTTTCCTGTACTTTGTATGATTCAGATTTGAGCTAACACTCTTTGTCCTCAACTTACCAGATCTTATCAAGCTTTTACAAGTTTTTCCTTGTTTTTTTTTTTTCACATTTTCATTTCAAAACAAGAGCTTCAATATTCATAGTGGCACTGGCATTTGTATTTTAAAATCAAATATAGTGTGGGGAATTAAGTGAAAATGAAGGCTACAGATGAGCCGGACCGTATATCAATCTCTCTGCCCAGAAAGGAGGCCTTTAGGTTGGAAACTATTGGATCATTTCAAATTTATCACAGCTGTTTGGCACACTGACTGATGGCTTTCAATCTGTACCAAGCTATATTTTTTTTAAATTTGGCATAGAATTTTTATTAACACAATAAAAAAATCAGGCAAAAGCTGAGGGTCGGAACAAGACCTGGTGGAGGCTTCAAGTTCTACTCCTGCTTTTGAAATGCTATAGGATACTGTTGTCTCCAGGCTATGCCTAAGGACTTCTTTAGCATTTTTGGACAGTGGTCTAAAACCACTTTAATGCATACCAATAATATGGCTGGGAAATCAAACTAAGCCTGTAATTCTAGAAAGCCTCATGAGGATACCTGTTTTATGTTTGGAGAACATAGCCTGTATAGTATAAGTAACTTTGAATTATAAGCTTTTAATAATCTAAGGAACATTGTAATTTTTCTTGAATAATGAGAATCTGACTCTTTCCTCTGTGAGAGCACATCAGATATGTTATTTTCAACAAAGTGTAGTCCTCTAAAATAATTTTAATTGTGTACAGTTCATTTGCAATTGGACATTGGCCAAATATAATGACCAAACATTATATCATAAGTCCTCTTTCTGTAGTTAAAATTATTAACAGGAGACATAGACATAAGGACAATTAGGCATAAGGATAAAACCAAAATCAAACTATTTGAAAGAAATTGTATCCATACATGAAGCCAGTCAGCTGTAATTTCAAATATGAGAAGACACAGAGAAATATAACATGGGCTGTGTTTACATTTGATTTGGATGCATCTTCTCTAGCTCAACCAAGAAATTCTTCCCAGTGAAGAATAACTGGATGTAAACAGACTCTAAGTCAGAGGTCAGGGTCAGGGCAGCCTGAACTGTGCAATCAGAAGTGATAAATATTTTGCACATGGCAACAAAACCAGGGCTTTCTCATTTCCTGACTTCTAAGGTCTGTTTCCAGGTCTGAAGAGCCTTGTTTCTGCATGGCCTCTTCTGTTTGTGCAGCTCTATTTCAAAGCCTGGGAAATAACCTCTATATCTATTTCACTCACTTTTATATTTCTGCAGTATTTATTTCTTTTCCAAAAGTTATTTATTCATTTTTTTTACTCTCCCATGAAATCTTTACACAGAGACACAAGGCGAGAGAAAACAGGCAATATTTATTTTGTCTGAGACAGAAGCTTAACACATTGATTACAACTCAATATGTAGCTGTCAGCCCTTAGTTCTACCCCTTGGATTCTAGCCCTGAGTTCTGGCCCTTTCTTTCAATCTCTAGACACAATGACTGCCCTCTGTGACAGACCTGTGGAATCTCTAGTGACACTCTCATCTATTACCAGATCATTGGCTTGTAAGACAAATGAGAGACGGGGACTTTCATGAAAGCCCAGTTGTAAGGTCACAGAAGAGTTGGAGGAAGACAATAATATAGGCCAATGAATTCCTTGAAAATTGCTTAGTTCAGGAACTATCTTTAATCAGAAAAGGAGACATTGTTTTAGTTTAATGTTTCATAAATGATGCCTTTGGTGCATAGATATAAAAATAAAGTTCTTTGGAAGATGTGTGCAGAACAATGATTCTACAAAATTTAGAATTTTGTTTGAAGTATGAAAATCATGATTACAAGACAATATTAAAGGTGAGTAGCCATTTTTGCTAGTTACATATACAACCCAAATTCAATGTCTGAAATAAACTCATGCTTGATTCGAATTTTGTTCATACCAGTTTTTGTCTCTCTCAATATGACATTAAAATAACTTATTAAAGACACAAAGCTAGTCAGTGCTTACTATGGTAACAGTGCTACTTTGTCAATCATAGTGATATTTCACAGCAGGAAACTATGTCCATATTTACTAAGATTCTACAAAGACTTTTAATATGGAGTAGTAATATGGGGAGTCCATGCTTCAGTGAGACTGAGTAAAGTCCGCCATAAATATTTATGATGGTTAATATTGACTGCCAACATCAATGGATTTAAAGTAACCTGGGAGATTAAACCCTGAGATAATATATACACTGGGTGAATAGAAGGAATAACCTAAATTTGGATGGCACCTTCTCCATAACTGAAGAAAAAACATGGGACGAGTATGGGAATTTATCTTTCTGTGTCCTGTGGACTTCCTGTGGACCAATCACCTTACCTCCTGCCTGCTCTGCCGTGAGCATTGTGACCTCTCCTTTTGTAAGCTGCTTTTGTCACAGTATGTCATAGCAATGAGAGGAGTAACTAATAGTTTAGGTTTTTAAGGCATCAGAGAAGATTTTGTTGAAAGCATTAAAATGTCTTTTACTGGAAAACTCCTTTTGGGGTGGGTACTTTCTTGAGGTTTCTGTAATGAACAATAAAGTCATTTGCTACAATTTTGCAGACGAGAGTTTCCTTGAATCTCAGTTTTATTGATGAGAACAGTGACCTGCTTAAGTAATGTTAATGTAGACAGTAGCAGCTAGCGATTTCAATTGTCTCTTATTCTTTCTTTATTTATTATTCAAAAGAAGCATCTATTATGCAGTAGAAGAGATTAAATTTGGAGACAGAAATTTTACATCTTCTTTGGTTTTGCTTTGTTCAGCTCAGATGAGTCAGTACACCTTTTAAAAGCTCACATGTGATACTCTTATAAAGGGGACAAGATCCCCTAAAGGAGTTTCATGAGAAAGCTTGCATTCATGCTAGATCCCATCCATCCATCATTTTTAGACTGAAAGAAAGTTATCTCTGGATATACACCTACATCCCTACATGTTATGTTCCAAGCCAGTTTCATGTTCAGAACTTTTTACATAATGAAAATTCTAAAAGGAAGAAAAATTCTCACAGCAAAAACTAGAAAAGAGTGGTGTGATCTTAGACTTATATCCTACCTGGAGTTGGCACTCCTGCAATCCAGCATGTTTTCTTAGCATTATAATTGACTGAGGTTGTGCCTCTCTCTTTCTTGCTCTCTCTGTCTTTCCGTCTGTGTGTCTCTGTTGCTATCTCTCCATCTCTGTGTATAGGTGTTGCATGCGTGAATGCGTATGTGAGTGTGTGTGAGTGAGTGTGTGTGTTGGGGGATGTATTCAGAATGAGCTAATTCTACTTCAGTCATGCTTGATGGGAACTGGTAATTCGACTGTAGCAAAATTTTGCAAGTGTTCATTAATTCAGTCTTAATTAATGTAGAATGACAATTAAACTTTTATGGAATATATGTCATTGGTGAGAATACCATGCATTTATTATACTTTGGAATACTGTGATGAATATAAATGTATTCCAATGAACAAAACTAAAAAAGTTCAGCAATTGGATAGCTATGGATGTATACAACATGCTTCATATTACTGTAAAAGATTTAAAGCTGTGCTATATAATTTATGAGACAGAGGCAAAAAAAAGCAGTCTATTTTTTATTAGCATAGTATTAATGTTTCTAACAAAACTATCCTCTGGAAAAAGACATAGTTTAAAACTGCTTGCCCCATAACTTACACGCCCTTAAAATGTTAGAATTCTAGATTGCTAATATTAAAAATTAAATGTGTGAGTCATGGATTTTAGAGTATCCAGATTTCAAGCATCTTTCTGTGTATGAAGCAGAGCATTTGCACATTACAGATTTTAAACCTACATTAGGTGCATAACTGTAAAATATGCCTACTCCTTTTGAAATCACATAGTTGCATGGAACCCTAGGTTTATAGATCAAATTCCAACATTTAGCACAGCCAGAAATTTGCAAGATGATAATAGCTATTTCATTCTTTCCTGTCCTTCCTTCCTTCTTTCTTCCTTCCTTCCTTCCTTCCTTCCTTCCTTCCTTCCTTCCTTCCTTTCTTCTTCTCTCTTTCTCGCTCTTTCTTTCCTCCCTCCTTCCCCTCCTCCATCCCTCCCTCCTTCCTTTCTCCCTTAATATAAAGCTGCAGGCTGAAAAGGAAGTCCATTGTGTCAGAAACTCAGTTACCAATGGTGAGATGTAACTGATGCTTATTACTTACATATACATTACATTGAGTATGTAAACAACTCTGTCTATGATTCTGTGGACAATCAGTTTACTACCATAATGTTCTTCGTGAAAAATGCTGTAAACAGGGGCTGGAGAGATCTCTCAGCAGTTAAGAGTACTGGCTGCTCTTACAAAAAGTCCTGGGTTTGATTCTTAACACATACATGGTACCTCAAAACTGTGTGTAACTCCAGTCACAGCCTTCTTCCAACCTCTACAGGCAGTCCACACACTTTACTCAGTATAATGTCTGCAAGGCACGTGTCAGAATGTCTTTATTTTCTAATACCGTGTACTCTTGTGTTATTGATTTTCTTTTTTGTTACCGTGACAAAACTCACTAAGAAAAGCAACTTCAGGAAGTAGATAATTATTTTGGCTCACAGTTTGATGATCCAGTCTATCATGGTATCTAGGTCATAAGAGCAGGAGCAGGAGGCAGCTGGTTCTGCTATATCTGCAGTCAGGAAGCAGAGAGGTGAATTGTAGGTGAATACATGTCTCTTTTGCATGATGATTGTGTGTATTTGAAAACAATATCTTACCCACATAACATACATGTCAGCACTCAGCTTGCCTTTTCCTTTTCATTCAGTTAGAAATTACAGCCCATTGGATGATGGGGTTTAGAATGGACAAGTCTTCCAACTCAGATAACTTAATCTAGAATCAAGTTATATAATCTGTCACAGGCATGCCCAAAGGCTTGTCTTCTAGGTAACTATGGATACTGACAAATTGAAAATGAGGATTAACCACATATCACATTGTTTATTTTTTTCCATTTTTTCCCTATATTTATGAATAGGACTGGCAAGATCTGTCAAGATTAGTACAGTAAAAGTGTTCAAGTTATTGGTAGAATAGAGAATGCTAGTAATGAAAGAGTCATCTGAAAAGAAATGATATGTGAGTAGACATAAGCTACATCAACAGGAGCTATGAAGTATATTATATAGGTATGAAAATAAGGATGCTCTTTGTTTCTTAAAATATTTTTGTGCTCTGGTTCTAGAGAAAGGTATTATTCTTAGAATTACTGAAGTATCCACACTTGTGTCTTCTTCATGTGCTTCGTGTGGTCTGTAAATTGTATCTTGGGTATTCTGAGTTTTGGACTAATATCCACTTACCAGTGAGTGCATACCATGTGTATTCTTTTGTGACTGGATTGCCTCATTCAGTATGATATTTTCCAGTTCCATCCATTTGCCTGAGAATTTCACGAAGTCATTGTTTTTGATAGCTGAGTAGTACTCTATTGTTCCACATGTTCAGATGTTCCACATTTTCTGTATCCATTCCTCTGTTGAAGGGCATCTGGGTTCTTTCCAACTTCTGCCTATTAAATAAGTCTGCGATGAATACAGTGGAGCTTATGTCCTTGATATATGTTGGAACATCTTCTGGGTATATGCCAGAAAAAAATAGATAGATAGATAAATAGCTGGGTATTTAGGTAGTACTATGTCCAATTTTCTGAGGAAGCAACCTCCAGAGAGGTTGTAACAGCTTACAATCCCACCAACAATGGAGGAGTGTTCCTCTTTCTCCACTTCCACCCCAGCATCTGCTGTCACCTGAATATTTGATCTTAACAATTCTGACTGGAGTGAGGTAGAATCTCAGAGTTGTTTTGATTTGCATTTCCATGATGACTAACAATGTTGAACATTTCTTTGTTACTTCTCATTTGATATTCCTTATCTGAGAATTCTTTGTTTATCTCTGTACCGCATTTTTAGTAGAGTTATTTAGCTCTCTGGAGTCTAACTTCTTGAGTTCTTTGTATATATTGGATATTAAACCTGTATAGAATGAAGGATTGGTAAAGATATTTCCCTAAACTGTTGGTTGCTGTTTTGTCATAATGACAATGTCCTTTGCCTTACAGAAGCTTTGCAGTATTACAGACCATAGGTGTGTGGGTTCATTTCTGTGTCTTTGATTCTATTTTATTGATCTATCTGCCTGTCTCTGTAAAAAATATCATGCAGTTTTTATTACAATTATTCTGTAACAGAGCTTCATGTCAGGAATGATGATTCACCCAGAAGTTATTTTATTTCTGTGAATAGTTTTCCCTATCCTTGGTATTTTGCTTTTCAAAATGAATTTACAATTTTTTTTCTAATTCTATGAAGAATTGAGTTGGAATTTTGATGGAGATTACATTGAATCTGTAGATTGCTTTTGACAAAATGGCAATTTTTATAGTAATCCTGCTAATCCATGAGCATGGGAGATCTTTTCAACTTCTGAGATCTTCAATTTCTTCCTTCAGTGACTTCTGTGACTTATATGAAGTTCTTGTCATATAGATCTTTCACTGGCTTGGTTAGAGTCACACCAAGTTATATTATATTATTTGGAGCTACTGTGAAGGGTGTCATTTCCCTAATTTCTTTCTCTGCCTGTTTATCCTTTGTGTAGAGGAAGGCTACTGATTTGTTTGAGTGAATTTTATATCCTGCCACTTCACTAAAGTTGTTTATCAAACTTAGCCAGTGTGTACCATGTGTGTTTTTCTGTGATTGAGTTACCTCACTCAGGATGATATTTTCAAGCTCAATCTATTTGCCTATGAATTTCATGAATTCATTGTTTTTGATAGCTGAGTAGTACTCCATTGTGTAGATTTACCACTTTTTCTGTATCCATTCCTCTGTTGAAGGGCATCTGGGTTCTTTCTAGCTTCTCGTTATTATAAATAAGGCTGCGATGAACATAGTGAAGCATGTGTCTTTGTTGTATGTTGGAACATCTTTTTGGGTGTATGCCCAGGATAGGCATAGCTGTGTTCTCAGGTAGTGCAATGTCCAATTTTCTGAGGAACCTCCAGACTGATTTTCTGAGTGGTTGTAGCCGTTTGCAATCCCACCAACAATGGAGGAATGTTCCTCTTTCTCCACATCCTTGCCTGCATCTGTTGTTATCTGAGTTTTTAGTTAACAATTTGTATCCCTCTGACCTCCATTTGTTGTCTAATTGCTCTGGTTAGTACTTTGAGTACTATATTTAATAAGGAAGTAGAGAGTGGGCAGCCTTTTATAGTCCCTGATTTTAGTGGGATTGTTTCAAGTTTATCTCCATTTAGTTCAATGTTAGTTACTGGTTTGCTGTATATTGCTTTTACTCTGTTTAGGTATGGGCCTTGAGTTCCTGATCTTTCCAAGACTTTTATCATGAAGGAGTGTGGAATTTTGTCAAATGCTTTCTCAGCATCTAATAAGAATGATCACATGTTATTTTATTTCAGTTTATTTATGTAGTTGATTATGTTGATGGATTTCTATATGTTGAATCATCCCTGCATCCCTGAGATGAAGCTAACTTGACCATGGTGGCCGATCATTTTGATGTGTGCTTGGATTCATTTTGCAAGAATTTTATTGAGTATTTTTGCATTGATATTCATAAGGGAATTTTGTTCAAAGTTCTCTTTTTTTGTTGGGTCTTTGTGTGGCTTCGGTATAATTGTGGCTTCATAGAAGGAATTAGGTAGTTTTCTTCTGTTTCTATTTTGTGGAATAGTTTGTACAGTATTGGTATGAGGTCTTCTATAAAGGTCTGATGGAACTGGGTGCTAAACCTATCTGGTCCTGGGCTATTTGGTTGGGAGACTTTTAATAACTGCTTCTATTTCCTTGAAGGTTATGGAACTGTTTAGATGGTTTATCTGATCCTGCTTAAACTTTGGTACATGGTATCTGTGTAGAAAATTGTCCATTTCCTCTGTATTTTATAGTTTTGTTGAGTATAGGCTTTTGTAGTGGTATCTGATAAGTTTTTTAATTTCCTCAGTTTCTATTGTTATGCATCCCATTGCATTTCTGATTTTATTAATTTAGATACTCTCTCTGTTCCCTCTGTTTAGTCTGGCTAAGGGTTTATCTATCCTGTTGATATTCTCAAAGAGCCAGATCCTGGTTTTGTTGATTCTTTGTATAGTTCTTTTTGTTTCTACTTGGTTGATTTTAGCTCTGAGTTTGATTATTACCTGCCATCTACCCTTCTTGGGTGTGTTTGCTTCTTTTTGTTCTACAGCTTTCAAATGTGCTGTCAACCTGCAAGTGTATGCTCTCTCTAGTTTCTTTTTGGAGGCCCTCAGAGTTATGAGTTTTCTTCTTGGCACTGTTTTCATTGTGTCCCATTAATTTTGGTATGTTTTGTCTTCATTTTCACCATATTCTAAAATATCTTTAATTTTTTCTTTATTTCTTCCTTGACCAAATTATCATGTAGTATATCATTTTTCAGCTTCCATGTATATGTAGGCTTCCTGTTGCTTTTGTTGTTATTGAAGACCAGCCTTCATCCATAGTGATCTGATAGGATGCAAGGGATTATTTCTGTTTCTTTTGTTTGTTGAGGTCTGCTTTATGACCAATTATATGATAAATTTGGAGAAGCTATTATGGGGTGCTGAGAAGAAGGCATATTCTTTTGTTTTAGAATGAAATGTAGTATAGATATCCAATAAATCCATTTGGTTCATAACTTCTGTTAGTTTCACTGTGTCTCTGTTTAGTTTCTGTATCCAAGATCTGTCCATTGATGAGAATGTGGTGTTGATATCTGCCACTATTAGTCTATGAGATGCTATATGTACTTTGAGCTTTAGTAAAGTTTCTTTTATGTATGTAGGTGCCCTCACATCTGGAGCATAGATGTTCTGACTTTAACTCACAGGAAAAAATACAGAAACTATGTGTGGACCAGAGACTGAAGGAAAGGCCATCCAGAGACTGCCACACAGGGGGATCCATCCCACATGCAGTCACCAAACCCAGTCACTGATGGGGATACCAAGAGGTTCATGTTGACAGGAGCCTGATAAAGTTGTCTCTTGAGAGGCTTTGCTAGAGTCTGACAAATACAGAGGCAGATACTCAAAGCTCACCATTGGATTGAGAACGGGATCTCCAATGGACGAATTAGAGAAAGGATTGAGGTAACTGATGGGGTTTGTAACACCATAGGAAGAAAAACAATATCAACCCCTAGACATCCAGGAACTTCCATGGACTAAATCACCAACCAAAGAACACACATGGAGGGACCAATGGATTCAGCCACATATGTTGCAGAGGATGTGCCTTGTTGGTCATCAATAGGAGGACATGCCCTTGGTAGTGTGAAGGCTTAATGCCCCAGTGTAGGGGAATGGCAGGGTGGGGAGGCAGGAGGGAGTAAGTAGGTAGGGGAGCACCCTCATGGGGTGGGGAATGGGATAAGGTGGTTCTGGAGGGGAAACTGGGAATGGTGGTAACATGTGAAATGTAAATAAAGAAAATATCCAATAAAAGAAATGAAAGAAGAAAAAGAAAACGTATTTTATTAAGCAACTTTTTCAACTGCTTTTGTGTGCATGTAATACACCAACATGATAAAAGGTAGAGAAGTTGTGGAGATTTCTGCTGGGTGATTCTTGACTGGTTGAATCAGGGTCTCCCTTTGTAGTGCATGCTGGCCTTCAGGCTTTAGTCTTCTTGAGTTCTGGGGTTACAAATAGGTGACAATATCTTGTGATGTTGAGCTGCCTTGAGAAAGCTCTGTGTGTTCACTCACCCCCTCTAAACCAATTACCTCCAGTTGCCCACTCAGTACTTCTAGAAAAAGTTCCTCATTTTACTTAAGTCAAGTAGGAGTTTATACTGTAGTCTCATTGGAAAAGTAATGATTATTTCCTGCACATTGGACAATCCTGTAGCAAAATATAACATGTTCATTCCTGCAAAATTTTATATGAGATCTCATCCAATTCTCAATCAATTGGGCTGTTTGATCACTCAGCAATAGTACATTATGGAATTCAAAGGTTAAATCTTTGTAGGGTAACCAGGCTTGTAATTGTATCTGTGTCTCAGGAAATATTCAAGGTATGTAGAAAAAAAAAAGGAAAGGAAGAAAGACATACAGACAGGAAGGAAGGAAGGAAGGAAGGAAGGAAGGAAAAGAAAGAAAAGAAAGAAAGAAAGAAAGAAAGAAAGAAAGAAAGAAAGAAAGGAAGAAAGGAAGAAAGAAGGAAGTATTCTATTCTCCAGGTGGTGCCTTGAGGAAAGGGAACTCACAAGCAAGTGCTAGAAGGCTGCTTTCTTCTAGCCTGTGAAGACCAAACCTTCAGAGAAACAGTCTGAGAATCAACAGTGTTCAATTTTCTTGAGATTCGTTTCCCCAAGCTGTTTATCAACTTGAGATGTAATAATGAGGAAGCAAGAAGCCTATGTTCTGTTGCCATTTCGTTAAACTCATGCCTCCCAGCCAAGAATTGCCTGTGACCATGTTTTGATAAGATTTTATTGGAAAGAAAGTCACACTCATTCACATTGCATGTAGCTGCTTTCAGGTTACAATCTTTAGGGAAATAGGGATAAGAGAGCACTCGGCCGGAAAGGCTCAGATCCTGGTTTGATCCCTGACCTCTTCTCAGTAATCAAAATATTTACTCACATAATTTACGTGTGTTCCCTGACTTTTTTCATAAATATTATAGACATCTCTGAGGGGAAAACTATCAAAAAAGGAAATTCTAAAATTTGCCATAATCTTTCCAACTTCCTGAGTTAATTTCTTGACCGACATAGAAACACCTAAATTTGCAACATCAATCTTCCAAGCATATGTATGCATACACACACACACACACACACACACACACACACACACACACACACACACACACACACACACACACACTGAAATCATTTATCTTTTCTCTGGAGTTTTGACCCTGAGTTCTTTGTACTGATGTCTTTGTCTGCCTCAAATTTAGAAGATTGTGATGGTTTGTCTTCATTGTTGTGTGTAAATAGTCACAAGCCATACTGCCATAGACAGATTCCCAGTGCTAATATGCTCTAAAACCTAGGTGAACTGTGCTTACTTTCCACATGTGAACAGCATGTATAACTGACTACATTTCTACTTGCTGATAAAAAAACTTAACTTTAACTAAAGATAATGACTATAGGGTAAAAGAACAACATTTTGGTTAAAAATTTCTATTTTATTTGTTATTCTTTCTTTATTGATTTGTTTATGTATATTATAGAACCTCTGCATCCTGAGCACTGAGTCCAGTCATACATCTTTATGCTGTGGTATTAAATCTGAGCCAGTTTTATAAAATACTTATTAAATTTTTCTTGTGAGATTTTATGTTCAAAATTTTTCTTTAATTAAGCCAAGGGGCCAATTTTTTTATCTCAACTGTAGCATATTTTTTAACAAAAGAAAGGTTTTATTGTTTATAATTTCATAAGACTTCTATAGTTTATAAAATGTTTCTTTTACTTGGGATGGCGGTGCTTATTATTAGTGTAATTCTGGCGATCAGGAGGTTCAAGTGGAAGGATGGCAAATTTAAAGACAGCCTGGTCTGTGTAGAAGGGCCTTGTCTCAAACAGGAAAAAAATTCTTAGAATTATATTTCTCTAGCCTTCTTAAACACTCCAAGATCTGAACTTTGATTCTACCCATACCATAATATTACTATAAGAGTGATATTAAATAACATGAGTGTAATACTGATGAAAATTTTTAGCAATTTATACAGATCAAAGGATAACAGTAATTCTATTGTTTTTTATTTTTTTAAATTGAAAATAGATTATTTTCTCATAAAATATATCCTGACTGTAATTTCACCTCTCCCCACTCTTCTCAGTTCCTCTCCAACTCCTTCCTCCTATGTTTCTACTACCATTCTGTTTCTCATTTAAAAAGAACAGGCTTCTTTTTTTTTTTGATGTTTCTATTGGATATTGTTTGTTTACATTTCAAATGTCATCCCCTTTCCTGGTTTTCTGTCCATAAACCCCTATCCCATCGCCTTATGGAACACAATGAAGGCAGTGCTAAGAGGAAAACTCATAGCTTTCACTGCCTCCAAAAAGAAACTGGAGAGAATAACAGCCTGACAGCACACTTAAAAGTACCAGTACAAAAAGAAGGAAATACACCCAAGAGGAGTAGACAAAGGAAATAATCAAACTCAGGACTGAAAACGAGTATGTAGAAACAAAAGAACTATACAAAGAATCAATAAAACCAGAAGCTGTTTTTTCCTTGATTTTTGTTTTGAGAAAATCAACAAGATAGATAAACATGTAGCCAGACTAACCAGAGGGTCCAGAGAGAGTATCAAAATTAACAAAATCAGAAATGAAAGGGGTGACATAAAAAAAGAATCTGAAGAAATTCAAAAAATCATCAGATCCTACTAGAAGATCGTGTACTCAACAAAACTGGAAAATCTGGATGAAATGGTCAATTTTCTAGACAGATACCCAGTACCAAAGTTAAATCAGGTTCAGAGAAACCATCTAAACAGTTCCATAATTCCTAAAGTAATAAAAGCAGTTATTAAAATCTCTCAACCAAAAAAAGCCCAGAACCAGATGGGTTTAGTACACAATTCTATCAGACCGTCATAGAAGACCTCATTCCAATATTTTCCAAACTATTCTATAAAATAGAAACAGAAGGAACACTACCCACTTCCTTCTAGGAAGCCACAATTATGCTTACACCTAAACTACACAAAGATCCAACAAAGAAAGAGAACTTAAGACCAATTTCCCTTATGAATATCAATGCAAAAAATACTCAATAAAATTCTTATAAACTGAATCAAGTTTACATTGAATATCTAGATTGCTTTTTGGTATAATTGCTATTTTTAATATTTTAATCCTACTGATCTATGAGCACCAGAGATTTTTCAACCTTCTAATATTTTTATAAATTTCATACTTCAAAAACTTTGTGTTTTCATCAGATAAGTCTTTCCCTTAATTACAGTTATCTTAATATATTGTTGTATTATTGGGGCTATTGTGAAAATTGTTGTTTCCTTGATTTCTTTCTCAGTCCATTTGTCATTTGTATATAGGATGCCTTTGAAATTTTTGAGCTAATCTGGTATCATGCCAATTCACTGAAAATGTTTATTAGCTGTAGGAGTTCCCTAGTGGAATTTTAAGAATCACTTACATATACTATTATATCATCTGCAAATAAAGATACTTTGAGTTTTTCCTTTCCAATTTTTTCTTCCCTTCATCTATCTCTATCAGCTGCGTTATCGCTCTAGATAAAACTCCAAATACTATATTGAATAAATATGGAGAAATCAAACAATCAATCCTGCCTTGTTCCTGATTTTAGTGGAATTGCTTTGCATAGGCTTACTCTAAATTGCATTTATTATGTTGAATTTTGTCCTTGTATTTTTAATCTCTCAAAGACTTTTGTCATAAAGGGATATTGGTTGGATTTTGTCAAAGATCTTTTTTCACCTAATGAGATGATTATGTTTTCTTCAGTTTATTTAAATGGTGGATTATATTTATTAGGTTTCAGATATTGTCCCTTTCCCCCATTGCTGGGATAAAGTTTACTTAATTAAGGTTGATAATCTTTTGCATATGTCCTTGGATTCAGTTTTTAAGTATTTTATTGAGTATTTTTGCATTTATGTGATAAGGAAAATGGGTCTATAATTATTTCTTTTTGGTGAATCTTTTATGTGATTTGGGTATCATAGTAACTGTGGCCTCATAAACTGAATTGGAAAATGTTTCTTCTGTTTCTACTTTGTGGAATAATTTTAAGAGTATTGGAACTAACTCTTGTGTGAAAGTCTGGTAGAATTCTGCCCTAAAACAAGCTGGCTGTGTACTTTTCAAAGCTGGGAGATTTTTAATGACTATTTTTATTTCACTAGGTATATTAGGTCTATTTAAATTGTTGATTTGATCTTGATTTAACTTTTCTAACTCTTAACTTTTGATAAAATTATCCATTTCTTTTAGATTTTCCAGTTTTGTGGTGTACATATTTTTAAAGTAATTCTTTACTATTCTGTTCTTCGGTGTTTATTTTTAGGCTCCCCTTTTAATTTCTGATTTTGTTAATGGATAATAATTAATCTGCCTTTTAGTTAGTTTGGATAAGGAGTAGTATATTTTGTTGATTTTCTCAGGAGCCAACTGTTTATTTCATTGATTCTCTCTATTGTTTTCTCTGCTTCTATTTTATTGATTTCAGCTCTGAATTTTATATTTCTTGCTGTCTACTCATTTTCAACGTGATTTCTTCCTTTTATTTTTGAGTTTTTAGGTTTGCTGTTAAGTTGATCTGCTCCCCCTTGTTTACTTAATGGTAAGAACTTTCTGCTGACATTGTGTCAAATATATTATGTGTCTAGTATCACACACCTATGTCAGGGCTAAGAGAACATCAAAGAAGAGGAGGACAATAGATTTTATGTGTCAGGGATCAAGAGAAATTGCTGTGAATTAATGTCCTCTGGATGTAATAGGGTTATTAACTTTCAGCAACTGTGGTTACTTGCACAAGAACATGGCCCCCAAGTCTTCTGCATGGAAAATAGAGTTCAGGAGCACTTACCCCTAGCTGAAAGGCTACTGGAAGTTGCTGGCCACCAGAGAATGCAGAGCCTATTTTCCTTAGTGGTGTGGCTTGTGAAAGGTTGCCCATAGTCTAGTAGGTGGTACCCTATACCCATATGTATACAAGCATCCATAACTGACTGTTTTCTTAAGGAGAACAGACTATGTTAAGACAGAGTTATAGGAGTTATAGAGGAGTGTGGAGGAAGAACAGGGAGTGAATATATGGATTTGTGTATAAAATTACCAAATATTTTAAAACATCAAATATGTTGACTAATATATTCATTGTGAGCTTGTTTCTGTGAGTAGCATAGAAAGTGGCTGTGGGGTACTTGGTTGGATACTGAGGTCATTCCAGTAGCCATCTGAAAACTAACACTTGGCTTGTGCTATCACCCCCTCCTTGCAACAGACTAAGACTGCAGTAAGAAGTAGAGTGCATTTCTAAGGTATCACAAGATATATTTCTGAGGCTAGTGATTTTAAACATCTGTAGCAGTGTTCCTGTAAGGCACCATCTGATGCTTGTTTACTGAAGAAGCAAGGTTTTTTTTTTCTTACTGGATTCTGAAACAAAAAACAAGATGTTCTGTGCTCAACAACAGAGCATTGCAGTTCCTTTCAGCCAAAACCTCAGCCTTTTTCACCCACGTGGAGTTTGCAGAGCCTTACAGGACCAAGTTCAAAACAAAATCATTAGTCATCACCACATGTAATGCCTTGTTTTGTTTCACTGTTGTTGTGTTTTCCTAGGCTGGACCACTTGGCTCCCCCTCAAACTCTAACTGGTATTTCTTCCCCAGTCTCTCTGCATTAAAGGATTCTTGGATGGATGTGTGCCTAGTTGCACAATACAGAAATCATTTATAGTTCAGCAGAAAATTGTAAGTGGCTATGTATCAAATAACCTTGTATGAGGGCTTGTCACTTGATAGAGAGTCTTTGTTGGAGAGTTTTTGCTCCTTCTGCCTGGAAGCTGCCATGTTCCCACCTTGATGATAATAGACTGAACCTCTGAACCTGTAAGCCAGCCCCAATTAAATGCTGTCTTTATAGGATTTGCATTGGTCATGGTGTCTGTTTATATCAGTAAAACCCTAACTAAGACAGTTGGTATATGAATTTCAAACATATGCTTGATAATGATATTTTGATAGACTGTTGGATTTGATCTGCTAGTATTTCTGTTGAGACATTTTTGACATCTATTTTTGTTTCAAATAGTGCCCAGCAGTCTTCCTGTCTTGTAGATTTGTTTTATTAGGGTATCACTGTAATGCTACTCTTGTAAATTAAGTATTGAAAAATTTCCTCCTTTCAATTTTTGATTATTAGAGGAGAAACAAGAATAAAATAAAAGTCTGGTTATTTATATAGTAGCATTGAGCATAAATACAATAAGAGTTGAATTCATTATGTGAAATCCCTTTTCAACAACTACTGTAATATTTTCCCTTTTTTACATATTTCATTCTATAAATTTTAGACACTAATACAAGGCATAGAGATATTCATTTTCATTTAATGCAACTTAATTCAATTCTATTCGCTTTGTTTTACAAAGTTGTATTTGTTTCATCCTAATAAACACTGAGAATTTACCGTGATTCAAAACTTTTACTTTGTACATTTATTAACACAGTACCAAAATATGACAATATAATATTTTCACCAATGAAAACATATTAAAGATATAACTATGGAGGGAGCTATATCAGCTAAAATGTCAGAGGAAAATCATGGTCATAATTTGAAGAACTTCATTTTGTATTTGAAGAGTTGCCTACCACCTTTGAAATAGGGCAGCATAGAAGAGGAAAAAAGGACTAGGAAGCTGAGCCACAGACATCCCGATCTAAAATACTGTAGTGACAGTGTTTATAGAAGGACAGAATAATGTCTAATACATACCTGTTACAAAAATCAAAGCATACCAACCACTCCAATACATCCAAAGATTAGAAACATGCAGCTCTTTTATTAATTGAATTATAATGATAGAGGTATAATACGAAAATTACGTTTTAAAAGTTATATGGAATAAAGTAGGATGATAATAGCTCCAAGTGTAAGTTACACTCGGACAGTATTATTTATTGTGACTTTGAAACTAACAAGAAAACAATGGGCCAAATGATGCTGATACATTAGAGATGGAGCATTATTTTGTCTTAGATTCTGTCCCTTGGGATGTCAAATTGCCTTTCTATTCACACGCGCGCGCGCGCACACACACACACACCCCTCATTCTGTTCATAGGCCAAGTTCAAGAAGTGTAGCCTATCACCCAGTATGCTTCTTCTTTCTCATGGACTTTGACCTTCTGGAACTTGGTGCTTCCAGATTTTTGATAACCTTTCTTTCATGACTATTTCATGAATGCCCTCAGAGGTCACCAAGATGTATGCTAACTAGAATCCATGTTTTATTTTTTTTTATCATAAGATTTATGACATGCTAGACTCAAGAAATAAATTCTTGAATTTTTGCTAGAGTTTAGTTGTCACTTTTGAGTCAAAGACCAATCTAATGTCAGAACTGATGGCTTCTTGAACTCATTTGCCAGAATATCTGCTCTTAAGATCATGCCTTTCTTCCATATTTCTTTTAAATAAAATTTTATTGGTAGTATTTAAAAACCATAACTAGTCACAAAACTTAATCACTCCAAGTATTTCTAGTTATGTATTTTAGTGTATTAAATATTTCAGAGACTATTCTAATACTTGCAGAGCATGGAAGTAACAAGTGCCATAGAATCACATTTATTAAAATAACTTCTTGTTAACCATCAAGACTAAATCGCAACCATTCCTACTGTGATCACATAGAATAACCAGTTTACATTGACATGGGTTTCACGTGACTGACATTGAGGAAAAACAAAAGGTAAGTTATGAAACGTTCTTATTTGTTCCTGTCCTTAGATCTGCAGCTTCATTTCCTGGCTTTTATTAGAAATGTAGAATTTTGGACTTCAGTTCAAATGTTCTGAGTTCCATTCACTCAAGGGAAACTAGGTGATACTAATTCTAAGGAAAGAGAAACATTAGGCCATAACAGTGAACAATGAAGAGATGGATAAGGAGTTAAGATAGCTTCCTGTTTTTGCAGAAGACCAGAGTTTATTTCCCTATGTTAGGTGGCTCACAATCAGTCATGTCTCTGGCTCCAGGGAATCTCATACCCTCTGCTGATTGTCAAAGGTACTTACACCCATGTATGCATGTGTGCAGACACTGAGTAAGCCTGTGTGTACACACACACACACACACACACACACACACACACACACACACACACACAGAGAGAGAGAGAGAGAGAGAGAGAGAGAGAGAGAGAGAGAGAGAGAGAGATCCCTTGACTACTTGACCTTTGAACCACATGAAAAGATGGCCTACAACAGGGGAAACTGAATCCAGATCCTCTACAGAGCAGCTCAGTGTTTGGGAGCATTTGCTGCTCTGTAGAGGATCTGGATTCACTTTCCTACACTGATATGGTGGCTCACCAACATCTAGAACTTCAGTTTAGCATCACCATGCTTCTCTGGGCACCAAGCACTCATGCGATGCTCATATATGCAAACACTCAAATTGATGAAAATATGTGTTCTTTTTTTAAGAGAAGAAGCTTAACCGTAATTCCTGATTTCTAAGTTTTTTTTTCAGGTTTTTTGGGGGTACCACTTCAATTTAATAAAAATGACATAGAGACATCTGTATTCCATAAGATCATTAGCCTGTTCTCTGGAGCAGTGCTTCAGCAGGCCCATCTGACTATACCGGACTTCCCTGCCACTAAACTCTCCATTGGTTCACACTCTGCCCTACCTCTTTGCTCTCCTCCCAGTCAGCTTCAGTCCCTAGGCCAGGTAGCTCTGCCCCAGCTGCAGCTCTTTATTATGCAAAAATCCACATTCAGTCCTCATCCAGTCTAAAGCAATCAGCAGCAGACAACTCCTGGGCTTTCTCTCCGTGTTGTCTTCTGGCATTGCAGGCTTTTGTGGCTTCCCCAGGGCAGCTTGCCTTTCTTTTTGGGGACATGAGGAAAAAACATTTATATACCCTGCTATTGTGGCACCACCCGCACAGCGGTTAACAATAGAGAACACAGAGCTAGTTGATGTGTGGGTTATCCCAACACAGAGTGTTAACTTTTCCTTGACTATCAAATACTAACCACATCAGACAAATTTGCTAAATTCTTGAACTTGCCATGTTGTTTTCAATTATCAAGCCATCTCATATTAGCCTGTGACAATTTAGGTTTTCCTATTTTATTAGCCAATTTGTATTTTAGACTTGGCGTGCAAAAAATCAATTTATTTTAAATTCAGTTGGATGTTTGTTGCATAATGCACTAGCCAAATGTCACCGAGTTATTTAAAATATATTTAATGAGGTTTGTCATCCAGCTCTTTAATACAGTATCTTTTACTCAAGTCAGAAAGTGTGGGCATAAAATCCACATGGACCTGTTCTAAGCTATTTAACCAGTTCTGTATCATCTCATCATTAGGAATCTGTATCACAGCATCTTTCCTTTGTAGAGAGGAGACCCGACATAAGGTAGGGAGGGACCTTTCACTTGAAGTCATCTCAGAACAACATGAATTCAGAGATCAAAAATGACATTTAAAACTCACATGAATGTACATACAGATATATATCCTTTTCTCCAAATTTCTTTTCTTTTACCGATGATTTAAAAAACTATTTCCTACATTTCAGAATTGTTAAGCATCCATTGAAAGATAATACGTGTAATGGACACAACACACAGTTGGCAGTATACTTCTTATTGTTTTAATAATTATTATATTAACTGGGTATAGTAGCATAATCCTTTTATCCCTTCATTATAAAGCAGAAATATATGAATCAGAGGCCAAAGTGATCTGAGTAATAAATTGTAAGCCAGCCAGAACTATGTAGTTAGAACCTGTTTCAAAAACCTAAAACTAATGGCATAAAGTAGTAACCAAATAAACTATTTTTATTTATAATAATATAATATTAAATTAATTATTTTTGAGATAGTAGAGATTAAGTTCAGGTACTGGCAAGTGCTAAGCAAATGATCAACCACTGTGGTGTGTTTATAAAAAGATGAAAAGAGAGGATAGATATGTTTTGGTGGATGTGTGGTGAGGTGTGGGGAAGGGGGTGCCTTTGTGGGCCCATGCTGAGGCATTCCTTCCCCTTGAAGAACCAGCCACATGACAGTATAGTATAGAGAGAGAGAGAAGAGAAGAGAAGAGAAGAGAAGAGAAGAGAAGAGAAGAGAAGAGAAGAGAAGAGAAGAGAAGAGAAGAGAAGAGAAGTAGAGGCTAGCTATGAGCGCTTGTAGAGAGAGGAAGAAAGGGAATGGGGAGAGAATGGGAGCAGGAGGGCAAGAGCAAGAGCAATTGAGAGAGAAGAGGGGACAGGCAGCCCCTTTGATAGTGAGTCAGATAACTGGCTGTTGCCAAGTAACCATGGGGCAGAGCTTAGACAGTGCTAACACACTGGACTACATTATCTTCCAATTAAATAAATTAAATAACTGGTCCATAACGTTTAAAGTAGATTTTTTTCTGTGTATGTATGCTACCTTAGATTTACTGTATTAATTGATTATTAATGTTGTTGATTTGTTATTTAATATAACTTCTAGGAAATCTTTGCAGTGAACTAATTTTGCTTCTGATTTTAATTTCAAATTCCTAATCTACATTCACTAATAATAATAATAATACAGTGAATGAGTCACCATATTGCTCAGTACTTCTCTGTAAATCACCGTTGCCTAGGACTTTCCTTTGAATCCCTACTCCAAAGCTCCTCTGTGGTGTCTCTGTGTAGTTACTTCTCACTGTGTGGATCTTAGGAATTACTTCTCACTGTGAGGGGCTGGGGAGTTACTTCTCTTTTCTTCCCATGAATGAAGCAGAGTAATCTCCCAACCAATCTCTCTCCCTCTCTCTCTCTCTCTCTCTCTCTCTCTCTCAACATGCACACACACACACACACACACACACACACACACACACACAAAGAGGGGAAGAGAGACAGACAGACAGACTCACTACTTTCCTCCAAAAATAAGAATTGGTCCCCTTTTGGGTAGGGGGTAGGAGTGAGAAAGTTGTAGTCCTCTTTGAACTGTGAGACAGGAATATCAAGCATGAAAATTGATTAATGGATTCTACAATCTCTAAAAATAGAACCAATAAACACTGGTGGGTATCAAATAAATTATCTAATTGATAGGAGACATAAAGTCTGTTTCAGAGAAATACCAGAAAGCACCTGCACACCTATTTTAATACCTAGTCAAATTAATATTTTAAGCTATTGGTGTATCAATGACTTAATTATTGATCTGTTCCTACAACTGGAAACAGTTACTCCAGGCTGCTAGGTTTTTTCTTTTAAACAAGTATCTAGCAATAAGGGAATTAGTCTTTGCCTTCTTGTGTCTTGAGATGAAAACTGTGTAAATGGAAGGTACTGTGAAGGGAAACAACATACACAACAATAACTAGTACAAATCTGCTGCTATTTGGGGTGGGAGAGAGTGTGTGCCGCCCATTTGTGGCTTGGTGTTCACAGCTGGGTACAGGAAGGTGAGGTGGCTAATTGGGCTCTAGAAATTATTTTTTAAATCACTAAAATGTGTTTAATCATTTTTTAATTTATTGGTTTAAACATTTTTCATGTAATCGATCCTGACCATACTCTTTTTCCCTCCTTTTACTTCTTCTGGGTGGCTTAGTGGGTAAGGGAACTTGCTGCAGAGAATGATGACCTGGGTTTTTCTCCCGGTTCCAATACAGGAAGGAGAGACTCCACTCTTATAAGCCATCCTCTAACCTCCACACAATACACATATACCCCCACACAAACTAAACAAATGCAAGCAGTATAATATATTTTCAAAAGAATAAGCATGAAATCTACTCAGTATACATCTAGATTAGCCGTCCATTTCTTCTTTCTTCTAATTTGTGACCACCCAGGGGTTCTGGAATACCAGAGACTGTGTAATCTAATACCACAATAAAAGAAGAAATACAGCAGCGAATCTTAGAAAGGAAAACACAGGGAATATTATATTTAAGAGACTAGTCTGTGGAAGACAAGCATGGCATAGCTGTCCCCATGGCGACCCTAGTTTTCACAGCTAAGACCATATATTTGCAACAGGAGAAATGGTATGTGCTCAGGGATCAGTCTGACCTAATCATTTCCTGATATACAGGTATATCCAGACATTGGATTCTAATCTGTAAGATGGGCAGTTAGCAGTGCCAATTAAAGATGAATAAACATAGAAACAAAATGACAGAGTAATGGGGGCTGGAGGCTATGTTTTCTTAGTGCATCAATTCCATCAATTTTCCTACCAACTGTATTCGAACACCAGCAATCATAGACAAATGAGGAACAGTACACAGGAACGCACAGTTAAAATGATCTTGTGATAGTGGACATTTCTGCTCTACTCCAAGTTTGAGGTTAATATGAAGGAGCAAAGATCCACAGACTCTTTTCTGAATGAGCCCAAGATTTGTCCAATTGTCTGTTGTAGGACAAATAGGATTGGAAGTGATCTTTGGAATATAAGAGAGGAGAAGGAGATACAGAACCATGAGAAGGGATAAGCAGGTGACAATAATGCCCCTCTCTGTGGAAAGAGGTGTTCATAAAGAAACAGAAAAGAAGGTAATATTCTCTGTCATTTTGTCCTTCCGTCCCTCCTTTCCTTCCTCCCTCCTCTACCCAAGCTCTTTCCCTCCCTCCCTTCCTCCCTTTCTAAATCAATAGCACTTCTAGGGGCCTATCAATTTTTCACTGCAGTCATTAAGTTAAATGCAGGAAAAAGCCCCTTCCCACAGAATAAAGCAGGAACAGAGTATTCTCTGTTTCTGGCATTCAGCTTGATAAGCTGTGTGGGAAGCTACTTGTCAAAGCTTTCTGATAATGAAAGGGCTCTCTTCGTATTATAAAGATATTCCTTATCTACTCTGGTTTGAGGAGCTGCAAAAAAAATCTTCCACATTTTCTGTTTACATTCTAGTCTTGCACATGTGGTTTAGAAATGTGACTTTTTGTTTTGGGGTTTCTTGCCAAGGATGTATGAGTTGCTGTTATGTTTTGCTTTGTAGAACAAGTCAAAATGTGGCAGCCTGCAACTTTGGAAGACTTTCCAAAGCTTCTGAATTCTTGGTTCCAACTGTTGACCATTTTTTCCCAATCTAGAGACCATATAAGAAATCTCACTTGCTCACAATGACCCAAATAAAGACTATTCCACATAGCAGGCTTCCGTGAATGCAGTCTGACCACAAACATGGATTGAATGGGCATCTACTTATTTATTGGAAAGCAAGCAGCAATAAGAAACAAGGTATAGTTAATTGTTCTAAAAAGCAAAATCAAAGAAATTGTTCCACAAAAGTAACTTTTATACTGGATATCTTTTTTGCAATGGTCTGCCCCTTTAAAGCTTATGGTTTTAAATGGGTCCCTTTTCTAAATAAATAGGAAAGTACATTATTTGAAAGGATACAATTTAAGATGGTGCACCCCAGGGAAGGTTTAAGCAAATTGCTATTCTTTCATTATGTCCCAGGTTATGAATAGCATCCACAAATGAAAACCCTGGCAAATATAACATAGAAATAAATGTTCATTTAAAAACAAGTCAGGGCCTACACCTACTTCTTTTCTATGTGAAAAGATGAATGTGTTAAGCAACACAAAAATATCTGTATTTGACTGGATGCTAAGTACAGGGTAACTCGATACATTACTTATCACCTCACAGAGTTCTTAAACATAACCTGAACATAAGATGAGGACACAGAACTTCAAAGCAGAAATTCAATAAGTGTTCTAGAGTTGTGCAGCATCCCACAGGCAGATCAGTGATAGGATCCAAGCTCTACGCACAACAAAGAGCATGGATCACATCATGATGCTGCTGTTTATGAGGATATATGGGAAGCTTATAACAAAGCTTGCTAGTAAGACAGGTGAGCACAGGGATAGCTTAGTAACCTGACACTCCACTTGGCTTTGTGTATGTACATACCCCCTCTTCTAATGACGCACTTCACAACCTCAGACCACTATCTATGCATATTGTATATGCATATCTTTTCAAAAATGTGTTTAGCAAAAATATCAACCTATGACATATACATGCATCAAATTGCACATGCTCCCTTGTCTAAAAAATCAATAATGCTTGTTTTCCGATAAACAACTTTCAAATTTATAGAGATTCTAGTCAGTCTAATCCAGTTATATCCAGGTATGAAGGGGAGAGGGTTGTCCCTCCTAAACTGGCTTTATGTGCCTATGCTATGAAGCAAGATTGTAGAATAAGCAAACTATGCTTATCAAGTGAACTTTTAGGGGGAACCTCCTACTTACCATTCTATGCCTGTGCATAATTATTATATGCATAATTTGATGTGCATATAATTAAAATTAGATGAATCATAGGAGAGAAATGTGTAATGAACAAAATGATATATAATTTAACCCTGTCAATCATATGAGAGAAGGCCTATAACACAACTCTTAGCAACCAAAATCCTTCTTTTGAACCTAATAAAAAGAAACTTCAAGCAATAATTATGGACCTTGGTTCTCCTCACACATATCATCTGTTGCCATGCTTGATGGTGTATTTCTTTCTGACATCTACTATCACCTTGATTTGAATAAAATTTCCTGGCTACATTGCAATTTTCTGGGCCTTATTTCTTTTTTTTTTATTGGATATTCTACGTATTTACAATCCAAATGTTATCCATCCCACTCACCCATATTCCCTCTGCCTTTCCCTTTCTCCACAAAGATGGTCCCACTCCCACTAACCCACTCATACCTCAACATCCTGGCATTCCCCCACACTTAGGAAACAAGCCTTCACAGGACCAAGGGCTTCTCCTCTTATTGATACCAGACAATGCCATCCTCTTCTACATATGCAGCTGGAGCCATGGGTCCCTCCATGTGTCTCTTTGGTTGGTGGGTTAGTCCCTGGGAGCTCGGAGGGAGGGGTTCTGTATGGTTGATAATGTTTTTTCTATGGGGTTGCAAACCCCTTCAGCTTCTTGAGTCTTTTCTCCTCCATTGGGAAACCTGTGCTCATTCCCATGGTTAGCTGCAAGCATCCTCATCCGTATCAGTAAGACTCTGGTAGAGACTTTAAGAGACATCCATATCAGGATCCTGACTACAAGCACCTCTCCACATCAGCAATAGTGACTGGGTTCAGTGGCTGCCCATGGGATGGATTCCCAGGTGGGGCAGTCTCTAGATGACATTCCCTTCAATCTGTGATCCACTTTTTGTCCCTGCATTTCCTCTCATGAATATTTTGTTCACAATTCTAAGAAGGACTGAAGCATACATATATTGGTTTATCAAGATGAACTCTCAATTCTGAATATATATATATATATATATATATATGCTTCAAATGCAAGGCATCCACATTCATAAAAGAAACATTATTAAAGGCAAAGCATATATTGCACTACACACAATAATAGTGGGAGACTTCAACACCTCACACTCATCAATGGACCGATCATGGAAACAGAAATAAACAGAGACACAATGAAACTAACAGAAGTTATGGATACCAAAATGGACTTAACACACATCTATAGAACATTTCATCCTAAAATCAAAGAATATACCTTCTTTACAGAACCTCCTGGTACTTTCTCAAAAACTGACTATATAATTGATCACAAAGCTGCCTCAAAAGATATAAGAACATTGAAATGACACCATGCATTCAATTAGATCACCATGAACTAAGGCTGGTCTTCAACAATAACAGAAACAAAAGCCCACATATACATGGAAGCTGAACACTTCTCTACTCAATGACAACTTGTTCAAGGAAGAAACAAAGAAATTACACACTTTTTACAATTTAATGAAAATAAAGGCACAACATACCCAAACTTATAGAATACAGTGAAAGCAGTACTAAGAGGAAAGCTCATAGCCCTGAATGCCTCCAAAAACAAACTGGAGAGAGCATACACTAACAGCTTAATAGCACATGTGAAAGCTCTAGAAAACAAAGAAGCAAATACACACAGTAAGAGTAGAAAGACAATGACTTTATGAAATTCATAGGAAAATGGATGGAACTGGAAAATATCATCCTGAGTGAGGTAACCCAATCACAGAAAAACACACATGGTATGCACTCATTGATAAGTAGATATTAGCCCAAATGCTCAAATTACCCTAGATGCACAGAACACATGAAACACAAGAAGGATGACCAAAATGAGAATGTTTCACATGTGGCCCATACACATACAGCCACCAAACTAGTTAAGATGGATGAAGCAAAGAAATGCAGGCCAACAGGAACTGGACGTAGATCTGTCCTGAGAGACACAGCCAGAATACAGCAAATACATAGGCGAATGCCATCATTAAACCACTGAACTGAGAACAGGACTTCCGTTGAAGGAATCAGAGAAAGGACTGAAAGAGCTTGAAGAGGCTTGAGAGCCCATATGAACAACAATGCCAACCAACCAGAGCTTCCAGGGACTGAGCCACTACCCAAAGACTATACATGGACTGACCCTGGGCTCAAACCTCATAGGTAGCAATGAATAGCCTAGTAAGAGCACCAGTGGAAGGGGAAGCCCTTAGTCCTGCCAAGACAGAACCCCCAGGGAACGTGATTGTTGGGGGGAGGGTGGCAATGGGGGGAGGATGGGGAGGGGAACACCCATAAAGAAGGGGAGGGGGAGGGGTTAGGGGGATGTTGGCCTGGAAACCAGGAAAAGGGAATGACAATCGAAATGTAAATAAGAAATACCCAAGTTAATAAAGATAAAAAAAAAGTAGAAAGCAGGAAATAATCAAAATCAGAGCTAAAATCAATCAAGTAGAAACAAAAAGAACTATACAAAGAATTAACAAAAACAGGAGCTGGTTCTTTGAGAAAATCAACGGGATGGATAAACCCTTAGACAGACTAAACAAAGGGCACAGAGAGAGTATCCAAATTAACAATATCAAAAATGAAAAAGGAGACGTAACAAGAGAAACTGAGCAAATTAAAAAAATATCAGATCCTACTACAGCAGCCTATAATCAATAAAACTGAAAAATCTGGATGAAATGGACAATTTTCTAGACAGATACCAGGTACCAGAGTTTAAGCAGGAGCAGATAAACCATACAAACAGTCCCATAACCCATAAATAAATAGAAGGAGTCATTAAAATTCTCCCAACTATGAAAAAGCCTAGGACTAAATGGGTTTAGTATAGAATTCTATCAGACCTTCAAAGAAGACCTATTACCAATACTCTTCAAACATTTCCACAAAATAGAAATAGAAAGAACACTATCAAATTTGTTCTTAGAACTCAAAATTACTTATGCCTAAACCACACAAAGACCCTACAAAGAAAGAGAACTTCAGACAAATTTCCCTTATAAATATCAATGCAAAAATATGCAATAAAATTCTCGAAACCAAATCCAAGAATACATCAAAATTTCATTTATCATTATCAGGTATGCTTCATCCAGGAATGCAGGAGATAGATATGGAAATCTATCAAGGTAATCCACTATATAAATAATTCAAAGAAAAAAACCAACGTGATCATTTCATTAGATGCTGAGAAAGCATTTCACAAAATTCAGCACCCTTTCATTTTAAAAGTCTTGGTAAGATCAGGAATTCAAGGCCCATACCTAAATATAGTAAAAGCAATATACAGCAAACTCGTAGCCAGCATCAATCTAAATGGAGAGAAACTTGAAATAATCCCACTATAGTCAGGGACTAGGTAAGGCTACCCACTCTCTTCCTACTTATTCAATAAAATACTTGAAGTCCTAGCCAGAGCAATTAGACAACAAAAAGAGGTCAAAGGATACAAATTGAAAAGGAAGAATTCAAAATATTACTATTTGCAGATGATATGATAGTATAATTAAGTGAGCCCAAAAATTCTACCAGAGCACTCCTACAGTTGATAAACAACTTCAGCAAAGTGGCTGGATGTAAAATTAAATCAAACAAATCAGTATCCTTCTTCTACTCAATGATAAAAATGCTAAAAAAGAAATTAGGGAAACGACACCCTTCATAATAGTCAAAAATAATATAAAATCCCTTGTGTGACTTTAGCCAAGCAAGTGAAAAATTTGTATGACAAGAATTTCAAGTCTCTGAAGAAAGAAATTGAATCAGATCTCAGAAACTGGAAAGATCTCCCATGCTTATGGATTGGCAGAATAATATTGTAAAAGTGGCTATCTTGCAGAAAGCAATCTACAGATTCAATCCAATCCCCATCAAAATTCCAACTCAATTCTTCACAGAATTAGAATGGGCAATTTGCAAATTCATTTGGAATAACAAAAAAGCCAGGGTGGCAAAAGATATTCTCATAAATAAAAGAACTTCTGGGGGAATCACCATCCCTGACCTCAAACTACATTACAGAGCAATGGTAATAAAAACTGCATGGTATTGGTACAGAGACAGGCATGTAGATTAATGGAATAGACTTGAAGACCCAGAAATGAACCCATATACCTATGGTCACTTGATCTTTGACAAAGGAACTAAAACCATACAAAGGAAAAATGAAAGCATTTTCAAGAAATGGTGCTGGTTGAACTGCCAGTCAGTATGTAGAAGAATGCAAGTTGACCCATTCAAATCTCAAGTCGAAATGGATCTAAAACCCCCACATAAAATCAGATATACTGAAACTGATAGAAGAGAAAGTGGGGAAGAGACTCAAACACATAGGCACAGGGGGAAATTTTCCGAACAGGACACCAGTGACTTATGCTCTAAGATCAAGAATCGACAAATGGGACCTCATAAAATGGATTTTTATTTTTGTTCTTTGAATAGAAAGATGAAGAACTTGGAAACACCTTGCCCAGTGCACAGCCATATATATCACTAGCAACATTCTGTATAGAATATAATTTTAAAAGCATATTATAAAAAATTCCAGTGGTGCTTCTAATTGGCACCATAAGGATTTTAAAATATATATATATTTTAAATATATATATTTACACACACACACACACACACACACACACACACACACACACACATATCAGTTGTTCTCAACCTTCCTAATGCTGTCATTCTTTAATACAGTCGTTCATTTTGTGGTAACCACTAACCAAATTTTATTTCATTACAACTTTTAGCTATAATTTTTTTAATGTTCTTAATCATGGTGGAAATGTATGATAAGCAGAATCTCTGATATGAAACCTCTGTGAAAGGACTAGTCAACCCCCAAATGAATTGTAACCCACAGGTTGAGAATGGCTGATATAGATTAAACTTCAACTCCTTTAAATACTACCCACAGTTCATCCTTTCTCTCCCATAAAGTAAGTCCACAGTCACATTTTTAATATACTGTAAACACAACTAACTACAGTATTTTATAAATGCATTTAGTGTTGTTTTTACCAATGTACCATGTCTAGGCTTTGTTTTACATCTTTGTAATAAAATATTTCACCATATGTTTCTGAAGTATATTGATAAATATTGCTTTAAACATAAAGTTCAATATTTTTAATTTTAATTGTTACTAATCAATGAGAGCAACACATAATTAATATTTTGATATTTTTTGATTATGTATGTTATGTGTGCGTGCACCTTTGTGTGTCAGAAAAAATGGTTATGACACAGCATGCATTTGGAGGTCAAGGCATAATGCTGGATGTCTGTCCTTACCTTTCACTGTGCTTGAGACATGGTCTCTTGGTTATTCTCTGATGTGCATGCCTACAGGCATTATCCTGTATCGTGTCATGCAGGCACTAAAATTTCACACTCAGGCTGTCTTTATCCATCTTTACACATATACATCCAGTTTTATATGGATTCTGGATTCAAATCCGGGCCTTCATACTGGCAGCAAGCTCTTTACTGACTGAGCCATCTCCCTAGCTTTTCAGTTTTTTTGTAATTCTTTCTCTTTGTTCTCCTCACCCCATTGATTATAAGAGATTACAGTGAGCAGTGAAGTGTAGGTGTTTTTCTTGTCTTTCTGAATGTTTCTCTAACGCATGCACCTTTGAAGCACAAGTGTGAGATCACAGACTAAGCAATATTGAAAATGTTCCTGGATCCTGTGGAAGGCTCTCCAAAGAGCTCTGAACATGTACACTACTGTTTTCAGCTGACAACTGGATAGCTGTGATGTCTTATGCATTGGTTCTATTTTCTTGGTAATTATCTAGAGCAGATTGCTGGATTACATGGCACTTTTATTTTCAAATTTGAACTTCTAACTGTTTTACAGAGTGGTTATATTTTATGTCCTTGGTGGTCCTAATTTCTAATTTCAAGTTCTCACCTATATTAGCTATCTCAGGCTGCTTCATGTTGGAGGTTTAATAGATGTGTATACTATTAATTAGCATTGAAAGACATTTACTTTTCCATCAGTGAATGAGAGCATGCATGCATTTGCATTAATTTTTTGTTTCTGCAACTTTGTTTTTCTTAATATTTTACAAAATGGCCTATAATTTTTGTTTTATTTTTAATTTTTATGTAAGTTTATATGTGCTCATCTCTCTGTGTGTATATGCAGCATTTGTGCAGGTACGTGGGACATCTGTAAATGAGCATAAAGATTCTCAGGGACTCAAGTTGCAAGCAGTTGTGCAGCACCAATGATGTATGGGTATCAAACTGTGGTCCGCTGCAAGAGTGACAATCACAGTTCATGTTTGAGCCATCTCTTTAGCCTCCAATTTGACTTTTTCTAAAGCAATTCTCAATATGTATTCAACTGTCAGAAATAATAAAACTGATCCAAATCTCCCTTAAACAGTTTCCTTTTGTGGCAACATGAAACAACTAGAATGCATGACTTAGCCAGGGTAGAGTAGCTCCACCATCTTAAGAATCTTTCGCACTAATGTGTGTTAGCCATGTGGGCTTCTTGATAACCATTAACTGGTTTTTCAGTCTTTATTTTATCCACTCCAGAACGTTACATGGGTTAACTCTGTGATATATATGTTTGGAGATTAGTGCACTGAATGCCATCTAAACCTCTAGAGCTCCATCTAGGTTGGAACATGTATCTGTGGATCCCTCTATTTCTTTACCAAGTATTTCTTGGTAGAAATATCCAAGTATTTCTTTACCTTTTCAGGGAGTCTAACATAGCTTTAAATCTTTTATGGATTAATCTACCATAAAATATATGTGCATATGTGTTATGTCACCAAAAGTTTTTTTCTGAGATATAACAACTCAGAAGCCCATTTGCTAGGACTCATAATATTTGCATGTTTAGTTTTGTAAGATGCTACAAATAATTCTTGGGAATGGCTTTCAACTGTTTCAATGTTGTTGTTTGTTATGTCATTGTTGTATGTGTATGGTTATTTTTTTTTACAATAGAGTTAGTAAATTATTGCATTCTTGTATTGTATCCTATTGTATGCTTGGTATCTCCACATAGACTGTGGGAGAACATTTTTCTTTTAATAAAAATAACATTGATTATATGTATAATTTTAGGAAATACTGTCATCTCTACTACATTGTCCTTTGACATGACATGACAGGTCACTTGCATGCATTTTGACATTCAATTTGTTTCATTAACATTGCTTTATTTTTCAGCCTATGGAACTATGCAAGTATACATGGAAGATAAAACACAGACACGTGTATTACAAGGACAAAGGGAAAACTATTTTATACTTACAATCCATGCTTGCTTTTCCATTTACTTCTGTAACTTGTCACCAACTCTTCCTCTCTGAGTTATTTTCCTCTTAACAGATGTTAAGTCTTTAGGTAGGCTATTCTTTTTTAAAATTTTATTTTTGTATATTATATAATTATTTATTTGATTATCTGTATGAGTAGGCTTTTGCTGACACACCAGGAAAAGGTGTGTCATATCAGAAGACCCCATTACAGATGGCTGTGAGCCACCATGTGGATGCTGAGAATTGAACTCAAGACCTCTGAAAGAGAAGCCAGAGCTCTTAACCACTGAACCATTTCTCCACCCATGGTAGGCTTTTTAATGAACAACTGTTTTTATAGCATTTTGGTTTTTATGTGTCAGAAGATATTTTAATAATCATTAAAGTATAATTTAATAGGCATACCATTGGTCCTGAATGGATAATTTTAGTTTGCATCTTGATGACAGTTTCTATGTTATTCTCCAGAAATTGTCTCAGGAATGAGGTCTGTACTTAATCAGCATATCATCTCTAAAGAGCTCAGAAACCAAAGAATGATTTAAGTAGGAAAAGCTTAATAGAAGGCACAAGGGTTCACTATCTGAGCTAGGAAATCAGAATATTTAAGCTTTGACAGTGAGTGGTGAGCAGAATAAGAAGACAAGAAGCATTAGCTGACATCAAGGTTTAATAACACCCAAGAAGGACTGTGTTTCCTCAACACAGGCTGAGACCATGAAGGCATAGGTAACTTCTCCAAAAGCCCAGGTCCCACCATTGACATTAATGTGTGCGTGTAATTCCACAGCTGGAAACATTATCCTCATTACACAGATGCTGTGGGAGGAGTTAATGTGGTTAACCCTGCTGGGAGAGGGCTCCTCTGTGGCACTCTCCTGCTCTCCTCTTCACATAGATTTCCCCTGAAGGATTTTACTTTGTATCTTTTGGCTGCAATAAGTCTGTTCAAGCTGTTACTGTCAAATGGTATTGACCTGTGACTTCTAAACAACAGAGCATTATTTTTGTATGGGTTTGTAGGTTGGAAATCTAATATCAAGGTCCTGGTAGATTCTTTGTCTGGATAGCATATTTCCTGGCTCAAAAAATGCTTTTTCTCTGCTCTGCCTTTACAGGTGAGGAAAGTGAGAAATCTCTACGTAGTCTCTTTAATGAGCACAGTAATTGCATATATAGAACTGCATCTCCAGACCTATTGTCTCTCAAGCCCTCTCCACCTAACATTATCATATGGGTTGGAATTTTAACAAGTGTATTTTGGAGGAATGTTCAGTGTATTATTAAAATAATACTGTGGTAATACATTAATCAGTCATTATTCTGTGAATCTTCTAATGATGGTAAGATAATAACAATTGGTTTGGGGTCCCTTGAAACTAGGAAATGATACAATGATAGACCGTCCTTAGGAGCTCCAGGCTCTGCACTTGGCATCACAAGTGTCCTCTAACTGTTTAACACCCAAGAGGATTATTAAAGGAAGTCACTGCCTGGAGAATATTTCTGTACACTACAGATGTGGGGCACTGTAGAAGCTTTCTTCATCACAGGACCCAGACATTAGAGAAGCCAGGCCCACTGCGCTGCAGAGCATCCCTTCCTGAGATCCTGGGAAGCTGAAGGTGTTGTAGGAGCCACATTCTATGGAAGCTGTCTGTGTTCCAGTAGCTAAGTATCTATTGCAGGTCTTCAGGAAAACTAATCCCTCTGCTGTAGCTTTTTTCCTATAATCTTTTATTTATTTATCTTAAATTTTAATTACATTTATTTAATTCCATGTGTGTACTTGTGCATGTGTGTGTGTGTGTGTGTCTGAGTGTCTATAAGTTGGTGAGTCTGTGTGTACATGATATGATATATGTGGAAGTCAA
Source organism: Rattus rattus (assembly GCF_011064425.1). Lineage (NCBI taxonomy): Eukaryota > Metazoa > Chordata > Mammalia > Rodentia > Muridae > Rattus > Rattus rattus. Next base: position 132,110,900 of record NC_046156.1, read on the forward strand.
ATAATTTCTAGGAGTCAATCCTCTCTTTCTACCATGTGGGCCTCAGGATCTGAACTTAGGTCACCAGGCTTAGCAGAAAACACCTTTCCCACTGAGCAGCTTCTCCAGACCTTCTTTTCTAGCTTATGTGAGGCAAGTGAACCGTGCCACCAGAAGAATTGGAATGGGACTGTCAAGGGAAGCATGTCCAAATCTCATGAATCTCAAAAGCTGGGATTAGAATCTCATCCTGAAGCCAGAGGGGTGAGACTAACTCCCTCCATGTTTCTATGCCTGAGTATGAGCACACAACACAGTGACCTTCAACAAAGTGGTCCCGGGTAATCTGTAAGCTACCCTAGCACCTGGAATTCTTCATTATGCAAATGGAGCATCATTGGTATCTTAAGCTTTCAGCCAATGACCTTTGCCACCCTGGTTATTTCCATAGCTTTCCCCAAGCTATATAACCATTGGCTCACCACAAATAAAGTATATATCCCAGTAAAGGAATACAAACAAGCTTAGGTCATCTCAGAGAGCTGTTTCATTGCAGAACATCAGAGAATACCTTTGCTTAAAAGCTGTAATACTAAGATCCTCAAAGAAGGCCTTCTTTCCCTCTCATAACTTGCTCCCAGCTGGGTCAGACTTCACGCCGTCCTCTTTGAGCTGGTGTACCAATGATGTCCAGACACCTCAATAGAAGAGGTGAAAGCCAGAACCACAGCTTACTCATGAAGGATTTAAAACAGTGGCTTTGTGGCTTTGATCTAAAATATCCCCATGATTTTGGTTGATATGAAGCATGGATCATTTTTAGTTTCTACCATTTTTGTTTTAGTTTTAAGTTTCAAGCAATATTTTCATAATGGGAACCCTTCTTTTAAGTTAACTATGATTTAAAAACAAATTGCCCACTAAAACTTCATGGATAAATAAACTTTTATATCTAAGACCTTATGTGAATACTCAAGTACATGGTCAGAAATTTACATTTCTATATTTTTTCTGTTGGAAAATCAATTTACATAAATTATTTATATTTCAAATGTTATCCCCTTTTTTGTTTCTCCTGTGTAAACCACCTATCTCATCCCCCCTTACCCTACTTCTAAAAGGATGCTTCCCTGCACACTGACCACCTCACCACCCTAGCATTCCTCTACATTGGAGCATCAAGCCTTCATAGGACCAAGGGCCTCCACTCCCATTGATACCAGCTAAGGCCTATTGAGCTCCTTCAGTCCTTCCCCTAACTCCTCCACTGGGGTACCTTTGATCAGTCAGATGGTATCTGTATAGGTTAGAATATGTCAGAACCTCTCAGGAGAGAGCTGTATAGTTTCTGGGTTTGGTGTCTGCATGTGGGATGGATCCCCAGGTAGGGAAATCTCTGGATGCCCTTACTTTCAGTCTCTACTCCACTAATTGTCCCTGTATTTTCTTTAGACAAGAGCAATAGAAATTCTGGGTTAAAATTTTGGAGATGGGTGGGTGGCCACATTTCTCAGCCAGGGAGGGGGCATCCCTAATTCCTAGATAGGGTCTCCACAGGTTCTCCTTCCCCTTTGTGGTGGGGTATTTCAGCTAACATCATTCCAGTGGGTGGCTCTTGCTTTCCTGGAATCTGGGACTTTCTGGTTGCTACCTCCAGCTCCTGATCCCCCATTATTACACATCTCTGTTCAATTTTCCCGACCCTCTGTACATTTCCTTTATCCCTCCTGTACCTCATTGTTCCCCCTCTTTTACCCTACCCCTTCTCTCTTCCTCCCATGTCCCACTGACCCTGTATATCCCTTGATTATTTTTCCCCCTAATTATGACTGAAGCATCCACTTTTTGCTCTTCCTTCCTCTTGAGCTTCATGTGGTCTGTGAATTGTATCCAAGCTCTTTGCCTCATATCCACTTATCAGTGAGTAGCTACTGTGTCTGTCCTTTTGTGACTGTATTACCTCATTCAGCATAATATTTTCTAGATTCATCCATTTGCCTGTGAATTTCATGAAGTCATTGTTTTTAATAGCTCAGTAGTATTCCATTCTGTAAATGTACCACATTTTCTGTATTTATTCCACTGTTGAGGGACATCTGGGTTGTTTCCAGTTTTTGACTGGTAAAAATATGGCTGATATGAACATACTGTAGCATGTGTTTTTAGTACATGTTGGAGCTTCTTTTGGGTTTATGGCCAGGAGTAGTATAGCTGGGTCTTCAGGTGTTACTATGTTCAATTTTCTGAGGAACCGCACATCCTTGGCAGCATCAGCTGTCTGCTGAGATTTGATCTTAGTGGTTCTGACTAGTGTGAGTGGAATCTTAGGGTCATTTTGGTTTGCATTTCTCTGATAACTAAGTATGTTGAACATTTCTTTAGGTACTTCTCGGCCATTCAAGTTCCCTCAGTTGAACATTCTCTGTTTTTAGCTCTGATCACCATTTTTAATAGGGTTATTTGATTCTTCTTGAATTCCTTGTATATATTGGATATTAGCCCTGTACAGGATCTGGAATGGTAAATATATTTTCCAAAACTGTTAGTTGATGTTTTGTGCTCAAGGCAGAGGACTCTGACTTACAAAAGCTTTATAATTTTATGAGGTCCCATTTGTTGATTCTTAGAGCATAAACCAGGTGTTCTGTTGAGGAAAATTTTCCCTGTGCCTATATGTTGGAGGCTTTCTCCCACTTACACTTCTGATAGATTCAGGGTATCTGGTTTTATATGGAGGTCTTTGATCCACTTGGAAATGAGCTTTGTACAAGGAAATAACTATGGGTCTATTTGGATTGTTCTGCATGCTGACCTCCAGTGAACCAACCCCATTTGCTGAAAATGCTGTCATTTTTCCACTGGGTGGTTTTGGCTCCTTTGTCAAAGATCAAGGGACCAAAGGCATCTGGGTTCATTTCTGGGTCTTCAGTTCTATTCCACTGATCTGCCTGCCTATCTCTGAACCAATTCCATACATTTTTATCACCATTGCACTGTAATACAGCTTGAGATCAGCGATGGTGAGTCTCTCAAAAGTTCCTTGGTTGTTGAGAATAGGTTTCTCTATCCTGGGTTTCTTATTATTACATATGAATTTTCAAATTGCTCTTTCTAAGTCTATGAAGAATTGAGTTGGAATTTTGATGGGGATTGAATTGAACCTGTAGACTACTTTCGGCAAAATGGCCATTTTTCCTCTATTAATCCTTCCAATCAATGAGCATGTGAGATCTTTCCACCTTCTGAGATCTTTTGATTTCTTTCTTCAGAGACTTGAAGTTCTTGTCATACAGATCTTTCACTTGCTTGGATAGATGAACACCAAGGTATTTTATGTTATTTGTGACTATTGTGAAGGGTATTGTTTCCATAATTTCTTTCTCATCTTGTTTATCCTTTGAGTAGAAGAAGGATATTGATTTCTTTGAGTTAATTTTATATCCAGCCACTTTCCTGAAGTTGTTTATCAGGCTGAGTAGTTCTCTGGTGGAATTTTGGGATCACTTATGTATACTAAAATATCATCTGCAAATAGTGATACTTTGACTTCTTCTTTTCCAATTTGTATTCCTTTGACCTTCTTTAGTTGTCTGATTGCTCAGCTGAAATTTCAAGCACTATATTTAATAGATAGGGAGAAGGTGTGCAGCCTTGTCTAGTCCCTGATTTTAGTGCAATTGCTTCAAGTTTCTGTCCATTTAATTTGATGTTGACTTCTGGTTTGTTGCATATTGCTTTTTCTATGTTTAGGTATGTTAGGTATGGGCCTTGAATTGAGCTTGCCAAGACTTTTCCCATGAAGGGGGGTGGAATTTTTCAAATGCTTTTTCAGCATCTAAAGAGATGATCAAGTAGTTTTTTTTTCCTTGAGTTTGTTCATGTGGTGGATTACGTTGATTGATTTCCATATATTGACCCATCCCTGCATCCCTGGAATAAAGCCTACTTGACCATGATGGATGATCATTTTGATGTGTTCTTTGTTTCAGTTGGTAAGAATTTTATTGAGTATATTTGCATCAATAGTCATAAGTGAAATTGGTCTAAAGTTCTCTTTCTTTGTTAGGTCTGTGTGTGGTTTTGGTATCAGCATAAAGGGGCTTCAGAGAACAACTCAGGTGGTGTTCCTTCAGTTTCTATTTTGTGGAATACTTTGAGAAGTCTTGGTATTAGGTCTTCTTTGAAGATCTGATAGAATTCTGCACTAAATCCACCTGGTCCTGGGATTTTTTGGTTGGGAGACTTTTAATGATAGCTTCTACTTTTTTTAGGGGTTATTGGATGGTTTAGATGGTTTATCTGACCCTGATTCAACTTTGGTACCTGTTGAAACTTTGGTCCATTTCATTCAAAATTTCTAGTTTTGTTGAGTATAGGCATTTGTAGTAGGATCTGATAATTTTTTGAATTTCCTCCATTTCTGTTGTATGTCTCCTTTTTCATTTCTTATTTTGTTAATTTGGATACTGACTCTGTGCCCTATGGCTAGTCTGGCTAAGGATTTATTATCTATTTTGTTGTTTTTCCTCAAAGAACCAGCTCTTGATTTTGTTGATTCCTTGTATAGTTCCTTTTGTTTCTACTTGGTTGATTTCAGCCTTGAGTGTGATTATTTGCTGTCATCACTCCTCTTGTGTGTATTTGCTTCTTTCTGTTCTAGAGCTTTTAGGTGTGCTGTCAAGCTGGTAGTGTATGCTCTCTCTAGTTTCTTTTAGCAGGCACTCAGAGCTATGAGTTTTCCTCTTAGCACTACTTTTATTTTGCCCCATAAGTTTGGTATGTTGTTTGTGCCTTTATTTTCATTAAATTCTAAAAAAAAATTATTTCTTTATTTCTTCCTTGGCCAAGTTATCATTGAGTAGAGCAATGTTCAGCTTCCATGTATGTGGGCTTTTCTGACATTTTTGTTGTTATTGAAGACCAGTCTTAATCTTTGGTGATCTGATAGCATGTATGGGATTATTTCAATCTTCTTGTATCTGTTCAGGCTTGTTTTGTGACCAATTATATGGTTAGTTTTGGTGACGGTACCATGAGGTGCTAAGAGGTAGGTATATTCTTTTGTTTTAAGATGAAATGTTGTATAGGTATATGTTAAATCTATTTCGTTTATAACTTCTTTTAGTTTCACTGTGTCTCTTTTAGTTTCTATTTCAATGATCTGTCCATTGGTGGGAGTGTGATGTTGAAGTCTCCCACTATTATTGTGCGATGCAATGTGTTCTTTGAGCTTTAGTAATGTTTCTTTTAATAATGTGGGTGGTTAATTTTTCCTTTGATGAGTATTAAGTGTCATTCCTTATGTTTTTTGATATCTTTTGCTTGAAAGTCTATTTTCTTCGATATTAGAATGCCTACTTCAGCTTGTTTCTTGGGACCATTTCATTGGAAAATCTTAATCTGGCCTTTTACTCTGAGGTAGTTTCTGTCTTGTCACTGAGGTGTATTTCCTGTATACAGGAAAATGCTTTGTCTTGGTTAAGTACCCAGGCTGTTAGTCTATGTTTTTTCCATTGGAGAATTGAGTTCATTGACATTATGAGATATTAAGGAGTAGTGATTGTTGCTTTTTGTTATTTTTGTTGTTAGAGGTGGAATTATGTTTGTATTGCTCTCTTCTTTTTGGTTTGTTTCAAGGGAATTACTTTCTTACATTTTCTAGGCTGCAGTTTCCCTCCTAGTGTTGGAATTTTCCATGCATTATCCTTTGTAGGGCTCAATTTGTGGAAAGATATTGTGTAAATTTGATTTTGTCATGGAATATCTTGGTTTCTCCATCTATGTTAATTGAGAGTTTTGCTGGATATAGTAGGCTGGACTGGCATGTTTATTCTCTTAGGGTCTGTTTGACATCTGTCTAGGATCTTCTGGCTTTCATAATCCCTATTGAGAAGTCTGATGTAATTCTGATAGGTCTGCCTTTATATACTACTTGACATTTTTCCCTTACTGCTTTTAATATTCTTTATTTGTTTTGTGCATTTGGTGTTTTGACTATTACGTGACAAGATGAATTTCTTTTCTGGTCCAATCGATTTGGAGTTCTGTAGACTTCTTGTATGTTTATGGGCATCTCTTTGTTTAAGTTAGTGAAGGTTTTTTTTCTATAATTTTATTGAAGACTTGTACTGGCCCTTTAGATTGTGAATCTTTGCTTTCTTCTAAATCTATTATCTTTTTGTTTGGTCTTAATATGTCCTGTATTTCCTGGATGCTTTAGTTTAGGAGCTTTTTGCATTTTTACATTATCTCTGATTGTTGTGTCCATGTTTTCAATGGTATCTCCTGCCCCTGAGATTCTCTCTTCTTGTTTTCTGTTGGTGATGCTTGCATCTATGACTCCTTATCTCTTTCCTAGGTTTTCTATCTCCAGGGTTGTCTCCCTTTGTGCTTTTATTATTGTTTCTGTTTCTAGTTTTAGATCCTTGATGGTTTCATTCAATTCCTTCACTTGTTTGGTTGTGTTTCCTCTTTAAGGAATAGGCTTCTACCTGTTTACCTGTGTTCTCCTGTATTTTTTTTTTTAACAGAGTTATTTATGTCCTTCCCAAGTCCTCTATCATCATTATGAAATGTGATTTTAAATCAGATTCTTGCTTTTCTGGTATGTTTGGGTATCGAGAACTTAATGTGTTGGGTGAACTGGGTTCTGATGATGCCCAGTAGACTTGTTTTGTGTTGCTTATGTTCTTGTACTTGTCCCTTACCCTCTGGTTATCTCTGGTGCTAGCTGCTCTTGTCTCTGACTGTGACTTCTGTAAGCCTGTGTGTCCACACTCCTGGGAGACCATCTCGCAGAGCAGAATTTGGGTCTGGAGAGTTGTGACAAAATGTCAGCTCCAGGCTCAGATAGAAACCACAAGAATCCTGACCAACGCTGCCCCTCAGTTCCTGTGTTCCAAGGGCTCTGGGCGGGTTGCTCTTGGCCCAGGTATTTGAACAGAAATGACGTTCTTTCCTGTGCTCTCCAGTGTGTCAGAAGTCCTGGAAGACCAGCTCCTTTTCAGTAGTATTGGATATAGAGAACTGTGGCCCAGGGTCATAAGTTCTGGATGCAGAGACTGAGTGAATTTTTTAATTAATTTTAACTTTTTATCCTGTCTTTATTAATTGTTGAGGAATTTTCTTTTATATATCACAATTCTAAGAGGAAAAAACTTGCCAACTAGTGTCTAAAGAATTTTGAGCACTTAAGAAATAAACTAGTTTACTAACAGAAAATGAAAGCCATTGTGTTGAAACAATTGAACCCCAGGATGACAGGCATCACATTGAACTATGTGCAGAAATTTCCTGTGAGGAAACACAGGGAATAGGTAATTCATCAGATCTAAAACAGCTGTTTGAGTTGAAGGACTCAAGAGATAATGTTCCCAAATACTGAGTTAAGGGAGATATTGATGAAATATTACTTCTTGTTGTTACAGCTTTTACATTAACTTTTGTTTTGTAGGTTTTGTGTGTGGTGGTGGGGCCAGTGGGTATGTGCACAGGTGTACAGATGCCTATGGAGGTGCTAGAAGAGGGTACTCCAGGTCCTGCAGCTAGAGTTCCAAGTATTTCTGAGAACCTGAAGCTCAGATTCTTACTCAGGTTCACTATAAGAGCAGAACAAACTCTAAACTGCTGAGCCATCTCAACATATGCATTGTCACATAATTTTTAAAAGAAATTAATTTACTTTTGCCAAAACCCTGAGCCTAAGTAGTTAACCACAAACATTTATGAACTCAACAGATGGATGCTTTCTTTACTTTGCCATTGGGTGAACACTGTACAAACATCTATATGTTCTCATAAAGGTTGACAAGAGGTGTGTGTTGGTAAATAGCCATGGGACATAGGAGAAAACACATGGTTCTTAGCTCTGCTAGTGATGAAAAAGCTCTATGTAGTAAAAAAGAGACCCTCTTGTTTGTAGTATAATAGTATTAGGTAATGCATTAGTATCAATTGGTAATTTTTCTTTAACTTTTGGGAAAGAGTTCACTTCTATTACTTTCTGACTAAATATTTCATTTTTTTCCTGAAAACTATGTTTTCCTTCATAACCATAACATTTTTCCTGTCATGATGTGTCCTTCCATGGGTACATAGGTTCCCTCTAGAGGAAAATCAACCTTCTAAGTTTAATTTCTAGCATTACAACACACATGTAAATATCTTGATAATTTAGGACAACACATGGGCTCTTAGACAATTTATAGTTTTATTAAATATGCTTTAAGTTTTAAAGTAAACTAAGCTATGTTTATTTAATATCAAACTTTTAAGATGTACCTATGTTTATTCATAAAACTTTCAATTTTCCTGTCATATACTCTTTGTTTCATGAAGATGAAACAATTTATTCATTTTCCATATATATATATTTGATTCTAATTTAAGAGCTTATTTATCCATTATTTTTGAATTAATTTCACTTTTTTTGCTTTGTTAGTATTCTTTTAAAAGAACCCTCAGAGGCAGAAAAAACAAACATTTCCATATGTATTTATTTGAAGAGTCTTTGCTTTTAAAAATACTCAATATCTTTAACATATCGCATGTCTATGTTAACTGCTACACTTCTTTTGATACTCAAAATATGCAATTAACCTAGATGTCAATCAACAGAATAAATGATTAAATTATGGTATATATGCAATAAGCTGACCAGGTAGACCAGGTGTCCTCCTGCTTTAGACTTGCTAGAAGCTTGGATCACAGGTTATGCCATTCAAAGTAACAAAGAGGAACAATCAAATAGCATTAATTAACCTATCCTATGCCCTACCCAGAGGATTATCTCCTGTTGTAGACTATAGACCTATGAGCCTCACTGGAACAAACCACTATCAAAAGAACTCCTTGATGTGTTTGCATTATTTTTGTAGCATTATGATATATCTCTTTTTATTATTTAATGTGTTCTTTGATAATTTTATTCATGTATGTAAATCATTTTGATCACACTCACCATGATATTTTCTTATCTCCATTCCACCTTTGTCAATTCTTCTTCTCCCCTAAAAATTCCTCTCCCACATTCCTGGATTTTGGTGTTTTATTACCATCAACTTCTACTGTCTGTGTGACCATAAGGTTCATACTACCTGGAGTGTGGGGAGATTACCAGTAGGTAACACTGAAGTCAAGGACTTACCCTCCTTCAGATTCCACTAGTAAACAACAGAGAAGCAGGGAGAGGTTGCACCAATATGTCCCTTCTCTATCTATGGTATGCCCAATCTTGTGTGCTGGCCCTGTGTAGACAACCACTGCTGCTGTGAGTTCATGACTGAACTAGCTATGTCATGCCAGAAGAAATTTTAAATCTGTTTCCTTATTATCCAGCATTTACATTCATTCTGCACCCATATTCTATCACATTCCTGAAGGCTTGAGTAGAGCATAATAAATGTTCTTTTTAGGACTAAACACTCAACTGTCCCATACAGTCACTACCCTGAATAGATTAGTCTCTGAATTCACTGCTGTTCACTGGTTCACTGTAAAGAGCAACTGAGAGTAGTATTTTTCTACGGTCATAAAAATAAGTATTTGAAAGGCAGTTTCACATTGTGTCCATTTAGCTAAAACATGTTAATAAGCTTTCCCCTCAGGGTACAATCTCAGTAGCTGTGGGGTTTAGATTGTATTTACAGTACAAGGCACAAATTCCCACCTATGAGGCAGGCCTCAAATCTAAGCAGATTGTAGGTGATTGTCCATATAGTAGCCATGCCTAGTATTGAAACAATGGTCAACTCTTTTCTAGAATGTCAGCATTGTGGTTCACTGGTTCAGGGTAGCATGCATAGCACCTTCTGTCATTATAAAAGTTATCCAGAGTCGGGGGGGGGAAGATAGATAGATAGATAGAGAGAGAGAGAGAGAGAGAGAGAGAGAGAGAGAGAGAGAGAGAATTGTGAGGACATGAAGTTGTTACACAGTCAAGGATACCCTCTAATGTCTGATCACCTCACCTCTCCACCTTTTAAATTCTGATATTGCAGGCATCAGCATACAAGGTTTATATAGTGCTGGGGACTGAATACAGGAATACAGTATTTCTGCATGCCAGTTGTAGTGTATTGGATGAAAATGGCTTACAAAATCATAGAGAATGGCATTATCAGAGGTGTGGCCTTATTGGAATAGGTGTGGCTTTGTTGGAGAAAGTGTGTTACTGGTCAGAGATGGGAAATGTGTGTTGGGGTGGGGGGATGATTTTCAGGTTTGGAAGCTCAAGCCAGACCTAGTGCTTCATTCTCCTCTCTTTTTATTGCCTGCCAGTCAGATATAGAACTCTCAGATCCTTCTCTAGATGCTTCGCACTATGACAGTAATGAACTAAATGTATTCTTTTATAAGAGTTGCCATGGACATGGCGTCTCATCACAGCAGTAAAACAGAGACAAAAGGCAATCTTTCTAACAATCGAGCTACATACTTAATCCCTTTGTTAGTCCTTTCATTTACCTGGCATTTTGTAGGTATGTAGTAAAAGAATCTGCCCATATAGATGTAAATGTATTCTACCAGGGCATTCAGTAGATGTTTGTTCAAAGTGTCCAATTATTTTATTCTACTTTCAATTATTGATTTACTTTTGTAAAGAAGCTTTTCTCATCCTGAAGGTAGAAAAGTCAATATTGCTTCTAAACGATTGTATTCTGTCTGCTGAAGAAGTAAGAAAAATTAAGAAAAGAAATTAAAAGTGCATATGTTTAATGTGTGTGAAAATTTAAACACCTTGATGATAAATGGACAAGTAATATCTTAATGAGGAAAGTGTTATCATTTCAAGATATATTTATTTTCTAGTCAGAGTTAATGTAACTTAAGAGGAGTCATACTGAAGCCATTGTTCCTTATACATTGTTTTCGACCACTGCGCATTTTCTTCTTAGTGAATGTGATGGTTTGTATATGCTTGGTCCAGGGAGTGGCACTATTAGGTGTGGCCCTATTGGAACAGACCTTGTTGGAGTAGGTGTAGCCTTGATGGAGTAGGTGTGTCACTGTGGGTGTGAGCTTTATTACCTTCATTGTAACTCCCTTGAAGTTAATATTCTTCTAGCAGCCTTCAGATGAAGATGTAGAACTTTCAGTTCCTCCTGAATCATGCCTGCCTAGATGCTTCCATGTTCCCGCCTTGATGATAAGAGACTGAACCTCTGAACCTGTAAGTTTGTCCCAATTAAAGTTGTCATTTTAAGAGTTGCCTTAGTCATGGTATCTGTTCACAGCAGTAAAACCCAGCTAAGACAACAATGATATAGAAATAGCCATTGGATCAATGATATTTCTCATTTCTGAGCTAGGCTGGTTTCTTCCTCTCTAGGCAGTGTGGTAATTCTCACCCCTGGGAAGTCACCATCTTGATGTTTAATTTAGTATGGCCAGTTGAGTGTATAGTGTCATGAAGTTCAGAATCCTAAACTTAAACAATCTTTCCACATTACCTTCCTGAGTAGGTGAAACTGAGGGTTCACCAGCTGCCAGGCAGTACTACTGCACTTTTCTTTGTCACTATTTTCATTCCTAATTTAATATCCTTCCAGTTGAAAGAATTTTGTCTTAAAATTTTCCTAGTGTAGAGAATAGTGATGGTTAATCTCCTGTTTTAATTTCTCCATATTACTTGTGTGTGTGTGTGTGTGTGTGTGTGTGTGTGTGTGTGTGTGTGTGTGTGTGTGTGTGTGTGTGTGTGTGTGTTGGATATAGTCCTCTGGGCAGGCTTTTCTTTACTTGAAAACTTAACTTTTACTTAACTTTTTTCAGTTTCTTTACGTGACAGCTTGTGAAGGTAATTTAGCTATTATTTTTATTGCTGTTTTCCAACTGAACATATTTTATACTTGGGAATATTTTTTGTTGTTTATTTTGTTTGATATCTACTGAGATTTTAGAGTCAATGTTTTGCCAAGTTTATGGCCTATTAACCATTGCTTGTGCAAATAGTTGTCTGTCTCATTCCTTTCTCTTGGGTTCTGAATTTGTCACCACATGTAAATTAAACTTTATGGTATGCTTCAAGTCCTTGCACACTTGAAAGTTGAGCTTTCTTAAGAGAAATCTTTTCTTCAATATGATAAATTTTTATTATCAAATTTGCTGAAATTCAAGTTCATGAATTTTTCTTCTAGTACCTTTCTTCTGTTATTAAGCCCAATTATTAAAACTTGACTTTCCAATTTTGTATCTTTGTTTTTAAAGTCGATTTTAAGATGGATATTCGATTTCTTTGTTACTCTTTTCTCTGTTTTTCTTTCATTGCAGGTGTGGTTTCCTTACCACACTGAACCTATATTTAGATAATTATTGTATTCTCTTTCTACCTCAACTTCAGTATACATTGCTATATTGTTATAGTTATATAGTTCATTATTTTTCCTCCCTTAAAACTTGCTCATATATTTTATACATAATGTAATTTTTGTTTTATTATTTGTTTGAGATGGAATTTTGTTCTCCTCTACTTGTCTGGAACTGTCTATATAGCACAGACTCATTTAGAAATGGCCATCCTCATGCATTGGCATCTCCAATGCTAGGATTATAGGTGTATGATTCTAAGGTTGACTGTATTTGTCTGAAACACTGTAAATTATATACTGGGCATATTAGAGGCATATGGAGGAAGAAGCAACTTAAATAATCAGAAAGTGATTATTCATTTTTTTGTTTTTATAGCTGTGTGACTTAGATACTTCTCTATTAAGGGTAGATTCTTAGGTCTGTCCTGTGGAATCACACTGTGATTGTCAGGAGAGTTCTCATGCAAAAACAGTGTAATGGTGAACATGAGACTGAGGAAGAACCTCATGATTTTTCATCCCCTTTCCTAGATCTCTACTTCCTACATTCCTTCTCATTCCCCATTATCTCTGATACTAGCTCCATTCTCTCATTTCCATAGGCAGAATCAAAGCAAGGTTTCTATGAGACCATTCAATCTCAATGTTCTCCTCACTGATTTAAGTTCACAAGTGTGGAAAGCTGTTTAAGTCACAAGTGAATGTGTATTGTTAACACAACCATGTCCATATCAAGAACAATGTGTCAGACTCATGACAATGATAAAGCCTTCCCTGAGTCATGCATGGGGAATGAGAAGGCATTCTTCTAAAAAGAGAACAGATGCTGAATTGACCTTTTGCTAAATTAAACAATCTGGCAGAAAGTATTAACCACAGTTTCCTCATTCTGGATGACTGCAGCCTGAGAATGGTCCCCTACAGAGGCCTCTACTAAGGTCACATAATCCTTTAGTCTGTTTTCGCTGTTTACAATAACAGCATTTAGTTTCTAGGCTGCTATTACTGAGTCTCCACCTAAGTACATGACCCAGCTGCCTGATTCCATCTTGTCTTTGCATGTGCTTGTCATTTCCTCATTCCGAGTCATATCAGGTCCAAATGCATGGAGGTTACAGTATACAAGAACAGAGGTCACAAGGATTTTTTCATGTTTCCTGACAGCAATTTCTTTCTAAAATTTACTTATCTTTTCCAGAGGTTCCAAGCTGATACTTTTAGCATTTAGCTTATAATTCTCAGTTCCTATTAGTCTAGGACTATTAGAAAGTACCTAGTCACCTAGGCAACTCATAAAATAACACATTTAAATGGGGAGTGGGGTGTTTAAAGGTTGAAAACATTAGTCAACTATCTTCATGGTAGGATGCATGACAGCAAGTACAATAGACTTGGTGCTGGAGAAGTAGTTGAGAATTACATCTTGTTTTACAGGGAGGAAGGAAGGGAGGGAGTGGAGAGAGAGAGAGAGAGAGAGAGAGAGAGAGAGAGAGAGAGAGGGGGGGGAGGGAGCGCCTAACATGGGCTTTCGAAACCTTTAATCTTATCTGGGGTGACACCTTTCCTCAAATGAGGCATACCTCTTAATCTTTTGAAACAGTTCCACTCTCTGATGACTAAACATTCAACTATCTAAACATATGGAAGCCATTTTTATTCAAACATTCATAGTCTGCTCCCTAGCTCCCTAGCTATATCATAGTGCAGAATGCATGTGACCCAATCTTTAGTTTAAAAACCCTTACATTTCCACATTTCAAAAGCTCTTCTGAGACTTGTGACAATCTCTTAACTATAATTCCCTATAAAACCAAAATCAAAAAGTGTATCATATACTTCCAAAATGCAATGTTACATAATATATATTACCATTCCAAAACGGAGAAAAGGGATCATAGTGACAAAATACTGGGCCAAAGCAAGACTGAAACCCACCTGTGCAAAGTCCAAACTCTGAGTATCCATGTCTGATGTAAAATCTCTCTTCAGATCTCCAATTCCTTTCAGCTTCATCGACTACAATACCCTTCCTTCTCTTTCCTCGGTTGGCTTCACACTCTGTTAACACCTCTTCTTGCTATGTATCTCATGACTCTGTCATCTCCAAGATCTTGGAATCTCTAACACAATCCTGTTACGGATTGCTGTTTGTATTTTCTGCTCCCTCAAGAGGAGTGCCCCAATGAAGTACTCAGGTGATGTCAGGTAAAATCTTAATTGGTTAAATAAAGGTTAGAGCCTGTGATTGGGCAGTGGAAGGAAAAAGCAGAGCTGAAAAATATGGAGAGGAGAGGGAATAGGGAAGAAGACAAGACAGAGGAGTGGGGAGAAGAAGATGGAGGGAGATTGAAAATGGAGGAGATCAATGACTCACATGGCCTGGAGGAGTCAAAAGTATCTGGAGATTTCATAGCTCGGCAATAGAGTAGTGTGAGGTATATTTGCCCAATCTAGGTGTGCAGCTTGTGTTTATATTAACTGATTGTGTGTTCTTTGCCTGGGCATTTTGGGGTTGGAAATTTTCTGTCATATATCTGGCCGCTATAATATGAGTCTCTAGTGTTTTCATTTCATGGGCTAAGGGGAGCTGAGTTGGCAGTAACTGGATAGCCACAATGGGTGGATGGCCTGAGAAATGTGACTGGTAGCTCCAGGCATTTTAGTTTAAAGTAGTTTGGTTAGCTTAGCAAGCTAGCTACAGGAAACAGTGCAAGAGGGCCGAATAGTGCTAGCCATGGGGGTGGGCAAGATCACTGATGCCTGAGCATAGCCAGATTTAGCATGGGTTTTATTTAAAATTGCATGCTACACAATCCAACTTTTATAGGCAGCAACCTCACTAGACCTCCATGCAGGTTTTCTGCTGCCACACACCTGGCCTCAGTGGCTTTCCTTAGCCATTAAAAGAGATTACACAACCCCATTCTTGTGTTCTTGATTCTAAAACCAAAACTTCATGGCCAAAACTGCCAAGTTCTGCAGCTTGACCCTGGTCTAGAATATGACCTTCCTTCCGTTTCATTTGCATCAAATTTCTGTTATTGATGGTTTTCTTCACTGCTTAAACTTTTCATCAATTCCTTTTTATAATTTAGAATCTTATACAAGCAGCATTTTGCCCTGACTTCAGAACTTCCTTTAGCATCAGGCTTTTCTGTAAACTTTTTGCCTCCTGGAGCATAGGCCTTAGCACCGTTACATTTCCTGACACTGCTTTTCTTTTCTAACTGTACATTTTGCATTGATCCTAGCACACTTGCTCCTTTTCACCACAGATCTGTGTTAGAGTGACTGTGTTATAGTAACTATATGACACAGTTAATACTGTGGTGTCTTGAAATCTCCTCTGCCACCATTGTTAATCCAAAATTCTTCAACTTAGCCTCCAGAGAAAACTTAAGACAAGGGTAGAAAGCAGTCACATTCTTTGTCAAAACATCACAAGAGTAATCTCTAAGCCACTTATTAATATTCCTCCTCTCTGAGACTTCTTGAGCCTGTCCCCACAGTTCATATCCCCCTCAGCACTTTCTCATGCTCTTACTGTGATGGCCTGTTAAGTCATGCTTTTCTAGTCTAACATCCCAAAGTTTTCCCTATTCCTCCAAACAAGAACATGATCAGACCTGTCACAGCAATACCTTATTCCTCATAGCAACTTCTACATTTGTATTCTGTTGCTATGAAGAGACAACATAACTAAGTTAACTTATTTAAGAATGTATTTAATTGAAGGTTTTCTTAAAATTTCAGATTAGTCCATATTCTTTGTGGCAGAAAGCATGACAGTAGGCCAACAGTCACGAGGTTAAGCAGTAACTCAGAGCTTTGCATCTTGGTCCTCAGGAAGTAGGCAGAGAGATACTAGGCCTGCATGAACTATTGAAATCTCAAAGCCCATCCCACTGACACATGTTCTCCAACAAGGCCACATTTACTACAATAAGACCACATTTTCTAACCCCTCTTGTTCTCTCTCAAACAGTACCACTCCCTGGTGACTAAGTGTTCAAATATATGGGCCAATGGGGGTCTTTTATCCAAACTACCACAGATAGGCCTTCAGTTGTTCCATAAAAGGCAACAATATACTTCTATAGAATGATGAAGCATTTAGGTATGATACAGATTTTTTAAAAAAGATACTGTTGATTCTTAAAACATTTTCTCTAAATATAGTCATTTTCAGGGGCAATTTATTTATTCTTGTGACTGGCACATTTTCTAAAATATGTTGTAAATTATCATTTAGGGTTGTCTTGGGAGCCTATTATATATTTGTTCAATGTATTTGAGAATTATAATTTAGGTGAATATTATATATCATTGATCTCAGTAGAAAATTCAATGTTTTTCAGTTAAACAAACATGTATTTGAGGTTAAATTTTAAAAGACACTGAATTGTGTGCTCCTAGGTTACATGGTGAGATTCCATTTCTCAGTGGGACTGTATATGAGTGTGCAGCTTTTAAGAGGTGGATCAAGTTTACATGGTAGAAATGAGGTACTCTACCCTGTTGTAGGAATAGCACATCACAAAGAACACAGAGACAAATGCCTAGTTACTATACGTTCACATGGAAGACAGCCCATACATACATGGAAGAGCACAGTGTACCTCTCTCTCAGCCATGATGATTCCTATTGCCCTTTATCTTAGCCTTCCAGTACTAGAACATAAGAAAATAAATGCACAATTTTGAAGCTACACAGTTTGCCATACTTTGCTATGACTTCTACAGTACATCACATCAGAATGACTTGGCTTCTCCATACTGTATTCTGAGCATGTCAAAATGCTGATATTATTTTAAAAATCATAGAGAAAAATAATTTTGGTAAAGATGTTCAAAAAAAATAGTTTGTGCATCAGCAACACAGTAGAGATACCAAGATTTCAGCAGTGCAGTCTTGATGCTGACTGACCTAGACACTGTTTATGGCTTCGTGTTTTTTATTATTTGTTGTTGGGCTATCATTTCATTCGATTTTTTACAAAATGATGTACCCCAATTTGGGTTTTAACTTTAGAATGAACTAAAAATAACCAACTTACTGCTTTGCCACTTTCAGGTCCCTGGAAATTCTGGACATGTGTAACTCTCTGTTTTAAGTAGATATTTATTAATATAGTCAAAAACTCTTCAACTTTTATGTGAAAATATACCATTTATTTTGATTAGATCTGCAGAGAAATTTTTTGAAGAGCTTACGAGAAATAAGGTAATATTCACTCATTACTCTCTCATCACCAACATGGGACCTCAGCAGTGGATGCTTGTGTGCGTGCATGTATGTCAGTCCACTAGAAGAATGACATAGTAACTCACCAGTGCAAAGAGAGGAATCGATTTCCTTTCTCACCTCTTTTGTAAGATCTAAGCATGGCCTAAATCTGTCAGATGTAATTAAAGGACACAGGTGTCACGAAGGAAGCTAACAAATAGACCTGCTCGGCTTCCCATTAGCACAAGGACTGGATGCCTACCATGACCACTGTGATCACTTTAAAAGGGAACACTGGGGACTTACCACCTCGGAAATTAAAAGTAGTTTTGTTATTTACACCAAAGATTAGTTGTTTTTCCAAACAATAAAGTGCACCCTACGTCAAGGATAACATCAAACAAAAGGTATTTTGATCAGAAATAGAAGGAGTGAATCTCATGGCTCACCAGGAAGTATTCTTCCCGGGTTCCATCTTAGTTTTGGCAAAGTCCAACAACTTCGGCTCTCTGGATTCTTTTGCCTTTGAACAGCGACAACAGCACACTGTGCAGCTGTCCAATCTTGCGGTGGGGAGCTATGGGGAAGCTTTCCTTTCCAGTACCAGCTGGCGATGACTTTATGGCTACCAGCATGAGGATTGATAGTGTCTATAAATTTACATGCAGCAAGTGTAGCCACAGATGCCTTTCTTATTCCTGTCTGGAAACCTTGCTAAATGTAAGCCTGAGAAATATCCGGCAGCAGTGAATTCTGAAAGCTGATTATGTACCACATAAAAAGAGTCTTTTTTTATCCATTTTCAATCTGCTGCCTTTTGAATTCCATCCAGTTTCTGCTCTTTCTCAAATTAAGGTGAATGGGGGTATGGTATATAATTAGGCTGTGTTACACTATTCATTAGTTCACTCACCATAATCTTATTATCTCTGCAGACATGCAAGGTCAATTCCAGCAAAATTTGAACAGAGATGTGGTTAATTTTAAATGAACTGAGTATAACCAATAATACACTCGATTGAGATAAACTCTAAATGGACCAAAGCTGCCACAGAGCTTTATTCTGTTATTAACACTGACAGGCATTTACCGTCATGGTGCTGATGGCTGGATATGCCTTTGTATTTGTTAAAAGCTGTGCAGACAGAGGAAAATACTCCTGAATCTCTCATTCACTTCACATTAGTCGTAGGTCAATCACAGATGGCAAATTTTCAGTTATGTAATTATGAGGCTTCCAAAGGATATACCAGTAGCAGATCTTTATATTAGATCAGGGGAGTACAGCAAATTCTAGCTATTGACATTTCTAGAACAGGATGTCAGAAAGGAAATAAATGCAAGTGTTTCATTGAGTTGTACTATGGGAAAAACAACCAACTCCTATGTCTTTCTATTGCAGGCTCTAGGTTGTTTTTTTCCATGGGAGAAAAAAGAGCAAAATAATTCTTGCATATCGTTAAATACATGTAATCATGGGTTAAATAAAATTTGTCTCAAATAAAAGAGCATATGCTTACAAATAAGCTGTGCTGTAGATTGTCTGTAGGTTCTCACTGTACTGGTTACTGGTGTGTTTTTCTTTATCTGGAAAATATGTGAGATCATATATTTTTCTATCAATCAGTAACTGTAATCAAATAACATATACTAGATCTTTTATAAAAAAACATCCATTTACTCCGTTTCTAAAGACTGAAAATACAAAGATAAAAGTCTGATGATGGCTCTCCACATAATCTCTAGTTCTCACCATACATAAACCTTCATGGAGAGAGTGTCCCTCTTTTGTTAAGTCCCTAAGCCCACTTCTGAGGGATTTTCCTTCTGGACCACATGTTCCAATACCATCATATTGGAATTACATTTCAGTATATGAGTTTTTGGTTGGACATGCATATTCAGTCCCCTCATTTCTCTTTACTTCCTCTATGTTTTCTCTGCCTCAGGCCCTCTCTTGTACCACAACTACAGGGGAATTGGCACAATCTGAGCCTGGTCATTGTATATTTCTTGCTTGGTTTGCCAGCCTGTCAGGTGTCTGCTATGAACTCTGAGCTATCTACTCCTCTGATATGTTTCTTTTTTAGTGCGTTGTCAAAGCTTTGGACAGGAAAGTTACCCTTAAAGTCCACTTGCCCTTCCTAGTTTTCATCCTCCTTATTTTTTGCCCTTCTATATGAATATATGATCATCTATCTTGTTTTGTTCTTCAATCGGTCCTTCTAATTTTCCTTTTTACATGATCCTACAGCATGTCTTTGCTGGCTTTTTGTTTTTGCTGTTTTTTTTTTTTTTAACATCGCAATTTGATTTTAGAGCTATAGGTGCTCATAATTGTGCAGACCTGAGCTCATGAGCCATGCTTATTTCTTTTCCACCTTTCTTTTTTCCTCCTCTCTTTCTTTCTTCCTTTCTTTCTTTCTTTCTTTCTTTCTTTCTTTCTTTCTTTCTTTCTTTCTTTCTTCCTTTCTTCCTTCCTTTCTTTCTTCCTTTCTTCCTTCCTTCCTTCCTTCCTTCCTTTCTTTCCCCACCTATGCTGTGAAATACATGTCTTTAGTGAAATATCTCAAATTATCCACAAAGTGGTTATAGTCTCCACAAACTAAAGCAAAACAATTCCCCACCCAAGATGCAGTTGTGGTAAGATTTCCACATTTTTTTGTTTTTTTCTTCAGCATAACTCTGATGATGTTGATGGAAAGTATTTTCAAACACCACACATGGGGAACATTTTACTATATCTTTTATTAACTTTAATTTGTGATTTTGGCAACTACATCATGGCATTTTGTAAACTTCCCAGCACCATTGTTCACACTCATTCTGGAATGCTCTTTGAACTGTGTAGGGATGGTGCAGATGTCTCAGTTATGAGTGAGCACTCATTGGTCACTTATTCTCAGTACTTTGACCAGTTCAGAGTCCCTGCAGATACTGTTAATCATTCCAAAAAAGATCTTCCACTTACAACGCTTATTTATAAGACAATTTAACAAGCATACCTTGTTCATTTTGCAAAACAACAGCAATATATTCTCACTAGGGCCTGTGACCTCTGTAGTCATGCAGTTCTTATTAGATTCATAGCACCAAATGAAAATCCTTCCTACATGGCAGACTTTGAATCCAATCAGAAAATAGTTGGTTATTTCCAGGATAGAACTGCCACTGTCACATGAGCTAGTTAGTTTTGCAAACAGGGATCATGGCTTAGTAAATTTGCCTAGTAAATTTCTAGCAACCCACGTTGCACCTTCTTGCATTATGAGGGCTAACAGCAGACAGAAAAGCCCCCAGTCCAGTCAAAGCTTAATTTCTTTGTGATGAAGTTGTATGTTGTCTTCAGCAATAAGGTCTTATTATCTAGTTCTGATGGAATTTCTCTTGTTTGAGAAGACCTTGAGAGCCTCCCAGCCAAATGACTCATAAAGGAGGTAGCCTACCTCTGGGACTTGAATTTCCATTTAACTACCCTGGGCTTCTCTGAAAGGTTTAACTATCCAAAAGTGGTAAATCCTTTAAAATTATTTTATTTTATGATTAACTTACCAGGTAGTGCTTACTTAATGGTTGTAATACATGGCTTACTATCTATTACTGTCTATTACTATCTATTACTGGCTTACTGTCTATTCTATTCTGCATATGGTCAGCTATCTTTGGCTTTCAGTTCTTGAATTAAAAATTTAACATTAGGTTTTTGCTTCTTAGACAAAGTATCCTTTATCTATATTTTCAAGACTTTCTTACTGTGTTTACATGGTTAATTTAAAAGATACTTGTGGATGCATTTTCTAGAATTTATTCTGCTTGGGGTTTCCTGGTATCTTTACAAATTATGCCTGTCAGCAAATTAAGAAGACTTTTGAGTCTCTTGTTTTCTGACTCTCTAAGAGTCTAATATCAGGTTGTGTGTGTGTGTGTGTGTGCGTGTGTGTGTGTGTGTGTGTGTTATTCCACATTTAATGTTGTTCTTGTTTGACAATCACTATTGCAATTTAAACTTTTTTTTCTCTTGTATATTGTCATGTTGAATTTTTGTTGGCTCTTTCTTTGAAAATTTCAATTTTGCATTTACATATATTCCTTTAAAATATTAGGCATTGCATCTTTTATTTGATCTTTGCAAAGTCTTTCCTTTTTTATTAGGTATTTTTATTTACATTTTAAGTGTTATTCCTTTCTCTGGTT
This sequence comes from Rattus rattus, assembly GCF_011064425.1. Taxonomy (NCBI): domain Eukaryota; kingdom Metazoa; phylum Chordata; class Mammalia; order Rodentia; family Muridae; genus Rattus; species Rattus rattus. Next base: position 132,132,605 of record NC_046156.1, read on the forward strand.
TCCCATCCATAAGCCCCCTATCCCATCTCCCCTCCCCCTTTTTCTATGAAGGTATTCCCCCTCCCCAACCACCCTCACTTCCTGCCTACCCACCCTGATATTCCATTACACTGGTAGGGGGTGTCCAGCCTTGTCAGGACCAAGGGCTTCTCCTCCCATTGGTGCCCAACAAGGCCATCGTTTGCTACATATGCAGCTGGAGCCATGGGTCTGTCTATGTGTACTCTTTGGGTAGTGATTTAGTCCCTGGGAACGCCAGTTAGTTGCTATTGTTGGTCTTATGGGGTTACAAGCCCCTAAATCTCAATTTCGTTTCAAAAATTTTGTTTCCTTTCCACATTTTAGGCATTTTTTTTGTCTAACTAGAACTTAATTAAATACTTAAAAATAATTTTCTGATAATTCTAAAATATGAAATATCATGAGTTTGTATGTACTCTTGCTTTTTTTGTTTTTTTGTTTATATTGACTTATAAAACTATATGTTATATTAAACAAGAATATAAATATATGTGATTATAATTATAATATTATAGTAACATTACAAAATGGATTATGTTCTATTTTTATTAAAACATCTTGTTTTGTCATAAGTCAGTCATCGTTGTTTATATATGCTGTATGGACATGGGGTTCTGGCTTATTCCTATACTTCTACCCAAAGTTCTGAGTCCAGAGTTTCATTTTTTATTTGATTGCTTTTTTGTTCTTATTTTTTATTTATTTCTGCCTAATTTACCTTCTAGATGCTGCCTCTGGACTTTGTAGTTCAGAAGTGAACTAGAGATTTGAGAAAAGTTGTTCTGAGAATTTGGACTCTTTCTCTGACTGTTATTGTCCATGTTTTCCATTTTACTTTCTAGTATTCTATTCTTTGACTGCTTTGGATACTGTTACCTGGTTCATTGTGATTTAGAAAGTTCTAACATTTTCTTATTTGCTAACAGTGTGATGATATTTTGCAAAATGCCACCCTGAATGGCTTTTTTCATGCTAGTATTCTATTTCTATGTGATGATTATCACCTAGTACTCTAATAGTCTCTCTCTCTCTCTCTCTCTCTCTCTCTCTCTCTCTCTCTCTCTCTCTGTTCTTGGTAGCTCTTTATCATGTTCTATGTCTAAGCTGTTGTTATTTAAAGGAAATTGATCTTCTGGGATCTATGCAGTTCTTACCAAATACCTGGCCATGTTGGCTCATGTATAATCATGAGCTTTCGCTTCTGACTTTCCTGGATCCCGCATATAGAGCAAATACATTGACAAGTCACATTTGTGTACTGCCAAGGAGGAACACTGCTAATGTAGTAAGTTTTCTCTTCTTCCAGCTGAAGTTAGAGAGCACCCTATCCATTGTCGATCAGACACATTCAAAATGCACCAAGGCCTTGCTGTCAGAATTGTATAATTATTTCACAACCCTTATGTGTGACGATGGATCTAGGCTAGGGAAGGTTCTGGTATCCAGATATTCCCATAACAGGAAGATGAAACTCTTGCTTGATTGCTCTGTTGCAGAGTGCGGGGTCCAGCCTATGTCATGGTATATTGAACAACAGTCATGAAGAAACTACACCAAGATCACGTGGCATTCTGATATATTTAAAGGCACAGCTCATCGGATCTACAAATGTCTTCATCCATGGGAGTCATGTTTTATTCAGGAAAGTTTGAGAACCTTTGCCTTGATTGTGACTTTTAGGTCTGGGTACATGTTAGAATTTCACAGGAGTCATTTCAGTCCTACAGATTCCTAAACTCATTCTCAGAGCTTTTCTTTCATTGATGCTTGTGACCTGGATGCTGGTATATTTTAAAGTTACCTGATTGATTTAATGATTAAGATTGAAATCCGCAGTTCTGTGTAAAGAGGAATAGCATTCTAAGGGAGAAATAAGGAGACTTCTTCCAATACACTGAGGACAATATGAGAAACAATAATCAACTAATATTTTCTTAAGGATATTAGGAAAAAAGAATGATCATAAATTAGCAGTTAATTAGATTAGTCTCTAACACCTGTGGAGAAAAGGAAGGTATAGAGATGATGGTATGTCATGGCACCACTGATTTTGAAACACAAAATTAAATGTAATCTTTATTATAGTTTGTAGCATCTAGTCTTTGGGTATATTAGAATATAGCCTATAATAGAAGTGGTTATTCTCAAACTTACTTAATTATGGATTCTTTTCACTTGTGTAACCTCATTAACATCATTTACAAACAAGTGAGTGAAAAATCTGTACATAGGATACGCATACACATTGAATTCAACTTGGGAACTTACAATGCAATGAATTAGATTTTTAATATCGGCCTTTTTAAATTTCTGGAAGTATCTGGATCTGAAATAATCAAAGAAGTTATTTACATAGCACTCAGTACTGGAAATCCTTTCCCTTCCTCTCTGGAATGGCACTGTATATGAAACTCACTCACAAGTATATGGAAATTAGACAGCAGCAGTTTAGGATTTAGAGAAAACCTCTCTCACAGAAAGGGTGATACCATTCTTCCCCAGTGGGAACAAGCCTCCCTGAAAGGAGATAGGGCACTCTCTACATATTTAAAACAATGTTTTATTTATAATAACTGTACATTTCAAAAATATTATCCAAATGCAATTCTTTAGATAAATAGTTCTATAGGTTTGGGTATTTAGAGTTTCTCAAAGGGTTCCATCTTAACATTGCTAGTCAGGCATTCTCTAATTTAGTGCTGGCATTCTTTCTCATAATACCTTGAGGAGGCAAAACTGGGTGGGGATATTTGTGTTTTCCACAAGAATCACCTATAGTGGTTTGAATAAGCTGGACCTCAGAGGTTCACAAATTTGAATGTTTCAGGAGTGGCACTATTTGTAAATGGAGCCTTGGAAGAAGTGTGTCACTGGGGGTAGGCTTTGAGGTCTTAAAAGTCCAAGCTAGAGTAAGTAGTTTTGCCCTTTTCTGCTGCCTTTGGATCCTAATGAAGACTCCTAGATTTCCCTGCACTCTTTAGAAAGCCCATACATCTCTGTGGACACCTGCTAATCTCACACTGTAGAAAGTAAAATTAAAAAAAAATGATGCCAGAAAAATGGGCAACCCCATCTAATGCCTTCTGCTTTTTCAAATCTGAGATTCTGCTCTTAGCAAACTACAGAATCATAGTAAAACACAGAGAACAGAAATATTCTCTAGTTCTGTTCAGTCTAGACACAGGATCTAGAACCTGACAATCTTTCCTTCTCGTCCCTTCTAAAACCAATTTCTTCATTGAGTTCTTAAAAGCACGATGTTTATATTTCACTGACATTCTTGGAAAGTTCTAATTTGTAGGAGTAATTGCCTGTTTTTCTAATAAAAGCATTTTTTGTGTTTTTTTTTCAGTTATCAAGTAAATGCAATAAATGGTAACCATAAGTAGGCTTTGACCCTAAGCTGCCAAGATTCCAGTAGTAGCCCAGCCTTATATCACTTGTTTTTAAGCAATAGTATTTTACAACCCTAGTAAATACATTAGTTTTTCCATATTCTTCATTTTCACATTAGTAAATAAAGTCACTATTACAGGATTAAATTAAAGAATACAAATTGTTTAAAACCCAGATTATCTCCCCAGTGCTCAGAGGTATTAATCATTCCAATGACAATTAGTACTTTACTTTCAGTACCGTTTATCAGTTGTAACTGAATACAATAGGGGAATTTGTGCTGACTCTTCCAGAGAGTGTGGGATAGAATGTTATGTTCAGTTTAAAATTTTGATTCATTATTCTCATGTAAATGTTCAGTAGGTACATAATGCTAATCTGTTTATTTTCTACAGTGAGCTTACTATGTCCTAGCATTCTCTTTAATAAGCAGAATAAGAAGTCTTAAACTCTGAAAAGATTTTAAAATATATCATTATTAGAAATGTACATAGTGTTTTATTCTGGGCAGTGGTTAGCAGAGTGTTAATTAATTAGATTTAATTTTAATAAGGAAGGTACCATACCTTCTATCTGGCCAGTATACCCAATGCAACTATGCATTAGGGCCACATTGCTGTATATTGGTAAAAGCTACATAGTACTTTAGCTGCTACCTTAAAGGTGAGCTAGATAAGGCTCTTATTTAAGACCACCAATACATGCAGTATTTCCACAGTATAGCCTCAGGTGACACAGTTGGTTCCTAAGTGGTATGCTATTTACATTTCAGGCTAATTAGCAACTGTACTTGTAGGAATGCATCTGTTAGGGTATGTACATAAGTGAGTGTGCCTATGGCTACTGCATATCTCAGGGGAACCTGTATAGAAGAGATTATAGCTCAGCAGGCCACAGAAATGTTTTCTAGCTATGTATTGATCTGCATGATGGAGCTTTATACCACACCCTCTACCAGAAATACCCTGGCAATTGGTGGATTGCAGCTTTTCTAAATCAGTCTAAACTTTGTGTCTACAAACATTTGTGCTTGAATCTTTAGGCCTTAAATAAATCTTCTATTTTTGTACCTTCACCGAGCAGTTGGCCAACTGATACTTTAGAATAGCATCTGATGGTCAGATGAGTAGCACCATCTGCTCCAATTTAGAGGATTCCCTGGTGGCACTGTGACAGCTGTCTGGTTCTGCGTCCTGAACACCAGAATTCATTTGTCAGAAAAGACATATATTCAGTGCTGTAGCCATTCTCTGTAAAGTGGTTGATATTTCTATGAATGCAATAACCAATTTTTATAGAAGTCAGATTTTAGAAACTAGTTTTCTTTGTTTCAAAAATATAATTCCTGAATGTGAATTCCACAAAAGAAGTCTTAAATTCCACATCTTCTGGTCATGTTTTCATATGTGATCAGGCATTACACTTTCCCTGAGAGCTTAATTACTCTCATTTAATATATGATCCTTAATAAGCTTGATTATATGGTTTGTGCGCAAAGATTATCATAGATGCCACAAGATAGAATTAGAAATGAAAGGCTTAAACTGACTCAAAATCAGTTATTAGAAGAAAATAGTCTGCTGAATTATTTGGTATAAAATATTAAAATATAGAGAATCATTTGTCAATACTACAGTGACACATCTGTGCAGTCATTTAATTAATAAATGCTAGCTTTCTATGACACAGACACTTTTCTAAATACTGGAGTCTATAAAAGGTTTAGTAAGACAAGATCATTTTACTTAAAGAGTCTGGAGTCTAGTCAGAGGGGATATCTCATTAATAATGCAAGGCATATTATTCCAATACCATTAGAAAAGCAGATAATTTAATCTGGGAGCAGAGACTAAGCTAAAAGAACCCTAAGCACAGGGGAAATTCACTGTGGCTCCAGTCATTTAAAATTTACTTCAAAAAGAACTATAATATTTGAGCATACAAATGCAGAGAGCACAGCATTCCATGTAAATAAAAGCCGATGAGCAAGGCAGAAAGCCCAAAGGACAATGAGAAATAAATAAGTAATCACAGTTCTAAGGTAGGGGTAGGGGAGAGGGCTGTATCTTTGGTTTTCATTTGTAGATCCCCTAGTATAGTGGTTGTCACATGACAAGCTCTTAATACTTTTATAACAAATTAATGAGGAGTTAGTTGTAGTGACTGTATAACATTTAACAACAGGTTACTAACCAAGGAATATATGACTGGGGATATGGGCATAGTTCTATGGTAGAACAATTTGTCCTCATGCACAAGGTTCTGGATTCATACATGAGTCATGGGGTAAAACTAAAGTGATAATTTGACAACACACACACACACAAACTATGCAAGTATGCATGATGTTAGGATATTTTCTTTTTGAAGTGATTCCTTGTGGCTCTTTATTGTCCATTCCCCTAACCATGTATGGCCAAATCCAACTAATTAGACTCTAGACTCCTTCTTGTGGTAAGTTTTATATGCCTGTATTAGAAACAGATGTATGGTATTCTGTTTTTAGAGTTTAATAGGCATGAACTTTGAGGACTTGTAATATATTCAAGAAATGTTTGACAGAATTAATTTCATCAAAGAAATCATCCAAGTAAAGAGTTCAACCTAAGTTTCAGTAGAAACCTGAAGTTAGACCAGAAGAATAAAAAATAGAAGATAGGGTATTTGAAAGTATTGCTGAAGAAATGGAAAGAAGACTGATTAAAAATGCAAAAAATAGAAAAGTTAATAGTATATGCAACATAGTCAAACATATCAGATTTCTGTCTTAGCCTCAGGACATGAGAGTTCTTGTTGCATTCCATTACTTGGATGACTCCCCATGGAAGACTCCCCCAGGGAGTGGTAGAATGTTCCTGGCATGCAGAGAGAATTTCTAGCACTCATATTCATCCTAAAATATCTTTGAGCCAGTTGTTGCAGTCTAAGCTGATGCTAGAGTATAGATGAGGCCAGTAGAAAGTTTGTATTTCTATTCAAACATGAAAGAAATGATTTATTGCTATTTAATACTTTTAATTACTATTTAATCAAGTTAAGAAAATTGTTTATACACAATCAATGCTATTGGTCAGTTTGGTATTTGGTACCATCAACAGTGCCCTGGCTAACATAATGTATTAATGTACTTGTCTTTTTCCATCACAATGTTCCCCTTTTCTACCTGTATCATCTATAACATTTTCTGTTGTCATGCATTTTATCTGAAATTTTCTGTTTGCTTATATTAGTGACTTATATACTGATTTTTTAAATTCTACTATAATTTCATAAACCAATTTTAAGTTTATAGACTTTATTCATATTATTGATTGAATTTTAATATCTCTTCATTTTTCTATACTAAATAGCTACTCATTTTATTCATTTCTACTCAACTCCTTCTTACCAATGACTGTTTTTTCTTCTTTTGATATCAGAATCATGGAGTGCCTTTGAGAATAAAAGAGTTGTTCATTCATAGGTGGAAAAGCTGATGAGGGAGAAAGAAAGCCATACCATTCAAATCAACCAAGCCAGCATGGAGGTCAGTCATATGCTAAACAAACATCCACATGAGAAGATGGGGGTCTCAGAGAAAGAGTAAGGAAACCTAGAGTAAGCATACTTAGGTTCTCGATGCATCTGAAAGAAAAACAGAAGAGGAAACATAAAAAAAAAATCTAAATTGAGTCAGGACTCAGACATAACAGAACTTCAGTATGGCTCATAGGACCCAAGCTAAATGGAGTGGAAGTTCTGGGAAGGAAAAGTGCATAATCATTCAAAGATATGATGGTTTGTACCATATCTTTAGCATGGCATCAGATAAACCTGCCTTCCTGAGGGGAAGACTCTTGACCAGAAGATTTCCAGGCCTAAATCTTTTAACTCTTAAGGGGGGCGATAATAATATGTTTCAACACAGAGGTAGATTTCATTGTTTTGGCTAATAGGCAATAGCTTTCCCTTAATTGATCTTTAATGCTACTGTAACATTTCTTCTAGCCTGGTAAAGTGGTAGTTATCACACATATTCACTTTAATGGCTTGCTTTTTCCTAATACAAAAATTGAAAACTACAGTCGCCTTAAAAGAAATATTTCAGTGGTACTACACTACATAAAGTTTTGCTGTGCTGCTGCCATTATAACTCATTATAAAACACTACTTGCTTCCTTTTTATTCTGCTTTAATGTTTTTCCCTCATGCTGTGCAATTTCTGTATATTTTGAAATTTAAAAAATACAGTTATCTACATCTATCTGTTTGAATTTTTTAATTAATTTGCAGTGATCAGTTAAAATATTCTCTATAGGTTCAATGGTCAGTTGTACATCTCTGTTTTAGTAATGATGTTCAAAGACAAGTTTCTTTGATTAAAATTAAAAGACGCAGTAATCTATGGGTATAAAAATAAGTTAATTGGAATTAGTTTAATAGTATGTGTACTTATGGGAAAAGTACTATTAGATATTCCCCTAGTACTTATACCCTGTCTAGTCATAAATTCTTAGAATCATATGGTCTTAGGTATGGATTACTCAGCCCTAAATAGGATATCTATATCATAGCTCATCCCCCTAATGTTCAGAGATCATTGTAGAAGAGTTGGATAAAAGGATTATAAAGGCCAGAGGCTGTAGATGATTACAATGAAACAGTATCATCTGAACCTACCACATATGAACTTACAGCAGTTATGACAGTATGCCCAAGATTTGCAATGTCAGGCTTACCATTTCAAAGTACAGAGGAAGGAGACATCCACAAAATCCTACTCCTAGCAGAGAAACTAATAATAATTAATAGCTTCTAGGAGAAGGTGAGTTAGTTTGATCTATATTTTAGGAGTATAGTTTGACCATTTTCCAGTAGAAGGTTACACACCTAAGAATATGTAAGCAATACAAATAAGACTTGACATGTTTTAAAAAAAGAAAGAATACAAAGTTGGCTCTGTAGGGAATAGAGAGTAGATGTGGAAAGAGTTCAGGGATTGAGGATGGGGGGCTGAATATTATCAAAACATATGAAAGTCTGAAACAACAAAAAGTATCATTAAAATTTATTTTAAGATTGTTGATCTTTGTTGTAAGACCCCCGAGGTGGTGCACAACTCACAGAACACATATTGATGAAGAGAGTGATGCAATAGCAAGAGGTTTAATGATCCACGTACATGGGGTTGCTCATGCTTGCAGGTAGAGGCAACCCTGAACTCAAAAAAACACACAACTTTTAGTCTTTACAGAGGGCAGACTTCAGCAACAGGGTTAGCTGGCTTATTTTCATTGGTGGAACACAAGAAAAGGGATCTTTTCAGGTATTGGCTGGCCTGCTCAAGGGGCTGTTCTTGGCTGTTCTTAGTCACTTTCCTCATTCAGCCTTGGAAAATCACTGGGAAAGGGCTAAGTTGGCAAGTCCCTTAGAAGGGGGTAGGAACTGGGTGGTCGGGCAGGGTTAGGATGACATTTTGTGGTTATCGGGATTTACCACAGGGAGGGGTAGGGGCTTTTTCAGAGAACAGTTATCTTTGTTTTGTCTTATCTTAGCCTGGTCATTCTTTTGACTGACATCTTGATCACCAAAACTTTGTCATAACATTAGGCAACCTGATGTCAGATGTTGGTTTCTCAGGAAGGTCACAAGTTTGTCATATCACTAAGCATCTTGATGTTAGGTGTATTTCTCAAAACCATGTTTTTATAACTTTGTTTTTCACATCTATGAAACTTTATTTCTTCATCTTAAAATTGATTCTATTATTATCAATGTTTAAAAGATGACCAAGTTTCTTTATGGGAGTCTAGAAATATAAAATGAGGAAGATATGATCTGGAAAGGAATCCTCACCCCAAAGACTGCTTGAATCAAAAAATTTCAGCACGATTAATGATATTAGCAATGAACCATGCTTAAACCCAAATGTATAGGAGATTGGGGAAGTTTCATTGTTCTCTCAGACATTTTCTTTGAATCTTAAAGAATGCTATTAATTTTATTTACATTGAAGATATCCTAAAGTCCTGAATTTAACCTTATCTATTGTAATTCTATCAACTATACCCCCTCCACCATGATGTCTTATTAAATATTCTTAGAAGTCCTTTGATAATAATAGCAACAAACAGCACCCAAATTCTAAAGATGACTATTATAAGGTCAATGAAGCTGACTCTTCTTTGAAATGTACCCATTTACACATCAATGCCTAGAGTGTCTGCGACAGCTTTCTAAGCACTCTTAATATCCACATTGAAATACTGTAATATTCATAGTTCTAAACTACAACTCTGTTTCATTCTTACTCAGCCTGAAATTACTTTCTGCATGGACATAAGGGACTGAGTTTTACCTGAGTCATGGTCCCTGAATTATTAAGAACCTCCTTAAGTTTCCACAGGTCATTTGTGGTCAATAAATTGTATAATTTTTTGATTTTTTGTCCTTAAAGCTATAGGTGTTCCATATTTTAAGTATATATCTTATAAACAGTACATACCTTAATCTTGTCTCTATCATTCTGATCTTCATTGCCTTTGGCTTAAAGCCCATGGTGTTGTGTTTAATTTTCATCTGGAGCCACTGACATCGAAACACTCTCCTATGGATTTATGTTTCCTCCATCTTCCATTCTTCATTTTTTTTTGTTTTCTGGCCATTCAGACTGTATATTTTGATAATTACTTTCATGCCCATTTTTGACTTACAAATTATCCCTAATTTTTCTCTTGATTATTGCTATAAGGTGGTACACAATTTTAATATACTAATCACCTATCTTCAGTCTAAGTAAAAACATGTTTAAAGCTCATGACAGAGATATCAACCACATCTTCCCATTCCTCCCTATGTCCAGTGATAATGAAATCACACATTGATTCTAGGGTTTCACCTCAGTGATTAAGGGTCATACATCTGTATCTCTGAAAATCATTATTATGATTGGTGTATTAAAGTTAGCTCTATTTTAAAAATCTGGAAAACCACATTTTATATGTTTTAATGCCTTTAACATATCTTATATCCATTGTGTTTTTAAGCATGGTTTTCATCTAAATATAATTCTCTTCAATCCACTAGTGTGGTGATTTGACTAAGAATGGCCCCCATAAGTTCAAATATTTGAATGCTTGGCCAACACAGTATGGTACACTTTCAACTTCAGCTGAGGTTGCACCTTCTCCAATGACCTTCAATGGCCTCTCACAGTGCCAAGCCTCACCTGCTATCCATGACCACTTCATGTCTTCAAAACCAGTACCATGTGGGAGACTTACATATTACCAAATATGGCTGTAGCGTGAGGTACAACTTTGGCTATCTCTGGAACACAGCTTCCTTTTGTTCCCAGAAAACACTTCGCAGAAGGTTTTACCTCAGGAAACCTTCTTAATCACCATTCATTTCTTAGCTACAGCTAACCAGCACCAATTGTCTCTGTAGTCTCCTTCTCTTTTAAGTATAAAGCCAAAGACACATGGTTGAAGCTGCAGAGCTCTGCTGCTTGCAGGAGCTGGAACATCGCTCCATTGTTCTATTGCAGTATCACTAGCTTCCTCTTTTCCAGTTCCTTCACTGCCTAAGCTTGGCTGTCATGGGTCTTGTTCTGTATATTGACTTTGTATATTGAGATCTGCATGACTGTCTCCTGGGATTAAAGGTGTGTGCAACCATGCCTGGATTTAATCTTCTTCACCTAGAACTTGCTCTGTCTCAGGCTGGTCTTGAACTCAGAGATTTGCTTGGCTTTATCTCCTGGGATTGAAGGTATATATCAGCATGCCTGGATCTAATTTAGCTGGATAGGATCTTGCCACACAGTCTCCCTCCCTTAATTTGTTATCTCCTAGAACACAGAATTCAGGTTCATGTCACTTCCTGGTGCCCCTTAAATATTAGAATCATGCATTTTATATTTTTCCTTTCTAAGCTTGCTATACTTCTTCAAAATGTTTTTCATGAGATTTAACCAGAGAACAAAGTCTCTGCTGTGCTTTTTTGAGACTTCCTCTGTCAATGCAATTAATCTGAGTCTCTTCACCTTAGCCTCAGGCAGACTCTTCAGATAAGGACAAAAGGCACCCACAGTCTTTACCAAAATACTATAAAACCAGTCTCTAGGTCTCATACTGAAGTTCATTTCCATTGAAACCTCTTGGGCCAGATCTAAACAATTCATAGCATCCACAGCCACAAAGTCTCATATAGAAAATTATGCTGAAGTCATTGTTTACTTAGGTGTACAAAATTTCATTCCACTTAAAACTGAGTTTTCTGTAGACTTATATTTCTATCAGTTTTGGAACAAATGCTGACCATTCTGATGTTTTGTTATATTGAGTATCTGAATTCTGATAGGCAGGTGAATTCTTTACAAATCAACTTCATCATTTGAAGCAATTTTTTTTGTACTTACTAGGAAAGTTATTGCATAAACTTGTTTTTCCCTGAGGCTACTTTAAGATTATTGTGAAGACTGACTTTTCTGGGGTCTTAATAAATACTTAAGTTTTCAGAGACAATTCTATTTTGTTTCTGCTTAGATGATGACTTATCTTCTGTGAGTTTCTACACAGCACCACTTCCTGACAGCACTCCTATTCTGTGCCCAACCTATTTCCATAGAGTTTTAATGAATGATATTCATCAACAGACCAAGGCTAACTTCTCTGAAGGAAGTACTTTATATAACTATACTCTTCTAGTTTCCTGGCCTGAATTTTTTCCCCGTCTTATCCTATAAGCTTTATGAACTTCCTGAGATTTGAAAATTTCTTTACTTGTTCAAGTCTCATTCATTTCCTGAGTCTTAATAAGCCTTCATCCAGAAGTAAATGTTTCAAAGCAGAGGGAATCTCTATATAATAGCCTTCTTATTTTTTAACGTCTAGTCCCTTAATTCAAGCCAACTTCTCTGCTCTATGTCATAACTTCATCTTATACCAATGACTTAATAATGCTTATATACTGTCCAGCTAGGGAATTATGGTTCATTTAATTTGTATTTTCTTCTCTAATGCATCTAAAGTTTCTTGATTCTTGTTTTCTACTAGTTGCTAAATGTTTACATTTTTTTATCAGTTTTTAATTTGAGATGGATAAATCCAATTTTAAAATTCATGTTAAATATAATATGCCTGGTGCCACGGTACTGTCATGCTATACTATTAGTTCATAATTTAAAAAATTTATTTGACTTTTGAGAATTATGCATACAATATTTTTTCAATGTTCTATTGATTCTTTGTGAGTTCCACATTATGCATCCCAGTCCCACTTATCTCCCTGTATATGCCTTCTGCCCTTGCAACATTTTCCTCAAAAGAAAATACAAAAACAAACAAATAAAACCCACCATCACTACCACCACCACCAACAACAACATAAACCAAACCAAACAAAACAAAGCATAGAAAGTATTCATTGGAATGTACCATTGGTCTGTCTGATTCAAGGTCTCTGGCTTCTGCTACAACATCAATATTGAGTTCTCACTGGGAATCCTCCTGGTTATGCTACGGTTATCCTAGGTCATGGAGATTCTGCAGCTTTGAATAAGAACCACCCTTTTCATGAATTCTAACAGTTCACAAATGATTTTGTGATGGGCTAATTCAAAGCCCTTGACATGGGCCTGGGTGGTACCTGAGATGGCCATCATTAGGGTGATCTCTCCAGCACTGCCCATGCTAGCACACCCAGTGCTGCCACTGGCAGGAGGAAGAGTTATCTCTCACACTCTTATGACCTCACGCAGGCTCACCCACACACATGCCACCAGCCTCAGCTGCACAGTGCTGCCTAATCACAAAGTATGGGGCTACTCTCCCAACTGCAGGGGCTGGGGCAGTTCTCTTGCTCTCACACCCTCAGAGCTGCCTTACCCAAGCCTTTAACAGCTCTCCTGAGTTTTGCCACAGGAGAGAGGTCAGGTCAGGTCTCCGGAGTGCCACAGCCAGTAGGGGGAAGAGCTAGTTCTCTATACCCCTTGGACAAATAACTACATGATCCCGAAGGCTACCCAGACCAGGGACATCTTTAAAGTCTCTAAAGGTAATACAAATGAACCATGGATATCGACACCACAACTATGCTGTTTAATGGCCATGGACCCAGACATGTTTCTTGGCAGTAGCACAGGGTAAGAATTCACCACAGCCTCAGGTGACAGGGATGGTTACACACAACAATCTATTCTTCTCCACCTTAACATCTCCAGTTCCATCTCTTTTCATAATGCTTAAACTGTTCTGCTTCTCTTACTCTCCTACCTGTCCACCATATACCTGCATATTGTAGTGATTCCGGCTGTGGCAGACCACATGCCTGGCAGGCCTCTGGTTGACCTCCTTTGTCTGAGCCATGTGGTGTGGTGGCAGGTGGGCCTCTGCTTGTCTACAGACTACCCATGCCATGCAGAGGCCTGTATCCAATATTTTAATATAGTAAAACAGTCTGTATAATATCTTGCCAGTAATCCTTGCATTTAAGAGGTAACAGAAATAGGATTAGCCGTTCAAGTTCAACTTCAATTGTATAGGTAAACTTGAAGCAAACTTGTGCTCTTTCATATGCTGCCCCCTCCCAGACACACACACACACACACACACACACACACACACACACACACACACTCACACACACACACAGAGTGAGAGAAAGAGAGAGAGAGGAAACAAAAACTCACAAAATAAACAAATGAAATAAAACAATAAGAAAAAAAAACAAATAAAAAGGTTCTCTTAAGAATTCTTGTCTGAGATCCCTGCCTTTGCATATAGTATCAGAATATCTTTACTTTTAAAATATTGTAGTATTAGAATAAGATACATTTGCTAGAAGAAGTCTCCTGAGATCTCCCTGCAGGTATTATAATTAAAGTAGTTTTTACTGGGGTCAAAATGTCACTGTTTTAGCATTTTCTTGCTAAATTAGAAAGCGAAGATAAAGTATAAATGCCATGCTTTGTATAGTTGGTACACTGTCTCTCTGACTGACCGTTAAGTGGCAAATGCAGTAGTTTGAATGAGAATGGTCACCGTAAGTTCATGTTGGGTTCAGCCTCCCAAAATGGCAGTGTTGGTGACAGTGTCCTAAACAGAAGGACCTTGGTCAGACAAATGGAAGGAGTTTTACCGAGTAAAAAGCATCCAAAAGGTGGACTTCTGGTTAACAGGACCCATCCTTAATCTGTCACGCAGGTCAACTACCTCTGGCAAGGGCATCTAGTTTCTGGTTTATCTGAACAGCTTATATCAGCTAAAAGACTCTTTACCCCCAACCCCCACACACCTTGTCTCTCATATAAAATCTGCTTGTATTTCTGCCACTTTTATTTCTGACTATAAAGTGATCCACTTTGGTGATCTCACTGTGCCCTTATTTACATTCCATGCCGAAGGCTGGAAGTTGAACACTAGACTTTTTCAAAAGGACTCTGTCCTCCTAACCAAACTGAGGATTTGACCATGCTGGTTGTACATCATTGGCTTATGCTGGTTTCTGCCATCTACCTAAGTTCACCTCTCTGTTTCTTTCTTCCACTTAATTTACTCACTTGTCTCTCCTGGCCTACTTGGGTAAGTGTCTTCTTAGAGCTGTCTGCTTTATCTCTCATTGGCTGACTTGTAGCTTAATTCTGTTTGTCTCTCTGGATCCTGTTAGAAAAGTCACATGAGTTTGTCAGGCACCTCCTGGGCACCCAATCCCATTGACAAGGATTTCCTGTTAACAAAATCCTGGTCACCTCTCTAACAAATCATTATCTTTTGGGGATTGAGAATCTTGTAATTACTCCTCTCTGACCCACTTTCAGCTTGATCCTACATTCTCCAGCTTCGCCCTCTAATTGTTTCCATTAACTTTATTAAATGTCTTGAAATTAGTCTCTCAAAACTGTGGATGATTTTCAAATTCTGACAGATTGATAGTTCCTGACACCACACAAGCAAATGATAACAAAAAAACTTATCTCAATGATTTCTCTACCTTTCACTCTTATCCTTCCTCTGATCACTGGAATCAGCTTTACAGAGACTCAAATGTCTAGAGGGTATGCAAAATACTAAAATATTGTTACTTACTGTTCTACTCTATGGAAAAACTTGGTTTTAAAGATAAGATTTTTGCGTGCCCACACGAGATTGAGGCATGATTGTTTAAAAATTTCTGACAAAGACTGTGTCCTGGGTCAGACCTGACTCTATGACACTGAAAAGGCTAAGAGAACATTCCAGAATTAGACACATAAGTTTGAGAACAGCTACAATGTATACTATTATGAATAAAGGTGGCTAATGACTAAATATAAATGTTTACCACTATAAATACAACTCCCTCTTTTTCTTGGTTTTGTTTACTGAGTTAGAAGTTTTTGTTGAAACGTATAAACTTTCTTTCAGGATTTTTAAGTCCCATTAGGGTGTATTATTACGGTCATCATCATCATCATCATCATCATCATCATCATCATCATCATCATCATCATTAATCTGTAAAAGCCTTCTAGTTAAAGTTAGTTTTAAACTTGTAACAGAAGAGTTATAGATAATTTTAATTTGCTACTGCATATCATATATATATATAACTCAGATCCAACTCTTATGTAGGAAAATGGATTTTTTTTAATTAGACTATAGAGCCAACACCAGGACTCCAAGATACTTTGTTTTATTTTATTTTTCCCTAGACTAAGAGAGACTAGACCTCTTAGTTATTTTGGATAAAGATGGATTTTGTATGGTGGCTTTTATCCTAGGAGTAAAAATAGCAGTTGAGGACAAAACCATAAACCTTGTTTATAGAAAATAGGACTTATAAATAAAATGTTTGATGACTAATGTTTATATATATTTTTAACAGGAACTGACTTAAAGATGTATATTTAACCATTTACACATATGCTAACTTTGTTAAGCTCTAGTTATTTGAAGTAATTTAGTCATTTATATTTTGTAAAAATATAAAAGGATCAGGACACCAGTGGTACCATCTTGTGATACCTCAGCACACCTAACTTTTTGACCTCTAAGTAGATGGCCATTGAGAGTTCTTCTGAGGAAAGACTCCTCCAGTGTTCACAATGGACCTGGCTGCTTTTAGGCCATGGGCCCACAGCTATGAGGCATTTATCTGCCTGAAGAAACTGATGCTCCCATTGTGCTAATGCTCTGAAGGAGCTTGTGTGCACAGGAGGATATGAACATATCTGCTCTAAGGATTGTATAAGAGATTGTGATGGATCAGGATGCTCAATGTGCTACATCCTTGCCTGGACAACTAGAGATGAGAGTCCATGGTGAAATAATTTATTAACAAGTGACTCTCCTGCAGAATCTGAATGTTCTAGAAGCTTGACTGCTGAAGTGTTTTATTATTGGCTGAACATACAGTATCTCTTGACACTGAGCAACAGTGATAATATCTCCTGAGAGGAAGGTCTGTGTAAAAGGTATTATTTTACTAGGACATAAGGGAAAATCATGAAGATTGCAGCAGGCCACTGAGTCCTACCTTTAACAGATGTGAGAGCAACATTCCAAGAACCAGAGAATTGATGAAGCCAATAGTGCTTGTGAAAAAATATACTGTTAGTTGATAGTTCTTCACTGCCTTCAGGCTGACTTCATGTTTATGTTATAGTTAACAGAGACAGTGATATATCAGATGACATTCTTAGTCTATCACCAGGCACACCCTTACCTCTGCTGAGTAATTCAGTTCACAGACAAATGGTGTCAAGCCTCTTCACAGTCAAGCTGTCACCCAGTATTATACCCTGAAAAAGAAATCATGGAGGAAAGATTTTGCTTCTTATTGTTTATATTAAGCATGCTATACCTTCTGTTGAATACCTCTTGCAAAATGGAAACTTCACAGAAATGTGAGGGTGGTGAAATTGCTGCTTTAGCATAATGCTTTGTTAAATATGACTAGCTATCAGAATTACACAACAGTCTATGATTTGGTCGAGAATGGTTCCATGAATATAATTAACGTGCTATAGCGTCCTAAAATGTTTTACATTGTCTGCAGGAAGTCTGTTAAGATATTTCATGTGTGGGTCATAGATAATACAGACAATGAATATATATAATTATTATTGTTGTGACCAGAGAAGGATAAATTATTCTCAACTATACAGTGCCTGGTCATAAATGGTAGGCAGTGAAAGAACGGGCTACTACTGCATAAAAGCAATTGGCTTTCTTCAGAACAACAGAAAATGCTTAGCAAACATGAGATAGATCTTAAGCCTAAAGAATGTGCTGAGTTGTATAGTACAATAGCTCATGTCATTGTTTCTGATGATGAAGCTCAAAGACCTTTGAAGTGTATGTTTGGAATTCTCAGTGGATGCTGACTTCTGATGTTTGATTGAGTGAAAGCTTGTCTGCACAGCAAAGCATGTGATCAGCAGGAACCATAAAAAGTTTCTGGAGTTCCAGAAAAGAGTAGGCTCAACAGAGAACAGC
The DNA here is from genome assembly GCF_011064425.1 of Rattus rattus. Classification (NCBI taxonomy): domain Eukaryota; kingdom Metazoa; phylum Chordata; class Mammalia; order Rodentia; family Muridae; genus Rattus; species Rattus rattus. Next base: position 132,150,481 of record NC_046156.1, read on the forward strand.
TGTAGCCAAAGTTATTTGGTGGATGATGCTTCTTTATTGAGAGAGACTTCAAATATCATTCTGATCTCCTTAATAAGCTAATTGCTTCTCTTTAGTAGAAAGCCAATGGCAAACAATGACATGCCTCAAACATGTTATGTATCATGTCAAACCTGACTTTGATCAATGCTTCTTTGGGTAATACAGCATATGAAGATCTGTTTCACAGTCACACAGAAAGGGTGCAGAAGGGCTAAGTCTACATGATTCCTTCCACCTGACTTGTTAGCTCTGCAGTGGCTTTTCAGTTGCTTCCATCTGACATTTGAATATAATACCAGGCATACATTTTAAATTGAACATGTATGTAAGAAGCCAGCCACTGCGTTATGTTTAATCATTAACATTTTTATGGATTAGTAGAACTATTCACATTTTTCTCTTTGAATTACAAAATAAAACAATTGATACAAAAGATAAGGAAAACAAACTCGAAATGTCTCTGTGGACTATATTTATAATAAAATTTAAGGCTCAAATGTAACAAGGATAAATCATGCTTTTATAAATTTTATAAAATCCTGGTTCTATAGAATCTACTAACTTTTGTAAACTTGTCTTAGTCAGGCTTTCTATTCCTGCATACATCATGACCAAGAAGCAAGTTGGGCAGGGAAGGGTTTATTCACCTTACACTTCCACATTGTTATTCATCCACAAAGGAAGTCAGAACAGGAACTCACACAGAGTAGGAACTTGGAGGAAGGAGGTGGTGCAGAGGCCATGGAGGGATGTTACTTACTGGCTTGCATCTCCTAGGTTGCTCAGCTTGCTTTCTTATAGAATGCAAGACCACCAGCCCAAGGATGAAACCACCTACAGTGGGCTGGGCCCTGCCCGCCTTGATCAATAACTGAGAAAGTGCCTTACAGCAGGATCTCATGGAAGGATTTCCTCAAGGAAGACTCCATTCTCTGTTTTAACTCCAGCCACTGTCTAGTGACATACAACCAGCCAGTACAAAACTTCTAAAGAGAATTAAGACATGCAAGCTAATGGCTAGTCAACTTATAAATGTTCAAATACTTTAATGTGTTTAATAATGTTTATAGTCACAGTAAGTAAAAATATAATTAATTTTCAGGGTCAATTAGAGGGAGAGACCAATTTATATCTCTAGCAATTTGTATATGTTGTAAAGATTAAGCCTAAAGCAAGTAAATAAACATAAGTTGAATGTAAACTTAAAATTTACTTGATGTAAAATAATATTAAAAATGAGATATATTAAAGAAATTAAGAGACTTTGTCACCTGCTGTCTACCCAATACCCTCTGTAAGCTCACACACTCACATGCACACACACACACACACACACATACACACACACACACAAATATAAGCATACAAACACATACATTTTTGCCCACTCGACCTTTTCTCCTTTAATTCAGGAAATTAAAGGACATGTTTTGTTTTGTTTTGAATTTGGTGTCTATCAAATCTTACTGTGTCTATGACTTTTGTGTCAATTTCAATTTCGGTAACCTTTAATATATATTTAAAATGTTCAATGCAGGGTAGTTGAGAATCCAAATGACCTCATTTGTATATTATTCTTTGTGACAAGATTTTATGACATCTAATTTATGTTGTTAATATCACTTTAAAGGCAATTGGTATGTCTCAATTTCTAAAGTTATTTTCTTTCACTATTTGGTAATAAGAAAAAAAACTCTGATAAAAATATACTCTTACTGATGCCCTGTAGTCAAGAAAGCAGGAGAGACTGAGAATACCTTCTCTATATTTAGATTTCCTCTACTTTCTTCTAGCTTGGCCTCCTTAGAATAACAGAAGGGTTTGGAATATTGCATAACATCCCAAAGAATAAGTTTTTATTTGATGAATTCAATGACAGAGTAATGACTGGGTCAACTTGGTATTGTTTGGAATTCTCCAGAAGTTCATATTGAATCCAAAACAATCCTTGGATGCTTTGGATGCTTATCTTCTTGATATTCCCTCTAGGGATGAACTAGGTTATGTTTGGTTCATTTATTGCCTCCAGAAAAAAAAAATCTACCAGAGAAAAACTGCTGATTCTGCAAAAGGTTTTCTTAGAAGGAAGATGTGTTCCTCCTTACACAGCTAGAACTCATTTACCTTTCTTCAAGCTGGAAACTTGTTAGTTTACCTCATACTGAGATAGCCATTAAGCCTCAACCAAAATCCATTTATCAATTTCTAAGTTGCTGGAAGCTCTTGATTTGCCCTGAAAAATCACTTTTAGAAAAAGTTTCAAAGTTTGAGAATTTGGACAGTCTTTATCACAAGTTTCAAAGTCAAACTTTGGGCTTTCATCAGAATTGTAGAATAAAAATGTAGAAATTGGTTTGCTGCTAGATAGCAACTTTTTAGATGTGTACATAATGATAAGTGTACATAATGCTGCAATCACATTGGTATCTCCCAACCAATAAAGTCTTTAATTTTGTAATTCTTAAAAATCATTCTGCACACTTCCTTACTGAGTCTTAACAGCAGTCCTAGGAGCCAAATGTGATGACTAGTCTTCACTGTGTACGTGATGGGTTTTAGAATCACTTGTGATGGACAGGCAGGATGGTTCTGTGGTTGAAAGCTCTTGCTGCTCATACAGAAGACCCATTTTTAATTCCCAACATCCACATAATAGCTCACATATAACTCCAGTTACAGGGGATTCAATGTCTCTTCTAACCACCATTGCATCAGGCATACATGTAAACATACATATACACTACAGATAAAAGCACTATCACATAATATATAAATAAATAAATCTTAAATTACCGGGAGACATACCTCTGGGGCCTATCTATGAGGGGGTTTCAGAATTTTTAAGTGAGGGAAGAAAAAACTCTGAATATGATCATCACCTGTTTTAGGTTGATTTAATTCCAATCCAGGGCAGGGCAGATTCTACCCTGCCTTTGACCATTTAGTTCCCAGATAAAAGACACACCCAACCTTCATATTTACAGTAATCCTTAATCAGCATAAAAAATGGATAGATATCTATCCTCTATACTATTATGACTGTTTTCTAGCCAATAATCCCATTACTTAACTTACCATGTTTCAATTGAGATCCTCTTAATTCTAATTAGCCAAACCACATGGCCCTTATATCGTGACTTACCTAAGCCATGGTGGCTTCCTCCTTTATTCTTTCTTCTCTCTTTCATGATTCTCCTCTGACCCAAAGCCTAGAAATACTAAACCCAGCCTGTCTCTTCTGCTCAGCCATTGGCTGTCACTTAGTCACCAATTTGAAATAACTTGGGAGAAAGTTCACATACTGTCAATTGTGTCTACCTGTAGACTCATCTTCAACCAGGCCTTAGAGGCCTCCACTTAGCATTACAATAGCCTTTTATGGACTACATAAAAAGCAAAAACAGTGTATTGAACTGAGCCTCGTCATTAATTTCTCTGGTTCCTGATTGTGATACAATATGACCAGCTCCTTCCAGGCTCTACCTACCATACCTTCCTCATCAGGATGGACTGTAACCCATTGAAACAAAAGGCAAAATGAACCCACTCTTACTTAAGTTGCTTCTGCCATGTATTTTGTCACACCAACAGCAACAACAACAAAAAAGGAAGAGAAGAACTGAAGAGAAATAAGACAATTTGTTGAGTAAAAGAATATGTTGGGTTGGTCCCCAGCTCAGAAAAAAAAAAAAAAAAAAAAAAAAAAAAAAAGAATAGTGTTATGGTGACTAAGAATAAAACAACTAGTCAGATTATGACAATATTGGTAGGTAATATAAAGGAAAGACTCCATAATCCTTGTGTTGTTATGTATATGTAACCTGAGTAGTAACAAGCTTGAAGTTCTATTCGTATTTCTAAAGGGTACATTAACCCTGATTACCTGTGAGCCCATACTGTTTTTGTACCATTTCTCAGAGTCTCCTAAGTGCTTTCTATGAAAAAGTTAAAGGGGTTTTAGCAATAGAGTCTTTGTTGATGTATTTATTCTATTGTTTTAAACAATTTCTGTTTGTAGTGGGTAAATTGAAATAAAGCCATGCTTGGTCTGGCTAGACTCTAGAACCAGCAGCCACCTTCCTATTCCTTCCAGTCAACACCTTTCCCACAAATGCTGACTTTGCCTCTCCAGAGCTCAAAGATCACTCTTTCACCAGCTAACCAGCCTGCAGCCAGCTCTGCCAGTGTTGCCCTGGTCTGGCTCAAATCATCAGTCAGCTTTTTTTTTTTTTTTTCCTGAGAATGCAGCATGTTCCTCCTTGCCTGTTCTTCCTGCTGTACTTCTTTCTCTTCCAACCCACTTTAATGCTGAGAATGGAAAACAACAGACACCTTTATATTTTAAATCTGACCAGATAACTCAAAGGCTGGGTGAAGAATATCCTGCCCCATCTTTCTCAGACTCTGCAGGATGTGGAAGCCGCAAATTACGTGTGCTCTAAGAAACTTACGTGTCTCAACTTCTTATCCCTCAGTCTGGTCCCACTCCTAATCCTCTCCCCTTCTCTTCCTGTCCTGCCCAGAAACACCACCTTCATATCATTCCCCCAAAATTAGATTCTGATGTCTTTATTAGCCAATCAACACTTAAGGAAATAATTAGGAAAAGAATCAGGGAAGCTCTCCCTACATCTGTTCATCACTCAGTTCTTCAAGTGTTCTTCAATTCCATGTCCTTCTTTTGTCCTGGTTGCTAGGTAAAATATATCTTCATACTAAATACAGCATTATATTTGATTTGTTTTCTAAATATAAATCATTTCAATTATCCTTGAAAAGTTTCACTTGTCCTTTTAGGCTTGGAAAATGCTTTGCTATAAAACACAATAAAATTGGGAAATGTCTTTCTAAATATTCAAATAATAGTTTAATTAGTTTTACCCTACAGAGAGAATTATATATTTTCAAATAAAAGACCCATGATATGTGGGGTATCTGCCCTCATATCAGTCAGTGGTGTCTTGAGAACTTCTCAAACAATACCAACTATTGATTGTCATTGGTCTGATAAAACTCTATTGGTGACGGCATGGAGAAATGAAATTGGTACTGACAAGGAAACTTTCTCCATGCTGAAAAACTTTCATAGTAACAGAAGGTGATATTTAGGTTCCTGGGAGGGGCAAAGTTATCAAAAATTTATCCATTTCTGGCCCCTATAATGGTAACTGTCAGCACAGCAAGGTATGCTCAAGGATGCATTATTGGCATAAATATTGTGGATGTTGTTTTAGTTAGGTACTCTGAAGAGACACCATGATCACAGCAACTCTTATAAAAGACAATATTTAATTGGAGCTGGCTAACAGGTTCTGAGGTTTCATCCATTATCATCATGGCAGAAAGCATGGCAGCATCTAGACCACTCTGTGGGCCAGGCATATTCAAACCACTACAGGTGCAATCACTTAGTTTTTTTTTTTTTTTTTTTTTTTGACTGAAGTTAAGGCACACTCCACTAAAAGAAATATATGTGTCATACTATAAATATGGCCAGAAACTTATGGTTTGGCCTCAATTGAATTTAACTACTATTACTTCTTAAATGTATATAGCTTCAAATTGCCCTCTACGTTTCTTTCGCCCCACCCACTGCTACAGTGGCTTTCATATATCTTCATAGAACTTTCTTTGGACAGTGGCTGATGGTCATGCAACTCACAACTGATCAGAGTACAGAGAAGAAGTACCCATGAAGTGTTCAGTTACAAGTGAACTATCTATATTAAATCCTGTATGTTACTTTACCACTACTATGATAAAACAACTTGTCCAATACAAGTTATATTAAGAAGGGTTTGTTTTTGTTTTACATTTCCAAAGGGATAGGATTCTATTATCATGATGAGAGAGGAATAATTGCAGTCAGCTAGGCATGGCACTGGAGCAGCAGCTGAGAGCTCATATCTTGACCCACAAGCAGTTAACTCCTGAACCACTTCAACATGCCCTAATTGCTCTTTTGACATAGCAGAACTGACATTACTTACTGCCTTACTTACTTGTTACATAGTCACCTAACTATTTTCTTCATGAAATACCAGGATCATGGCAATTTATAAAGAAAAGCAGGTTAGAGCTCATGACTATCCTAATAAGAATTATGGCAGAAGACAGCCAAACCTGGCACTGGAACAGTAGCTGAGAGCTCATATCATGATTCACAAACAGGAAGCAGAGAGCACACTGGGAATGGCAGACGATTTTTAAAGCCTCAAAGTCTGCCCTTAGTGACACACCACTTCCCACAAGACTGTAACCCGTGATACTTCACAAAGAGTCACCAACTAGGCAACAAATATTCAAATGGTCAAAACTTATCTGAGACAAATCAGATCCCTTGCCACCTAAACCTCAGGGACCTTTGCTGAAGAGAACACAGAAAGAGTCTAAGAGGTGGAGTTGGGGAGTGAAACACCAGAGTGAAACAGTATTTTCTAGACATGAGAAGATCACTAATGTCATAAATACAAAACAGCTTCAATTGCCTGCACAAGACTTAAATAGCATCAAGGAAGTCAATATTTTAGCATGGAAAAGAAGGGCCTCCTGAACTTCTTCCATTGACTGATAAAGAATTGATACTTGATGTTTTCTTATAAAGGGATACCTAGTTTTCTTTAAGACCCATGGTACATATAACATGTTTTATTGTGTGATTTCTCCAGAGACTAATGCCAACTTTATAATAATAATGATGATACTATCTAGTTCCTTCAGCCTTTGGATCAATATGTAGAATTCCATCTCCAGCACCATGTCTGTCTGCACAGTATCATATTTTCCAACATGATAATGGACTGAAACTATAAGCCAGTCTCAACTAAATATTTTCTTTTTAGAAGAGTTGCCCCTTTTGGTCTCCATTTGTGCTCAGAGCTGGGGCTGTTCAATAGCCCTTGGACATGAAACCTGCCTTCAGAGAACTAGTCTGACAGGAGTGCTCTCACTTCTAAGCTCACAGCCCACAGGGGGCCCCACTTTCTCTTCATTGACAATCCAAGGAGAGATGCTCGGAGTTCACAGGGCATGGAAGCCTAGGACAGGAACCATCCAGTCACCATCTGTGCCAGAGCTGGGGCTGTCCCAAAGTTCTTGAACACAAAACCTTCCAGTAAAGAAGTGGTCTGCCAGAAGAGCCTTCACTCCTAAAATCACAGGCTCACAGGCTCACAGGCCCACAGGAAGGACATGTTCCAGTCAGAGACAGCAACACTAACTAACATCTGAGATAACCAGATGGCAAGAGGCAAGCACAAGAACCTAAGCAACAGAAACAAAGACTACTTGGCATCATCAGAACCCAGTTATCCCACCATAGCAAATACTGGATATTCCAAAATACCGGAGAAGCAAGATTTGGATGTAAAAATCACATCTCACGATGATAGAAGAATTTAAGAAGAACAAAAATAACTCCCTTAAAGAAATACTAGATGTTCCTACACCCAAATTCCATGAAGGACAGAGCTGAACTCCCAGAAGTGCTGACAATCAGGAGATCTCAGGGGAGACTGCTACTTCTGCTCACATTCCTGGCCCAAGAGGAAGCTGCATAGTAGCCTCTGGATACAGGAATATAGGAGCAGTCAGTGGCAGAAAACAGCAGGTTCCTGTGCCCATACCTGAACTGAACTGGTCTCACAGCTCCCTGTATCCAAATCCTCTTGGGAGAGAGAGCTGGACCCTCTGAAGTGCAGACAATCCTAAGAACTCAGAGTAGACAACTACTTTCTGCCCACATACTTGACCCAAGAGGAAACTGCCCTAGTGCCATCTGTGCTCTCTCTGTCACAGAAACCCAGGGAGCAGTCAGGGGCAGGATACTCAGGTTTCTACCAGCCAAGAGATGAAAGCCAATCATAAGGAGTTCCTGGGCTTACACCTGAGAACAGAGGAAAGACCAACCTCTGCCCCCAAGCTGCCTGGAGGTTTCAGTTCATACAAACTCCTGGAGCACCCCTTTCCCAAAAATCCATGGAAAGAGAGAATAGGTCTATAGGAATGCTGACACAGAGGCGTACAGGAGGGTCAAGCCACTGTCAGAAATAGCAAAACAAGCTAACACCAGAGATAACCTGATGGCCAGAGGCAAGTTCAGGAACCTAAGCAACAGAAACCAAGACTACTTGGCACTATCAGAGCCCAGTTCTCCCACCAATACAAATGATGGATATCCAAACACACCAGAAAAGCAAGATTTGGACTTAAAATCACTTAAAATTATGATGATGATAGAGGGCTTTAAGACAGACATAAATAACCCCCTTAAAGAAACACAGGACAACACAGGTATACAAGTAAAAGGCCTTAAACACAAAAATCCCTTAAAGAATTAGAGGAAAACACAGCCAAACAGGTGAAGGAATTAAACAAAACCATCCAGGATCTAAAAATGGACATAGAAATAATTTTAAAAAAGCACAAAGGACACCATCTTAGAGATAAAAAAAACCTAGAAAAGTGATCAGGAGTCATAGATGCAAGCATCATGAACAGAATACAAGAGATAGAAGAGAGAATCTCAGGGGCAGAAGATACCATAGAAAACATCAACACAACCATCAAAGATAACGTAAAATGACAAAAGGTCCTAACCCAAAACATCTGAAAAATCCAGGACACAATGAGAAGATCAAACCTAAGGTTAATAGGTATAGAAGAGAGTGAAGACTCCCAACTTAAAGGACCAGTAAATATCTTCAACAAAAATTATAGAAGAAAACTTCCATAACCTGAAGAAAGAGATGCCCATAAACATACAAGAAGCCTACAGAACTCCAAATAGATTGGACCAGAAAAGAAATTCCTCCTGTCACATAATAGTCAAAACACAAAACACACAAAATAAAGAGAGAATATTAAAAACAGTAAGGGAAAAGGGTCAAGTAACACACAAAGGCAGACCTATCAGAATTACACCAGACTTTTCACCAGAAACTATGAAACTCAGAAGACCCAGGGCATGTCATACAGACCCTAAGAGAACACAAATGCCAGCCCAGGCTACTATATCCAGCAAAGCTCTCAATTAACATAAATGGAGAAACCAAGATATTTCATGACAAAACCGAAATTTACACAATATCTTTCTACAAATCCAGCCATACAAAGGATAATAAATGGGAAACTCCAACACAAGGAGGGAAACTACACCCTAGAAAAGATGAAAAAGTAATCCCCTTGCAACAAAACCAAATGAAGAGAGGTACACAAACATAATACTACCTCTAACAACAAAAAAAGAAAAAAGAAACAGCAATCACTATTCCTTAATATCTCTTAATATCAATGGACTCAATTCCCCCCCCAAAAAAGACATAGATTAACAAACTAGATAAGTAAAGAGGACCCAGCATTTTGCTGCATACAGGAATCACACCTCAAAGACAAAGAGAGACACTACCTCAAAGTAAATGGCTGGAAAACAACTTTCCAACCAAATGGTCCAAAGAATAACCCTTCTAATATAGATAAAATCGACTTTCAACCAAAAGTCATTAAAAAAGTTAAGGAAGGACACCTCATATTCATCAAAGGAAAATCCCACCAAGATGAACTCTCAATCCTAAATATCTATACTCAGAATGCAAAGGCACCTACATTCATAAAAGAAACCTTACTAAATCTCAAACTCAAAACACATATTGTGTTTCAACACCCCATTATCATCAAAGAACAGATCACGGAAACAGATATTAAGCAAAGGCATAGAAAATCCATTGGAAGTTATCAGCCAAATGGATTTAATAGATATTTACAGAACATTTCATCCTAAAAACCAAACAATATATTTTGTTCTCCGGCACCTCAAAGGGTACCTTATTCAAAATTGACCATATAATCAGATACAAAACATGCTACAACAAATAAAGAAGACTGAACTAATCATACGCATCCTATCAGATAATCATGGACTAAGTCTGGTCTTCAGTAACAACAAAACAACAGGAAGCCCACAAACATATGGAAGCTGAACACAGCTCTACTCAATGACTAATTGGTTAAGGAAGAAATAAAAAATGAAATTAAAGATTTTTTAGAATTTAATGAAAATGAAGGCACTACATAACAAAACTTATGGGATACAATGATAGCAGTGCAAAGAGGAAACCTCATAGCCTGAGTGCCCAAAAAGTAAATTAGAGAGAGCATTAGATATTAACAGCTTCACAGCTTAATCTGTGAAAGCTCTAGGAAAAGAAGCAAATTCACAATAAGAGGAGTAAATTGCAGAAAATAATCAAACTCAGGGCTGAAATCAACCAGGTTGAAATAAAAACAATTATACAAAGAATCAACAAAACCAGGAGCTGGTTCTTTGAAAAATCAAGAACATATATAAACCCTTAGCCACACTATCCAGAGGGCACAGAGTTGGTATCCAAATTAATAAAATCAGAAACTAAAAGGGGCACATGATAGCAGAAACTGAGGAAATTAAAAAAAAAATCAGCTCTTACTACAAAAACCTATACTCAACAAAACTGGAAAACCTGGATGAAACGGACAATTTTTTGAACAGATATCAGGTACCAAAGTTAAATTAGGAACATATAAACTATCTAAACATTCCCATAACCCCTAAAGAAATAGAAGCAGTCATTGAAAGTCTCCCAACTAAAAAAAAAACCTAGAACCCAATGGATTTGTTATAGAATTCTATCAGACCTTCAAAGAAGACCTAAGACTAGTACTTTTCAAAAATTCCACAAAATAGAAACAGAAGGAATACTAGCCAATTCCTTCCTTGAAGCCACAATTATGCTTACACATAAGACCCAAAACAGATAGAGAACTTCAGACCAATTTCCCTCATGAATATCAATGCAAAAATACTCAATAAAATTCTTGCAACCCTAATCAAAAAACACACCAAAATGATCATTCACAATGATCAAGTAGGGTTCACACCATAGATGCAAAGATGGTTCAATATAAGGAAATCCATCAACATAATCTACTATGTAAACAAACTCAAAGACAAAAACCACATGATAATCTCATTAGATGTTGAGAAAGCATTTGACAAAATCCAACATCCCTTCATGATAAAAGTTTTGGAAAGATCAGGAAATTCAAGGCCCATACCTAAACACAGTAAAAGCAATATACAGCAAACCAGAAGGCAACATCAAACTAAGTGGAGAAAAATTGAAGCAATCCCACTAAAATCAGAGAATAGACAAGAATGCCCACTCTCTTCCTGTCTATTCAATATGATACTTGAAGACCTAAGCAGAGCATTAGACAACAAAAAGAGGTCAAAAGATTACAATTCGAAAAGGAAGAAGTCAAAATATCATATTTGCACGTGATATGGTAGTATACTTAAGTAACCCCAAAAAGTCCACCAGAGAACTCCTACAGCTGATTAAACAACTTCAGCAAAGTGTCTTGATATAAAATTAACTAAAACAAATCAGTAGCCTTCCTCTACTCAAAGAATAAACAGTCTGAGAAAGAAATTAGGGAAATGAGGCCCTTCATCATAGCCACAAATAATGAAAAGTACCTAGGTGTGACTAACTAAGCAAGTGAAAGATCTATATGACAATAACTTCAAGTCTCTGAAGAAAGAATCAAAGAAGATCTCAGAAGATGGAAAGATCTCCCATGCTCATGGATTGGCAGGATTAATGTAGTAATAATGGCAATCTTGCTGAAAGAAATCTATAGATTCAAGACAATCCCCATCAAAATTCCATCTCAATTCTTCATAGAATTAGAAAGAACAATTTGCAAATTCATTTGAAAAACAAAAAACCTAGGATAGTGAAAATTATTCTCAACAATAAAAGAACTTCTGGGGGAATTGCCATACCTGAATTCAAGCTGTATTACAGAGCAATAGTGATAAAAACTGTATGTCATTGGTACAGAGACAAATAGGTAGATCAATGAAAGAGAATTGAAGACCCAGAAATGAGCCCACACACCTATGGTCACTTGATCTTTGACAAAGGAGCTAAAACCATCCAGTGGAAAAAAGAGGGCATTTTCAAAAATGATGCTGGTTCAACTTGAGGTCAATATGTAGAGGAATTCAAATGTACTGATTCTTATCTCCTTGTACAAAACTCAAGGCCAAGTGGACCAAAGACCTCCACATAAAATTAGATATACTGAAACTAATAGAAGAGAAAGTGGGGAAGCGCCTCGAACACATAAGCACGGGGGAAATTTTCCTGAACAGAACACCAGTGGCTTATCCTCTAAAATCAAGAGCACCTCAAGAAATATTCAACATCCTCAGTCATCAGGAAAATGCAAATGAAAACAACATTGCTATATCACTTCACATCAGTCAAAATGGCTAAGATCCAAAACTTAGGTGACAGTAGATTCTGGTGAGGATGTTGAGAAATAGGAACATTTCTCCAGTTTTGGTGGGATTGCAAGCTGGTACAACTACTCTGGAAATCATTCTGGCAATTCCTCAGATAATTAGACATAATACTACATGAGGACCCAGCTATTTGCTCCAATATATAACAAGAACACATGGTTCACTATGTTCATAGCAGCCTTACTTATAATAGTCAGAAGCTGGAAAGAACCCAGATGTCCTTCAACATAGGAATGGATACAAAAATATGTGATACATTTACACAATGGAGTACTACTCAGCTATTAAAATCAATGACTATATGAAATTCTTAGACAAACTGATGGAACTAGAAAATATCATCCTGAGTATGTTAACCCAGTCACAAAAGAACACACATGGTATGTACTCACTGATATGTGGATATTAACCCCAAAACTTGGAAAATCTAAGAAAAAAAAAATCTCAGATCATATGAAGCCCAAGAAGAAGGAAAACCAAAATATAGATACTTCATTCCTTCTTAGAAGGGAGAACAAACTACCCACAGGGAAAAATCCAGGGGCAAAGAGTGGAGCAGGGACTGAAGGTCATCTAGAGACTGCCACACCTCTGGATCCATCCCACATGCAGCCACCAAACCCAGTCACTTTTGCTGATGCCAAGAAGTGCTTGCTGACAGGAGCCAGATATCGGTGTCTCCTGAGAGGCTCTGCCAGAGTCCTACTGATACAGACGAAGATGGTTACAGCTAACCATTGTACTGAACAAGGGGATTCCAATGGAGCTGTTACAGACTGAAGGAGCTGAAAAAGATTGCAACACCATAGAAGGAACAATAATATCAACCAACCAGACCCCACCCGAGCTTCCAGGCACTAAACCACTAGCCAATGAGTACACATGGAGGGACTCATGACTCCAGCTACATATGCAGCAGAGCACAACATTGTCCAGCATCAATAGAAAGAAAAGCCCTTGGTCCTGTGAAGGCTCCTTTCTTCAATGTGGGTTCATTTCACGATGTGGAGGTTTGAGTTGGCGTGTGCCAGTGGGAGCATCCTCATAGAGGCAGGGGGAAGCAGGAGGAGGTATGGGGGAGGGGGGAAGTGGATAACATTTGAAATGCAAAATACTAAGAAAACTAAAATTAAAAAATAATGATTATAGTACTCCTTTTGCATGGACAGAAAATAAAAATATGTTTTCAGTTTACTATCATTAAGTTTTCCTAAAAATTAGAGGTTGCCTTAAATTTTTATACACATACATACATATAAATAGACACAAATACATACATATATATGTATACATATATATATATATATATATATGGATGACACACTCAGTGTGCAACAAATTTCCTTTACTAGATGCATAAAATTCAAAGTGTGCATCAACAACTTTAAATATCTTCTAATAATGCAGGAAAGGTTACATCAGAACAAATGGCTTGGTTACTACCAATATATGCTAACGATATTAAGAACTTATTGAAAAGAGAAACAAGCTATCCTAAACAGGCTGAAGTATAGCAATAAACAAGCAAGAATTTATTGAGGGTCAGTGTAAAAATGCAACAAACAAATTGTTTGCGATTATGCTGTCCCTCCTTAGTAGGTCTGTCTTTTTCCCATCAGACTAAGTCTCTGTCTCTCTGTCTCTCCTATAAATGTACCTATCATGAGATTTCTTGGGGCATCCTCTAGAACCTGGAGATAGCTCTGTCTCTCACAGTAGACAGTGGCAAAGATGTACTCTTAGTTTTAACAACACTGGACATTCCGTTCCCATGTTGCATCTTTCCAGAAGAGTAAATTATTGGGTCATCTTGGATCCTTTCTCATCAAGCACAGTCAGTAATGCCCAGCAGCATGTTAATGAATGTTCATCTAAGAACAAAACCCTCAAAGGTTTAGTTGAGCAATAAACTATCTGTTTAATAAAAACAACGAAAACAAAAAAAAACCAAAACAACAACAAAAAAAACAGAACAAAACAAAAACAAAAACAAACAAAACAAAACATTTTTTGTGTGTGTCTCTGAATGCCTAGTAGCTATAGCAATCTTCCATAAAGCCAGATAACAGTACTTTTCACTTATGTACCTACTGGGACATAATTCCTGATACAGAGAAATTTCAGATAAGTCATTAGTAAGCTGCCCATATTCTGTTTGCAGTGCAGTCCTCCTTGTGTTCAACAGCTATTATCTTTTAGACATTTTAGAGACAATAGAATAAAAATGGAATGAGTAAGACCTCAGGAAACACTTAGAAGCATAACCTTTAAAAATTACTGTAAACTTTTGTTTTTCCTGACCTTTGGAAGTATTCAGCACTAACATTCTACAGTATGTTTTGTTCTTAGTGTTTAGAAACAGTCTTGTGTTATACAACAGGTTAGCCTTAAATTCAAGGGAACCCTCCTGTTTTAAACTGAATGCTGAGATTACGGATATGAGCCACTCCTAGCTAAATTCCAAAGATTTGATTAACCTAAATACTGTCTCAAAATCTTATTTTACATTTTCCTTTTACCTTCAAAACAGGCAATTTACTTTTCACTCAAATTGTCTATTTTGCTATTAAGTTCTCTTTAGGACAAACTTCTCTCTTTCTCTGCCTCTCTCTCTCTCTCATCTATTCATCTGTCTATCTGCTTATCTATGTATCTATCTATATATCTATCTTGAAGTTCAGTAGGTAATTTTTTCTCTTATACTTGGATCAGAATAAACTCTTATTGGATGCAGCACACTCATGACTCCCTGCCACCTCTCTTTCTTTTCTTCTTCTTTTCTTCCTGAAGACAGAGTTTATCTATATATACCAGGGTGCCCTCTCTTTCCTGCACGCTGAGGTTATAGTGTGCACCAGCAATCATGGCTTTTCAAGGTGTAATCCCTGGACAATTAGTGTATTTATCACCTAAGAATTTGTTAGCAATATAAGATTAAAAGAACCTACACCTCCCAATTCATCAGAACCAAAGGAGGAGCTTAATTTGAGTGTGATGAACAACTTTAATGTGAGAACCAATGAATTTGATTCTAGCAGAGCTGCCCTCTGGTCTTTGAAGATAGGCAAATATGGGAGATAGCTCTCCTTTGTTGCTCTGTAAAATGCATATTTATTTGAAAGAGGGCATTGCATTCCCATGAATGTGGCCTAAACTCGCTTGGGCAATATGCATTGATTTTAAAATCCTGATAGAAAAGCCATCCCTATTCTTAGGCAGTACACTCTCTAGTCATGGACAACTCTGAATTGAATACACATGTGATAACATATTTCCCCATGTGCCTTTTTATTTATGATATCATAGATAATGGTTCACTAGTAATTATAAAAGTGAAAAATTCCTGTGAAGAAAGGGACCTCATATAACCCCAGGTTTTCCTTACTATTCTCAAAGCAGAACCATTGACTCTCTCTAACAGAGACTTCAGGTGTTGAAAAGCTAATTCACAGCTCCCCAGCTGTCTACTTGTGGGGACAGCTTTCTTCTGCTGCAGGCAGTAATTGCTTGACTGCTAGCCTAAATTGCCCTAGAGAAAAAAGCATAGCTGAGCTTGCTTTTTATCCTGTGGATTTAGACTGGTACCTAGACTGCCTCACAAAGAAGGACCAGGTCTTACGCAGTTTTGCTGTATGAAATTCATGCTGCCTTCTAGTTAAGACAGGTGGAACAAAATTATAACGGCATCTACTAACGGTTGTGTTCATTCTGGTAAGACATATTAGATTTCCCAGGCTGTGATAGAATGGCAGGATTATGGCTGTCATAGGTTTAGGTTAGTAGATCATAGCTGCACAGGTGAGGGGTGATAACTCAAAAGCAAACGGGTATGGGCTGGAAAGCTTGCTAAGCAGTTAAGAATGCTTCCTTCTCTTTCGGAAGGCCTGAGTTTGTTTTTCAGAAACTCTAGTCAGGCACTTTACAACCCCCTGTACCTCCAGGAAAACAGGAAAACCAATACTCTTCCAGCCTCCCAATGAGCCAAGCTTATGTGTGAACAAGCATGGTTGAAGTTACCCACACATGCATGCACACACGCACATTCACATACTCATGCTCACACACACACACACACACACACACACACACACACACACACACGAGTTCTTTAGAAATGATTGAAAGCAATCAGGTGTTTGGTCAGACTTAAAACTAGAGGATTAAAAGAATGCAACCTCTTCTTCCCCCAGCACAAACCATTTTCTAAGTAAAGATAGGTACATAATAAGATTAATAAACATGATTTCTTTAGTTCTCTGATGGGATACACAGGATTGGTATAGGATACATTTCATAGATGCTGTCAAACACCAAGGGTTGTGTTGCTTTCAGAGACATAAGAGGCAGTGGTGAAACAGTGGGATGCAGCCTAAGAACAGCAAGAGCAGTGTGTCCTTTCAGCAAGGACTGTGACCTTCCAATCCCAAATAGAACGTGAAGTCTACAAGGAAGCTGTGGGATGGCTTCTTGCACTTTCTTAGAACGTTTCTTCAGCTCTTGGTCCTGCTAAGGCTGGATCCCCAGTGTAGGGGAATGTCAGGAGGAAGGGGTGTTTGAGGAGGGGGCACCCCCTTATAGAAGAAGGGGAGGGGGATGAGATAGGGGGCTTATGACCAGGAAACCGGGAAAGGGAATAACATTTGAAATGTACATAAAAATATCCAATAAAAAAGGTTAAAAAAAAAAAAGAAAGAAAATTTCTTCAGTCTATGCTCCAGTGTCATACTGCTTATGCAAAGTTCTATAGAGAGCCATATCTTAAAAGCCAGAAATAGATTAATCTAATGTAGATTGTATGTAGAATACCCTGAAGCTAGTATCTCTTCCACACAGCATGTAGGAGTCACCTAAAAACTTAGAAATACAGTATGCAAGATTGGACTAAGCAAAATTTTCCTCTGAGAGCTTGTGCCACTGAAAGCAAAAGGATGGATGTAAAACTAAAGTTTTACCCCTGTGTGTGTGTGTGTGTGTGTGTGTGTGTGTATATAGACTATGTGTGACACTTGTGTACACACACACACACACACACACACACACACACACACACACACACACATACCTGACATCATCAGTTTCCCAGGAAGACCTTGCAGTAACAAGTCCCTATATTTCTATATTCTGTTTCTTTGTTTGTTTTAGCACGCAGTACCATGTAGCCTTCTCAGGACTGGGGAGTTAATACTTATGGTCATAACAAAGATTCTGCTGTTAACAGTGTGATGCTTCGAGATGTTGGTGAGGTAGGCAGGCATCCCTATCTGGTGTGTTAGCATAACCCTATACTAGTTAGGCCATTGTTGTTATTGCCGGGATTACTACTTGTCTACTGATTAAGTTGCCCTCTTTCTTATTTAAGGTCTGCATTCCGTGCTCTGTGCTTTGTGTATTACTATGTTCAAACCTACTTTCAGAACTGCAGATGTGGTTGAATCCTCCCTGTAGCCAGGAACACTTAAAGGTCTCTGCACTTTAATATAACAATCCCAAACTGTAAACATGTTTCATATTTTCTCCGATCATGTTACAGTTGTCCTATATCCTTCCTCACAGCTATATTAATTACCTAAATGCTTAGAAATTAGGTATGCAAGATTAGACTAAGAAAAAAATTTCCTCCTAGGGCTTTTGCCAGGAAAAACACTGAATGTAAGGCCAGTTGCTCTAACTCCTTCCTGTGCCTACACTTGTACACACACACACACACACACACACACACACACAGAGAGAGAGAGAGAGAGAGAGAGAGAGAGAGAGAGAGAGAGAGAGAGAGAGAGAGAGAGAGAGAGGAGCAACTGGAGGCTCAGGTCCCTGTTTCCCGCACTCTCATTTTAATCTGTGTTTGCTTTGCAGAGGCCAGCCTTTTTCCATTTCTCATCAATGCAAAGCTTTCATCATCATCTTAAAGGTTTGTGTTTGCTTATTATCGCAAGTATCACCTAACTTCTTTGGAGATATTTTATTGTCCCAATATTCCAGAGAACATCCCAAAGCCACAGATTGTATTTTCTACGTCAGTTATTTCATCCATTTCTTCTACTCTCCTTTGAGCAGGCATGCAGTATCTTACTGTAGCTCAAACATCAGTGTCTGGCATGCAGAAGGGTGGAAGGACAGATGCAATAGAGGCTTTACTGTACCTCTTGTTTTGATGGGGCAACAGGGGTATGGCTAGATATTTGCTTGGAAATTGGGGAAAGCCCTTAGGAAGTGACATGTCTGTAACAATATTAAGTGGATTTGCTGATTGTTGAGAATCGGGGTCATAGACTTGAAGGATGTTTTGAAAGTGACTAAAGGTGAATGAAGCACCAAGAGGAAGCAGGTTTCCTGAGGTGCAGATGGTCTGTGTGGAGCAACCAAAGGGTCCATGAGTGCTGCAGTGACATTTGCTTAATCTCTAATGACAGACACAGAAGCCAAAGCCATAGGGACTGCAGAGTCTGCAGCAGCATGAACAGCAAAGACCTATGGGAGCTTATGAGCTGGTGAGATGTTCAGAGCTTGAGAAACATAGACTGGAGAGGAAAGAATTGGATGTCAGGAGAAAAGCAATACATTCAGAGGAAAGTCTATAGACTCTCCATCCTGGAGCTTTTCCTGTGGTTATACAAAGTAAATCATCACTGCCAACAGGAGTCCCACGATTCCCTGATATGGAAACTGTGCCTTCCACACAGCTGCCAGAGCTTTGCTGCACTTTAATAAGAAAGGAAGAATAGCAAGATTTTATTCCTTGGGTAGGAGTGTGGGTGGCACCACAGCTAAAATTAGTTATGAAAAAATTGTTAC
Source organism: Rattus rattus (assembly GCF_011064425.1). Taxonomy (NCBI): domain Eukaryota; kingdom Metazoa; phylum Chordata; class Mammalia; order Rodentia; family Muridae; genus Rattus; species Rattus rattus. The sequence goes on from NC_046156.1 coordinate 132,169,643, forward strand.
CATCCTTTGTGCTGTGATTGTTCTTCATCGGTGTGATCAGCAACACAGTCATGGGTGAATGACAAATGCTCTCCTCTTCAGGCTTGCTCTCTTCGCTTTTAAAGTCTCTCGAGCTAATTTTCATCACAAACATGAGCTCTAGAGGTTAAAGACTGACAGGACTAACGCTGTGAAGATAAGAAGAAAGAAAAAAGGAAGAAAGAATCATAAAAACAAAGAAACAAAGAAAGGTAACTGGATCAAAGATTTCACAGGAAAAACAGGAAGCGTGGACATGGCTCTGTTAGGCCAGTCCCCAGGAGAAAGGCTGGGAGGAAGGAAGCCACAAATAGTACCTCACAGCTTGCCAAGCTGTGCCTGGTTGATCCTGACTAAGACTGTTATATAATAAGCAGAGGCTGCTTTGCTTGTGATGAAAGGGAAAAACGAATAAAAGCACTCTCTGCACTTTCCCATCTCATTTGGCAGACTGAACTTGAAAGGTGTCCTAAGCCTTCTAAAGAAGGTTGATTTTTAATGTGTCTGTCAGGCTCTTTTGAAGGTCTTTGTAGACCTTCACTTTCACGTTTGGAAACCCCAACCTATGTAATAATAAATCAATTTAAATGCACAAGGCCTCAAAGTAACCAAGTTGCATGCTTAATTTTATATGAATTATTGTTGTTCTATCTCTGCCTCCCACCCACTGTGTGCACATGTGCACATACATGCATGTGTGCACATTTGTGCTCTTATATGAGCATAGACAGATGTGTACAACAACCTGCCTCAACTTCCATCTTAAGACTCCTAGGTTCATAGGACATGAGGATTCTCTCTGTTCCCATTTCCAGTTAGGGATGCTGGTATTAGGAACTCCTGCTACTATAGTTGGCTTTTTGTAGGTTCTGGGAATCTGAACTCAGGTTCTTACACTTGTGACACAAGTAATTTACCCAAAGAGCCATCTCTCCAGCTATATTTTCATTCTCTGGCTATATATTAGTCACAATTTATTGAACGCTTACAACCACTCAGCATTGTATAACTGTACAGTGTTTCCATTTTGTTAGTTCTTATGACATTCACAGGTCATGAATATTATTTCCGATATTATCCATGGATAGAGTGGCCTGCTGGTGGTTTAAAAGCCTTATGTCCCTAAAGAGATATTGTAAGTTGAAGCGCTGGACTCTGAGAGTAAATTCAAATTCAAACGTTGCATCTATAAACCCTATGACCAAAGCCATACCTTTCTTCCTTTCTGTCACAACTCTTCAAGTAGCACGATCAGTGCAGTTCCCTGCATTTATACAAATAGACAGAAATGAAGCAAATAGGATAAAGCAATCGCACTCATGAAGGACAAAATGGGTTGTTATGGAAACAGATAAAGAGGTCAGAAAGTTAAAAGAAGTAATTTTTTTTCGCTTTGTGAAAACATAGGTAGCATGCAGGCTTCTTTATTTTTACAGTTATGGACGTATTGAATCAAGTATGATAAGTATGTTGGGAGTGTTTATATTCATTGTATAGTGGAAACAGTGGAGGATAGCAGTCAGAAAGATCTGGTTTTAAATACCAGATTGATTCTTTGAACAGCAAACACAGTTTCTGAGCCTGCTTGAACTCCAGCCTCCCATCCCACGAAGGAGATATTCTAGTTTGAAAACTATCAAATTTTTTGTCCAGAAGTGAAGAGCCTTATGGAGAAGTGGGATCTTTGCACATGTAAGTGGGTGACTATAAGCTTCTACCAGACTGAAACTTCCACTCAACTACTAAGGGTTGACTTTGCTTTGTTTTTGTCATTGTTTTGTTTTGTTTTTAAGAAGAGAGAAATTTGGACATAGACACAAGGAAAAATGTAACATCATTATGGGCGCAGAGATCACACTGGTCATCGACAAGCCAAGGTATACCAGGAATTAAAGAAGTGTTATTCTCTAATACTGTGGAAGGGACACTATCTGCACCTTGATTTTAGATGTTCAGCATCTAGAATTAGGAAGAATGACTATCTGTGTTTCAAGATACTTGCTGTATCTCAATATGCTATAGCAGCCTTAGAGATCCTGTAGAAGACATTAAGAGCAGTGCTATCTTCATGCTGCTCTGGATGTGGCCTGGGTCTTGGTGTACTGTTCTGGAAAGTAGCATTCAGGAGGTCTGTCTGAGGTATCATACATCACCTCTGTCTGCCTTGGTTACCAGTTACTACTCTTACTTCCAATTTTCATCTACCAACTTTCAGTCACCACTGAGTTCAGTATCTCCTGACCTATAATTAACTTTTTGACTTAGTATTGAGGTTAGGGTTTCTTGTGTTGTGATAAAATATAATAATCAGAAATAACTCATAGGAAAAAGGGTTTATTTTGCTTACAGTTTCACATTACAGTCAATCATGCAGAGCAGTGAGGGTTGCCTAGGTGTCATACCACTCACAATGGGCCGGTCTCTTCCTCATCAATTACTAAGAAAATTTCCTACCAGATTCTCTACAGTCCAATCAATTTCTTCACTGAGACTCCCTGCTCTCAGAAAGCATTAGCTTCTGTCAAGTTTGCATTGAAGTAGCCAGAACATTTAGAATAACCTAGCATAAAAAACATGGACTCGTGTTTTAAGTGGTCCTGCGAGTTACTGTTTTCTTCTTACTGCTTTGTTCTAGTTTGGGTGGATAGAGTGGAAGAATATTGAAACCAAAAGATGGAAACTCCTTGACTATTATAAACCTGTATCCCTGGTCATCCATTTGGATAAAATTGTTGCTTATATACAAAACAGAAAATAAAAAGGCTATTGTTATCTTTATTTCACTTAGAATGCATCATGACAAATGTGATGGTTTTAAATCACAATCCCCAAATTTATTGACAATTCTGTTCTCCAGTCATGTTACTTATTGTTCACTTGTCCTTGTGGTTTTGGTTCGCCTTCTATTCTTAAATCTGGACTCCATTACCTCAGTAGAATAATGTTGTGTAATAGTTTTCTGGGAAGCAAAGCAGTGGTTTTATTAACACCAGAGAGTGAACTAATGTCAGATTCACAAGGTGATTGCTTTCAAGTTCACATAGTAAAACAACAAGTTTTAGTAAGATTACTTTAGGATCATGGGTAACTTAAAAATTGCTATACTAGTGAAGAAAATGTCTTTTCTCCCCATCAACTGTTAATAGCTTAAATATCCTCGAGGTGGTGTGGAGGCCTCTGAGCCCCTTCATATAACAACTATTATCTATAAAGGACTGAAGAAAAGCAGAACATCTGAATATGCCCTTTCCCCATCACAGTTGCTAAGAGTTCAAGAGGACAATGACCACAATTTGTTCCACAACATTCAAGTTCTGTTTATACCACTTATTAGGGCAAGGCTGCAGAAATTAGCAACTTTCACTTCTTTTCTCCTGGAAACCTGACTCTTGTTTTCCAGCTATTATCATCAAGAACACTGAACTGCACCATGGAAAGTCATATGTAGGTATTCAAGCCAGAGAGATTAAATAACAAATAGCACAATCATGTACTAGTGTTCCAGCTACATGACTCTATCACCTGCCATCACTTCACCTCCAATCACTGAGTCACCTTGGCAGTTAAGCTGTCCCCACCAATAACTGCACAAATGGAATAGTTGTGAAAAATCTCAGCAATGCTTGTTTCATACCACTAATTTTAGGGTACTCTGTTCCAGAACAACATGGAGTGACAGTTGTTTCTTTGGAGTTCAGTTTCCTCCTCCTTAAAGTGAAAAGAGGAACCATGATCTCATGACGGCTTGAAAATGAAAATAGTCAAAGTACAGAAGACTTAGTATCTGTCAGACTGAGTTGCTATAAGCCACTGTTGTTATCACTGAATATTTTCATCATGTTTTACATTAGTCCCATCTCACTACAGTGAAATAATTAAACTCACAAATTCTAAGAGAAACAGGTTTGTATCTCACATTTTCAGAGATACAAAGGCACAGTGTCTGCATTTGCTCAGCTATGGTGATGCAATAGATGTTGGCACCAGGGCAAGAACATGAGTGATAGCAATCTTGTCACCTGGAACAGTGGAAAAAAGAATGTGTAGAGTTCCACTGTCTCTTTTGAGAGTACACCCTATCCAATGACGTAGCAGCCTCCTGCTTGACCTCATCTATTGTTAAGTCATTCATACCATCTCCTAGTACCTCCATCCTGGTGCCTAAACCTTTCTTTGCATATGGACCTTTCAGGGATCCTGTCCTTATCTAAACCAATGGCAGTTGATATGGTAAATTCCGAAAGCATTGTTATTCTTTGTGAGTGAGTAGACCCAGCATATTGTGTGATGACAGCAAGCAGAGGAAAACCAGTGGTATCTTAGACACTCATTCTATTCCTCACTCTGTTTTGTCTCTATACTGTGTAATCCGAAAAGGCACCAAACCCTCCAGCACCCACAGACATGAATTTCCCCGATTATTTACTAGTCTCAATGGTATCCGAATGTGTACGAGCCTAGATAAAAGGGAACCAGGAGTGAGTCTGGGAGCTTATAGCGCTAGTTTATTGGCCTTTGTTATAGGGTCACATTTCCTAATATAGTAGCAGTTCCCAACCTGTGGGTACTTCTTGTTGGGTGGAATGACCCTTTCATATAGGTCACCTAATACCATCAGAAAGCATAGATATTTATATTACAAATTATAACAGTAGTAACACTACAGTTATGAGGTAGCAAACAAAGTAGTTTTATGGTTGGGGTTCACCACAACATGAAGGGTGAAATTAAAGGGTTACAATGTTAGGAACATTGAGAACCATTGTGATATTGCGTTTTCTTAAAAATCTGACTTTGTTTCCTGAGACAAACAGCTCTGATATGGACATAAATATATGCACAATAAACTCGTGTGCTCGGTCTGGCTCCAAAAGAACGTGCTCAACCAGCAAACTAGAGGTGTGGCCTTCAATTTTATCTTAAGGATTGTTTCATTTCCTACATGTTTAAAGAAAACATTTTCCATTTTGGAAATACAATAGCAAACTGCAGAGGTGATAATTTTAACATCTCAGGAATGGGGTTGGACAGCAAGCAGCACTGCCATGCAGTAGATAACTCATTATCTCTAGCCAAGGGAGTCCTGGACGGTTGTTTCTATAAGCCCCAGTCCCAGGTGAGCCAAGGGAAACTCCAGGTCAGAAAGGAATCCTTAGGCCCTAGAGTAGGACCCATTAGTATGATGGTGGTAATCAATTTGAACTTGTCATTGCCTCCATTTTGAACTTCCTATTTTACCATCGGAAAACCCTTTACCAAAAGGCAGAGAGTGAGAAAGATACTCTGGAGGGTAAAATTGCCCTGGCCAGTTTCATATAATAACTGTAAAGTAATTGCCAAACTAGAGTATCAAACTATTTTCTCCCACGAAATAGATCTGCCTCTAAAGCAGCACCTCTTTCCACATTTAAGAAGCACCAGGATAGTTCACCATGCAATATTACTACTACATAGATGACAGCATTTGTTGGTGTCATAGAAATAAAGAAACTGAGTGTAAAAAAACTGACTGTTGCACAGAGAAGCTGTCCTGTATTTGGGGTCATTAAATTAAATCCTACTCTGAATAATACATAAGAATGGCTTGTGATTTTCTTTTCCCCTTTGGGTGACTAATTTTGCTTGAACTCCAAAATAATTCCTCAGAAATGGAAAGAGGTGATTTAAAAATGAGCTGTAAGTTTGTCATTTTCAAAACCACTTTTCAAACTAAGAAGGTCTTCACCTTCTCTGCCTGCATAGAGTGAGAAGGTGAGAAAATCCTAAACTCAGTTTTCCAAGGGGTCACTCTCAACTAGGAGGATTATGGAGCATTAAATAGCCCTATACAAAGCAATTGGAAGGAAGTGGAGAAATGGAAATAAAATTTTAATTTGGTCATGAAAAATTATATCATTTCTTACATTAAACAAAAATCTTAACAGTCCCTCTCTTTTACAGCCCACCTAAGAAATTCTGCAACAAAATGGATACTTTTTACTAAAGAAGAACAATTCAGTGATGCTCTCCTCACTGTCTCATTTGTGGTGAGGATAATAATATTTTTATTAGGTTTTAAGGTCTGTGAGATATTTTAAACAAGATTAGAGTGCTAAGGACTAGAACTGAAATTATATAGTGCATTTTCATTAAATCTATTTTTTTCTTCCAAAATATTACTTTAAAATATAGGCCAAGCTGCACCTAGGACAACTGGGCAGGGCTTCAGCTTCTTGGTTTTACTGTGGGACTCCTATAGTAATCTTTTTCTTGCTACTGTCCATCTCCCTGCCACACACGCTCACTGCAATTTTTCACAGACTCTTGGAAGTATTTGCTTAGGAAATGATTCCATACAGCCTTTCTGCATTGTATCCGATCTATGTTGAAATAGAAATTTCCATTCAGAGGAATGCAGAGGAAGGAGGGAAGTGTGTGGTCACTGCCCATCTTCTTTAAAGAACATCACTAAGATCATGGGAGAAGCTTGGTGGCACAAGCTAAATTCTAGAGATGTGGAGATGTGTGGCCTGCCTACAGAAATTAAAGAAAAATGGACTCAAGCTCTTCTCCCCTAACATTCTGGAAAAATCATAGGATGTGGGCATTGACTGTTTTCCTAGTTGCCTACAACTTCGAGTGCCTCTGTTTTTCAAATCTGTCCTGTTCATGGTTTGCCTCATCCTCACTTAGGTGCTGTTCATAATCTGTGAAACTTGTGTGTGTCCCCTTTCCTTATTTTCCACATAAAAAATGACCTTGATTGCTGGTTTCATAACACAAGGATATGAGCAGCTTAAAAATATTAGGCAGTTCAGTTTGAACAATCTATCTGTTATTTGTACCAACTTGGAAGCTGGCTTTCCTTCAACCCCGTTTCTCACCTCCCCAAGGTCTCCTTTATTCCAGGACCTCATCAATTTGAAGGACAGTTTTACTGAGTCTGCTCCCTCCTGTTTCAGTTTTTTTTTAATCCTGTTTTTGCTTTTCTTTTCCTCAAACGGAAAAACAAAATTATTCTTTCTCAGAACCATGGTGCCAATTTTTAAAATGATATCTCTACTTAAAATTTCATTTCTGTGTCTGCATAAGTGAAATATGAGAGAACAGTTTTAAACTGAAGGTAGCAAGGAGACAAAAGTTATTAGAACAGGTACACAGCAGGAACTCACGATAGCATAGTGACTCTAGACCCTGGTATGCCACAAGGCAAACCTCAGCTATGATTTGTCCCAGGTACATAGACCCTCTCTATTTTCTGTGTCCACTAACGTTGATTCTTGATATAAAGCCTTCTGGAAAACAGACAATAGTATCATTTCAGGTTATATTTTGTGAGTGTCTCCTGATTTCCAAATGTCCCCTTTCAGAATAGCTTCGATCACCCCTTTCTACAAGTTAATAATATTTTCTTTGCACAGGCTCTTGCATGAATGACTTGGGATCATAAACTCGCCCTAATTATGTATTATTAAATCTCTTCTCTAGCAACTGGGATTAGAATAAGGAGAAGTTAATAAGCTTCAGAGAGACACAAAATGAGTCATTAAGATCAGGGACATATTTCAGGCACTGGACCCAAAAGTTCTGCTTCTTGATAGATCAACCTGTCTGCTGTGAATTAATTTAGCAGCCAGCAATAAAAAGCTGAATCATGCTTTGCTCTCTGTACTCTGCTCAGGCAGACTTGAGGGAATGCTTCTTTGTAGTGCTGTCTTACTTTGGTTTATATAATTACCTAAACCTATGAATTAAAGGAGCTTTATACACAATTCTAGAACTTTGTTTTTCACACGAAGATTGAATGTGAATCTTCTTGATGAGGGTCAATAGGTCCCCAATCCTAAAGAAGAGAGTAGTGCTGTATTCTGCCGGCTTCTCAATTTTTCCTTTAGTGTGAACTCACTGTGGGGTGCTTTTTATCTCGGATTCTTTGAGGTAAAGAGCCTTCTTTTATAAGAAAAATTAGAAAAAAATTCCCTTTGTAACCTCAATTAAACGATGGCTAGAAAAGAATTATAAACACTTTAGAGCACATAGTGGTGTTCCTCGAGAAAGTTAACTCTTACCTGTGTGGTGGTGAAGGGGTCTTGTAAGTTAGAGAAACATCTTACTTACTAGGTGAGATCACTAGTCAAAATGAGCAATGTGTTTAGTATAACCTGCTCTAAACTATTCATTCCTTACTTGAAATTGAAGTTTTAACAGACTGTCTATATTTCATTTTCTAAGTCTGACTGCTTACCACTGAGGAAAATATATGAGGGTTGAGAGTTTACAGTCAACATTGACGATCAAAACACTTCATGTTAGCACAGATAGCTGCCCACATCTGTAGCACTTTGTCACCAATGGCAGGATGTCTGTACATTTCTGCCTGAAGGCACCTAAAGGTACCTCAGCACTGGTACCTCTTGACCAACACAGTCTTCTGTCCTATTTGCCTGCTAAGCCAAGGAAGTGTCAGCTTCATTGTCTGGGATAAGCATTGTCAATAGTTATTTCTTTTCTTTTTTCTTTTTCTGTTTTTTATTTTTTTTCCAATATTTATTTCTGTCCTCGCTTTTTTGTCAATGTTCAGGGATGACTGACTAATCCACTTATCCACTCTTTTTTTTTCTGATGTATTTGTTTTGTAATTGGATATTTTTTATTTACATTTCAAATGTTATTCCCTTTCCAGGTTTCCCAGACATAAATTCCCTATCAAATACCCTCTCCAGCTTCTTCTATGAGGATGTTCCTCTTACCCAACCAGTCACCCTTTCCTGCTTCCCTGCCCTGACATTCCCCTACTCTGGGGGAGTCCAGCCTTGGCAGGACCAAGGGCTTCTCCTCCCATTGGTGCCTAACAAGGCCATCCTCTGCTACACATGCAGCTGGAGCCATGAGTCTGTCAATTTGTACTCTTTGGGTGATGGTTTAGTCCCTGGGAGCTCTGGTTGGTTGGTATTATTGTTCTTATGGTATTGCAAGCCGCTTCATCTCCTTTAATCCTTTCTCTAACTCCTCCAATGTGGACCCCATTTCGGTTCAATGTTTTGCTGCTAACATTTACCTCTGTATTTGGCATGCTCTGGCAGACCTATTCTTGATTGATATAGTTTAGATTTAAAATTATCACCAAATTAAATACAACCCATTCTTGGTCAAATTGCAACTTTGCTGTTACATGTGATTAATCCTATACAGCTATCATAATGTTTCATCCTAGTCATAAGTTTAGTTTTTCACATGACTCTTACCTTGGTTTGTTTAACCTTCATGGCGTCAGTCTTCCCATGGTCTGTGTACTGGAAACTGATGACATTCATAAAAAGGTCTACTCAGACAGAAAGAAACCTTTATTCTGAAAGATCCAAAGAAAATATAACAAAAGATAAAATAGGATGTTTTGGAAAATATAAGATTTATTTTTTCTGGCTGGCTTACTTCAGGAAGCCTGGGAAGATAACCTTTAAACAGATTGACCGCTCCAGAAAAATAAGGGCCAGATTTCTACCACTTTAACAGACAATCAGCATTAGAGCCACTGTGACCCCAGTTTCAATCTAAGGAAACAAGTAAAGTCATGAATTCTTCAGAAGCTTTGCCAAGAGAAAATACTGCAGGCAAAGTGATATTAGTCACAGCATCCTGAACCACAGTCTTCAAAGAGAGTAGGAACTGTGGCATTATTGGATGAGCCTCTGTGGGAGAGGTCTTTGTTTTCCTGTACACCTCTGAAATACAATTGCACTTAATGGGCAGATTCAGACAACAGGCAAAAATCCCTCCCTTGACAACTCTGAGGGTGCCTCAGGTCTTCATTCAGCCTCTCACCGATCTCCCTCATGAGGATTAGACTTTCAAAATGGACGATTTTTAATCAAAGCAAGCTCTTTATTACTGGATGCCCTTGTATAATGATTTGGAATCCTTGCCAAAAGTATAATAGACAAAACAAGAATGTTCTGCTGTACTGATGGATGGCTGGTTTGCTATTTTTCCTGTTTTTATGTAGTCTCTATTTATTATTTAGCATGAAATGTTTCTAAGTATTATTTGGTGTTAGTACAGATTCACAAAATGTATCTGAAAAAATGAGAAATAAGAAATACTTAGAAAAGACTAATTCACAGGAAGTAATGGTTCTAAGAAAATTAACTTTAATTGTATATATTCTTAAGGTGACCTTAAGGTTACTGCTATATATAAATCACAGTCACTCTTCAATGCATACTGTTATATATAAGTCACAGGCACTCTTCAAGGCTGAGACAGCCAGAGTTCTCATTAGAAACCTTTCTCAACATTGTTAATATATAATTTCCTAAAACAAAAATCAGACTATCCACGTTTTAAAGACTTTAAATTTTAAAGACACAATAGGAACTGTCCTTCCTTAAAAGTATAAATAGTACATCTATTGATTCTAATACTAAAGGCATGAAGGGATTCTTCATGTATTCTAAAACCCTTTATATTTTTATCTTGCAATGCAGTCGTCAGCTCAGTTGGTACTGACTCATGTGTTGTATGAGTTAGACATTCACAGTGATTTATTGAACACTCAATTTCCATTGTTTTATTTTTCAGTGACACCCACATAATAGACACAGGGTGGACGTAGACATGAGTCTGCAAGTACAAGGCTTCAATCCCCAGCACTAAAGAAAAAAAAGTCAAGTGAGTGTTTAATCATGGTTGCAGTGGACACACCCATAAAGTTATGTAGAATTTATGTACTTGCTCAAACCTTCCCATCCATGAAATGGGACACATTCCACTATTTTATCTAGATCTTAAATTAGCTGATAAAATGAGATTTATAGTTCTCTTTACATTGGCCTTGAGCTTCTTGGATTAAGTGTTTTTCAAATGCATATCACTTAAGGAAGGCTATTCCATCAGAGACTTTTCTGTTTGAGTTCTCATTTTCTGAAATTTGTACTGTAGAAAGAACAATTTATTTTTACATACTATTCATATATGCAGAAACTTTGTTTCTTTCTGATTCTATCTACCTACCCACTCACTTATTCAACCTGTGTCTACAGATGGATATCTGGAAGCCAGTATACAGAAACCAGGATGAGAAGTTGTTTGTGTGTTCATGGCAGAATCAGTCTATGATGATTAGATATAAATACAAATAATTTGGGTGCAGAAGCAGCAAGCAGAAGTTCTGGAAGACTGAGTGACACTATCACGAAATGCCTTGGTCAGGCTGAGTAGTACAGACTGCATTCACAATAGACAATCAAATAAAATTCTTCCCAGGAGACCTAGGAAACAGCTTGATACATACAAGAATTCTACAGTTCTGGGTCTGGGAATAGCCTGGGTTATTTGAACACAGGGTGTGCTAATTTCCTAGCATTTTGGTGCTCACACGTGCAGAAAAAGGCTCCTATAAGAATCCCAAGCAGAAGTATCATCTCGGCCACAATGGGAGTGAATTCCTTACCTACAGAGCATTAAGAGTCCAGGAGAATCTGGCTGCTGAGGGCATGCTATTCTCTAAACCCCAGAAGACTTAACTCACAGTGATTAATTCCACAGTTTGGCTAAAATCTCCAAAAACCTCACCAGGTCTAGAATTTCCTCTGTGAATTCTTTTGTGATTATAGCATTGCATATGATTATTTTTCCCTTAAACTGTTGACTACATTATATTTTCCATTTTGTGTAAGTTTGGGGCATTGATTTACTATCAGTATGCTTTTATTTTTAGCATGTATAAAAACAACAATATTGTTTATTTTCCTGATACTGATTACTTGAGGCTTACTTTTTTTGTGTTGAGCCATTTTAGATCATCTTACTATGCACAGTAAATAGCTGTCCTTCAAGGAGCTGGCATTTAGTCTTCTTGATTTTCTGGTATATGCTCCTTTCCTGTCATTAATGCCCCTTTTCTTATTCATATCCTCTATCTTCTGCATTCATCTAAGCATTCTAGCCTTTATAGATATACGTTAGCAACTTTAGCCTTTGTTCTTTTGTTCTTTTTCATATATACATATGTGTGTGTGTGTGTGTGTGCGCGCGCACGTGTGTGTGTGTGTGTAAAATCACTAGTGCATATTTTCTATTAAATAATGTTTCTGTTTTGCAGTCCAAATTTGGATGTATTTTTTGTCATTCAGCTTAAAATGTAGTCTAATGTATATTTTCCATTTCTCAAAAATCAAGTGTTAAATATGGATTTCTTGATTTCCAACAGTAGCAATTTTCTCAGAAGGCTTTCGGTTACTGGATTAAGAGTTACTTGGATCACAGAGAAATTTTACTTGCATGTGATCTGTGTTCCAGTTAGAACTAATTTTGCTTCCTTTTAAATGCCTCTTTGTGTCAGGGTCTCCTTATATCTTACATCGAGCATCTGTGTCTGTGTTAATTTGTGCACTCCTGTTTATGGAAGTCAGAAGACAGCGTTTAGGAATCAGCTTTGTGCTTCCATCATGTGGGCCTAGACACTAAAGTTATGTCATCAACAAGGGTCTTTACCAATGGGGTAACCTTATCACCTCCCTGCTTATGTATTGTTTGGAGCTAGGTTGGCTTTGAGCTCAGGCACATCCTACCAATGACCACTGAGGGCTAAGACTCAGGCTTGCCACCAACCAGGAATTGGTTTTTTTTTTTGCTTTTGTTGTTCATTGTGAAGTTCCACCAGCACGGACTATAGACTATGGGGCCAAGGGTTCAGTTTCCAGAAGTGATGTCAGCAGTCTTACTCACTCATAGTTTACTTCCTATTCTTTTTATGTTCCCTCAACTCCCACCAGTCACTTGACCAGAAGTAAATAGTTCTGGTCCTGTGTGACTTTCTGACAGCCAGCATTGTGAAAACAAAACAGTAACAATGTACCTTGCAAATTAAGCTTTCTCTTTGCAGTTAAACAGTTAAGAGTAAGTTTCTGTTTGTCCTGTGCAGGTCAAAGTTTGTGTTTGTAGTTAAAGAATAAGGTGCTGTTTGTTCTGTGCTATGTCTTTATAAGGTTGTTTCTGTTAGTAATGAAGAATAAGTTCTTGTTATCTGATGTAAACTGCAAAACATGTTTTTCAATCTACACTAAACTTGTGAGTCCCTTCACATGATGTGAGTCCTTACCTGTGTTCCTTCCCTTTCATTGTACTTTTTAAGACATAGAACAGCTAGCTCTCTCTCTCCCCTGTGAACAGTTTGTCTCCCTGTAAAAGAGACTTTAAGAGGCCAGTAGGGATTGACCTCTCAAATTCCAGTTTAGGATGAGACAGCCTGTTGGCCAGTCCCAAGTTCACGCTCAAATATATCTTGCTCTAACTGGACAATCACAGGCTTTGTCTCTTCTTGAAATTCTCAGGTTTAATGGGATCTGTCTGATCATTGTCTCACCAGTGAGGCAGCACTTACTGGTGTGGGATCTGAGTCCGAACTCAAGTTTCCTGTTTTCCAGCCTTCAGTTTCCTGCAGCTGTTTTCTTCTAGCTGTTTCCTGCAGTTATTATTTGAAGATCTTTCATCTCCTTTTCTTCCTTCCTTCCTTCCTTCCTTCCTTCCTTCCTTCCTTCCTTCCTTCCTTCCTTCCTTCTTTCCTTTCCTTTCCCTCCCTCCCTTCTTTCTCTCTCTCTCTCTCTTTCTTTCTTTCTTCTTTTCTTCCTTTGTTTCTTTCTTTCTTTCCTTCTTTTTCCGTACCTGACTCCCCCCCCCCACACACACACACTTTTACCATTTTCTGTGATTTCCTTTTGGTGTTACCTCTTGATTGCCAGACTCTATGTTCTATAAGTTCTTTGAAATTCATCAAGAACAGCTTTGTGTTCCATATGCAAATTCTTTTTTTTATAAAATCATACTGGGTTCTTGAATTCTGTCTGATAAGCATTGTTACTCATATTGGTAATATTTTTCTGCCCTTATTAACATTTGGTTCTTGGTCCTACCAATTATAGACAGCTTCTTGGTTATTTTGTCTGGGTTTATCTATGAGTTTTTTAACCAAGGCCTTGTTATTAGGCATGATTTAGAGACATCCGCCAGTAAGCTGTGAGATCTAAAGCATTCCTTCCTAGACCTAACTGGTCTCAACCACTAGGGCAGAAGCAGTGACTCCATGGAGAAAGCAATAACAAATAACATGTTCTACTTTTTAGAAGTAAGGGCACCCTGCTTCTGGGAGGTTTGAAGAGTAAATATACCTTAGAACAGTAACTGTCAAATCTTTACACCATGCCTTTTAGGACCACAGACATACTGTTCACCTTCATTTGACCTGAGTGAAGGTGTCTGCTCTCTAGCCCTGAGTTGTCATGTGTCTTCCTTGTTTCTCCTAGCCAGACTACATGACCTCACAGAGCACCAAAGAGCTTTCAGTTCTTAATTTCCTTATTTATTTATTTGTTTGTTTGTTTGTTTATTTATTTTTGCTCCACCAAACCTCATCCCAGAGACACCCTCACCATTTTCTTTTTCTGTATTCACTCAGACTTTTAGAACTGTTATAAAATTTAAAATACACTCTCATGATTGTTAGCAAATATTTACATACTTCTATGCAGCTCTAAAACTCTTATTCTGAAATTTTGATTTGGACCCTCCACCACTAACAAATGGGGGAGCATCTCTTTTGTTAATATCCATAGCACCATATGATCTCTCTGACTTTGCCATTTGGTCATAGGTTATTCGTGGCCTCACTATTTGACCAAATTATAAATCTCTGTATTAAAAACTTCAGTATCTTGTTTTGGTGTTCTATATTTCATAACATGGTATCTCCCCAAAATTTGAGCTTTGGTTTTGGCACAAAAGTTCAGCCCCTCAACTACAGGCAGTTTGTTGACTCCAGTAATGAGAACAGCTGACAACAATTTAATGACACATTGGACTGACATGGAGCAAACTCTCACATAATAATTCAGCTTCGGTTTTCCATATTTTATAAGCCCTGTATACCCAGGTTAATAGAAATACATGTTACTTGGCACCACCCTCTTCCTTTTAGTTCTTACCCTAATCACATCCAGGGGTAATAGTCTATACAATAAAATCGAACTTCGCTAAAATTCTATAGAAGCTCACAGATATATATTCTTATAAAACACAAATTGCTAAATTTAATTTCCTTTGGTTTGTTAGGAAACCGCATTAAGGGATATATGAGATGATATATCACCTTCTACTAGGAAACTCTGATGGAGATGATTGAAATGTATACAGGAAAGGAGAGAAAAATCTACTAAGAAAAGCTTCTATTTAAATCAAGAAATGAATGTAACTGAAACTAGAAAATAATTGTGAATCAAATAAGTGCACTACGAGTTATTTCTTATCCTTCACCATTTATAAACACGCAGTCCTATAATGAGCTTTCGAGTCATTTCCTCACAGATAGCTAACAGAGCATTTGACAGTGCCTGTGGTGCTTGCTCCTCCAGCATTCTTGCACCTGTAGCTTGGGGTAAAATGAATTCAGTTGTCAATTCTTTCTGATTGCTAATTTTGCCTCAGCTCCTTGTTTTTGGTTTGTGGACTGTATTGTGCCTTTGTACAACTTGAAAAAGTCACAAACGAAGGCAATTTCTTTGTTTTATTTTTTTTTGGTTCTTTTTTCAGAGCTGGGGACCGAACCCAGGGCAATTTCCTAGGCAAGCACTCTACCACTGAGCTAAATTATTCTAATTATTCTCTATATATAAAAGTATTTCCCAAAAACATAGACCACATCAAAAATTTCTTTTATTATGCAAATAACTACTTGTTTTAAATAGGGATCATATAGATGCAAGATTGTATACTTGTAAGAACATGTATTTCTGAGGCTTGGATGAGAGTTTCAAAGAAATTACAAACTGCCTCACACCCTTCCTAAAGATTTACTTCCTTCTCACTACAACCTTAGACAAATTGGCATCAACAAGATGACCTGTAGCTACTTTTCAGTGAGCTAGTTACTCTAGGTGGTTAAATTTGAATGATGGAGGCACTAAGGGGTTCATGTTGTCAAGGAAAAATATTACACTTCCAATGAAGGAGCTGCTCTCAAGGCACATGAGCTTTGTTTCTAAGTTCATAAAGTACAATCCTAATTGAGAGTCTACTTTTACTAGCATCTTATGGACAGTAAAAGAATTGTATGTTGTTCTTCTATTAAGAAACTTTGCTAAACACAGTACTTAACCAATTTGGTCTGAAAAAAAGAGGTTTATTATCAAATATGAAATTAAAATGAGATGCCATAAAATGTTTTCATGAGAAACTCATTAGCAATTTCATTTCAGTTGCAACATTTAATTTTCATACAAGACTGGACTTTGTATTTTCCAATCTCTGCTATCTTTATTTCTTATTCAAAATTAATTTAAAATTATCTGTTCTTATTGTATATTGAAGGATAAATCAAGTTGTTCCTGACCTATCTAAAATCTAACTATTCTATCAATCTCTGGGGAAGCAAATACAATATTTCCAGAGGATCAAGAGAAAACAAGGAAGCTATAAAATCATCGAGGACCCATAGTCTTTGATTATGCTAAGCTAGGCTTCCACCTAAGGGGAAAATATAAGCAATTCTGGGAGAAATCAGAATGGAACCTCTAGGGAAGGGTCCGAGATTTATACCCTTGCCTATGCCCCAATGTTTCACAACAGCACAGACCTTGGGTCAGAGGGAAAAAAATAAAGGGCAAACATGGGTCGGGGAAACAAATAGGTGTCAGAATAGAGAGCTTATTTCAGATGTGACTTGGGAAGGAGATGGCAATATTGACTTTTAGTCTCATTGAACTCACAAAAATCTGTCATGTTAGCAGTGCCATAATTGATAGAACATTAAATAAAAACTGCATTTTCTAAGGTGGATATTGTAGTCAGTAAGGAAGTATATGTGAAAGCACAGCTTTGAAGTGAGAGGACATAAGTTCAGTTTACAGTTCCATTCATAAGGAGCTTTGTGATGTTTCTGGTTTTAGCTCCCGAACTCCTGCGTGTTTTCCTCTATGGGGAAGGAAATGACAATAACAGGAGCACAGTGTTGCTGTATATTATGGCGTATATTGTGATATGCTTCATATGTTTAATGTTTCATACATATCACTAAAAATAAGTCTAAAAATTACAAAATTACACAATATCATAGTAAGACCGAGGAGAGGTAGTGGGAAGTCTCTAGCACATCAATTATGAAGGAGGATAGGTGTCTATCTCTACCTGGTTCACTGCATCTTTCCTGATTTCTTATCATGCATTGTTTAATGAAAATTGGTAAAGTATAAAGTCTGTGGATACAAATTGAGATATGTTTGCTATCCACTAGCGACCAGTTATCCTGTTCTAGGAACCAACATACCTCTGTTTTAATTTTTTCAGTCATGGTCAGCTGTGAAAGAGGGCATGGCAGAAAATGGAGTCGAAAAGCATGTGAGTTCCACTTGATGAGGGAGAGGGGGTCAGGGAGAAGGTGAACATATCAACTTTAGGAAGCATGATGGAGTCCACCTCATGAAAGAGGGACCTCAGAGACAGCATCAAGGGGAAGATGAGCACTTCAGCAGATTGTTGCAAAGGAAAAAGGCTTTTACTCACCAGGAAGCCTGGGCAAGATGCTACAGATGGACTTGATCTATTCTCAGTGATTAGAGTAAGACTATGTCTGAGAGCGTAGGAGGCAGTCAAGTCAAGGGAAAGGAACTAAGGTAGAACAGTAACAAGGAAGAATTCGCTGCTGATTCTGAACCAGCACTGTCACAAGCTGCACAAGAAACAGAGACAGTGCAATTGGTGTTCTTGCCATGTTCTTAACAGTTTTCCTGTTCCAATTAGCTCTGTAACACTAGGAAATGTTTAATCTCTGTAAACCTCTGCTTTTCTACATTATGAAATTGACCTAATATACCTATCCCCACAGGGCGACTGTGACAATTAATTAGATACTATGTGTAAAGGACTTAGAAAAAATAAATGACTTCAGATATTGCATTTTAGGAGGAATAACAGCTTGTGACTCAAATGACTAGAGGCAAGAAGGCAGGAGAGACTCAGGAATGTCAGGAGCAGAAAAGATCTGAGGCTCAGAGAGAAGAGGCATGGAGAAGCCCTCATTGTTAAAGGAGGTTGGCAGCTTCATTTGCAAGGTTCAGTGAAAAATGAAAATGTAAGTCCCTTTGCAAAATGCAGGGGAAAAATGCTCCTTAAAGATGCTGAAATAGAATGCTTTATTTTTAGAAGTGTTTTCTGCTTATGTAATAGCACAGCATGACAACACAATAAACAAATAATATTTTGGTATCATAGTTGTATATAATGTTAATACTGAATTTTAAAATATAATATCTCCATTTATTATAAAATGTTCATCTTGCTTCCCTGCAAATGTTTTTGATATGGCAACAAATAATTACAAACAAAATATTTGTAATTTTATTTTTCAAATGATGTACCCACATACTGTTTAGTACTGTAACTAAATGCAAGATTGTGAATAATTTTGGATAATTTTAAATTTCTAAAAATTCTGTTCTGTTGATACAACCACTGCTTAAGATCTGCTTAAAGTACTGTGTGGATTAAAACTCTGGGATAGAAGCAGTCAAGTATTTTTTTCATCTTTATTAACTTGAGTCTTTTTTATTTATTATTATTATTAACTTGAGTATTTCTTATTTACATTTTGAGTGTTATTTCCTTTCCAGGTTTCCAGGCAAACATCCCCCTAATCTCTTCCCTCCCCTTTTTATGGTGTTCCTCCCCATCCTCCCCCATTGTCGCCTCCCCCAACAATCACGTTCACTGGGGGTTCAGTCTTGGCAGGACCAAGGGCTTCCCCTTCCACTGGTGCTCTTACTAGGCTATTCATTGCTACCTATGAGGTTGGAGTCCCAGGGTCAGTCCATGTATAGTCTTTTGGTAGTGGCTTAGTCCCTGGAAGCTCTGGTTGGTTGGCATTGTTGTTCATATGGGATCTCAAGCCCCTTGAAGCTCTTTCAGTCCATTGTAAGATTCCTTCAACGGGGATCCCGTTCTCAGTTCAGTGGTTTAATGATGGCATTTGCCTATGTATTTGCTGTATTCTGGCTGTGTCTCTCAGGAGAGATCTAAAACATTAATTCTAGTATGTATAGGTGTTCTGTTTTGAGAGGTTTTCTGATTTTTTTCAAATTAATGTGTACTAATTCATAAAAATCACTTTTGTGTAAATTGGAATTTTGTTTTCTAACACAATTTTTATTGATTCTTTGTAAATTTCACATCATACACCCCAATCTCATTCATTTTCCTGTCCTTCCATACTGCCCTCAACCCCTGTAACCCCTAACAAGAGAAAATAAAAAATTAAAATTAAAAGTTAAAAGAGAAGAAAATATATTGCCATGGAAGATGCGGTGTGTCACAATGTATCCTACAGTATACCCTTTTACTCAAACAACTTTATTTGTAAATCTTCATTGCAATGAGTCATTGATTTGTTTGGAGAACCCTGGCCTGCTGTTGCTCTAAGTCAAGGTAATCCTGAAGCAGTTCCTGACCCTTATACTCTAGCAGCTCATATGTGGGGTAAAGGTTGGGGTGGGTCAACTCAAAGCCTGGGATCTGGGTCTGGATGGTAGCTGACTTGGTCTGCTTGCCAGTTCTCCTGCACACATATGACCAGGGCAAACTCTCCTTCACCCATACCACCAGGGCCAGATCTTCAGAAGAACTGGCAGACAGAAAGGGGTAGGGCCAGCTCACTCATGCCCATATCATCTCTCAAGACACTGAACAGTAGCAACTAAGAGCTGGGGGCCAGCTCAGCCCAGCCTAGACTTCAGACATCAATATGTTTTCAGGTGAGAGACCAGATCACTGACTGAGGAAACCCCAGACTGATTTTCACAGTGGTTGTAACAGCTTGCAATCCACCTACAATGGAGAAGTGTTCCTCATTCTCCACATCCTCAGCAGAATCTGCTGTCACCTGAGTTTTTGATCTTAGCCATTCAGAGGTGGAATCTCAGGGTTGTTTTGATTTGCATTTCCCTGATGACTAAGGATGTTAAACATTTCTTTAGATACTTCTCAGACATTGGATATCCGAAGTTGAGAATTCTTTGTCTTGTTTTGTAGGGTTATTTGGTTCTCTAGAGTCTAACTTCTTGAGTTCTTTTTATATATTAGATATAAACCGTCTATCAGAAGTAGGATTGGTAAAGAGCTTTTGTTTGCTATTCTGTTGGTTGCCATTTTGTCCTATTGACAGTGTCCTTTGCTTTACAGAAGCTTTGCAACTTTATGAGGTCCCATTTGTCAATTCTTGATCTTAGAGGATAAGCCATTGGTGTTCTCTTCAGGAAATTTTTCCCTGTCCATATGTGTTTGGGGTTCTTCCCCACTTTCTCTTCTATTAGTTTCAGTGTATCCGGTTTTATGGAGAGGTCTTTGATTCACTTGAACTTGAGCTTTGTATAAAGAGATAATAATGGGTCAATTTACATTCTTATACATGGTGACCTCCAGTTTAACCTGCACCATTTGTTGAACATGCTGTCATCTTTCCGTTGGATGATTTTAGCTCCTTTGTCAAAGATCAAGTGACCATAGGTGTGTGGTTTATTTCTGGATATTCAATTCTATTCCATTGATCTGCCTGCCTTTCTCTGTATCAATATCATGAAATATTTATCATATTGCTCTGTAATTTGCTTGAGGTCAGGGATAGTTATTCCCCCAGAAGTTCTTTTATTGTTTAGATATGGGCCTTGAATTCCTAATCTTTCCAAGACTTTTAACATAAAGAAGTGTTGAATTTTGTCAAATGCTTTCTCATCATCTAATGAGATGATCATGTTTTTTTTTCCTTTAAATTTGTTTATATAGTGGATTACATTGATGGCTTTCCATATATGGAAGATCCCTGCATTCCTGGGCTGAAGCCTACTTGATCATGCTGAGTGATGTGTTCTTAAATTAGGTTTGTGAGAGTTATATTTAGTGTTTTCATGAGGAAAATTGGTCTGAAGTTCTCTTTCTTTGTTGGGTCTTTGTGTGGTTTAGGTATAAGTGTAATCGTGGCTTCAAAGAACAAATTTGGTAGTGTTCCTTCTTTTTCTATTTTATGGTAAGTTTGAAGAGTATCAGGATTAGGTCTTTTTTGATAGAATTCTATCAGAATTCTGCACGAAACCAATCTGTTCCTGGGCTATATTTGGTTGGGAGACTTTTAATGACCGCTTCTATTTCTTTAGGGGTTCAGAGACTATTTAAACCGTTTATCTGATCCTGATTTTAAATGTCCATTTCCTCCAAACTTTCCAGTTATTTTGAGTGTATGCTTTTATAGTAAAATCTGAATTATTTAAATTTCCTTAGTTTCTTTTGTTATGTCTCCCTCTTCATTTCTGATTTTGTTAATTTGGATATTCTCTCTGTGTCCTCTGATTAATCTGGCTAAGAGTTTATCTATTTTGTTGATTTTCTCAAAAAAAAAAAAAGGTTCTAGGTTTTGTTGATTCTTTGTATAATTCTATCTTTTTCTACTTGGTTGATTTCAGCCCTGAGTTTGTTTATTTCCTGCCATCTACTTCTTCTCTTGGGTGTATTTGCTTCTTTTTGTTCTAGAGCTCTTAGGTGTGCGGTAAACCTGCTAGCTTATCTTCTCTCCACTTTCTTATGGAGGCACTCAGAACTATGAGTTTGTCTTTTAGCACTGCTTTCATTGTGTTCCATAAGTTTGGATAAGTTGTGCCTTCATTTTCATTAAATTCTAAAAAAAAAAATCTTTAATTTCTTTATTTCTTCCTTGACCAAGTTATCATTGAGTAGAGCATTGTTCAGCTTCCATGTGAATGTGGGCTTTCTGTTGTTTTTGTTGTCATTGAAAACCAGCCTTAGTCCAAGGTGATCAGATTGGAAGCATGGGATTATTTTAATCTTCTTGTACTTGTTGAGGCCTGTTTTGTGACTGATTATATGATCAATTTTGGAGATGTGATGAGGTGCTGAGAAGAAGTTATATTATTTTGTTTTAGGATGAAATATTTTATAGATATCTGTTAAATACATTCGGTTCATAACTTCTGTTAGTTTCTCTGTGTCTCTGTTTAGTTTCTGTTTCTATGATCTGTCCATTGATGAGAGTGAGGTGTTGAAATCTCCTACTATTATTGTGTGAGGTTCAATGTTTGCTTTGCGCTCAGTAAGGTTTTTTTTTGTTTTGTTTTTGTTTTGTTTTGTTTGTTTTGTTTTGTTTTGTTTTGTTTTTAATGAATGTAGGTGTCCTTGCATTTAGAACATAGATATTCAGGATTGAGAGCTTATCTTGGTGGATTTTTTTCCTTTTGTGAATAAGATGTCCTTCTTTATCTTTCTTGATATCTTTTGGTTGAAAGTCAATTTCATTCAATATTAGAATGGCTACTCCAGCTTGTTTCTTGGGACCACTTGCTTGGAAATTTTTTCCAACCTTTTATTCTGAGGTAGTGTCTGTCTGTTACTGAGGTGTATTTCCTGTATGCAACAAAATGCTCGGTCCTCTTTATGTATCAAGTCTGTGAGTCAGTGTCTTTTTATTGGGGAGTTTAGTCGATTGTTGTAAAAAGTGATTGTTGCTTACTGTTATTTTCATTGTTAGAGGTGGAATTATGTTTGTGAGGCTAACTTCTTTTGGGTTTGTTGAAGGAAGATTAATTTCTTGCGTTTTCTAGGGTTTAGTTTCCCTCTTGTATTAGAGTTTTCCATCTATTATCCTTTGTAGGGCTGGATTTATGGAAAGATATTGTGTAAATTTGGTTTTGTCATGGAATATCTTGGTTTCTCCATCTATGTTAATTAAGGCTTTTGTTGGCTATGGTAGCCTGGGCTGGCATTTGTGTTCTCTTAGTGTCTGTATGACATTTGTCTAGGATCTTCTGTCTTTCATAGTCTCTGGTGAGAAGTCTGGTATAATTCTGATAGGTCTACCTTTATATATTACTTGACCTTTTTCCCTTACTACTTTTAATATTTCTTCTTTGTTTTGTGCTTTTGGTATTTCGACTATTCTATTATGGTAAGACTTTCTTTACTGGACTAATCTGTTTAGAGTTCTGTAGGCTTCTTGTATGTTTATAGGAATCTCTTTCTTTATGTTAGAGACATTTTCTTGTATAATTTTGTTGAATGTAATTACTGCCCCTTTAAGTTGGAAATCTTCACTGTCTTCTATAACTATTATTCTTAGGTGTGGTCTTCTCATTGTGTCCTATATTTCCTGGATACCTTGGGTTAGGAGCTTTTTGCATTTTGCATTTTCTTTCACTACTATGTCAATGTTTTCTATTGGTCATCTGCCCCTGAGATTCTTCAATCTCTTGTATTCTGTTGGTGATGCTTGCACCTATACCTCCTGATCTCTTTCCTAGGTTTTCTATCTCCAGTGTTGTCTCTCTTTGTGATTGCTTTATTGTTTCTATTTCTATTTTTAGATCATGGATAGATTTGTTCAATTACTTTACCTGTTTGTTTGTGTTTTCCTGTAACTCTTCAAGGGATTTTTGGGTTTCCTCTTTAAGGGCTTCTACTTGTTTAACAGTTTTCTCATGTCTTTCTTTAAGGGAGTTATCTATCTCCTTCTTAAAGTCTTTGATCATGAACATGAGATATGATTTCAAATCCAAATCTTGCTTTTCTTGTGTGTTGAGGAATCCGGAACCTGTTATGGTAGGAGAACTGGGTTCTGATGATGCCAAGTAGTCTTGGTTGCTGTTGCTTAGGTTCTAGCTCTTGCCTCTGGCCATCTGGTTATCACTGATGTTAGTTGGTCTTGCTGTATCTGACTGGAGCTTGTCCCTCCTGTGGGCCTGGGAACCTGTGATCTTAGGTGAGTCAATACTCCTTGGAGACCAGCTCTCTCTTGGCAAGCTTTGGGTCTGGAGGACTATGGGACAGTGTTAGCTCTGGGTACAGATGGAGACTGGAAGGATCCTGTCCCAGACAGATGCTCCACAGTTTCTGTATGCTGTGTGCCTTTGGTGGATCCCTCTTTGGACTCTTGGTGGAGCCAAAGTGGAGTCTCACCTGTGAGCTTAGGAATAAGAGCACTCCTGGGAGACCAGCTCTGAGTGCAGAAGGAGACTGGAAAGCCAGAATAATATTCTTAAGTTCCATTCATTTTTCTGTAAATTTCATGATGTATTTGTTTTAATAGCTGAATAGTATTCCACTGTATATATGAATTACATTTTCTTTATTCATTCCTCACTATCAGACATCTAGCTTGTTTCCAGTCTCTGGTTATTATGATTAAAGCTACTATAAACACAGTTGAGCAAGTGTCCCTGTGATATGGGGTGAGAGCATGTTGGGGTATATTCCCTGGAGTAGTATAACTACTACTTGAGGCAGAACTGTTCCCTGTTTTTTGAGACACCACCAAATTGCTTGCCAAATTGATTGTATAAGTTTGTACTCCCACAGTGAAGGAGTGTTCTCCTCACTCCACATTCTCACCAGCTTTTGCTGTCAGTTTAGTTTTTGATCTTAGCCATTTTGACTCCCGTAAAATGGAACTGAGTCATTTTAATTTGTATTTCCCTGATAACTTTTAACGCTGAACATTCTTTAAGTGCTTCTGGGCCATTTGAGATTCCTGTGCTAGAATTCTCTGTTTTGTATCCCATTTTTCAATTGTGTTACTTGGTTTGTGGATGTCTAATTTCTTGAGTTCTTTACATATTTTTCATATTATTCCTCTGTTTGATGAAGGATTATTGAAGATTTTTCACCATACTGTCCTATTGACAGTTTCCTTAGCCTTGCAAAACAATTTTAGTTTCATAACATCCCATTTTTAATTGTAGATTTTAGTACCTGAATTTTTGATATTCTGTTCAAGAATTGGTCTCCTGTACCAATGTGATCAAGGTAGTTCCCAACTTCCTTCTAGTAGAAGTCTATTATACTTAATATGTCGGGTTTTATGTTGAGGTCTTTGATGTGATTAGACTTGAGTTTAGTGTGGATGATAGGTATGAATCTATTTGCATTCTTCTATATGCAGACATACAATTAAACCAGCACCATTTGTTGAAAATAATTTCTTTTTAGACTAAACATTAAAAGAAATCAAGGTGCTTGAAGGAAGATAAAAATTCACAATGTAAGATCCTTAAGGAAGACCTAATCAAAGATTTTATAGTCCAAATTATTCTGTCTCTTACTTTGTATCAATAAAGGTTCTTCAAAGATCAAGAACACCATCTATCAGCATGATTTACTAGCAATCCAAAAGTTATTGTGCCTACAACAAAAACAATTAATATTTTATTTAAAAAATATTTTGATAAATTGGGAAATAGACCTTTGCAGGACAGAAATATTTTCTTAGCATTGTACTGAGAGAATTATTTGGTTTCATGAATTTCCTTGGTTCCTTTCCCCCTTTACAGAACTCAAGATTTATTAATATTTATTCAATCATATTAAAAAATCTTTAAGATTTTAAATAGGGTGCCTAATGTATTACATATATGTAATTTTCATACAATGGTGATCCTAGCTTATTTCCCCAAAGCATACAAAACACAATTACTTTTCTTTAGGTTACTAAGTAAAACTATTTCACTAAAGTGGAAAAATTTTTAATATCCCCTTGAATTATTGACTGTTTTACGAAGTCGGCAAATTTTTATGAAAATATATAACTTCAAAATGCCCTTACATATATTGAACTCAAACTTTAATTTAAGATTGCAATTTCTGATAGGTTGGGGAAAACCTGGTTCAAAGGGAACTATGCAGTAATCTCACTACCGTTTATGTAAATGATCCATGAGTGTTTACTCAGAAAAAAAAATGTTCCCTTTAAAATGTCACAAGCAAAAGGAACCAGTGTAATGCTATCATTGGCATTTAAAATATGCCACTCTCCAAAATATCTCATCAGAAAAAAAAATCTGAGTCAGGTTTTCTGAGAACATTGACGCATATCACTCCATAAACAAACTTTTTTTGAACCTAATAAAAAAGTCATTTGCACTCTGGTGTCAGTTATGAGGTGCTCTCAGCAGTTTCTGCTGGCTGGAAGATAGGAAGAACATGAACACAATGTGTAATTCTTACACATTCATTCACTTGTTCTTCCTCATCTAAAGAGCCCCAACTTCACTCTAATGCACCAGAACCAGCAAACATCTCCCACTGTACTCTACATGGAAATGGCTATGAGACATTGATGAGGATGGAGATGGGGCTTAGGTATTGATTGTGAAATTCTGGGAAGATATGAGCTCTTCTCTATAAATTGAAGTTCTCAGAAAAAGATCCATGTTAAATATTCAAAAAGTCTGGATGATCTGTTAAAATTCAATGACTGGGGAGAGCAGGGATGTTGCAACACAGAAACAAAGTTTCATACCTATCCTGAGCCCACTTAACAGCCATTCATTGTCTACTTCTGTTTTTGACTATAGAGAAGGTAAAGCTTTTTACAAG
Organism: Rattus rattus; assembly: GCF_011064425.1. Lineage (NCBI taxonomy): Eukaryota > Metazoa > Chordata > Mammalia > Rodentia > Muridae > Rattus > Rattus rattus. The sequence goes on from NC_046156.1 coordinate 132,196,052, forward strand.
ATATTAATTTAGCAGACTTCTAACTTCCATCAACTCAAGACATAATGATGTCGTCACATACCTACAATCCACCTCAGTTTTCCTGGATTTACCCTAACCAGTCTACCAGATGTTCCCACAAATGTATCTGGAAAATGCCTTCATTTTCTTTCTTTCCTCTGTTGTATAAGATGAATTTCATGTAACCATTTTCACACTAAAGCATGTCATTGATGACAATCTGAAATCGCATTTTTGAACCACAGTCACTTAAAATTGGTTGAGAAAGGTTTACTTTACAAAAAAAATCTACAAATATGTAGAAATACATTTTTTCAATTCAATGATTTATCAAGGTGTATATTTTCACATTGATAATAAATTTGAATCCAAAAAATTTTAAATGAACATGAGTAGTCTACCTACTATAATACACATGGAAGCATTAACCAAAAAAGTACAAAGTTGGATTTTTATCCTTAAAACAACCTTGATTTTACAGAGGGTGTACTAATTCATTGAAAATGGTCTCATGTTCCATATGTAAGTAAACAAAAATGCTTGAATCAGCATGAAGATGTTGGTTGGTGAAATGAAGATATTTACTAATGCATCTAAAGACGTGTTTTCATTAAATGAGGTGTGGGCTTTCTGTTCTTTTTGTTGTTATTTTTTTCTTTTTTTTTTCTTTATTAACTTGAGCTTTCTTATTTACATTTCGAGTGTTATTCCCTTTCCTGGTTTCCAGGCCAACATCCTCCTAACCCCTCCCCCTCTCCTTTTATATGGGTGTTCCCCTCCCCACTCTCCCCCCATTACCCCCCTCCCCCCAACAATCACGTTCACTGAGAGTTCAGTCTTAGCAGGACCAAGGGCTTCCCCTTCCACTGGTGCTCTTACTAGGATATTCATTGCTACCTATGAGGTTGGAGCACAGGGTCAGTCCATGTATAGTCTTTGGTAGTGGCTTAGTCCCTGGAAGCTCTGGTTGGTTGGCATTGTGGTTCATATGAGGTCTCGAGCCCCTTCAAGCTCTTCCAGTCCTTTCTCTGATTCCTTCAACGGGGGTCTCGTTCTCATTTCAGTGGTTTGCTGCTGGCATTCGCCTATGTATTTTCTGTATTCTGGCTATGTCTCTCAGGAGATATCTACATCAAGTTCCTGTCGGCCTGCACTTCGTTGCTTCATCTGTCTTGTCTAATTGGGTGGCTGTATATGTATGGGCCACATGTGGGGCAGGCTCTGCATGGGTATTCCTTCTGTCTCTGTTTTAATCTTAGCCTCCCTATTCCCTGCCAAGGGTATTTTTGTTCCCCTTTTGAAGAAGGAGTGAAGCATTCGCATTTTGATCATTCGTCTTGAGTTTCATGTGTTCTGTGCATCTAGGATAATTCAAGCATTTGGGCTAATAGCCACTTATCAATGAGTGCATACCATGCGTGTTTTTCTGTGATTGGGTTAGCTCACTCAGGATGATATTTTCCAGTTCCCTCCATTTGCCTATGAATTTCATAAAGTCAATATTTTTGAAAGCTGAGTAATATTCCATTGTGTAGATGTACCACTTTTCTGGATCCATTCCTCTGTTGAAGGGCATCTGGGTTCTTTCCAGCTTCTGGCTATTATAAATAAGGCTGCTATGAACACAGTGGAGCACGTGTCTTTTTTATATGTTGGGGCATCTTTTGGGTATATGCCCAAGAGAGGTATAGCTGGGTCCTCAGGTAGTTCAAAGTCCAATTTTCTGATGAACCTCCAGACTGATTTCCAGAATGGTTGTACCAGTCTGCAATCCCACCAACAATGGAGGAGTGTTCCTCTTTCTCCACATCCTTGCCAACATTTGCTGTCACCTGAGTTTTTGATCTTAGCCATTCTCACTGGTGTGAGGTGAAATCTCAGGGTTGTTTTGATTTGCATTTCCCTTATGACTAAAGATGTTGAACATTTCTTTAGGTGTTTCTCAGCCATTTGGCATTCCTCAGCTGTGAATTCTTTGTTTAGCTCTGAACCCCATTTTTTAATAGGGTTATTTGTCTCCCTGCGGTCTAACTTCTTGAGTTCTTTGTATATTTTGGATATAAGGCCTCTATCTGTTGTAGGATTGGTAAAGATCTTTTCCCAATCTGTTGGTTGCCGTTTTGTCCTAACCACAGTGTCCTTTGCCTTACAGAAGCTTTGCAGTTTTATGAGATCCCATTTGTCGATTCTTGATCTTAGAGCATAAGCCATTGGTGTTTTGTTCAGGAAATTTTTTCCAGTGCCCATGTGTTCCAGATGCTTCCCTAGTTTTTCTTCTATTAGTTTGAGTGTATCTAGTTTGATGTGGAGGTCCTTGATCCACTTGGACTTAAGCTTTGTACGGGTGATAAGCATGGATCAATCTGCATTCGTCTACATGTTGACCTACAGGTGAACCAGCACCATTTGCTGAGAATGCTATCTTTTTCCATTGGATGGTTTTGGCTCCTTTGTCAAAAATCAAGTGACCATAGGTGTGTGGGTTCATTTCTGGGTCTTCAATTCTATTCCATTGATTTATTTGTCTGTTTCTGTACCAATACCATGCAGTTTTTATCACTATTGCTCTGTAATACTGCTTGAGTTCAGGGACAGTCATATCCCCTGAAGTCCTTTTGTTGTTATTGAAGACCAGCCTTAGACTATGATGATCTGATAGAATACATGGGATTATTTCAATGTTCTTGCATCTGTTGAGGCCTGTTTTGTGTTTGATTATATGATCAGTTTTGAAGAAGGTACCATGAGGTGCTGAGAAGACGGTATATTCTATTGTTTTGGGATGAAATGTTCTGTAGACATCTGTTAAATCCATTTGGTTCATAACTTCTGTTAGTTTCTCTGTGTCTCTGTTTAGTTATTGTTTCCATGATCTGTCCATTGATGAGAGTGGTGTTGAAGTCTCCTGCTATTATAGTGTGAGGTTCAAAGAGTGCTTTGAGCTTTTGAAAGGATTCTTTTATAATTATTAGTTCCCTTGCATTTGGAGCATAGATTTTCAAAATTGAGAGTTCATCTTGGTGGACTTTTTCCTTTGATGAATATGAAGGGTCCGTCTGTATCTTTTTTGATAACTTTTGGTTCAATGTAGATTTTTGTTCAACAAAATTGTTTTCCAGCCATTTACTCTGAGGTAGTGTCTGTTTTTCTCTCTGAGGTGTGTTTCCTGTATCCATCAAAATTCTGGGTTCTTTACATACCCAGTCTGTTAATTGATGTCTTTTATTGAAGAATTGAGTCCATTGATGTTAAGAAATATTAAGGAATAGGGATTGTTGTTTCATGCTACACTTGTTATTAGAGGTGGAATTATGTTTGTGTGGCTTTTTTCTTTTGGGTTTGTTGCAAGATTACTTTCTTGCTATTTCTAGGGTGTAATTTCCCTCCTCGTGGTGGAATTTTCCATCTATTATCCTTTGTAGGTCTGGACTTGTGGAAAGATATTGTGTAAATTTGGTTTTGTCATGGAATATCTTGGTTTCTCCATCTATATTAATTGAGAGTTTTGCTGGATATAGTAGCCTGGGCTGGCATTTATGTTCTCTTAGTGTCTGTATGACATTTGCCCAAGATCTTCTGTCTTTCATAGTCTCTTTAAGAAGTCTGGTACAATTCTGATAGGTCTGCCTTTATATGTTGCTTGACATTTTCCACTTACTGCTTTTAATATTCTTTCTTTGTTTTGCGCATTTTGTGTTATGACTATTATATGATGGGAGGAATTTCTTTTCTGGTCCAATCTATTTGGTGTTCTGTAAGCTTCTTGTAGGTTTATGGGCATCTCTTTCTTTAGGTTAGGAAAGTTTTCTTCTATAATTTTGTTGAAGATATTTATTGGCCTTTTAAGTTGGAAATCTTCATTTTCCTCTATACCTATTATCCTTAGGTTTGACTTCACATTGGGTTCTTGATTTCCTGAATGTTTTTGGCTAGCAGCTTTTCGAATTTTGCATTTTCTTTGACTATTGTGTCAATGTTTTCTATGGTATCTTCTGCCCCTGATATTCTCTTTTTATCTCTTGTATTCTGTTGGTATTGCTTTGTGTCTATGACTCCTGATTTCTTTCCTAGGTTTTCTGTCTTCAGGGTTGTCTCCCTTTGTGGTTTCTTTATTGTTTTTATTTTCCATTTTAGATCCTGGATGATTTTGTTCAATTTCTTCACCTGTTAAGTTGATTTTTGTGTTTCCTCTTTAAGGGATTCTACCTGTTTATCTATGTTGTCTTGTATTTCTTTAAGTGAACTATTTACATCATTCTTATAGTCCTTTAACATCATTGTGAGTTTTGATTTTAAATCAAAATCTTGCTTTACCGATGTGTTGGGTTTTCCAGGGCTTGCTGTCGTGGGGGAATTTTGTTCTCATGATGCCAAGTGGCTTTGGTTTCTGTTGCTTAGGTTCTTTCCTTTGTCTCTCACCATCTGCTTATCTCTGGTGTTAGTTGGTCTTGCTGTCTCTGACTGTGGTTTGACCCTCTTGTAAGCATATATGTCAACTCTACTGAGAATCCAGCTCTTTCTCCTCAGTATCTGGGTACAGAGAGCTGTGGCACAGGGCCAGGTCAGGGTCCAGACAGAAACTGGAAGGATCTTATCCCGGATTGCTCTTAAATTCCTGTGTCCTGAGTACTATGGTCATGTCCCTCGCTATGATCATGTCCCTCAGAGCAGAAGTGGTAGTCTTACCTGTGCTCTCAGGTTTGTCATCACTCCTGGGAGGCCAGCTTTCTCCCGGCAGGATCTGGGTCCAGAGAGCTGTGCCACAGGGACAGCTCAGGGCACAGGCAGAAACAGGAAAGACCCTGTTCCAGACTGCTCTTTGGTTCCTTTGTCCACAGGGTTTCATGAGGGTTCCTTTTGGATGAGGTATGTGAGTAGATATGGTGGTCTCACCTATGCTCTTGGGTGTGTCAGTACATCTGGGAGATCAGCTGTCTCCCTCTGGGATCTGGGTTTCTATCTCTTAATAACAATGTAACAATGTAGTTCATAAACACAAGTAATCTCACTTGTTTGGGGTGATGCTATACTGTTAATATAAAGTATATTATGTACTATGACATGCAGTAGATACTTAGTAATGATAAGTGATTATCAATAGTTTATCTATTCCAGTTTTCTTTTTTTTTCTTTTATTGGATTTTTTAAATTGACATTTCAAATGTTATTCCTTTTTCCAGACATAAGCCCCCATCCTATCCCCTTTCCCTTCTCCTCTAAGGGTGTTCCCCTCCCCATCCACCTTCTTCCCACCCCCTGACATTCCCCTACATTGGAGTTCCAACCTTGGCAGAACGAAGGCCTTCTCCTTCCATTGTTACCCAGCAAGGCCATCCTCTGCTACATATGCAGCTGGTGCCATGGATGAGTCCATGTATAAGTCTTGGGTAGTGGTTTAGTCCCTGGGAGCTCTGGTTGGTTGGCATTGTTGCTCTTATATGATTGCAAGCATCTTCAGCTCTTTCAATCCTTTCTCTAATTCCTCCAATAGGGTATCATCCTCTTTTCAGTTCAATGGTTTGCTGCTAGCCTTTGCCTCTGTACTCGAGATGCTCTGGCTGTGTCTCTCAGGAGACATCTATATCCAGTTCCTGTGAGCATGCACTTCTTAGCTTCATCAATCTTAGCTAGTTTTGGGGACTATTACAATTTTCTACTATTTTAGAGTATATCCTTTCATGATCATGAAAATATAACTTAATTGAAAAATTATGTTATATTGGCATTATCTTCTTATATTTCTTTCCTGTTATTGTTCCACTGATCAGAGAAACCCCCTCAAGTGATTGTCACATACTATTTAAGTTGTGTAGCTACATTATTTGATGATTACACACTGATAAAATTCCTTGTATGACACATTTCTCAAAGCATAGCTGCTGCAGTAAATAGAACATGACTCTATTATTTACTATATATGAGTTGTACTGTGCATACACCATGTAAATTATCACTGAATATGATCAGTAAAAATGTAAACAACTTCACCGGTATTGTTGGAAGGGTTGTAAATTTTTTAAATTTTTAAATTATATTAGCAACTTATAATAACTTCTATTATTTCTATATCCTTGAGGTTTCTTGAGGGGTAATTCTTTTCCATACCAGCATTTGTGCTTTGAAATGAGTGATTTTTCTTACTGTGTGGTTTTGACGAAATATAATGTTTTACAATCAGGGCACTACATATGTTAGACACCATTTCTACCACTGGACTACCCTCCCATCTCCTGAAATTAATTTATTAACTTTCATTTTAGTCTACAGTATGGATTTCTTTGTTTTAATTTTCATTTCAATTATTACATACTTATTTTGATACGTTATTAACTACACATAAATTATACATTTTGATTTCATGCTCAAGGACATTCTAAAGTTGTGTGTGTTCAACATCTCTAGAAATATCTTATTTAAGGGGTGCAAGCTCTCTTTTGCTGAGTTCTGGCTAGTATTTTTCTTTACCATCATTTTCTAACTTTCTACATTCTTGTATTTATTTTCTTTAGGTAGAACTTAAGATTAGAGAAGTCTGTCTCACAGCTGGTATAATTGAAATAATTAAATTATATTTAGGTATCTATAGTTGTGTATCTTATTCTTCTAATTACAAATAAATTTGGAGTTCACAGGGTAATAATTAGCTTCAAGTGGATGTAGAAAACACTTCTCAGTGATGGAAACATACTGGGATAACCTTAATGTTGAACAATCAAGAATTGCTTAGTACAGATGAATTGAGTCTGCCTGGCATTGTGAATAAAGCTTGCTCCTTAATTCAGACTTAGTTGAAAATTTGCCTCCGCTAATTCCTAGTCTTTTAACATTTGGAAGTTAAACTACTTGTCTTTTTGTCTTCAACTTCCTCATCCATTAAATGGAGAAAATCAATACTAGCTAAGACACAAGAATGATGTGAGAATTAGGCATAGTTTATGGAAAGCAACAATCACAAGTTCTCCCAAACATCAGAGGTTAACAGTAACAGTGTTTAGAATTAAGGATAAAGGACTTCAGGGGGAATCACTATCCCTGAACTCAAGCAGTATTACAGAGCAATAGTGATAAAAACTGCATGGTATTGGTACAGATAGACCAATGGAACAGAATTGAAGACCCAGAAATGAATCCACACACCTATGGGCACTTGATTTTTGACAAAGGAGCCAAAACCATCTAATGGAAAAAAGATAGCATTTTCAGCAAATGGTGCTGGTTCAACTGGAGGTCAACATGTAGACGAATGCAGATCGATTCATGCTTATCACCCTGTACAAAGCTTAAGTCCAAGTGGATCAAGGACCTCCACATCAAACCAGATACACTCAAACTAATAGAAGAAAAGTGGGGAAGCATCTAACACATGGGCACTGGAGAAAATTTCCTGAACAAAAACACTAATGGCTTATGCTCTAAGATCAAGAATCGACAAATGGGATCTCATAAAACTGCAAAGCTTCTGTAAGGCAAAGGACACTGTGGTTAGGACAAAATGGCAACCAACATATTGGGAAAAGATCTTTACCAATCCTACAACAGATAGAGGCCTTATATCCAAAATATACAAAGAACTCAAGAAGTTAGACCACAGGGAGACAAATAACCCTATTAAAAATGGGGTTCAGAGCTAAACAAAGAATTCACAGCTGAGGAATGCTGAATGGCTGAGAAACACCTAAAGAAATGTTCAACATCTTTAGTCATCAGGGAAATGCAAATCAAAACAACGCTGAGATTTCACATCACACCAGTGAGAATGGCTAAGATCAAAAACTCAGGTGACAGCTAATGCTGGCGAGGATGCGGAGAAAGAGGAACACTCCTCCATTGTTGGTGGGATTGCAGACTGGTACAACCATTCTGGAAATCAGTCTGGAGGTTCCTCAGAAAATTGGACATTGAACTGCCTGAGGATCCAGCTATACCTCTCTTGGGCATATACCCAAAAGATGCCCCAAGATATAAAAAAGACACGTGCTCCACTATGTTCATCGCAGCCTTATTTATAATAGCCAGAAGCTGGAAAGAACCCAGATGCCCTTCAACAGAGGAATGGATACAGAAAATGTGGTACATCTACACAATGGAATATTACTCATCTATCAAAAACAATGACTTTATGAAATTCGTAGGCAAATGGTCGGAAATGGAAAATATCATCCTGAGTGAGGTAACCCAATCACAGAAAAACACACATGGTATGCATTCATTGATAAGTGGCTATTAGCCCAAATGCTTGAATTACCCTAGATGCCTAGAACAAATGAAACTCAAGACAGATGATCAAAATGTGAATGCTTCACTCCTTCTTTAAAAGGGGAACAAGAATACCCTTGGCAGGGAAGAGAGAGGCAAAGATTAAAACAGAGACTGAAGGAACACCCATTCAGAGCCTGCCCCACATGTGGCCCATACATATACAGCCATCCAATTAGACAAGATAGATGAAGCAAAGAAGTGCAGGCCGACAGGAGCTGGATGTAGATCTCTCCTGAGAGACACAGCCAGAATACAGCAAACACAGAGGCGTATGCCAGCAGCAAACCACTGAACTGAGAATAGGACCCCCGTTGAAGGAATCAGAGAAAGAACTGGAAGAGGTTGAAGGGGCTCGAGACCCCATATGTACAACAATGCCAAGCAACCAGAGCTTCCAGGGACTAAGCCACTACCCAAAGACTATACATGGACTGACCCTGGACTCTGACCTCATAGGTAGCAATGAATATCCTAGTAAGAGCACCAGTGGAAGGGGAAGCCCTGGGTCCTGCTAAGACTGAACCCCCAGTGAACTAGATTGTTGGGGGGAGGGGGGTAATGGGTGGAGGGTGGGGAGGGGAACACCCATAAGGAAGGGGAGGGGGGAGGGGGATGTGTGCGCGGAAAGCAGGAAGGGGAATAACACTCGAAATGTATATAAGAAATGGTCAAGTTAATTAAAAAAAAAAAGAATTAAGGGTGAGGTATTTACATGGTCATCCTAACAGTTTGATGAACTTGACAAGGTAGAGTATTTCATTATTTTAGAGAAGAAATACTGGCCTAGAATCATTGTAGAATGAAGTTTAGCTCCTGCAATCATGATCATTATATAATGTTGTGAAATTGGTGTCTTTTATAGTGATGGAGGCTGGGCTGGAGTAAAGACCCAGTGGCTACCCACTGTCCTGCTCTTGCAGAGGAACTTACAAATTCAGTTCCCAGCACTCACATTAAGTAGCACACAACTACCTGTAATTGCAGTCCCAAGGAATCTGACACTGCTGGTCTCCCTGGGCACCTCTATTTTATTTTGTATACTCTCACATAGTCACACTTCATGTGCACAATTATAAATTGAAGTAAATACATTTAAAAAAGAAGCTAATCAGATCACGTGGTCTCTTTGGCATTATAGCATTGCTGAGCAAGTTGCCTAACATAGAGTTTATTTTCCTTATGTCCCTTTCATAGATCCAGATACCTATGAATTTTCTCTCACTACTTACAGTGGTGTAAGAGATGAATAAATTAACCTGTCTCCAGTTTAAATTTAATTCTGTCCATTATTAAAAGTCATAAACCCTGAGCTAAAGTGATGACTCAACAGGTAAAACTACTTGTTGCCAAACCCCAGGACCGGAGTTCATCCTGCAGAAACCAGAGAGCAAAAAATGCCAACTTGCACGAGCTGTCCTTTGCCTCCCACACACATACTGTTTTAAGTGCACCTCACACAAATTAGGAAATACACATAGTAAGAAAAATTAAAAGTCAATCACACTGAACTTCTTTGCATACAATTTTACACTCAGCCATGGAAAAAGAGAAAGAACTTAAATGTATTATTGAAAATCTGTTTAGAATCAAAAACCCATGGTTATGTAGATACAAACCTCAAATGCTAGCCATGGATTTACAGCTGGGGTCTGTCCTGAATTCCTTTTGGATGATTTTAGTTTTCTTGCAAGGTTGTTCATATCCAGCATGATAAGGACAACCTACTTTGAGAACTCAGGAAATAATTCTTGGAATTACTGCAGAGTTTTTTCTGCTTGACAGACTTTTTTTCAAGAAAGTGCAATAAATATTGATATATCTTACAGTACACCAATGTTTTTGAAATCCTGATGCTAATTTCTATTTCAAAGTGGAAACAATAGGATGACCTCTTGGAATTTCTTCTAAAGTTTTATGGCTTGCTTAGAACTCTTCATTCCACTTTCAGAGAAAAATCAGAATATAAAAATTCACCTAAAGTGATCCACTGTAAGGCTTTCCACTCAACTCAATGATGCTTAATAGTATCATGTATAAGGATAAACTTTGGCAAGATGTTTGTGTTGCCCAACTTTGGAATATAAAATGTAATAAAAGTAAGAGAATGAAGGAGAGGCAGACTGCCTGGTAATTCCACAGTATATAGTACAAGGATGACAATGAGGTGGCCTGGTCCACCTCTCTGTAACCAGATCCTGTGGGTGAGAGAGCTAGACACTCAGAAGTGCAGACAAACCTGAGAGCACACGGGAGACCACAACTTCTGATCACATTCCTGGCCCAAGAGGAATCCCCCCTCTTGGAGCCCTCTGGACATAGGAACCAAGGATCAGTCTGGGACAGAATCCTTCCAGTTTCTGCCTGTGCTCAAAGCAGACCCTATGATACAGCTCTCTGTAACCAGATCCCATTGGGGAAAGTTGGTCTCCAGGAATGCTGACATACAGGATTATGGGAGGTCAAGTCAATGTCAGAGACAGCAAGACCAGCTAACACCAGAGATAACCTGATGGCAAGAGGAAAGCACAGGAACCTAAGCAACAGAAACCAAGACTACTTGGCATCATCAGAGCCCAGTTCTCCCATCAAAGAAAATACTGGATATCACAACACACTGGAAAAGCAAAATTTAGGTTTGAAATCACATCTCATGATGATGATAGAGGTCTTTAAGAAGGACATAAATAAATCACTTAAAGAAATACAGGATGATACAGGTAAACAAGTGGAAGACCTTAGAGGAAACACAAAAATCCCTTAAAGAGTTACAGGCCAACACAACTAAACAGGCAAAGGAATTGAACAAAACCATCCAGGATCTAAAAATGGAAATAGAAACAATAAAGAAATGACAAAGGGAGATAAACCTGGAGATAGGAAATCTAGAAAAGAGACCAGGAGTCATAGACACAAGCATCACCAATTAAAGAGATAAAAGAGAGAATATCAGGGGCGGAAGATACCATAAAAACATTGACACAAGCATCAAAGAAAATGTAAAACACAAAAAGCTTCTAACATTAAACATCCAGGAAATTAAGGACACAATGAGAAGATCAAACCTAACAATAATAGATGTAGAAGAAAGCTAAGATTCCCAACTTAAAGGACCAGTAAATATCTTCAACAAAATTATAGGAGAAAACTTCCCTAACCGAAAGAAAGAAATGCCCATAAACACACAAGAAGCCTACAGAATACCAAATAGATTGGACCAGAAAAGAAATTTCTCTCAGGTGTGTCAGTGCTCTTGGTGACTGGCTTTCAGGTCTGGGTGGAGGCAGCAATTAGAAGGGTCCTGTCCCTGACTGCTCCTAGGTTCCTGTATCCAGAGGGCACAGAGGTCACTAGTCTGATTCCTCTTGGGCCAGGAATGTGAGCAGAAGTAGTTGTCTCCCCTGAGCTCTCAGGTTTGTCTACACTTCTGAGAGTCCAGGTCTCAACCCCAAAGGATTTGGGTACAGAGAGTTGTGGGACCAGTTCAGCTCCCTAGAAGATACTTTTTAAATGTATAATTTTATTTTTTCAGGCTTATGTATTAATTGAAAAAATAATATAATACAATATATACTATTTCACCTCATCACTAGTGAAGATTCTAAAACAAATTTGTAATAAAAAGATTTTAAGAATTTGTATCAAAACAGGAATTGATCGTAGGATATATTGACAACAAAGAGCTTATCAAATGTTTACTCTGAACACAATATATGTGTTACTTTAGACTAATAAAGAGATGACTCAGTCACTTAAAAGTGGATACTTGTTCTTGTAAAGGACATGAATTTGGTTCCTAGTGACTACTTTGGGGGAACTCACACCTATTTTCAGTTCTAGGGGAATCATTGTGCTCTTCTGACCACCAGAGGCACCTGTACGTACATGCACACACACACACACACACACACACACACACACACACACACACACATACACACACACACACACACACAAATAAATAATAATTTTAAGGAAAAGCCAACTAAGTTCTTGCTGTTTTGGTTTGTAGTGTTAGAAAGCAGGAAACTGCCATTTTGTAGATGAATATAATTTTTAAGAAAAGTAAAATACAAACAAAAAATTCCCCACAACCTTTAAAGGTCTATTCTGAACCATTTATCATCTAAAATTATATTCAGGGATCATGTGATTTATTTCAAAGTAGTAAATAATTTTACGTGGCAACTTAGTCTGCATGGGAAGAGTGGGCCCTGTGTTTGTGTGGCTCAGGTCCTCTAAGAATATAGGACTAATGCATTCTTGGATGAATTTCAAACAGGATACTTAATTCTCTAGAGTTAGATTAGAAGAGATTTTCAAATTTTGTTTCATGGCTGATGAAGATATTCTAGGACCTTCCAAATTCTCAATTGTCTGTTTCAATTTCTTGGTGTAATCTAAAAATGTATTTTTTTATGATTTAAGTTATAATGTATAAGTTATAACATATTATAACTTATGCATATTAAGAACCACCTATTTTTGTTATTATCCATTGTCAATCCAATAACTGTTAACAACAAGTTAGATGTCCTTTAATTTAGTCGAAGCTAGATTGTGTACCACATCGAATTACTGAATATACATAGAATAACTGTCCATAAGTGAATGTTTATGACAGGCTTATAACACTTTAACCATAAAAATTGAGACATAGATGGTTGAGAAAATTTACCCCACTTACTGTCAACATGTAATTGAACATGTAATTTGAGAGATTTGGTAATGTTTTAAGATAATTTTTAAGACCATTTTTTGTTATTTGCTTTAGTGGCAAAGTTGAAACAAGTGTTTTCATATGCTTCTAAGATATTTGTCTATGAATTTATTTTAAAGCTATAAGAAATGTTTCTAATTAGCCTCTTTCATATATAATAAGTTATTCTCATTATATTTGTACTTTAGCTCAGTAGAAGAATATGTGTTTATATTCCATAAACATAGCATGTTTAATCAAAATTCTACTTATATAACACTTTTAATAGCAAATATTATATGAATCCATCCACAGTGAACATTGTATTTCATTTTTCACCAGGCTAATTTTAAAATTTTGTTTTGGGCCAAATTGAAACCTGAATTTACATGGGATTTCTGGAACAATTCTCTCCATTTCTAAAATGTCTCTATTCATTTTAATACACCATATCTATCAAAACATAAAAATATAGTAAAGAGAAGTTTTATGAATTGTCCCCATGATGAAGCAACACACACTCATTTTTTCATATGGCCAACTTGCCTTAGTTGGTATATAAGTTACAGTTGGTGAACCAATCTTGGCACATGATTACAAATTAAATTCCTGTTTTATATTTAGAATCATGCTTTTTGATTTGAAGAATTTTGGATTTTGTTAATCTACAGTCTATTATACCTGTCACTTTCAGTGCTATACAGATCAGTTTTATCAACCTCAAAAGTCACCTGTGCTTTCACCCTCATTTCTCCCTATTTCACACATCGCGCTCTGGCCTCCTAGTCATCACTGATGTCTTTATTGTCTCTATAGTTTCTAACAGGCCACTGTGATTGTTAACCTCCCTGTCAACTTGATTGAGGTTAGTTTAGAATCATTGTAACTCTAAGTGTGTCCAAATAGATGTTTCTTACAAAGCATTAACTGAGGAGGAAGTTTCTCTAATCATGGGAAGTACCATTCAGTGATCTGGAAACACCACACACTCTTGTTACCTATTATAATTTTTACCAAGATAAAAAAGCTGACTGGTGGTTTATTATTTTTACCTATGCCTCAGTGTAGGAATTTTGCTGTTGACTTTTATTGATGTTTGCTGAGCTTCTTTGATCTGCATATTGGGATCTGACATAAATTTTGGAAGATTTTGGATACTATGTATTCAAATATTTTCCCTCTTCCTCTTCGCTTTTTGCACCCACTGTTCCTGTTTTGCTCACCTCAAAGGTTTTATAATTGTCCACAGATTTCAGCTATTCTTATCTTTTCTCCACCATTTCTTTTCTTGAAGTTTCATGTAAGATGTTGTGATGACTGACATACCTACCAACTCTGCTTTCTCTCTTAGCTACATTTAGACAGTCGAGGAACACATTGTTTGATAGTCTTCATTTTATTTATAGCATTCTCTTTAGAACTTAGACCTATCTATCACCACATGATATCTGATTTTATAGTAGTTTTTTTCTATTTTAGAAAAAAATTTAAGCCCTGCTTAATACTGCCTTTGAGTGTTATTCTGTTATATTTTCTGTCACCCCAGACTATGTTATTTCTTCCTCTTTGTATTGAATTTCAATATACTGAAAAAGTGAACATGATCTATTTGGAGGAGGGATGAGGTGATTAAGGAAATTGTGTTGGATATGCTATTTTTGCTGTGTGTTATAATACATTGTAGCTGTAGGCACTATACACTTAGTTCTTTTTTCCCCTTTTATATTTTTTGGTTCTCCTAAGATCTCCTCTTGAAGCTATTTATACTCACAGTTATCTCCATTGTGACATGCTGCTATTACATCAATGTCCAATTAATGTATTCTTTATTTTTGTTCAGTAAAGTATGTTTTTTATTGGATATTTTTATTTACATTTCAAATTTTATCCCATTTTGTTGGTTTTCCATATATAAACACCCTATACCATCTCCCCACCCCCTTCTTCTATGAGGGTGTTCCCCCTCCCCAACTACCCACCCATTCCCACCTCCCTGCCCTGGCATTGCCGTACACTGGAGGTCCAGCCTTGGCAGGACCAAAGGCTTCTCCTCCCATTGGTGCCCAACAAGGTCATCCTCTGCTACATATGCAGCTGGAGCCATGGGTCTGTCCATGTGTAGTCTTTGGTTCGTAGTTTAGTCCCCGGGAGCTCTGGTTGGTTAGTACTGTTGTCCTTAGGGGGTTGCAAGTCCCTTCAGCTCCTTCAATCCTTTCTCTAACTCCTCCAATGGGGACCGAGTTCTCAGTTCAGTGGTTGGCTGCTAGCATTCACCTCTGTATTTGTCAGGCTCTGGCAGAGCCTCTCAGGAGACAGTTATATCAGGCTCCTGTCAGCATGCACATGTATTCTTAAAATGTTATAAAAGAAAAGAATTAAAACTTATATTGTTAAATTTTCCAAAGTCATGAATCTCTGAGCTTTGAAATAAAATAATATTTTTCAGGTTTTACTTTTCTTTTTTTTTTTTTTTTGGGTTCTTTTTTTTGGAGCTGGGGACCGAACCCAGGGCCTTGCGCTTCCTAGGAAAGCGCTCTACCACTGAGCTAAATCCCCAGCCCCGGTTTTACTTTTCTTTATGTGGGATAGGAAGTCTCTTAAAGGCAAGAGTTGACTAAATGCCCTTTCTCCAGGACAGATAAGGTTCTTAAAATATCCATTGCAGAGTTATTTTTGTTAGAGAAGAACTCAAAAGGCATATTTCAAGTTGTTTTTTTTCCTTACCCTCCACCAAAGGAAAACAATTCTAAGAGGTCATTTAAAATTTTTAAAAAGGTTTATTTACGTGTATGTGTATATGTATGTGGGTATGGGTATGGGTATGTATATGTGAGTATGGGTATGCGCACTTTAGTGGAGGTGCTTTTGTCATGAAGAAAGCATTGGATCCCTGAAGATGGACTTATAGATGGTTATGAACAGCCCTACATAAGTGTTGGGAACTGAACCTGACTGAGTCCTCTGCAAGAATAGCAAACATTCTTAACTACTGAACCATCTCTCCACCCCTCAAAAGAGGACTTGAATTTCAATATTATGTTTTCCTGATCTTCTTAAAAAGAATCTAAATTTATTCTGATATGTCATCATCCTCATTGTATTTGATTTTGATTAGAATATTTTCTAATCGGAGATATATATATATATATATATATATATATATATATTAAAGATACATGGCTTAATATCAAAGTTTGGGGTTTTAACTGTCAATTCCATTCAGCTAAGGGTCAACAGATATCAGATATAAGTAGCTTTCTGGCTGAACAAGCTGAGTTTATTATTAACTGTGGGAAAGGGAGATGTCACTCACACAGGGACCACTAGGACATTGCCATAAGAAGGCATTAGAAAGGAGCAATTACACAATTTCATTTGGGTAAGTTTAGAAATGAGTAAAGAAAATAGGGTTTTATCCTAGCTGAGGTGTTATCAGAAAATATGGCAACTTTATAATTATTTAACTTACTTAATTTCATCTGTAGACAGGTCAAACAGGGAAATCTTCCAGCCTTAGCAGCCAGCAGCTAGCAGAGATATGTTTTGTTTTTTTATTTTTTCATTTATTCATTAATTTAGTCACTTTACATCTCAATCACAGCCCACCTCCTCTCTCCCCCCACCTCACACAGCCCATCCTTCCATCCCCTATCCTATTCTTCTCTGAGAAGGAGCATCTCCCTCTCCCTGCTTTCACCCTACCCTGGTACATAAAGTCCTGCAGGACTAGGTGTATCCTTTCCCACTGAGGCCTAACAAAGCAGCCCACTTAGGGGAATGGGATCCACAGGCAGGCAAGAGATTCAAGTACAGCCCATATTCACTCCATTTGTTTGGGGATCTGCATGAAAACCAAGCTATATATCTACTACATATGTGTGAATGGATTTAGGTCCAGCCCATTATGCTCTTTGGTTGGTGGTTCAGTCTCTGAGAGACCCCGAAGGTCCAGGTAATTGACTATGGTGGTCATCATGTGGAGTTCCTATCCACTCCAGATTCCTCAATCTTTCCCCCAACTCTTCCATAAGACTCCCTAAGCTCAAACCAATGTTTCATTGTTTGGCTCTGGGTTTCTACATCTGTTTCAGTCATTTGCATGGTAGAAACTTTCAGAGGACAGTTATGCTAGGCTCCTGTCTGCAAGCATAACGGAGAATCATTAAAGGTCAGGGATTGATGCTTACCCATGGAATGAGTCTCTAGTTGTGTGATGTTGTTATTATTTGTGTTTAAACAAAATAATGAGGTTAAAATAAGTAGGTTAGCTTTGACTGATGGCCATGTTCTCAGAATGATGTTTTCAAATGCTGTTCTATAAAGTTGCTTATGCATAGCCAGGGGATAGTAAATAATACTTAGCTGAAAGAGTTAGCCCAGTTAACAGTGGCAAGGGCAGGGTGACTCTTTCCCTTTATTCATTGCTAATTTCCAATTTGGTTTTACTGAAGCTCAGTAACACACTTTGAGATCTCAGCATTTCCTAGATGTAAGTCTTACTTTATAGTATAGCATATACTCTAATTTTGTTAAGACTTCATTTATGCCCGAATAGATTGTTATTGGGTACTTGTTTATCTGCAGTCATCAGTATTTAAAGTGAGTCTGCTAATGTTCTGTTTATTCTGTATTTTTCTAATCAGGTTTATTTGTTTATTCAGGTACGTACAGAAGATAGTGAGTGAGCCACTACCCAAAGACTATACATGGACTGACCCTGGACTCTGACCTCATAGGTAGCAATGAATATCCTAGTAAGAGCACCAGTGGAAGGGAAAGCCCTGGGTCCTGACATGACTGAACCCCCAGTGATCGTGATTGATGGCAGGAGGGCAGTAATGGGAGGAGGATGGGGAGGGGAACACCCATATAGAAGGGGAGTAGGAAGAGTTAGGGGGATGTTGGCCAGGGAAACCAGGAAGGGGAATAACAATCGAAATGTAAATAAGAAATACTCAAGTTAATAAAGATGAACAAAAAAAGAAGATAGTGAGTGAAAACTTCCCAATACATGAAAATGTGTATCTCTCTTCTTGTACCGTCCACTAACATAATATAATACAAAATATAATATAATATAATACAAAAAAGAAATTTGCCCAGTTATATTGGGCATGTATTATAATTACTATGAGCAATATATCTTCACTTCTAATACCATTTTTCTTCCAAATGTCTGTGGCAGACATTAATATAGAAATATCATAAACTTTTTGGTTAGATACTTGCAAAATTTATTTTCATCCAAATATATATTAATTTGCCTTTTGTGTTTTGCTTGCTTGTTTAATGCTTTGTTGCTGTTGTTGTGTGTGTGTATGTGTGTGTGTGTGCGCGCATGAGTGTGCGCGTGTTTGTGTGTTTGTGTTGTATTTCAACCTCTATGTGGTTATTTCAAATGTTTCATTATGAAAGCTCATATTTATACTTTATTTATTGTTGACAGTATTTGCTCCTCAGTTCAAATTTTATTCCATCATCCTAATATTGACTATCACGCTCATCTTCAAGCATATTATACTCTTGGGTGTTTTCTATTGTTTTCCATTTTTCTAGTGTATTCTTTGCTTAGTTCTGTTTTGTCCGGGCACTGATTCATAAATAATACAAGAGCATGGGAAAATCAGCTATATACTTCACACCTTTCAAATTATTATTTTATTTAGTTTACATAGTTTTAAATCAATTGCATTTTCTAATTGTTTTCAAATATCTATGTCTTAGTCACCGTTCTTTTGCTATAAAAAAGAAAACATGATGACCACGCAACTTTAATAAATGAAAACATTTAATGGGGCTTGCTTAGAATTCAGAAAATTAAGTCATTATCAGTATGGTGGGGAACGTGGTGGCAGCCAGGCAGGCATTGTCGAGGAGAAGTAGCTGAGAACTACATTCTACTCTGCAGGCAGCTAGAAAAAGAACACTGAGCCTGACATAGACTTTTGAAACCCAAAAGCCCACTCTTGGAAGACATACTTCTTCGAAAAAGGCCAGTTCTTTTCATACAGAAGGCAATTCTTGGTATTCAGGATAAATGCCGTTGCCTCATGTATGATAGGTGGATGATGTAGTACTAAGCTGCAACCTTCCCTTGAATTCATTTAGAAATATTTGTAGTTTTTAATACAGTCATTCTGTACATTTCCAAGCATCTATAGAGAAACTATCACTCCACATCCTGACAATTGAATAAAGTTAGAAATAAATTTAGATTATAAGGATGTAAGGATGGTTGGAGTTTATTGAGCTGACCCCTCCAGGAGGGTTTTAGGGGGCCATGCTGACAAAGTCTTTGGAAAACTGTATTTTTATAGCTTCACATAATATAAATATTAACACCGCCCCCCTCTGTGTGTGTGTGTGTGTGTGTGTGTGTGTGTGTGTGTGTGTGTAAAGGGAGCATGTGTAACACATTATATGTGAGGAGAACAGAGGACAACTTACAGAAGTCAGTTTTTTCATCCTATAATGCAGATAAACGGAACAGAACTTAGGTCATTGTGCTTGATGATACGATATTTCCTCTCTGAGCCATCTAAGTGGCCCCAAAGCCTACCATTGTGTGATTTGGGTTCTAGACTATAGTCTTTAAGAAAAAGTAGTTTTAATTTCTATTTATATGCATCTATGTATGTATGTTAGTATACACCATGTGAGTACAGTGTTTCTAAAGTTCAAAATAAAGTGATGGACCCTCTGGAAGTCATCAATTCAACCCCAGTTGAGAGAAAAAATCTGGACAGTAAACTAGATAATATAAATTATGACCTGACATTCTCTCCTTGCCAGAGTACTATTCATAAACTAACAGAGAAAGAATTTTATGTGTTCTAGAAATGCTAAGAAAAATTACAGTTTGGGGAAGATATAGATTGCTTCCCAAAAGAGATCTTTGATGACCAAGTTATTTGGACATATATTGGTCACTATTACCATCTCTTGCAATAACCATATTTTATACATAATCATTGGTTTTGGAGTATGCATGTTATTACAATAAATGACATTGCATGTTTTCATGATTTTATAGTCACATATAATATTTAATGAGGCAGTTAATGAACATTGTTTATGAAAAGTAGCATTTATTGAGTACCTATATATTTGTAATGCTATCACTCAATGTGGCATCACTAGACCAGGAATAATTAAGCTTATCCTCTTAGGACATGACTTGTTTTGCCTTTTTATCTAAAGAATCAATATTTCTTCTCTTTTAAAAGCCATATTTCTTCTTGGAAGTTTGTCAATGATGAAGTGATTTCCAGTTTGAAAGAACACTAGAAAGAAAAAATATGTGCATGTATATATTAAGTCCTTATGTATCTTTGGTTATTTAATAATTTTAGATAGAGGTTTATACTTAAGGTTTTTGTTATCCTTTTTAATTGTCGGAATAGGAACGTGTTCTTTAATAACCTCTTGTTAGTCATATTGGTTGTTATTAAGGAGTATATAGGGGTAAGGAAGGTGACTCGGCAGGTTAAATGCTCACTGTGGAAGCTAGAAGACCTGAGGTCGAGGCCAGATCTCATGTAACAAAGATGGATGTGATGGTTAATGCTTATGATTGTTGCCATGAGACGCAGAGACAGGCAGATCCCTAGGGCTCACTAGCTGACCAGCCTCACCTCTTTGTCAAGTTTCAGGCAGGTGAGAGCCTATCTCAAGAAACAAAAGTGGACCATGCTTGAGGCACAATAGCTGAACTTATTCTCTGATTCCTATACATGCATGCACCTATCATGTATACACATGCATTTGTGTTCTCTCTCTCCCCTTGGTTCCCCCCTCCCCCACACACACACACACACACACACACACACACACACACACACACACACACACACAGAGAGAGAGAGAGAGAGAGAGAGAGAGAGAGAGAGAGAGAGAGAACACAGTAATTAAGTATAACTGTTCAAACATAATCAGTTGAAGCAACCAGGAAAGGGATTTTTAAATTGTTTTACATCATTTGATTTAAAATTTTATATTATTTTAAAATCAATCTTAAAAATGAAACTATTCCTTTACAGTTACATACCTACAAATCTCTGTAGGCTCCTGAACAGGATGTGGTCAGGGCAAAGTTATCCATTCTTCTTTCAATGTCCTCCTGGCTTCCTGATGGAAGAGAATGCGTACCTAATTTGTGGTATAATTAGAGTTTGACATACACTTGTGAATGTCTTCCTATTGGACACAATTCTGATCATAAGCATGGTAGTGACTTAATATCACACCACATGTGAGAGCTTTGTTCCTGAATGGGGTATTAAACTCTCATCTCACTTGATGTTCACTTTAGAAGTGAAAAAAATGTTATCCAGTGAGGTTTCTAATTCATCCATGGCTGGAGGCAGATAAAACCTTTCTGTGGTAGTTTGCATGTTGTTTTTTATTTTTGTTTTTCCGTTTAAAAACAAGAGTCATTGTTGTCCTTGTAAACATAACTGGAGGAGACCTGGGAAGTGACTATTTGTCAGACATGCCTGTCACTGCATCTCTAACTGCCACTGTCACTGCCACTGACAGCAGTCAGCTGTGTACATTCAGTGGAGAATCACTTCTGCAGACTTAAAAAAAGAATTCTGTGGGAGTTTTGACTCCTAGACTATCTAACTTTTTCTCTCTTGTGGAAATGACTTCTGTTCCGTTTCTGACATTTTAGTGATCAGAAGGCAGCTGGTCTCATCTAAAAACAACAATGAAATGCAAGTGACTGGAAGATGGGGAAATGCTAGGCTATGTTTGAGAGAGCTGTAAATTGCCGTGATGTTTAAAAAGCTTGCAAAAGCTAAAATAATGTGTTTCAGTGATAGAGATGATGGGGTGGGGCAGGGTTTTCTATCAAAAGATGGTGCTGTGCGTGTTTTGATAGGACTACTACTGAACTCAAAGGGTTGCTTTGGAAGAAAAATGAAATTCTGACATTTTTAGATGAGCTGAAAATATTTCTCTAATCCTCTTCTTATAATAAAACCCACCAGTGTTGAAAAAATAGAAATAATCAATGCACACATTCAAAATGTAGTCTCACACATTGAGGAATGATTCTCCTGCATTTCTATGGCAACTGCCTGGCAGATTCTGAGAAATAAGTAGGGAGTAAGAAATATTACCTAGATTTAGTAAAGAGAATGTTTCAGCAAAAACAGCTTACCATGACAGGGGAGGAGGAAGCCGACTGAAGAAACACATTTTGGGTAGTCAAAATATCTGAATGAATATCAGGTCCTTGTTACTTGTAAGACAGAACACTTTCATTTTTTTTCTGCTTTGCCCTTTTGGTGTTTGACATTTCTCTGGTTCATTGAAGAACAACTAAAGTTGATCTATAAATTAAGAGCTATTCTCACAGACAGTTCTGCCAATGTTATTGTTCCCCTGCTGTTTTGCACTTCCCAGTTTTCTCATTCTCTATGCATCAGATCTAGACTTTCATAAACTCGGCAAAACACTCATCAAATAGATCTGAGTTTCCTGCATTTGTAAGGAAATATTTCAGACACTAGAAACTGCCATGACTTAAGGCCTACAGATTCTTTTTGCTGTGGATTAAACAATACATTTTTAAAAAAACATTCTTTATGAATAGTAGAATAATTTTCTATAGTAGCAAGGATTATAAAAAACAAAGTTGGTTGGTCTGACACTAACAGGCAAGAGGAGGAACATTTTAGCATACATCTTTTTCTCTTTCTTTTTCTCTTTGTTCTTTCCATTTTTACTAAGCATCTGATATTTCAACTTACACAAAAGGTTAGTCAGTGGAAGACCAAGAACTAATCCTTGGAGAAAGGAGTCCCTTCAAGGCTTCAAGACAGGAGACAACATGACAAACCTGAGGCACAGAAAGAATGTGGAGGTCACATCAGGCACAAGTGTAGAGAGTAGATAAATAATAAGCTAGAAAAAGAAGCAGGAATTAAATCTTTCAGGTCTTCCTAGACTTTAGTGTAGGGGTTGCCTTTGTACTAAAACTGTTAAGAGATTTTAGACATACCAACCCTGAAATGAATCGGAAATGTGGTATTGGGACAAAGGTGTATTCCTGATGCCCTTAGGATGCTGTCTTCCAGGCAATAGGTGTACAGCATGACCACAGAAATATTGTATTCTAGAGCACTGGAGAGACTTGTGTTATAGTTTTGAAATATACCACAGGAATTGCTGGTAGATGAAATGGTGAAGAGTGTGGGAAAAGCCAATTCCTTGTTGAGATAAAAAACAGGGTGAAATGGGCTGGTTTAGAGTATCCTCATCTACATTAAAATCCATAACCAATGTTTTTTGGTGGTTTGCCATCATGTAGATAACTCTTGCTTCACATCTTGCTCTCTGAAACGTTTTCCCCACGAACTACCCAGTACACATCCTATACTGCCTACACAAATACTTGCTTAGAAGGTCAGTGAGACTTAATAAGCACCTCACTGCTTTGACGCCCATTAAGATGCCATTGTGGTAACTTCCATGGAAATTTCCAGTTTAGGAAGAATGCCCAAAATACTATTATTCTCTGTACTATCCTGGAAGTGAAGAATCAGTAAGCATCACATCACTAAAGACATGCACTAATGTCAGGGACTGGTCAACAAAGTTGAGAAAAAAGCCAGAAACAGGGTCTAGGCATGTAAACAGAGGTCCATTTGACTGTTGATGCTGTTAATACATTTCTGTCAGTTCCTAAATAAAATACAATTTTATCCAGCAGAAATATGTCTAACACTGCAGCCTATCTTAGCTAATTTTCAGGTTGGTGTTATTAAGTACCCTGAACTCCCTCAAACAAACAAAACTAAGCAACCACCACCATCACAACAAAAATCTTGGGAGGAACGCTTTATTTGGCTTACAATTCCAGGTTATATTCCATTTCCTGGGAAAGCTGGGTGTCAGATACTGAGGCAGTGAACTACATTATATCCACAGTCAAGAACATGCTTGATACTCAGCTTCATCTCTACAATTGCACATTCCTGGAGCAGTGTAGGGAACACTGTTGTCCACAGTGGACTGACATCTCCATGTAAACTAATGTAGTCAGAAAAAAGAACCCTCATAGACATCTGCAGAAGTCTTTCTCATAAGTGAGTCTATATTGTATCATATACAAAATTATGACTAACTGCTCCAAATCCCACACAGTTCTAAATGTCCTATATGCTTGCTTTTTTATTTCTGGACAGAAATAAAGTACAGGATCTCTTTTAAGGCCCAAGTCTTTGTATTCCACAGGGAATGTACCTGTGTGTGAAGCTAAGTGTTTTATGCACAACAATTTTCCTCAGTAAAACTGGAATTTGATCAACAGTGTCAGAGAAATGGTTCAGTTCATTTTATATTTTCTCCATAAAAAATTACAAGATTATTGTTCTATAAACATCCAATAGCAGATGCACATCCTGAAATGGAAAGAGCTGATAGAGGTACAGGGACATAAAAATACGTTGTTGAGAATAAAGAGGTGTTTTTATCTTTTCAAAGTTTTAACTACTACAAATTATTTCAATCTCTAAACAGACATTTTGAATGTAATTTGATTTACAACTGAACGAACTGTTTTTAAAAAATAATCCCTCTCTTTCAAATTATTAATCTTTAAATTTTTTAACACCTGAATTCACTTGAGGACAGAAAGTAGTGATTAAACCAGAGGTCATTATCTTTATGGAGAAGGCCAAGTAATTCCATATACGAAACACAGGTTGTATGCTGTGCAAAGCCAATCATCAGCAGACAGAAAGACACTGTTCCTTTTTGTATCTTTATTTCCTCCTGGAATTATGTATACACTCTCTAGACAGCCTGATTCTTATGACTGACAGAATTCCCCCTTCCACAGCTCTTCGTGATGCTTACCTGTGCATTTTCATCAACATGGCTGTGACTCAGAAATTACTTCAGGCATATTATTGTATCTAAATCTTTTGCACAGCTTAGAGTAATATGTATTTAACATTTGAATATGGGTTTATTATATTTTTGGAAAGAATATTTAGTTGCAACCGTGATTTTCAGTCAAAGCTGACTTAAGTGAACAATCTTTAATTTCTTTTCTTAAAGATAAAAAAAGTACGGGGTTGGGGATTTAGCTCAGTGGTAGAGCGCTTGCCTAGCAAGCGCAAGGCCCTGGGTTCGGTCCCCAGCTCCGGAAAAAAAAAAAAAGTACATGACAAATGGTTGTAAGATAAAGCATCCTTCCTCTAATAAAATTTTAAAATATAAACAAAATCCCTGCACCCAAATCCCGTGGGGAAGAGAGCTGAACACCCAGAAGTGCAAACAACCTGAAACCACAGGAGAGACTGCCACTTCTGCACACCTTTGCCCACATCCTCCGTCCAAGGGGAAACTGCGGATTGACTCTGGACACAAGAATATAGGAAAAGTCAGCCGCGGGAACCCATGGTTCTGGTCTGTGGCCAGGACTGAACTGAACTGGCCAAACAGCTCCCTGCACCCAAATCCCATGGGGGAGAGAGCTGGACCCTCAGAAATGTTGACACTCCTAAGAAGTCAGAGGAGGCTACCCTGTGCCCACAGTCCAGACCCAAGAGAGAATAGCCTAGTGCTAACTGTGCCCCCTGGGTGCAAGGGCCTAGGAGCAATCAGGGGCAGGACACTTTGATTCCTGCCTACTCCCAGAGCTGAAAGACAGTCTCCAGGAGCGCCTATACACCTGAAAGCAGAGGTAAGACCCACTTTCCTGCTCCCAAGTGACCTGCCTGGTGGATTCAGGACACACAGAGGCAGAAGTCCTCTGAGTCAGGCCACTTCCTGTTTCTGGCTCTGCCCGGAAGTGAACTGATACCATCCCACAGTTCCCTGCACCCAAATCCCATGGGGAAGAGAGCTGAACACCCAGGAGTACAGACATCCTAAGACTGCAGGACAGACTGCCATTTCTGCATACCTCTGTCCACATCCCCCCAGTCCAAGGGGAAACTGCACAGAGCCTCTTGACACAGGAATATAAGAAGAGATAGCCACCAGTACCTGCAGTTCTGGTTTGTGCCCAGGATGGAATTGAACCAGCCAAACAGTTCCCTGCACCCAAATCCCATGGGAGGAGAGAACTGGACCCTCAGAAGTGTGGATTCTCCTGAGAAGTCAGAGGAGGCTGTCCTCTGCCCACAGTCCAGAACCAAGAATTGCCTGTTGCCAACTGTGGCCCCTGGGTGTTAAGGACCTAGGAGCAATCAGGGGTGGGACCCTTCGATTCCTGCCCATGCCTAGAGTTCAAAGACAGTCTCCAGGAGCACCAACACACCTAAAATCAAAGCACCTGTTCTCAGAAAAGGCTGAAAGAAAAGAGGAAAATAGTTCTAAAGGAGTGTTGACACAGAGAACAGCTAGCGCAGGAAACTAATCAACAGAAACCAAGACTACTTGGCATCATCAGAGCCGAGATCTCCCACCAAATAAAATATTGGATCTCCAAACACACTGGAAAAGCAAGATTTAGATTTAAAAGCACATTTTTAATAATGATGGATGACTTTAAAATCTCCATAAAGAAATGAAGGAAAACACAAGTAAACAAGTAGAAGCCTCAGAGAGGAAACACAAAATTCCCTGAAAAAATTATAGGAAAACACAACCAAACAGGTGAAGGAATTGAAAATGGACATAAAAACAATAAAGAAAGCACAAAGGGAGACAACCCTGGATATAAAACAACTAAGGAAGAGAAAAGGAGCCGTAGATAAAAGGATCACCAACAGAATACAAGAGATAGAAGAGAGAATCTCAGGGGCAGAAGATACCATAGGAAACATTGACACAACTGTCAAACAAAATGTAAAATTCAAAAAGCTCCTAGCCCAAAACATGCAGGAAACCCAGGACACAATAAGAATACCTAAGAATAATAGGTATAAAAGAGAGTGAAGACTCCCAACTTAAAGGGTCAGTACATATATTAAAAACAAAAAAAAACATAGAAGAAAACTTCCCTAAAGAAAGAGATGCCCATAAACATACAAGATGCCTACAGAACTCCAAATAGTTTGAATCAGAAAAGAAATTCTTCCCAACACATAATAGTCAAAACACCAAATGCACAAAACAAAGAAAGAATATTAAAAAGCAGTAAGTGAAAATGGTCAAGTGACATATAAAGGGAGACCTATAAGAATAACACTAGACTTCTCACCAGAGACAATGAAAGCCAGAAGATCCTGGACAGATGCCATACAGACCCTAAGAGAACACAAATGCCAGCCCAAGTTACTGTATTTAACAAAATTCTCAATTAACATAGATGGTGAAACCAAGATATTCCAGGACAAAACCAAATTTACACAATATCTTTCTACAAATCCAGCCCTACAAAGGATAATAGATGGAAAACTTCGACACAAGGAGAGAAACTACACTGTTCAGAAAGCAAGAATATAATTTCCTTGCAATGGAATCAAAAGAGAGACACACAAACATAATTCCACCTGTAACAATGAAAATAACAGGAAACAATAATCACTATTCCTTAATATCTCTCAACATCAATGGACTCAATTCCCCAATAAAAAGACATAGACTAAAAGACGGGATACGTAAAGAGGACCCAGCATTTTGATGCATGCAGGAAACATACCTCAAAGACAAGAACAGAAAGTACCTCAGTGTAAATGGCTGCAAAACAAATTTCCAAGCAAATAGCCTGAAGAAACAAGCTGGAGTTGCCATTCTAATACCAAATAAAATTGACTTTCAACCAAAAGTCATTAAAAAAGATAAGGAAGGATACTTCATATTCATCAAAGGAAAAATCCACCAAGATGAACCCTCAATGCTAAATATCTATGCTCCAAATGCAAGGGCACCTACACTCATAAAAGAAACCTTACTAAAGCTCAAGGCACACATCGAACCTCACAGGATAACAGTAGGAGATCTCAACACCCCACTCTCATCAATGGATAGATCATGGAAACAAAAATTTAACAGAGACATAGAGACACTAACAGATGTTATGAAACAATGGATTTAACAGATATTTATAGAATATCCATCCTAAAACAAAATTGTATACCTTCTTCTCAGCACCTCATGGTACCTTCTCCAAAACTGACCATATAATCGGTCAGAAATCAAGCCTCAACAAAGACAGGAAGATAGAAATATTCCCATAAATCCTATCAGATCACCATGGACTAAGACTGGTCTTCAATAGCAACAATAAAAACAGAAAGCCCACATATACATGGAAGTAGAACAATGCTCTAGTCAATGAAGCGTGGTCAAAGAAGAAATAAAGAAATTAAAGACTTCTTAGAATTAAATGAAAATGAAGAAACAACATTCCCAAACATAATGGACACAATGAAAGCTGTGCTAAGAGGAAAACTCATAGCTCTGAGTCCCTGCAAAAAGAAACAGGAGAGAGCATATATCATCAGCTTGACAGCACACCTAAAAGCTCTAGAACAAAAAGAAATGAAGAAATCCAAGAGGAGTAGAAGGCAAGAAATAATCAAACTCAGGAATGAAATCAACCAAGTAGAAACGCATAGGGGTAAACAAAGAATCAACAAAAAAGGAGCTGGTTCTTTGAGAAAATCAACAAGATAGATAAACCCTTAGCCAGACTAAACAGAGTTCACAGACAGTGTATGCAATTAAGAAAATCAGAAATGAAAAGGGAGACATAACACCAGAATCTGAAGAAATTAAAAATCATCAGATCCTAATACAAAACCCTATATTCAACAAAACTGGAAAATCTGGGGGAAATGGACAATTTTCTAGACAGATACCAAAGTTAAACCAGGAACAAATAAACCATATAAACAACCCCATAACTCCTAAAGAAATAGAAGTAGGTATTAAAAGTCTCCCAACCAAAAAGAGCCCAGGACCAGATGGGTTTAGTGCAGAATTCTATCAGACCTTCATTGATGACCTTATACCAATACTGTTCAAACTATTCCACAAAATAGAAACAGACCAAGCACTACCAAATTCCTTGTATGAAGCCACGATTACTTTTATACCTAAACCACACAAAGACCCAACAAAGAAAGAGAAGTCAAGACCAATTTACCTTATGATTATTGACACAAAAATAGTCAATAAAATTTTGGCAATCCAAATCCAAGAACACATCAAAACGACTATCCTTCATGATCAAGTAGGCTTCATCCCAGGGATGCAGGGATGGTTTAAAATACGGAAATCCATCAATGTAATCCACAATATAAACAAACTCAAAGATAAGGACCATGTGATTGTTTCATTAGATGCTGAGAAAACATTTAACAAAATTCAACACCCTTTCATGATAAAAGTCATGGAAAGATCAGGAATTCAAGGTCCATATCTAAACATAGTACAAGCATTATAAAGCAAACCAGTAGCTAACATCAAATGAAATGGAGAGAAAATTGAAGCAATCTCACTGAAATCAGGGACTAGACAAGGCTGCCCTCTTCCTACTTATTCAACATAGAACTCAAAGTCCTAGCCAGAGCAATCAGAAAACAAAAGCAGGTCAAAGGGATACAAATTGGAAGGGAAGAAATCAAAATATCATCATTTGCAGTTGATATGATAATGTACTTACATGCCCCCAAAAGTTCTACCAGAGAACTACTTATCCTGATAAACAACTTCAGCAAAGTGTTGGGGTCTAAAATTAACTCAAACAAGTCAGCAGCCTTCCTCTACTGAAAGGAGAAACGGATTGAGAAAGAAATTAGGGAAATGACACCCTTCACAATAGTCCCAAATAATATAAAATATTGTGTTGTGACTTTAACCAAGCAAGTGAAAGATCTGTATGACAAGAACTTAACATCTCTGAAGAAAGAAATTGAGAATGATCTCAGAAGATGGAAAGATCTCACATGCTCATGGCTTGGCAGCATTAATATAGGAAAGATGTGCATTTTTCCAAAAGCAATCTACAGATTGGATGCAAAATTCAAAAGTCCTACTCATTTCTTTATAGAGATAGAAAGAGCTATTTGCAAATTCATTTGGAATCACAAAAAAAAAAAAACAGGATAGCAAAAACTATCCTCAACAATAAAAGAACTTCTGGGGGTATCACCATCTCTGACTTTAAGCAGTATTACAGACCAATAGTCATAAAAAAAAAAAACTGTATGTTATTGGTGCAGAGACAGGCAGATATGTCAGTGGAACAGAATTAAAGACTCAAAAATAAACCCACATACCTATAATCACTTGATATTTGACAAAGGAGCTAAAACCATCCAATGGAAGAAAGATAGCATTTCCAACAAATGGTGCTGGTTTAACTGGTGGTCAGCATGTAGAAGAATGCAAATTGATCCATTCTTATCACCCTGTACAAAGCTTAAGTTCAAGTGGATCAAGGACTTCCACATGAAAGCAGATATACTTAAACTAATAGAAGAAAAAGTGGGGAAGAGTCTCGAACACATTGGCATTGGTGGAAATTTCCTGAAAAAACACTAATAGCTTATGCTCTAAGATCAAGAATCGACAAATGGGACCTCATAAAACTGCAAAGCTTCTATAAGGCAAAAGACACTGTCATTCGGACAAAACAGCGACCAACAGATTGGGAAAAGATCTTTACCAATCCTGCATTGGATAGAGGGCTAATATCACAAAATATAGAATGAACTCAAGAAGTTATACTCCAGAGAGCCAAATAACCCTATTATAAAATGGCATACAGAGGTAAACAAAACATTCACAGCCTAGGATTATTGAATGGTCAAAAAGCACCTAAAGAAATGTTCAACATCCTTAGTCATCAGGGAAATGCAAATCAAAACGCCTCTGAGCTTCCACCGCACACTGTGGTCAGTCCCACATCTAAGAGAAAATAGTGGAATCGGGTGTGGCATACACCTGTAATCCCAGCAGTCAAGACAGTGAGGCAGGAGGATTGCTGTAAGTTTGAGGCCAGCCTAGAGTGTATACTCCTGGGCAAACCTGGCCTACAGAGTGAGACCCTGTCTCAAAAAACCAAAGGATGATGACTTTAAAAAAAAAAAAAAGACAATGGGGAATGGGCGTTTGAAAACCCCCCCAAAATTTAAGATTAGTGTAAATTGGGACCAAAGCTTTTGTATTTTCTAGAACAGTGAAAGCAAGAGTTGGAGTCCCTTGTTCTGCTTATACTAACTGTGAGAGCTAGGGGCAGATCTCAGGGGTCTGAGGTTGGACTGTACAAGAAGAACCCTACCTCACAGGGCTGTTATGAGGTGTGTGAGGGGATGCCCTGTGAGGACCCAGTGCTGGGTCTGGTCAGCAATGGACTCCAATAAACACTAAAACTGAAAAAAAAAAACTCAGGTGACAGCAGATGCTGGCAAGGATTTCAGGAAAGAGGAACAGTCCTCCATTGTTGGTGTAATTGCAAACTGGTACAACCACTCTGGAAATCAGTCTGGAGGTTCTTCAGAAAATTGGACATTCCATCACCTGAGGACCCAGCTATACCTCTCTTGAGCATATACCCAAAAGATGCTCCAACATACAGCAAATGCACATGCTCAACTATGTTCATAGAAGCCTTATTTATAATAGCCAGAAGCTGGAAAGAACCCAGACACCCTTCAACAGAGGAATGGATTCAAAAAATGTGTTACATCTACACAATGGAACAGTACTCAGCTATCAAAAACAATGACTTCATGAAATTCATAGGCAAATGGAATGAACTAGAAAATATCATCTTGAGTAAGGTAACCCAATCACAGAAAAACTCACTTGGTATGCACTCATTCATTAGTGGATATTAGCCCAAAAGCTCGAATTACCCAAAATGCATTTCACAAACCACAGGAAGTTCAAGAAGAAGGATGACCAAAATGTGGATGCTCCCATTCCTTTTTATAAGGGGGAACAAATATCCATAGGAGGGGATATGGAAGCAAAGTTTAGAGCAGCAACTGAAGGAATGGCCATTCAGAGTCTGCCCCACATGTGGTCCATATATATAAACAGCCACCAAAACTAGACAAGATTGATTAAGCTAAAAAAATGCATGCTAAAAGGGACTGGATGTAGATCTTTCCTGAGAGATACATTCAGAGCATGTCCAATACAGAAGTCAATGCTAGCAGCAAATCACTGAATGGAGAACAGGATCCCCTTGTGGGGAAATGGAGGAAGGATTGATAGAGTTGAAGGAGCTTGCAACCCCATAAGAACAGCAATGCCAACCAACCAGAGCTTCCAGGGACTAAACCACTACTGAAAGACTATACATGGACTGACCCTGGGCTCCTACTGCATAGGTAGCACAGAATAGCCTTGTTGGCCCCAAGTGGAAGGGGAAGCCCTGGGTCCTGCCATGATTGGACCCCCAGTGCAGGCGAAATTGGGGGGTCCGTATGGGAGATGGATGGTGGGAATACCTGTATGGCGATGGGGAGGGGATGTGGGCTTATGGACAGGAATCCGGGAAACAGAATAACATTTGTAATGTAAGTAAAGTATTATATCCAATAAAAAATATAAACACATCTTAAAAAGTTATTAAAGTCAATTTTGACATGGAAAAAAGAAACTAGATGTTTTTATACCTATTCCATCATGTAAATTGACAAAAATATTTCTCAAGTCCTTATTATAGCAAGTGCTAGGAAAATAATTCAAATTTCAGATCCATTGATACAACTCATGAAATATCTTATAAGTGTGAGTGAAGTCACACCCAGAGAGTATAATCACAAAATACCTGCAGAATAATTCCTTTGCCAAGTTCCACTAAGCATTTAATAATTTTTTTTCAAATTCTTTATCCTGGCATTACAATACTATAGTAGAGGAGGGAGACAGAGTGAGAGAGAGAGACAGAGAGGGAGAGAGAGAGAGTGGGAGAGAACACAATAATTAATTATGAATTTATAACACTGAATATTTCAGTTGTATACTGAAATATTGAAGAAACAAAAGTGTCTTAAAAGACATTTTGTTTTGTTTTGTTTTTGCTTGTTTAACACTTTATGATAAGGTATCGTCCACCTGGTCTGCACATTTACCTGCAGTCCAGGACCAGTGAACTGCTCACCCCACAATTCAGCCTGCCTCCCATGAGGTCTGCTTTAACCTGAGACACACAGGTATGACATACTCCCTGCCCCAATCCACCCTCTCCACCCTCACTCCCCTCCTGAGACTTTAGCACACCCAGCAGTCATGGGTTTTACCTTGCCCTGTTTGTTGTCCATCCTACATCTGATCCATATCTACACCTGCTTTTGCAGATGGTACAGTGACTTCAGGCAACAGCTGAGGATGAGACTGTCATCTTAAACCCCATCTCATGAAGATGATAGAGGCCTTCAAAGAAGATTAAAATAGTTCCGTTAAGGAAATAAAGAAAACAGGAACCTCCAGACTGATTTCCAGAATGGTTTTACCAGTCTGCAATCCCACCAACAATGGAGGAGTGTTCCCCTTTCTCCACATCCTCGACAGCATTTGCTGTCACCTGAGTTTTTGATCTTAGCCATTCTCACTGGTGTGAGGTGAAATCTCAGGGTTGTTTTGATTTGTATTTCCCTGATGACTAAAGATGTTGAACATTTCTTTAGGTGTTTCTCAGCCATTCGGCATTCCTCAGCTGTGA
This sequence comes from Rattus rattus, assembly GCF_011064425.1. Classification (NCBI taxonomy): domain Eukaryota; kingdom Metazoa; phylum Chordata; class Mammalia; order Rodentia; family Muridae; genus Rattus; species Rattus rattus. The sequence continues at coordinate 132,229,594 of NC_046156.1, forward strand.
ATTCTTTGTTTAGCTCTGAACCCCATTTTTTAATAGGGTTATTTGTCTCCCTGCGGTCTAACTTTTTGAGTTCTTTGTATATTTTGGATATAAGGCCTCTATCTGTTGTAGGATTGGTAAAGATCTTTTCCCAATCTGTTGGTTGCCGTTTTGTCCTAACCACAGTGTCCTTTGCCTTACAGAAGCTTTGCAGTTTTATGAGATCCCATTTGTCGATTCTTGATCTTAGAGCATAAGCCATTGGTGTTTTGTTCAGGAAATTTTTCCAGTGCCCATGTGTTCCAGATGCTTCCCTAGTTTTTCTTCTATTAGTTTGAGTGTATCTAGTTTGATGTGGAGGTCTTGATCCACTTGGACTTAAGCTTTGTACAGGGTGATAAGCATGGATCGATCTGCATTCTTCTACATGTTGACCTACAGTTGAACCAGCACCATTTGCTGAAAATGCTATCTTTTTTCCATTTGATGGTTTTGGCTCCTTTGTCAAAAATCAAGTGCCCATAGGTGTGTGGGTTCATTTCTGGGTCTCCAATTCTGTTCCATTGGTCTATATGTCTGTCTCTGTACCAATACCATGCAGTTTTTATCACTATTGCTCTGTAATACTGCTTGAGTTCAGGGATAGTGATTCCCCCTGAAGTCCTTTTATTGTTGAGGATAGTTTTAGCTATCCTGGGTTTTTTTTTATTCCAGATGAATTTGCAAATTGTTCTGTCTAACTCTTTGAAGAATTGGATTGGTATTTTGATGGGGATTGCATTGAATCTGTAGATCGCTTTTGGTAAAATGGCCATTTTTCTATATTAATCCTGCCAATCCATGAGCATGGGAGATCTTTCCATCTTCTGAGGACTTCTTCAATTTCTTTCTTCAGAGTCTTGAAGTTCTTATTGTACAAATCTTTTACTTGCTTGGTTAAAGTCACACCGAGTTACTTTATATTATTTGGGTCTAAACAAGTAGAAGCCCTTTAAAAAGGAAACAAATATACCCCTAAAGAAATAGAGGTGAAGGAAGTGAATAAATTGGCCAAGACTTAAAACTAGAAATAGATACAATAAAGCAATTACAAATGTAGAAATGAAGACATCCTTGGAGATGAGAAACCAAGGAAAGAGACAAGGAAATAAAGACACAAGCATCCCCAACAGAATACAAGGAATGGAAGAAACAATCTCAGGCATAGAAGATACAATAGAAAAAAAGATACATTGTTCAAAGAGAATGCCATATGTAAAAAGTTTCTAACTCAAAACACCCAGGAAATTTGGGACACTATGAAAAGACAAAACCTAGGAATAATAAAAATAGAAGAGAGTGAAGATTCCCAGTTCAAAGGGCAAGGAAACATCCTCAACAAAATCATAAAATTAAGTTTTCCTAATCTAAAGAAAGAGATGGGTCTAAATGTCAAGAAGTTTACAAAACACCAAATAGATTGGACTGGAAAAGATCATCACATGATAAGCAAAACATTAAATTGACAGAGCAAAGAAAAAATATTAAACTATGCAGGGGAAAAAGACCAAGTAACATAAAAAGGCAGACCTATCAGAATGGTCTACCATACAAGGACATAGGTTCTATTTCACAGTAGCTTTATTTGTAATAGCCAGAATCTGGAAACAACCCAAGTGTCCCTCAACCAAAGAATGGATACAGAAATGTGGTTCATTTATAAAATGGAATACTATTCAGTTATTAAAAGCAAAGATATTATGAATATTGTGTAGGCAAATGGGTGGACTAGAAAATATCGTCTGGAGTGAGGTAACCCAGACCCCAAAAACATACATGGTATGTACTAACTAATTGATAAATAGACTTTAGCCGTAAGGCATAGAATACCATGATACATCCCATAGACTCAGGACCAAGTGAGGATGCTTATATCACACTTAGAACGGGCAACAAAATAGCCATAGGAGGCAGAAGGATGGAAGGAAGTATATGGGAGATACGACATGGGGAAGAATTGGCGGGGGGCATGATCAGGTGGGAAGAGACTATTAAATAAAGACCTAGAGGGCCAGGATAATTAATGGAAATCTGCAGCTGCCAGGGTGCAGGGGTGAAGGGGTTGGGGGAATCATTAGGAAGTCCAAACAACTTGAGAAGGACCTGCTCCAAGGAATCAATGTGGGAGACTTTAGCCAAAATGCCTAATAGTGGAAACATTGAATCTGAAGAGGTCATCTCTTGTAGCCAGTGGAGAGATAAGGACAAAAACCCACCCACAACACTTTTAGCCCAAAATTTGTTCTGTCTAAAAGAAATGAAGGGACAAAGATTGGGCAGAGATTGAAGGAATGGTCAACCAATAACTAATAACTGGCCCAACTTGAAACCCATCCATCCCATGGGCAAATGCCAGTCCCTGATAGTATTACTTATACTCTGTTATGCTTACAGACAGGAGCATAGCACAGCTGTCCTCTGAGAGGCTCTACCCATGTATATACTCAGAGCGAAACATTAGGCAGAAGTTGGGAACTTCTATGGAAGAGTTGAGGGAAGTATTGAAGGACCTGAAGGGGATAGGAACCCCACAGGAGAATCAACAGTCAACTAATCTAGACCTCAGGGAGCTCTCCGAGACTGAGCCACCAATTAAAGACACGCGTGGAACGAGGTCTCAGATACATAGGTATCAGAAGTGCAGCTCAGTCTGTATATGAGCCCCCTAAACAGTAGGAGTGGATGCTCTCCCTAAAGCTATAGCCTGACTATGTTATCTTTTCCCCAATAGGGCTGCCTTGTAAGATCGGTGAGGATGATTGTACTCTGGCAGAGACTTGATTTGACAGTGTCGAGGGGGTGGGATACGGGGGCGGGGGGGCGGGCACCGTCTCAGAGAAAAGGAGGGGATAGGGGGAGAGTTTCTGAGAAGGAAGACCTGGAGGGGAGCAGCATTGGGGATGAAAATAAATAATTAAACATAATGAAAACATGATGCAAAAGGGTTTTTACATGAGTTATTACAACTTATAAAATACCATGATCTTTTTCATTTCTTTCTTTCTTTTTTTTTTTTTTTTTTTTTTTTTTTTTTTTTTTTTTGTCTTTTTGAGACATGGTTTATCTCTGTAGCCCTGTTTTTCCTGGAACTTGCTATATAACCACGGTAGTCTCAAATTCAGAGATTTACCTGTCTTTCCCTCCTGAGTGCTGGGATTAAAGTCATGAGCTGGCAGTACCAGGCCTTTGTGATCTAAAAACTGTTGAATCTGAAGAGGTCATCTCTTGTAGCCAGTGGAGAGATAAGGACAAAAACCCACCCACAACACTTTTAGCCCAAAATTTGTTCTGTCTAAAAGAAATGAAGGGACAAGAAGTATAAAATATGGAACTGCTCATATCAATATGAGCAACTGCTCATATCACATGGCCTTCTCACAGTTTAATTCAAAATTTTATATATCTTTGAGGATGAACTGATCAATCTTCTGCAATAATCATGCTGGAGAAGTGTCTTGTTTAGGGTTTCCATTTGTGTGAAGAGACACCATAACCTAAAACTCTTATAAATGACATTTAATTGAGGCTGGCTTACAGGTTCAGAGGTTCAGTCCATTATCACCAAGTCCATTATCAGGACAGCATCCAGGCAGTCATGGTACTGAATAAGCTGAGAGTTCTACATCATCACTCAAAGGAATCTAGGTGCAGACTGTTTTTAGTTAGCTAAAAGGAGGGTCTCCAAGCCCACCCCAACAGTGACACACATCTTCCCATAAGGCCTCACTTCATAACAATACCACTCCCTATATGCCAAGTATATTCAAATCACCACAAGGACCAAGCTAGGATTTGAGTTGTGGATCAATTCCCTTGGCATGAATGCAACTGCCCAATGACCTTGGTGTTATCTATCAGTTGATGCAGCATGGAGAGAAATGCATAGCTACACCGTATTGGATAGATTTGCAACAAAGCAACAACATGGGAGGGACATGTGCAGTTATATATGATTGGACATAGAATCTACAGTGTAACATGGCAGAAAAATATACAATTGCACAATTAATAAGAATTTCCACCACTTAAAAAGTACACATACATAACTTTAAGAGTGAGGTAAAACATTTCAAAATTAGGACATGGTGAGCATGATATTCTTTCTCCCATATGTTTTCATATTATAATATTGGCTATGTGATTTATTCGCAATCCTAACTGTCTTCAACAATCAGCTCACCCAACTTACCATTTGCCTTCTGTAGGCTGCTGAGAGCCAGTTCCCCACAACATTGCTACAGAAGACATAGCAAATCAAGCTTTTATCATAAGGACTGGAATGCCATTGGGAAGCTTAAGGACAAGAGCATCTGTGGTCTAGTTTCATTTTTCTTAAACTGACTAGTGTGTTCAATTGCATGGAGATTGGGTGGAACAGGGCTGAGAAAAAAATATGGACCATATTAGTTTACTGGGTCTGCTTTCTGAGGACACTCTGATTTCATGTAATAGGCCTCAAAGGACAGAAAAGCATTTGCCATTTACTTCAATGAAAGCACACAGGTATCAATAGGAAAACCTCAAGAAAAATACTAAACAGGGAAGGAATATGAAAAGGACACGGGAATTACTTGAGCCTCTAGGGCACAGCTCTGCTTCCAATCTAAATAGGATAACCAGTCACAGGCCAACTCTGTCAGATTCATATCCAAAAAAAAAAACACAGGCCTAATTCCCTTTCAATTTTTAAATTTTTCATCATTTTGTTTACCTAGTGCGTGTATTTTTTACTTGGGGAAACATTCCCCTAAAGTAACATTTTTTTTCCATTGAACATGTGCAATACTAAATGGTCTCACACACAGACAAGCCATTTCTGTGGTTTTCCTTTGCTAAGACCCTGTCTTCCTTATCATGGCCTTTTGCCTTTGCGCATTTTTTTTTTTAGATAATGTTTTCATCCATGGGGTTGGATTTATAATATTCATGGGAATTTCAAAGTTTAGAATGCCCTAAAGTATAGTATTTGAGCTAGAAAATTCCCAGTAATATTCTTTCCCTGTAAAAGGAATCTTTAATAATAGATCTTACCATTAATATGTAACTTACACTGCAATCCTTCAGGCTGAAATTTATGAGATATTCTGAAGAGAATACTTGCATAATAGTTTTTGAAAAGGTACCTAGACTCTAAACTTACACATAAAATGTGCCCTAAAGTTAATTTATCTGCAATTAATTTCCCAAACTGATCTTCCAACTTCTTTTCTCTTGATTATTGCTTTTCCATTGTATAAAAGAAATGAATGCCTTTTACTTACTGATAGCATTATCAGAGCATGTAAATCTAGAGTTGAAATCTTTTTTTTTCTTTTCTTTTTTTCGGAGCTGGGGACCGAACCCAGGGCCTTGCGCTTGCTAGGCAAGCGCTCTACCACTGAGCTAAATCCCCAACCCCTCTAGAGTTGAAATCTTTTTCAGTATCTAAAAGTATGGCGTTTGGAAGAATGCCATGGGAATGTGTACCTGTATTTGTAGAAGCAAGCACCTTTGTGTGCATGCAGAAACCAAAGAAAACAGTTGAATGGTGTTTCCCATCATTTTCGTCCATATTCCTTTAAGCCATGGTCTCTCTCTGAACTTTGTAAAATATTTCATATTTTTGTTTTATTTTGTTTGTCTGAATCAAAAGCACAGAAGACTAAATGATCCTTCTAACTCCTCTCATCCACATGTTGGTGTTATATACACATAAAAGACCATATCCAGATTGTTATATAGGTATTGGTAATTGAATTCAGATCCTTACAGTTGCACAGAAAATAAACTTAACTAATAAGGCAGGCTCAATCTTACAAGTCCCTTATTTAAAGAGAGTTGAAGGACATTCTAATGAAGTTGTTGGTTAATATATCATTAAAATAAGTTTTATGTGATAAATAATTTCTGAACAGGGTGATATAAATATGAATCTATTTACATTCAACATGCAGACATTCAGTTAGACCAGCACCATTTGCTGAAGATGCATTCTTTTCTTTCAATTTGTTTCTTCATTTTTTAGTTTAGTTTATTTGTTTGCTTTTATTAAAAATCGGGTGTCCATATGGGTTTGGATTTATATATGGATCTTTTAGTCATTTCTGTTGATCAGTGTCTGTTTCTATGTCAATAACATGCAGTATTTATTACTATTGTTTCATAATACAGCTTGAAATCAAGGATGATGATATCTCTAGATCTTTTATTGTTCAGGATTGTTTTGGCTATCCTAGCTTATTTGTTTTTTTCCATATGATGTTTAGCATTGTCCTTTAAAGGTCTATGAAGAAATGTGTTCGAATTTTGAGGGGAATCATGTTGAATCTCTAGATTGCTTTTTGTAAGATGGCCATCCTTACTATGTTAATCATACTGATCCATGAGCATGGAAGATCTATACACCTTCTAATATCTTTATTCACTTTTATTCTTCAAAGACTTGAAGTTTTTGTCATGTGAGCAATTCATTTGCTTAGTTAGTGGTACATCGACATATGTTATAGTAGTTGAGGTTATTGTGAACAGTGTTGTTTCCTGATTTCTTTCTTAGTCCATTTATCATTTGTATATAGAGGGACTACTGATTTTGTTGTTGTTGCTGCTGCTGCTGCTGCTGTTGTTGTTTTAGATAATTTTGCGTCAGGCCACTTTACTGAAAGTATTTTTTCAGCCAAAGAAGTTTCCTAGTAGAACCTTTACAGGTGTGCTAGCATATCATCGATGAATACTTATACTTTGACTTCTTTCTTTCCAATTTTTATCACCTTGATCTCTTTTTGTTGTCTTATTCATTTAACCAGAATTGCAATTACTATGTTGAATAGATACTGAGAGAGTCGACAGCCTTGTCTTGTTCCTTATTTTAGTGGTGGAATTACTTTGAGTTTCTCTATATTTAATTTAATGTTGGTTAAAGGCTAGGTGCAAGTTGCCTTTATTATGTCCCTTGTAATCCTGATCTCACCAGGATGTTTATCACAAAGGGGTACTGAACTTTGTCAAAGGCTTTTCTGTATCCAATGAGATCGATCACCTGTTATTTTTCTTTCAGTTTGTTTATATTGTGTATTACATTGAAAGAGTTTTAAATGTTGATCCATCTCTGCATCTCTACGATGAAACCTACTTTATCATGGTGATCTTTTTGATGTGTTCTTTGATTCAATTTGGAAGTATTTTGCTTTTGTGTTCATTAGGGCAATTGGTCTGTAGTTGCATTTGGGAGATAGATGTTCACAAATAAGATGTCCTCTTGGTGGATATTAATTTGATGAGAAAGATGTGTTCTTCCCTGACTCTTTGATGTACTTTCAATTGGAAATTTATTTTATTAGATAATAGAATACTTCAGCTTGTTTCTTTGGTCTATTTTCTTGGAAAACATTTTTTTCCAGCCATTTATACTGAGATAGTGACTTTCTTGGTTGCTGGAATGTGTTTCTTGTCTGTAGTGGAATGATGGATTCTGTTTATGCCCGTGTCTTTACTGAGGAATTGAGTCCATTGATGTTGACAGATATTAATGACCAATATTTGTTATCTCCTGTTATTTTCATGTTGGTGGTGGTTGAGTGTGTGTGTTTCTCTTCTATTGGTTTTAATGCTGTGAAATTATTTATTTCTTGGGTTTTCTTGAGCATAGTTAGCCTCTCTGGGTTGGCATTTTTTCCTTATAGTATCCTCTGTAGGGCTGGGCTAGTGAAAATTGTTTGAATTTGATTTTGTCATGGAATATCTTGGTATCTCTATCTATGGTATTGAACGTTTTGCTGGGTGTAGTCTGGGCTGACATCTATGGTCTCTTAAGGTCTTCTAATTTTAAGAGTCTAAGGTAAGAAATTGGGTATAAATATGATAGATCTGCCTTTATATGTGAGTTGATCCTTTCCTCTTGCTGCTTGTAAAATTCATTATTTCTTTCTTGTTTATATTTACTGTTTTGATTATTATGTGACTGGAAGATTTTCTCTTCTGGTCCAATCTGGTGTTCTGTAAGCTTCTGATACCTTTGTAGGCACCTTTTTCTTTTGATTGAGGAAATTTTCTTCTACGATTTTGTTGAAGATGTTTTCTGGGCCTTTGAACTGGGAATCTTCCCCTTCTATCCCTATTATTTTTAGGTTTGGCTTTTCATAGTGTCCCAAATTTCCTGGACGTTTTATGTCATGAACATTTTAGATTTCACATTTTCCTTAACTAACAAATTGACTTATTCTATCATATCTTCTACATCTGAGGTTCTCTTTTCAATCTCCTGTGTTTTGTTGGTGATGCTTTTATCTACAGCTCCTGTTCTCTTTCTTAGATTTTTTTTCTATACCAGGATTGCCTCAGTTTGTGTTTTCTTTGTTGAATTTATTTCCAGTTCAGGTCTTGGGGAGTTTTATTCATGTCCTTTACCTGTTTGATTGTATTTTTCTGTATTACTTTACAGATAAGAAATTTATTTGCTCCTCTTTTTAATGCCTCTACCTGCTTCAATATATTTTCATGCATTTTCTAAAGGGATTTATTCATGTCCTCTTTAAATGCTTCTATCATCTTTATAAGATTGGATTTAAGACCCTCTTCTTGTGCGTCAGTTTCATTAAGATATTCAGGGTTTGTTGTAGCAGGATAGCTGGACTCTGGTGGTGCCATATTACCCTAAATCATGTTGATTATGTTCTTATGCTGTCATTTAAGCATCTGTTTTTCACTAGTGTTGGCTGCATGATCCTCATGGCAGCAGTACTTCTGGGAAAAATGGGGGAGGGGGGTGAGCTGTGGAGCTGACTGTGGAGGTCAGAGTACCAGACTCTGCTGGCTATGCCTCAGGCTGTGTAAAGGATGGACCCTATCTTTCAGGGTGTGTTCCTCAGTCAGGCACAACTGGGATGGCAAATAGAACCAGTGGTTGGGCAAGGTTCCAAGCTGGTTAGTTTTGGGGCCCCCGAAGGTTTCCATGGGGAGGTAAGACACTCTTGGGGAGCCACACAATAGGGGTCAAGAGATGGTGCCACTCACCTCTGTAGGCTGTGTTAAGTGGACTCACTGAGGTGGTGGGCACATCTGACTAGGATAGACAATCAGGCACTGTTCAAAGCTGGGCAGTTTTGGGACTGGGAAAGTTTCCATGAGAAGGCAGGTTTCCTCCAGATCGAGGAGAAAGCCCAGACCCAGACAATGTATTTCGGTGTCTGTTTGTTTGAAGTAAGTATTTAGTGCCACGAACTTGCTTCTTAGAACAGGCTCTGTTGTGTCCTACATGTTTGGCTATGTGTGTATACATTTTCATTGTATTCTAGAAAGTCCTTACATTATTTCTCTGTCTGTCTTGTCCCAGTTTTCATTCAGTACAGAACTGTTCTCATAAGTTTGTAGGCTTTCTGTTATTTCTGTTTTAAAATCCAGCTTTAAGCCACTGAGATATGACAAGGTACAGGGCATTATTTCAGTGGGCAATGTTGGAGGAATTTCTGTAAAGTGTGTTTATTCTCTTGAATTTAGGTGAAATTCTCTGTTGATATCTGTTAGGTCCATTTGGTTTATATCATTTGTTAGCTCTAGTATGTCTGTTTAGGTTTTGTCAGAATATCCTGTGTGTTTTGTAAGAGTAAGGTACTGAAGTGTCCCATTATCAATGTGTGATGGTTATTGTGTGGTTTAACCTTTAATAGTGATGATTGCTTGTTTGTCTGTCTGTTTGTTCTTTCACTTTTTTGTTTTTATTAACGTGGGTGCCCTTGGGTTTGAGGCATAGATGTTAAGAATTGAAAATTATCTTTGTGTATCTTTCCTTTGATGAGTATAAAGTATCATTCCCTGTCTCTTTTGATGACATTTAGTTTGAAGTTGATTTTGTTAGATACTAGAAAGGCTAAAGCAGATTGTTTCTTAGATATACTTGCTTGGAAAATCTTTTTCTAACACTTGACACCAAGGTAATGCCTCTCTTTGGTGTTGAGGTATGTTTCTTGAATATAGCTGAAGAACAGATCTCATTTTTACATCCATTCTATTAGTCTGTGTCTTTTCATTGGGGAACTGAGTCCATTAATACTGAGAGACATCAATGACCAGTGATGCCAATTCTTGTTTTGTTGCTGTTGTTTTGGTTGGTTGCTTTGTTGTTTTTTTATTTGTTTTGGTGGTGGTGGTTGTTTTTTCCCCCCACCCCCTAGTGTGTGTGAGTGTTTTGTGTGTTTTGTGTGTGTGTGTGTGTGTGTGTGTGTGTGTGTGTGTGTTATCATTTTATTTTTACTTGTAAAATTATTTATTTATGTTTTTGGGAAAATTTAACCTCCTTAGCTCTTACTGCTTTCCTTCTAGTACCTTCAGTATATCTGGATTTGTGGATAGATACTGGTTAAATTTGACATTATAATGGGCTATTTTTCCATCTAAATTAATTGAAAAATTTTCTGAGCTCAGGTAATCTATGCTTGCATCTGTGGTCTTTTAGAGTTTGCAGCCTATCTATCCGGGCACTTTTAGAGTCCCCACTGAGAATTCAGGTATAATTCTAGTAAGTCTGCCTTTATATACACTTTTTTCCTTGAAGTTCTTATTATTGTTTTTTGTTCTGTATGTTTAGTGTTTTGATTACTAAGTGTCAAGTGGACTTCCTTTTCTGTTCCAATCCATTTGGTGTCACCTTTTGCTGACCTATCTAGCTCTATTTCTTCTGATGACCTAAAGAAATGGGCAGACTATAATCTAATACTGTGGACAACTTTATTTCCGTTTCTGTGTACATTTACACACAAATGAAAAAGAAAGCAGTGATCCAAGGACACTTGATTTAATTCATAAAATCATAACCAGAAATGCATGTAAATAAACGTAAGTAAGCACACACTAAATGTTATTAACAGAGCAGTCTTTTTCTAGAACTTTCTCAAAACAGGCCAATTAAAACACAATTGCCTGAAACATACTATAAATTATATCTGCAAAAGCATGATAGCAAAGTAGAAGGCAATATCCAGATTCAAGGTACATGCAGTACAGTACTTAACATACCTCTTTACCAGATAGGGTTCTATAAGCTATGTTCTAACACCCAACAAAAATAAACATATTTTATGAATTGAATGTGAATGTTTGTCACAGGAGACATGAAATCATGTCTGAGGAACCATCAAAGGAATAATGTGCACCTGAGATAAAATGCCTTTTTCCTTCATACTCGAGCCTTTCTCACCACTGCCCAGGGCATTGTTCACCATGCTTCATTCTTTTGACCACATTCCAACATTTTGTATGCATCTTATACCTTTATCTCCTGCATTAGATAATTAAAATTTTCTTCTATGATTTTTTTGTTGAAAATATTTTCAGGTACTTTGGTCTGGGATTCTTCTCATTCCTCTATTCTTATTATTCTTAGGTTAAGTCTGTGCATAGTGTCCCATATTTACTTGATCTTCTGTGTTAGTATTATAGATTTAACATTTTCTTTGAGTGATGTATTAGACATATCTTCAGTGCCTCAGACTCTTTCTTCTATCTCTTGTATTCTGTTAGTGAAACTTGACTGTATAGTTTCCGGAAATTTTTCTATTTTTTTTCACTCCCAAATTTCCCTCATTTTATGTTTTATTTATTTTATTTTTTATATCCATTTCCAAATCTTAAACAGTTTTACTCATTTTCTGAAACTCTGTCTCTGGGTTTTTTTGGGGGGAGGGTTGTTTGTTTGTTTGTTTGTTTGTTTTTCCTTAGCTCTATTGAGGGAATTTCTTTCTTTCTTTCTATTGTTTGTGTTTCCCTGAATTTCTTTAATGGATTTATTTATTTCCTTTTTAAGAACTTCTATCATTTTTATAAAGTTGATATAAAGGCTTTTCTTTATATTTTGTATTTTGCTGTTTTGGAATTTCAAGGACTGCTATCACAGTAGAGCTGGGCTCTGCTGGGGGCATATAGCTTTAGCTCTTATAGACTGGGTTCTTATGCTGCCATCTAGAATTCTGAGTTTTGGGTGATTATAGGTCTAGATGCCAATTTTTGAATTTTTCCCTGTTGGATTGGTACATTTTTCTTTGGTTTCTATTTCTTCTTTGGTCTTTTGGCCGTTATGGCCTGTGGCCAAGACTCTTAAGCAACTTTAGTTAGAATCAAGTGTTAATCTTTCATTTCTACTTATAATGAGTTTGCTCTGGTGTCTTGTTTTATCCCATTGCACTGGTTGTGAAATGTTATGTGAAAGGATCCCCCCTCATGGCATGGAAAGGGGATGTTTATGAAGTGATATTTATTGGTCAGTGAGATTTATTCATTGTGAGATTATTATTTACCGAAAAATCTTCTATTTAGAGCATTACTGTTCTAGCACTCTATATTAATCTTTTTCTTAATTATACACATCTTAATTAATTCCCCATTGATATTACAAAATACTTGGGGCTGAGAATTCTATGTAAATAGAACTTTCTTTAGCTTACATTTCAGGAGATTGATATATTTATACGTTTATAAGTGCAGCTCTGTTCTGCATCCAGCAAAGGACTTCTTAGTACATCATAACAGAAGGACTGTGCACAAGGATGATGGACTTTTGTAGCAAAGCCAGGTCTGTCAGTTATCCATTCACCAGGACTTCCTTCAACGTCTCCCTTCTCTAGTTAGGCTTGCTGCTTTTTCTCTAACACATGGGCGTTTTATAGGCATATTAATTCAAGAATTATGTCAACGCTTTCTGAATTCCTTTTATCAGAGTCTCTCTCTCTACCTGGATTTCTTCCACCATGTATTCAACCCTATGAAAATTGCAACAGACCTGAAAACAAATGAGTCTTGAGTACAGTAGTGAATCTCTTATATCCATTCGAGATGTACTGAAGCTTGAAAGAGCTGTTTTTAGAATGCTGCTTAGTGACTCACAACCTGATTCCTTAAGGCAGGAAACTCAGTATATCCCACCTTTAGGTCAATGTTTTCTGAAAGATTAAAATGTTACAGTTTTATTTCGTCAATGTTATTAAGTAAACATTTATAGAATATTGCTCTTTCTCTCTTCCCTCTGTTTTTAATTAGCCAATGGTTAGTAAAATTCTTAGCAAAGACATTTCTGTTTGGGTATTCAGATTAAATGTTTGGCGTACAGCACAGCTGTCTGTGGTCTCACTACATCAAAACTCAGGTATCTGACTCAATGCATTTTTATAGAAGTCACATTATATTAAAATGTTTTTCAGTGTAGAGTTTCTTCCTAAAAGGTCTTGAAATTTTGGCTTCTCTGTTTCTGGCAAGGTCTCTCTCCAACATGATTGACAATGGATTTGGCCTCAAAACCTCAGGTCTTGAACATAAATAACTTTAAGTCAACTGTGTCCAAATAATTTTGGTTCTAGTAAGACATGACCTATATGCTTTTTGTAAGAAGGCAGCATTTCTTCATAACATTGCCCCTTGCATCAGGATTCATCTTTTCTAAGAATTTAATATTCAACAAAGCAGTATGTCATTTAGATTGAGTTTCTTTCCCCTTTTGGCTAAGACATATTAACAGGCAGCCTTTTCCTGGAGTAAGATGAAAAAAATTAGTATTCAGGAAAGACAATTACCCATGGTGCTCACTGTGTCACCAGAATCTGCCTCAGTAACTGACAGTTCCACCTGTGACCTTTTCAGAAACACCTATTCAAGATATTTACAGCTCAGATATGCAACTTGGTTCTGGCATTATATGCTCTCTATAGTCTTTCCAATCTTTTTTTGCTCCTGTGTAAAAGTGTAAAAATAGATTTTTATTGAGGTTTCAGGGAATCTTCGATGCCAGAAGAGCCTTTTATTTTTTAAAATAAAATTGTAAATGTCTTCAGATTGTCATGGCCAGGAGATTGAGCTTTTATGCTATTTAAAATTTTTATGTGATCATAAATCCATCTCATAGTGGCGTTATAGTTTTATAATACACTGTAACTTTTACCTTTCTTACTTCTTCTCTTCCTCCAAGGGGGTATATGCACATGCATAGCCTTCACTTTGCTTGGAAAAACTATTTTATTGTTAATTTTGTAAAACGCTGATACTCTTTTCATTCACCAGTCACATACATGTGAGTTTTAAAAAAAATAGCAATTTCATTAAAGTCAGAATTCAAACTGGAGTTCAAGATCCCAGTTAATGATTGTTTATAGCAATTAGGGCTAGTAGAGAGTTCCATCTGCTGAGGGACTACCACTCACAGATTATCTTCTCATGAATAGGTGAGGCTCATGGCAAATCTCTGCCCATTTCTCAAGGGTTAGCCTTGATGGACATTGACTGTCTTTCTGTTTACTTATTTATTGTGACTCTGTGCATATGTCAAATTTTCTATTTCTGTAGGTGCATATTTATGTATGGAAGCCAGGGGCCAAAATCAGGAGTCATCTACCTTGTATTTTTGGATAGGATCTCTCAGAGGCCTAGAAATCCCAAGGAAATTAGGCTGCTGTGACAGTGAGTTCAGTGATAGGTGTGGCTCTGCCCTCCCAGAACGGGGTTTACAAATGGACACCACTACTGCCGGCTTTCTTTTTATGTGTGCTTGAAATCAATCTCTCATTCTCATGCTTGTGCTGTTTCCACAGCTCCTACCTTTAGCTCAGTATGAAGATTCTCATATGTTTTCAAGTATCTAGAGTTTGCCATGTCCTTTTTTACTCTACTTTTTAAATTTTTTGATGGAAAGACATTTTATGTTGGGAACACTGAAGCAATTGTAAGGTGACATCTCTGTTTCTTTCCAATCTTTTTGCCTCATGTAAAAATCTAAAAATAGAGTTTTATTGAGGTTTCAGGGCCTCTTGGTGCCACAGTTGCTCAAAAGTGTCCTTTATTATGCCACGTTTGCCTAAGAATGGATTTTTTCCTCAGTATTTTTGACTTTAAGTCACTATTGCCATAAAATCATTAAGACTCTCTGGAAGACGTGACCATCCACAAAGTGCCTGCTTTCTAACAGAGAATGCACACATATGGAAGGGATCATTTTCTCAAATCAGCAATGATTTATCTTAAAAGCATATACACACAGATGAGTCTGTGCTGGGAAGTGGGGCTTATTATGTCTCTCGAATGTGAAGTTCCAGTCTTTTACTACAAAGAAGGCTTAAGCCTGAATATAAATTTACTAATTGGTCCATTCCGTATATCTGTCTTTCAAAAGTAAATTGGATTCTAAAGATCAGTTTTATAATTCTAATTGTAGCACCATTAGAGAAGATAAAGGGAATAGAATTATGTCTTTGTTTGTTTGCTTCTATGGATTTGGGTGCTAGACCATGAATGAAGGACAGTCACACCAAGAGATCCTGACAGCCGGTACGCTAACTTCAAGGAGTGCTCTATAGATTCTCAGGAATCCAGAGATTGCCCTTAGTTATGGTAGAAGGTAAAGACCCTAAATTAATACCATGATGATGGAGTCATGATACATCTTAGCCAGCACCTGAGTTCAAGTAGTAGTTGGGTTCTGAATTCAGTTGCCTAGAATAGTTCTCAGTTAATCCCTGAGGCTAGTGGCTAATTTTCATTTTTCCCAAATGTCTTTGTCATTTCAACTCATTTATGTGACAATTACGTTAGCATTAGCTTCCATTACTTAAAATTCAGAATTTACTCTGGACCATGTAACAAAACAACAGGAAAAACAGGCCTTAGACACATTTTGCTCTTTTTAGGAATTCACTGAAAGGGTTTTCAACACTGTTTAAAGCATTCTAGAAGGGAAATGAATTGCAATTTAATTCTAAGTCAACATACATAACAGTGAGGATATTAAAAAGAAAAAGCTGAAGGCAAACCTAATTACAAAAGTCATGTTTGAACAATGTGATAGGAAACCTTAGCTCAAAGCCAAGGAATCTTCCAATGACACTTACTTGGCTTAGTAACACTGAGGGAAGAGTTTAATAATGGTATCTTTATCTTTATAAGGTTGACAACACCAGCTGCAAAGACAATTTCACAAGGCTGTCAGAAGGAATAGAATCACACATAAGACAAGCAAATGAAAGTATGATTAAAAGGGCGTTATTGATGTTGATACATTTATATTGTATAAAAAGTAGTAGGAAGGTACTGATCTATTTCCAAATATATGATTTTGACAGTCAATCACAATAGTCCTAGTCTTTTAATATAGGTGTGGGCTTAGCATGGCGAGACAGGTCTGCCTTGCTTTCAGATGGCCCAGCATTTTAAGCTTGTTTGGTATAAGTAAATCAAGCCTTCTGAACATAAACATTCCACAAAAATAGAGCAGTGTAAAATATAAATGGTACATTGATTTCAGTACAAAAGTAACAGTATGTCATTTGCCTATGTATATTTAAATTATTATAAATCACTCAGTATGTGTAGGCTCCATGCATAATTTGTTGGCTATGTTACACAGGTAAGTTTATATATCTCTCTTAATTCAGTTTTCTCATATGTAAAATGGGATTCATATATGAAGCTATCTCCGTTCTTAAAGAATTATGTGACTAAACATAGGCTGCTGCCTGAACCTCAGAAAGTTATCAGTAACTATCATTTATAATATTTGTATTTGTATTAGACTGAGCTGAGTATTCATACTAAAGCTAAATCATGACAAGATGACTATATGTACTTGGAATATATATATATATATATATATATATGTGTGTGTGTGTATGTGTGTGTGTGTGTGTGTGTGTGTGTGTGTGTAGGGTGCATGTATAATTAAATTATGCAGGCTTTCATTTTTAAGAATCTGATACCTAAACTTAATTTAATGTAGGCAGAAAAATATAGCAGAAACAAAACAAACAGAAAGAAGTGAATAGTGAATTGCTTATTCATTATCCATGTCCACTTGAATGTGTTTAACCTTTTAAGAATTAAGTATCTCTCCCAGTATTGTCTGTAGAACTGGCTTAATGGCTATATATTTCTTATATATTCCTTTAAATATGTTTTTATTACAGAAAGTTTTTTCTACCTTCTTTAATTACAACATAGTTTTGCTAGGTATAGTAGTCCAGGTTTGTATCTGCAGTCTTTCATAACTTGTAGAACATTGGTACTAGGCCTTCTGACTTCCAAATTCTCCACTGAATAACCAAATGTCATGGGTTCTGCCTTTATAAGTGACTTGTCCTTTTTCTCTTGAAATTCTCAAATTCTTTTATATGTACTGTATATTTAGAGCATTATGATTACATTGTGTGGGAAGTTTCTTTTATGTCTCATTGGTTCCCTGAATGTCTTTTGTACCTTGACAAGCATCTATTTCCATAGGTTATAACATTTTTCTTCAATGATTTTCTTGAAAATATTTTCTGTGCCTTTAATATGTGTATCTTCTCCTTGTTCTACATCTATGGTTTGCATGTTTGGTTCCTGAGTTCCTGAATAAAACATTGTTTATCCTATTTTAATTTTTTCACGTGTAACATTTTCTTTTACCCTGACCAACTTGTCTAACTTGTCCTCCAGTATAGATAGTTGATGATCTCTTTTGCATTTGATACTAACTATTGGTGATATTAAACTATTCTGAAGAAGACCTTTTGTTTGACTTACTGAATTTTTTCAGTTTGAGTTTTATTTTAGCTTGTTTTTCTTCAGAGAGTTAAATATAAACAAATACAAATATGCATATTTGAGTTCAAATGCCCCAAGTATAAAGTTGGACACTACTATGTACTTCTGTAACTTCAACGCCCACCCCCATAGAGAGAGGGGAAATAATAGTATCTCTTGAAAGATCATGAGCCAACTACTTTGGCTAATATGGCACCGAACCATATCTTGCATTAAATAAGATGTCAAGTAGCCCTGAATCTCTGAAACAAGTCTGTCCTCTACTTCTATATGCATGAACTGGTGGTACACATATGGACACACATGAATACACATACTTACAAGGTTTAAAATGATGAGGAGGAATATGAGGAGGAGGAGGGTAGTATTAATACTAATTATTATTTACAAATTTACCTGATTGATGTTTTGGTCATCCTGGATCTCCGCTGCTCAGGAATGCTGAAGTTGAGTGTGAGTGACAGGGAAGACAGAATACCCTGCTTTAGTGATGGGAGTAAAGTGTATCCATCTTCTGGACAGAGTTTCTCCTCAGAAATCAAAAATGAGAACTGGGGACTATAATAAAATTTGTTCATTGTAGATCTGAGGAATATTCTTACAGAGGAAAATGAATGTATTGTCCCATCATTGAAAACTTGGGTGAAAGCACACTGTAAAGCAGCAAGAGCTAGACTATAGCAGATAACTGACTGGACACCATTCGTAAATCATAAAAAATGCCAGTCCTCTGACTAAGTAACTAACTGCTACAGGCAAGTAGTGCCACAGGCACAATAGGGGGAAACAAAATCACGCAGGCATCAATACACAAAAGCATTGGGCAGAAAGGATGAACTGTTGACTTAGATTTTTCAAAAACTTACTTTAATAAAGGTTCTTATACACTTTAGCCTCCCTTCTAGCCCACCACCCACCAGACATAGTTGAAATGAAAGGTTATTGGGAAAGAGCATGATTTAGATCTGTTTAGAAATAGTTCTTTGGAGTGATTACAAAGTTCAGTTTTAGGATAAGAGCATTTCCGTTCATATGAATCATCAGCAGTAGCTATTCATTTGCAAACACCATGAATTCATGAATCCATGAATGGCAGTTTGACCCAGAAGAACCCCTGAGACTGTGCCCATCAGTGTGAGTTCATGAAAGTATCAAGAATCTAACAGAAAAACATCAGAAGTTTTTTGGTGTGTTTCTCTCTACAAAGTCATGAAAAACAATTATCGGTGAAGAAGGCAAGGCAAACCAATGCCACACAGCATCATCCAATGTCTGTTGGGTTATATTTATAAACTTTCCAAACATCAAGTGTTCTCATAAGTGTCTGCTCTTGCAACATATCCAATGCTCTCTTTCCAGACAGCTTACAGAGAAACATCATGTATCTGTTCTCAACAAAATATCCTCCAATGTTTCTGCTTCAGCAAAAACATCATTTCATAATACAGTTGCCAGCAAAACATCACATGACACATCTGAATCTCCAAAAAAAAAAAAACCCAGAAATTTCCCCTTACAAGATTGCAAATACTTGCATAAAAGAAACAAACTTTAGGGATCTTTGGTGGAGTGACTGGAAGTCGAAGCTTAGAAAAGAAATCAATTTTCTAAATAAATCACATTACTGATGATTCCAGACTAGTTTGATGATACTTTAAGACCATGCTTTTCAAACCTTATGGCCCATGACCGAAAACCAAGCTGGTAAAACACTGAGGTCCCTCTAATCATAGCACACAGGAGGCAGGGAAGTATCCTCAGGGAAAATACCCTCTTTACAGGGTTAACAGATCCACTGCAATTACAACGTACTTCCAAATGAGCCCTATAAAAAACATTCTGGCACCAGGTAACTCAGCTGAATATTTTGAACAATGATGATGATAATGGTGAACATTACAACTTAGGATACAATTAAACTCAATGCATCTTCTACTTAGTGTGTTTTATTCTTGGTAGGTTTCCTGAGAATATTTTCGAAGAGTAAAAATGTTCATCCAGCTTTTCTTATGTAGTATGATTGTGGACCCAACATCCATTCACACTATGCTGAGACTGCATGTGTGATGCGCGCGCGCACACACACACACACACACACACACACACACACACACACACACCCCAAAAGTAAATAAATGTCCAGGCACTAGTCACACATGCCTTTAATCCCAGCATGTGAATGTAGAAGCAGTCAGATATCTCTGAATCCATGGCCAGTATGGTCTACAGAGTGAATTTTACTAAATTTCATTTAATTCTTTATTTTTGCCTTAAACCTGTAGCCATTCATCAATGAGTTGTTCAGTTTCCAAGAGTTTATAAGCCTTCTGTAGATTTTGTTGTGTTGAAATCCAACCATTTATTTATTTATTTACTTATTTCTTTATTATTCTTACACTCCAGATTTTGTTCCCCTCCCGGTTCACCCCATGAGAGTTCCACATCCCATACTTCCAACACATCCCCCCCCCGCACTCCACCCGACAAGGATGTCCCCACCCCACCCACCCCCACCAGACCTCTAAACTACCTGGGGCCTCCAGTCTCTTGAGGGTTAGGTGCATCTTCTCTGACTGAACCCAGACCCGGAGTCTTCTGCCGTATATGTGTTGGAGGCCTCATCTCAGCTGGTGGATGCTGCCCGGTTGGTGATCCAGTGTCTAATAGATCTCAGGGGTTCACTTTAATTGAGACTTTTGGCCCTCCTATAGGGTTACCCTCCTTCCTAGCTTCCTCCTGCTTTTCCCTAATTCAACCAAAGGGGTCAGCAGCTTCTGTTCATTGGTTGGGTGCTCATATCTGTATCTGACTCTTTTAGTGGCTTGTTGGGTCTTTTGGAGAGCAGTCATGGTAGGTCCTTTTGTGAATGACCCATATCTTCAGTAATGGTGTCAGATCTTGGGGCCTCCTCTTGAGCTGGATTCCACTTTGGGCCTGTTGCTGGACCTTCTTTTCCTCAGGCTCTTCTCCATTTCCATCCCTGCATTTCTTTCAGACAGGAAGAATTACGGATCAGAGCTTTGGCTGGGGGATAGCAACCCCATCCCTTACTTGATGACTGTCTTTCTGCTGGAGGTGGATTCAATAAGTTTCCTTTCCCACTGTGGGGCCTTTCTTCAAGGTTCCCCCACTTTGAGTCCTGAGAGTCTCTTACTTCCCTTGTTGCTGATACATTCTAGAGGGTCTTCCCAACCTCCTTCCTACCAAAGTTGTCTGTTTCCATTCTATCTACTGACCCTCAGTGCTTCAGTTCTTTCCCCCTACCCAATACCATATCATATTCCTCTCTCCCCCAACCCTCATTACTTTTCCCTCCCCTGTCCCTCCCTCCCCCTTTGTGGTTGCTTTCTTCACCCTCCCTAGTGGAACTGAGCATCTTCACTTGAACAATGTAAATAGGGTTGTCTCTGAGTCTTTCACTTGGTTTTGGAACCCTTTTCCCTTGACTGGGTTTCCTTGTCCAGCCTTGATGTGAGAGTATGTGACTGGTCTTATTGTAGCCTTTTATGTGGTATTTGGTTGATGTCTCTGAAAGACCTGCTCTTTTCTGAAGGGAGGTGATGTGGGGGTAGGTCTGGTGAAAGAGGAAGTGAGAACCGATTGTGGGAGAATGGAAACTAAAATCAAGATGTAATGAGTGAGAGAAAAATAAATATTTTTTAAAACGTGACACCAAACTCTGCAGAATGCAATCACATAAGAGAAAATGGTTTTGCTGCAACATCAGTTCTGTGAAGTAAGGAGAGTATAGTACCTGTACTGAAATAGGAAATGTGAATATTGTGTATGGAAAGAATATTTGCAAAAAGTTGAAAAATTTAAATACTGCAATCTTGAGATCTGAAGGAAGTTTGAATCTCACAAACTCCACTTGCTATGTACTGTTATTCAATCAGCAAATCTGTCTGAAAATTCAACTCCTTTTCAGATTATCTGTGTTATATGTATAAGAAAGTATGAAATGAGTAAAATTGCCTTGATTTCATTTTTGTTCTTTTTAGACAGGATCTCATGAGGTCCACACTGGCCTCAATCTTATATGAATCACCATCCTTCCAATTTCCTTCCTTCCTTCTTCCCTTCCTTCCTTCCTTCCTTCCTTCCTTCCTTCCTTCCTTCTTCTTTTCTTCTTCCCTTCCTTCCTCCCTTCCTCTTTTAAAAAAGAATTATGGGCAAGCGTCACTATGTATCCCTGATTGGTCTACACTTTTTCATCGCTTTCTTGTTTCTGACTCTGGAACACACAAAATAATGAGTTTCAATATGAAATTTTCATGATTGTTTATTATGACTCAGCATTGTTAACTGATATGAATGACTATCAGGAGGTTAAAATAATACAGTAATCATTCCAGATAAATTTATGGTATGTATTACTTGAGGCCTATCGCAAAAAGACCGGACAAACAGGGGGCATTTATTACATTTATGCCCAAATTTCCCCTTTTCCTGTTTTGTTTTACGTTTAGATTATGCTATCTCCCAACCGTTCCCCACACCTCTTAGGCACCAGCAGGCCACACACAGAAACTTTTGTGCTGACTCTTGCAGAAGACATGGAAAAATCCTGACTGTATGAACTGAAGAAGTAGCCAATTACAGAATCGTGGTTGTGCTACAAACTACTGCTCACTTGGTTCTCAACTAATATGTTTGCAAATTTCTTCATTACCTTAACTCCCGTGCTTAAAGATTACTCAATTTTCTACACTGTATCTCTGCTGTCCTAATTTGATAAAATACTACTCAACAGCAAGTTGTAAATTGTGTGGCTTGTTTAGTCCATCACCAAGGGAAGATGGAGCATAAGCTCAAGTCAGGGACCTGGAGACAGGAACTGAAATAAAGACCATAGAGAAACAGGGTTACTCACTTGCTTCCTCTCTCCCACTTTACTTATTTTCCTGCATAGGCATGGCCCTCCCATATGTGAGTGGCTTTGGGATAAACTTTCCTAATCAATTAACAATCAAGAAAATGCTCCAGAAACATTCTTACCTGGTAATATAATGGACGCAATTTCTCAGCTGAAGTTCCCTTTCCCCCGATGACTTTAGTTTCTGTCAAGTGGGCAATTGAAGCTAATAAGTATGACATCTACATAGTTTCCAGTCTTCACATTATTCTACTAAGACAAACCCTACTTCTGAGTTCCCTCTGAATGAACCATCAGTTCCTTATTACCTGCCATTTTCTCATCAGGTTAGAAGTACCTGCCCCCTTTAGACATGAAGATTTTCTGATTTCATCTCCTTTCTTGACCTTTTCACTAGAGAAGTATATTTGTTTAGATTTGAGAGTTTTCTCTGGGGTAGAGTGTAAAGGGCAGAGGATAGATACGAAGGGATTGGGAGATGAGTGGGATTGAGGTGCATGATGCAGAACTTACAGACAATAATTAAAAAGTGTTTAAAATGTACAGATCGACATTGCTGCCAATGCAGGTGATACTTATGGCTAAACCAATCTGCTTAGATCATATTGATTCATTTTCCTTTCCTCCATCCATGCAAACCTGTGTTGGTTCTCTTGGTCATGTGGAGGTAAGTAAGTGTTTCCTCATACTTCCTGAATGATTCTGCCTTCCGTTTTACAAAAAGAGCTATTTCAGAAGCTGATTCAAAGACAAAAATGATCTTTTGATGTCAACATGTAGCAGTTTCTAGGAATCAGACTTATCACAGCTCATCAAAAGCTGTGAGTCTGACTCAAACCCTTTCATATTCATAGCTCCAATGATTGCAGTATCTGGAGCAAAACTCAACCACAGATCCAACATCTGTGGAAACTCTAAGGATAGCAGCTTGTCATTTTGTCACCTGCATACTAATTCAACATCTAGCCACTGACAAGGGTACCTTCTGTGTGAGTGGATAGTCACCCATTTTCTGATGGTGCAACTGCTCAGCAGGAAGCCACAGTATATACTATGTGCCTGCAGGCTCTGCAGAAGATTAGTTTTAGCTAATTTGGCTTTAGCTTGCTAATATACTATAAACTTTCAATCAATGGTATCAGGATCAAAGATAGTCAAGTCATCAAAGTCAGCCACATTAGAAGCCTTTCCCTGAAAACTTGCATTATAAATTAAATTCTATTCACAAGCTAGATAGTCATTCTAAAAGTCGAAAATACCAAAGGAATTTTAGTTAACCTTAGGTGAGTAGCATGGTAATTGAGAGAAGTGGGGGAAGAGAGGGAGAGAGGAGGAGGAGGAGGAGAAGGAAGGGAGGAGGAGGGAGAGAGGAGAGAGGAAGGGAGGGAAAATGATATAATTATAATATGATCTAAAAAAAATAAATAACTTAGAAAAATACCTGAGGAATGGCATCCAAGGTTGAGAGACAGAGAGAAGAAGGAGAAGAGGGGGGAGGGGAGAGAGGGGAGGAAAGGAGAGGAGAGGAGAGGAGAGGAGAAGAAGATGTCAACAGAAATATCAAACATAAATAGATGCACATAGAATTGAATCACCATGAAATGGAAAAAATTTTTTTTCAGTTTCCCAAAATGTAATGGACTATGGTTATCCTAAGCCTTGCTAATGATTCACTTATTGTCTTGAATTGCCCTCAAAGCTCCACAATACATTCACTTTTGTCAAATTTAGACCACTTGGGTTTCTTCTTTAAGAAAAGCAAAAGTTTGATTTCTGAAGCAAATAGCCTTTCAGGAAACTTCATGAAAATAACTTTTTTTAAGATTACCAATTTATTATTATTATTATTATTATTATTATTATTATTATTATTATCATCATCATCATCATCATCATCATCATCATCATTATCATTATATAATTGAAAATAGATCTTATCACTCAATATATTCTGATTACGGCTCCCCTCTCCATATTCCTCCCAGATCTTCCCCACTTACCCTTCCGTCTGGATCCATCCCCTTTCTGTCTCTCATTAGAATATAAAAAGCATTTACTGGATAATCAATGAAAATAGAATGAATTGAAAAATTGGAATATGACAAAACCAAACAAGAAAAAGAACCAAGGAAAAATCACAAGAAACACATGTAGATACATGCATATATGCACACTCAATATTCTCACAAAACCACAAAAACTAGAAACCATAGTATGTACACCATGGACCTATAAGGTAAAAACAAAACAAAAGCAATAATGAAAAAACTCTGACTTAACAGTGTGAGATGAAGAAACTCCAGAGATACCACTGGGTTTGTTTTCTGTTGCTCATCTACTGAGCATGGGATCTGAGTAATTTATTTCTTTAGTGAAGACTTTCTTAGATAAAATTAATTTGTCATTAGCAGTGGCTTTCAATTGCAGGTAGCTTTGTAGTTAGGGATAGTGGCATGTGTCTACTTCTACTTTTAGGTCAAGAACCATGGGTTTTGTACCAGAATATCTTGCAGGCAGGTCAATCTTGTAAATTGACGGTTTTGTACCTGCATTGTGTTTACCTTTCTCTTTAGTAGCACGCAGAGCACCTTCCAATGCCATGGATACTAGTCCTAGGGTGTAAGCTCTAGGTACAGACCAGTTTGACTCCTCCATGTTCAATGAGTTCCTCTGTAGCAATAGGGCCTTAGCATCAATATGTGGAGAACCACTACTGGTGTCAGTAATAGCCTAGATTGTTTGGGCATTCTCATGGAATTTCTGTGACCAACAACTCAATATGTAATTCATTTCTGGTAGTGGAATCTCATTTGAAGACAAGAGATGTCCAGTTGGGACTGGATCTCACCTTTTATTTGGCAATTTATATTGGTTTCATATATGTATATATTATAGAAAGCTACTACTGTATTAGGTTTGCTTTTGATCCCCCAAATGGCACTTAGTTTTAGTTGTCCCTCCTAGTATTCCCTCCATGACCCTTCCTCTCTCCTTGCACATTTGATCCATCCATTCCATTTTCCCCATCTCAGACAGCCTTAACTATTATTTCATTTTCTGAAATTGGATAGTTTATGTATTTACATTTTAAATGTAATATCCTTTCCCAGTTTCCCCATCTCCCATTACCTCCCTCTACTGCTTCTATGAGGATGCTGATGCTGCCACCCACGTACTCTCACCTCAACACACTGGAATTCTCCTACACTGGTGAAACAAGCCTTCAGAACAAAGAGCTTCTCTTCTTATTGATAGCAAGCAATGCCATCCTTTGATACATATGTGGCTGGAGCGATGAGTCCCCCAATTTGAACTCTTTGGTTGGTAGTTTAGTCCCTGGGAGCTCTGGGGGGTCTGGTTATTTGATATTGCTGTTCTTCCTAGGGGGTCGCAAACCCATTTAGCTTCTTCAGTTCTTTCTTTCTCTATGTCCTCCATTGGGGTCACCATGCTCAGTCTGATGGTTAGCTGCAAGCATCTTAATCTGTATCAGTAAGGCTCTGGCAGAGTCTCAGAGACATCCATATCAGGGTGCTGTCAGCAAGCACTTCTTGGCATCAGCAATAGTGAATGGGTTTAGTGGCTGCATATGGAATGGATCCCCAGGTGGGGCAGTCTCTGGATAGCCTTTCCTTCAGGCTGTGCTCCACTCATTGTCTCTGTATCACAGCCCATCCCCCAGGAATATTTTGTTCCCCTTTTTAAGAAAGACTGACGCATCCACATTTTGGTCTTCTTTCTTTTTGAGCTTCATATGTTCTATGAATGGTATCTTGGGCATCCTAAGCTCTGGGGCTAATATCCACTTATCCGTGAGTGCATGCCATGTGTATTCTTTTGTGACTTGGTTACCTCACTCAGGATTATATTTTCTAGTTCCATCAATTTGCCTAAGAATTTCATGAAGTCATTGCTTTTTATACTTGTATATGATTCCATTGTGTAAATGTACGACAATTACTCTATTCATTCTTCTGTTGAAGGATATCTGGATTCTTTCTAGCTTCTGGCTATTATAAATAAAGCTGCTAGGAACATCGTGGAGCATGTGTACTTGTTATATGTTGAAGCAGCTTTTGGGTATAAACCCAGACGAGGTATTGCTGGGTCCTCAGGTAGCATTATGTCTAATTTTCTGAGGAACCGCCAGAATGATTTTCACAGTGGTTGTACCAGTTTGCAATCCTACCTACAATGGAGAAGTGTTTCTATTTCTACACATCCTCACCAGCATTTACTGTCAGCTGAATTTTTGATCTTAGCCATTTTGACTGATGTTAAGTGGAATCTCAGAGTTGTTTTGATGTGCATTTCCCTGATGAATAAGGATGATAGTTGGACATTTTATTAGGTGCTTGTTGATCATTCAAGATTCTTCATTTGAGAATGCTTTGTTTAGCTCTCTATCCCTTTTTCAATAGAACTATTTGGTTCTCTGGAGTCTTACTTCTTGAGTTCTATGTACATATTAGATATTAGCCCTCCATCAGATATAGGATTGGTAAAGATCTTTTCCCTAATGTATTGCTTGCTATTTTGTCTTACTGACAGTGTCCTTTGTTTTACAGAAGCTTTATAATCTCATTAGGTCACAATTGTCGATTCTTGATCTTACAGCTTAAGCCATGGTTGTCCTGTTCAGGAAATTTTCCCCTGTGACTACGTGTCTGTGGCTCTTCCCCCCTTTCTCTTCTATTACTTTCAGTGCATCTGGTTTTATGTGGAGGTCTTTGATCAACTTGGACTTGAGTTTTGTACAAGGAAACAATGATAAGTCAATTTGCAAGAAAAGTTATTAACCAAATGAATTTAACAGATATCTACTGAACATTTTATCCTAAAACCAAAGAATATACCTTTCTCTCGGCACCTCAATGTACCTTCTCCAAAATTGATCATAGAATCAGTCACAAAACAGGAATCAACAGATACAAGAAGATTGAAATAATCCCTTGCATCCTATCAGATCACCATGGACTAAGACTGGTCTTCAATAACAGCAAAAACAACAGAATGTCCACATACACATGTAACCTTAACAACACTCAACTCAATGACAACTTGGTCAAAGAAGGAACAAAGAAAGAAATTAAAGACATTTTAGAATTTAATGAAAATGAAGGTACAACATACCCAAAATTATGGAACACAATGAAAGCAGTACTAAGAGGAAAACTCACAACTCTTGGTGCCTCCAAAAAGAAACTAGAGAGAACATATACTAGTAGTTTGATAGCACACCCAAAAGTTCTAGAACAGAGTGAAGCAAATACAGCCAATAGAAGTAGGCAGCAGAAAAAAATCAAACTCACAGTTGAAATCAACCAATTAGAAACAAAGAGAGCTACACAAAGATCAACAAAACCAGGAGCTTGTTCTTTGAGAAAATCAACATGATGGATAACTCCTTAGCCAGACTATCCAGAGGGCACAGAGACAGTATCCAATTTAACAAAATCAAAAAACAAATAGGGAGTCCTGTAATGGACTCTACTCTACTCACATTCCCAGCAATCCAGTTAAGTCATGACTAAACAAAGTGGAACCCAACAGATTTCTATGTTAAATGCTCAAAGTATAGTACATCCGCACAATTAACTTACAACAAATTGATAAGGATATAAAACACTCACCTAGATAAGATATATTTTCTTCATTAGACATACAAAGTCCTACACACATCCATCCTTATGAATAGTCATAACAACCTGTAAATGTGCAGTGAGAAATCTTAACATCTGCTGCCATGTTTTTTCTGCTGCTCCCTCTCCTATTACTCTGGACTCCTCCTCTCTAAAATTATTCTCCCATCCTTCCTTTTTATTCAATGATGGGCCTTGTTCTATCCTATACCTGCCTTCACCTGCATAATGACATCAACCTACACTTCACCCGTCTGTCTATTTAAAAAAAATTTTTCTCTCAAATATAAACTGAGCACAACTATTATCATTTTGTAATTTAAAAGCATACCTAACGGGGTTGGGGATTTAGCTCAGTGGCAGAGCACTTGCCTAGCAAGCGCAAGGCCCTGGGTTCGGTCCCCAGCTCCGAAAAAAAGGAAAAAAAAAAAGCATACCTAACACCTAGTCCAACATTTTCTCAGTTAAACAGAACATTTGGTTATCCATTCCAGCTTAAGAAATCCTTAAAATCTGTTATATCCTGGCTAGCTTTTATACTATCTAATAACTATCTAATTAAATATGTATTTTCAAAGTTAAACAGCCTGAGTAGTCTATGAGACTATAAGTCTTCAACCCCATCAGAAATCTGAGAATGACTAAATATCTTAAACATAAGAAGCCTAACATGTCTTCCAGAACTGAGGCATAGAGAAAAATCGCCACTAGCACAATCCTCTGTTAGCAACATGTGAGCACAAGTCTTCAGCCATCTGGCCCAGGAAAAACTGACAGACCCTAGAAATGAAGAAATCTTGAAAGGCTGATAATTCTGGCTTGGCAAAGATTAGTCTAGAGGTGAAATGGGCAGTTTCTGCCCAATGGCAGCCTAGCTAAAAGGTATTACCTCACCTGGAGGGAAAGATGCTCAATTTCTTCATTAAACCCACCAAAGGGGAACTTTTTAGAGCAGACTTGTCTCAACAAAAGATAAATAACTTTAAGAGTCATATTTTGTGCATTCAAAAGTTTTTTTTTGAAAAACTGTTGTCTGTTAACTATTCTCAGTTATTTCTTATGAGAATATTTTAAAAACACTCTAGTGGTGAATGAGAAGCCATGAATTTGTTATTTGGCCACTAATTCCTATGTCTAACCAACTCAGAAGTTTGTAACGGCAACAATAGAAGAACTGGGTCCAAACCTTGTACTTTTAAAATTGTGTAACAAATAAGTTCTATACCAAAGTAAGGTATTAGTTACCAAATGAGATTATGGCTGTACAAATCAATCTAGCTAATTCCTCCCTGTTAAATTATCACCATTTCTAAATTCCTCATAAAAACAAGCTTACAATAACCACCTTCAGCCCCCCAAAAGTCCAGGGAATCAGGGCGATGTCTCTTCAATAACTTCTTCAAACTGTATGTGGGTGTTGAGATATCCTTGAGAGGGGGAGCTGAATTTAGTTCTTCAGGTGGTCTCTCTTTATCAAATCTAATCAGTATAACTCTGGAAAGTGTCCAGAGCCTAATCACCCTTTTTAAAAACACAAAGACAAAACCTTTCTCCCAAAATACCATATTCCTTAGTCTGTTACCTGAAAAGCTTATATATTATGCTCTCTCCCAGGGGAATAATACAACCATAAGACTCAAAGTCACACCCATTATGAAAATTAAACAATTAAAAAGAAAAAATAATTAAACTAAACAATAGTTTATGAGCCTGTTTAGGCTTTTGTACTCTGTCATAATAGGAAATTAATCCAAAATTCCCATGGAGGCTATGTTAGAAAGAATGAGTACTCTGTAAGACTTAGTAGAGAATTATATCTTTATACCATTTATCTGTTAAGCTCTCTACCTGGAGCATCAGACTTTTATTTATTAATAATTCCATACTATATCTCTGTATTCACTCTGCCTGGTGTATAGACTTCTATTTTTAATAACCTTAATAACTTGTAAATATCACAACTCTCCAACTAGGGTCAGTGATTAATTTTTTCTATCTAAGTTCCGAATCCTGGGTGAAGAATCCCAGTGTGATTCGGGTAAACTCTGTACTCTTCTTCTAAAAACCAACTTAATTACCTTCCAATAATACCTGTCATTAAGAAGTAGGTAGCTTGTCTAACTAGGATTTTAACCCAAAATTCCTGTGGAGCCGATGTTAGAAAGAATATGAAAACCGTTAAGACTTAATAGAGCACTATTTTTCTACTATCTTTAAGTAATTAAAACAAACCTAAATTAAATTCTTTTTCAAACAACTTTTGTTAAATAAGCAAGCAGCTTCTAATCTCTAATTCTCTGAGCTGCCAGTCTTATCACAGCCAGGCAACTACAGCCTCTAAGCCTGCTTGTAAGGTTCCAGTGCTTACGATAATCATGTGACTAAATATGGTGCTGGCCCCCTCATACTTAGAAAATAAAACTTTCTCTCTAACTCTTAGGCTGATAATATTAATTTACTAGTGGCTTCCTGCCCAACACAATTAACGTACAACCAATTGATAAGGATATAAACCACTCACCTAGATAAGATATATTTTCTTCATCTAGACATACAAATTCCTGTTTACATCCATCCCTTAAGGATAGTCATAACCACTTGTAAAAGTGCAGAGAGAAATCTTAACATCCACTGCCACATTCTCTCTGCTGATCCCTTTCCTCTTGCTCTGGTCTCCTCTCTCCAACTTTTCTCCTACCGCACATCCTTCCTTCTCACTCAATGACAGGCCTCGTTCTATCCTGTACCTGCCTTCACCTGCATAATGATATTAACCTACAGTACCACATTTTCTTTATCAGTTTATTTATAGAGATATCTTGGTTGGTTTCATTTCCTGGCTGTTATAAGTAGAACAACAATAAACATGGTTGAGAAAGCATCTCAGTGGTATTAGAATGAAGCATCTTTGGGGTATATGCCCAAGAATGGTATATATGGATTTTAAGGCAGAATTCACATCTCTCTGCAAAACCATTACACTTATTTTCATCATGACTGTGCATGTTTGCACTCTGTTAAGCAATGGAGGAGTGTTCAGTTCATTTAACTACACATCCTCAGCAGCTGTCATTTGTCTTACTAATATTGTCAATTTTGACTGATATAAGATGAAATCTCAAAGTAGTTTTGATCTGAATTTCCATGATGTCAAAAGGTTGAACACTACTTTGTGTCTTGCCATTTGAATTTCCTCCATTTATATGTTTAGATTTGTACCTCCTTTTTAAAATTTTTTATTAGATATATTTCTTTACTTACATTTCAAATGTTATTCCCTTTCCCCCTTTCCTGTCCATAAGCCCCTTCCCCCTCTCCTCTCCCCCATTCATCCCCCTTACCGCCCCCCCCCATATTCCCCTGCACTGGAGGTCCAACCTTGGCAGGACCAAGGGCTTCCCCTTCCCCTGGTGCCTCAACAAGTCTATTCTCTGCTACATATGCAGTTGGAGCCCTGGGTCAGTCCATCTATATTCCTGTTCTCAGTTCAGTGGTGATAATACAAAAGCATAAGTAAAATCTGGTTAAGAGAAAAGGTTTGAAAATACCGTGATTAAACAAGTAGGTTAACACATTTTTTATTGGATTTTTATTTACATTTCAAATATTATTCCCTTTCCTGGTTTCCAGCCCATAAATACCCTATCCCATCCCTCTAGCACCTTCCACCCTCCCTTCCCACATCCCCACCCTGACATTACTGTACACTGAGTGGTCCAGTCTTGGTAGGACCAAGGGCTTCTCCTCCTATTGGTGCCCAACAAAGCCATCCTCTGCTACATATGCAGCTGGAGCCATGGGTCTCTCCATGCATAGTCTTTGGGTAGTCCATAGGTGCTCTGGTTGGTTGGTATTGTTCTTATGGTGTTGCAAGCCCCTTCAGTTCCTTAAATCCTTTCTCCAATTCCTCCAATGGGGACACTGTGCTCAGTTCAATGGTATGCTTCTAGCATTTACTCTGATATTTGTCATGCTCTGGCTGAGACTCTCAGGTGACAGCTACATCCGATTCCTATCAACATGCACTTCTTGGATTCAACAATATTGTCAACTTTGGTGGTTAATATATTGACTGGATCCCCAGGTGGGGCAGGTCTGAATGGCCATTCTTCAGTCTCTGTTGTTTTCATTTATTTTGGTTGTCAGATATGGAATTATGTTTGTGTGTCTTTCTTCTTTTGGGTATGTTGCAAGGAGATTACTTTCTTGCTTTTTCTGTCATATAGTTTGCCTCCTTGTGTTGGAGTTTTCAATCTATTATCTTTTGTAGGGTTGCATTTGTGGAAAGATATTGTGTGAGTTTGGGTTTGTCATGGAATATCTTGGTTTCTCCATCTGTTAACTGAGAGTTTTGCTGGATATAGTAGCCTGGACTGGTGTTTGTATTCTCTTAGTGTCTGTATGACATCTGCCAAGGATATTCTGGCTTTCATAGTCTCTGGTGAGAAATCTGGTGAAATTCTATAAGGTATGCCTTTATATATTACATGACCTTTTTCCATTACTGCTTTTAATATTCTGTCTTTGTTTTGTGCATTTGGTGCTTTGATTATTATGCAACAGGAGGAATTTCTTTTCTAGTCCAATTTATTTGGAATTCTGTAGGTTTCTTATATACTTATGGTCATCTCTTTCTTTAGGTTGGGGAAGTTTTCTTCTATAATTTTGTTGAAGATACTTTCAGGCCATTTAATTTAGGACTCTTCGCTCTCTTCTATACCTATTATCCTTTGGTTTGAGTTTCCCATTGTGTCCTGGATTTCCTGGGTATTTTGAGTTAGGAACTTTTTGCATTTTACATTATCTTTGACAGTTGTGTAAACCTTTTTTATGGTATCTTCTGCTCCTGAAATTCTCTCTTCTATCTCTTGTATTCTGTTGGTGATGCTTGCATCAATCATTCCTGATCTCTTTCCTAGGTTTTCTGTCTCGAGGGCTGTCTTCCTTTCTGCTTTCTTTATTGTTTCTATTTCCATTTTTAAATCCTGAATGATTTGTTCAATTCCTTCACTGTTTAGTTGTGTTTTTCTCTAATTATTTAAGAGATTTTTGTGTTTTCTTTTTAAAGGCTTTACTTGTTTACCTGTCTTGTCCTGTATTTCTTTAAGGGAGTTATTTATGTCCCTCTTAAAGTCCTCTATCATCATCATGAGATGTGATTTTAAATCCAAATCTTGCTTTTCTTGTATGTTTGGATATGCAGTATTAGCTTTGGTTGGAGAACTGGCCTCTGATGATGCCAAGTTGCCTTGGTTTCTTTTGCTTAGGTTCCTGTGCTTGCCTCTCACAATCAGGTTGTCTCTGATGTTAGCTTGCCTTGAAGTCTCTGACAGTGGCTTGACCCTCCTGTAAGTCTGTGTGTCAACACTCCTGTAGACCTATTTTCTTTCCGCCTGATCTGGGAACAGAGAGCTGCTCCTGGGTTTGTGTCCTGAAGCTCCCAGGCAGGTTGTTTGGAGCTGGCAACTGGCTTTCAGGCAGAAACTGGAAGGGTCCTTCCCCTAACTGCTCCTAAGTTCTTGTGCCCAGAAGGCACAGAGGGCACTAGGCAGGTTCCTCTGGGTTCAGGAATGTGGGTAGAAGTAGGTGTCTCCTCTGAACTCTCAAGATTGTCCGCACTTCTGCAAGACCAGCTCCCTCCCCCAGAGGATTTGGAACCAGTTCAGCTCTGGAAGCAGGCAGAAGCCAGAAGGTTCCTGCTGCTGACTACTCCTACCTTCCTGTATCCAGAGGGCACTATGGAGGTTCCTCTTGGGACAGGAATATCAGGAGAAGTGGTGGTATCCCCTGAGCTCTCGGGATTGTCCGCACTTCTGAGAGTCCAGCTCTCTCCCCACGGGATTTGGGTACAGAATTCTGTGGAAGCGGTTCAGCTCCAGGCATGGCCCAGGTTAACACACTTTTAAGACCAGTCCAGTTAGTGCAGACTTTATGCTGTTAGCCATAAGAAATAAGTAATGATCTTTTAGCCAGGAAGCACTTTATTAGGAATGAATCAGCAGTACTGGACACAGTACAATGTTGGAGTGTATGAAATAAAGAAAACAGTTAGAAACTACTTCAGTGGCTCACTGATAGCAACAGAATTACAAATAAGCAGGATTTGCCACAGAAACACTTTGATATTTTCAGTGTCATTAAGGAAGAGCCAAACTATAATAAACTATTCAATGTGAAATAGCCAAGGTCTTTCAGACAAGGTTTAAGGAAGGCTGGATACCTCAGAGATAGAACGCAAGAAACCCACTGCAGTGGAGCTGGGAGATGATATCAAAGCAGAGCCAAAAGAGATTGGACAGAGTATTAATAACACTACAGGGGAGCATGGGAGAAAACAGATTTTTTTCCCTCTTGTACATGAGATAGAAAGGTACATGAAAGAGTTCAGGAAACAGAGATTATTATTAGCCTAAAGTCACATGATAACCCCCCTGTTATTAACACTGATTGCTGACCTACGGGGTTCCATGAATATTTGTACCTGAAATCATATTTGAACACTCACTCTACAGTTATATATCAATAGAAGTTGAAAACATTCTGAAGAGACCTGGTGAATCTTGTCTCCACTTTTCTGGTACTTTGATAATTTTTAAAAATTAGTTTCACCATTTTATTGCCTTTAATACTGTTTGCTGGAGATAAAGAAATCTAAACAGCATCAAAGTGTTTTAATAGAAGTGGTGATGTCACTGAATACTATCCCCCCTTTTCAAGCACTAAGACAGATTAAAGTCATTTCTAATTGGACCAGTGACAGCTACTAAATAATTCATTCCACAAAATTACTAGGCGCCAGAGATAAGAAATTATATATTTTGATATTGTAACAAAAATCAATAAAATGAAACTACTTGAATCCAGCCTCGGGTTCTATAGCCTTTTAATATATGATTATTTGTTTGTGTATCTATGTCTAGAGTGTAAGAGAAAAAGGCTAGTGACCATTTATTCATGTTGTATAATTTCCAGATTCTAGAATTATATGACATCCACATAATTATGAAACAAATTTATTGAAACTCATGTAATTAATTATTCTGAAAAAGAAATAAATTCACAACAGCCAATTTGTAAATAAAGCAAAACATGCATTTGTTTTCTCTTAGAATCAATCTCATACTCACTTTAATATAAGTTATGTTTCTGATAATATGTACTATGCCTCAGAAATAAGGGTGGACATGAATCATTCTTTATGAGAACTATTGAACATTTAATATGCTAAGAATATCACAAGTACCAATTAATATTTGTGTGTGAGGTATTTGTATTTGTGCTGGCATACACACATACATGTGTGTGCTCATCTCTGTGTGTGTATATCTGTGTATGCCTCTGTGTGTGTGTGTGTGTGTGTACATATATCCATGTACATATGTGCATGTGGAGGCTAGATATTGATTTCAAGTATTCCCTTTGAACAGTTATTATTTCTTCAGACATGCTGTTATAAAGAGCATTCATCTGGTCATTGAGTTCTAGGAATTTGCTTGTCTCTGCCTCTCTCCCCACACCTATTGATGGGGTTATAGACAAACACTGCTGTGCCTGGGGACCATGGAACCTGAACTCAGACCTCCATACTGATAGAGCAGGTACTTAATTGACTGCACCGTATCTCTAGCCCTAATTTTATTTTTGGTGTTGTTAAAATAACTCCATAAATTTCAAGTCTGAAGAGTGCATTAAAGAAAAGAAACATACATGCCTTGATCTATTAAAATTAAAAAAGAGAGGACATATGTGGGCAAAGACCAAAGGACAGATCACAGATTACAGAAAGCTGGACGCAGAGAGGAAACGCCAGGAAGCTTGTGTCAATCATTTCATTATGCCAATGAAAAAGGGAAAGAGTAGGGGTGCTAGAAAATCTGTGAAGACAGAGAATACCAGTGCCAAGGACATGCATACCTCCTGACTTTACCCATTGTTACTTTTGTCCCATCTTACTTTCTGAAGGATTATTGTCCATCATCTTAAATCACTTGTTATTGCAATAGCCAGGGGAAAGATATTTTTTCCTGTCATTTATTTTTAAATAGAAGAGAAGCAGTTCCATTAACTGGAACAAAATAATATATACCAGAAACTTTCTGTTTCTCACCTATGCCATAACAAATCAGCATTCTCTATGAAAGCCCAGAGTCATATCAGTGATTTCAAATTGAGTTGAATTTATATTGAAATGGATTTTCCTAATCATTATTCATTTTTACAACATAAAAAGAAATATTTACAAATTTTTATTTCAAGTTTAGAAATTAAAACACTTATTTTTCTATTTAGATACAACTCATTCTAATGTTTAGGATTTAACAAGTTCAAAGAAGAGCACACGTAGGTGAAAAAGAGAGTGTTCCGATGTGCCTCCAAGTCTTTGCACTGACTTTCCCTGAAATGAGTCACAGAATTTTTGTCAGCATTTTGTCATGCTTCTCAATCTTTATAGCTGGCTAATAGTAGTTTAAGTAGATTTGAAATTTGAGCCTCATTTTGATAGATTGCAAATATATTCTGTCAGCTTGTATTTGTTTTCTAAGCTAACAAAATTTTTGAATGATATTTTGATTATTTACATTTTTAGTTATTATTGTTTGTATGATAAGTAGGATGATTTTAACTGTCAGCTTAATACAACAAGGAATCACAAGAGAAGAGAGTCTTAATGAGAAAGTATCTTCATTGGCCTCTTAGTTAGGGTTTTACAGTTGTGAACAGACACCATGACCAAGGCAAGTCTTATAAAAAAAACGTTTAATCGGTGCTGGTGTACAGGTTCAGAGGTTTAGTCCATTATCATCAAGACAGGAAATTGGCAACATCCAGGCAGAAAAATGGCAACACCAGGCAGGCATGGCACAGAAGAGCTCAGAGTTGTACAAACTTCATCTGAAGGCTGCTAGCTAGCTTCGTCTGAAGGCTGCTCACAGGCAGCTAGGCTAAGGGTATTTAAGCTCCCAGCCACGAGGTCACATCTGCTCCAACAAGGCCATTATCTGCCAACAGTGCCACTCTCTGGGTCAAGCATATACAAGCTATCACAATTGGATTGGCCTGCGGATTTGTTGGTGTGGGTTGTCCTGATTGTTAATTGATATAGGAAGCCTGTGCTCATTGTTGTTAGCATTACACTCTACATAGAGTGTCTGAAAAGGCTAAAAGAAAAGAAAGCTAGGTGAGAGCAAATAAGCATGTGGGTTTTGCTTGTTTGTTTTGTTTTTCTATTTTTGCTCTTAACTGTGGAAATGATATGATTAAGTGTTTGATTTCCTGCCTGACATTTCCAAAATGATGGACTGTAATTTAGAATTGAAATCCAAATTCTTTCTTCACCCAAGTTACTTTTAGTCGGGGAATTTACTCAGTAAAAGCAAAAGACATATCCTAAAAAATATCTATGTATCTTGATGTTGGAGGGCATATATATTATTTTCTTTTGGAAGCATTGCACTTTTTGACCTTCTGGTTCTGAGATACATCTCAAGTTAAATTTATCTATTATGTAAGATGTGAGGTATGATTATTCTTCGCTATTACCCTCTGGCCAGTCATCTTAGAATTGTTGATTGAAAATATTTTCCTTTTTCCAATTGGATGGACTTTTAGTCTTAATGAAAACTAGTTTTATGCTGAGGATGCAATTATATTTCTGCACTGTATTGTACTTGATTGTCCTCTTTGTCTAACTTTAGGACAAATTATGAATGTAGTAGATACTGGATATCATCCATTTCCTTTCTAGTTTAAACCCCATTAGATTTTTCTCTTTTGCTATGGATAAATGAAAAAATAGTGATAGTGAAAATATACATCCCTAATCAAAATTCATGGCTTCAGAATGACCACTCTAACCATAGAGAAGGTCACTGAGATATATAGATGTTGATACAGGCAGGTATCTGAGTGACTTCCTGAAACAAATTATGTGATATTCTTATTTGCAAGTTAATTATATTAAAGTGACTGAATTAAAAGAAAATTTAAAAGAAAAGTAAAATAATGGTGTTGCCTCTGCTATTGGTTGATTTTTTAAGAATGAAAAATGTAAGTCTTTGCACTCGCTGATAAATTAGAATAAACTTACTGATGTCCATGTTTATAGATAGGTAGGACTTGATTCGGATTACATCTAACCTGAGGTTCAATTTGGGGAGCATAAATTATTTTTGCAATCATGAACTTTCTAAACATATAATTTTTATATGTTCATGGTTTCTCTCAGCAACATTTTGTACTTTCACCACAAACGTCATGCTTATTTTAATGTTAGATTTATCGATAAGTATTTCAAAATTGGAAGGTCAATAGTGTACATTACCAAATTTTTACTTCCAATATTTTCTATAATTTCTATTCTACAGTTTGGTTAAATTTGATAATTAATTCCTGTAGCTTTTTCATAAGTCTTTAAAGATTCCCTCCATGTTTTGTCAAATTGTTTGCATATAAAGAACGTTACACCATTTTTCCCCATTCTTTGAGGTTTTCATTTATTTTTCTTGTCTTTAAAAAAACATTTTTTTTGCTTTTTTCAAGACAGGGTCTTACTATGTACCTGAGTCTCTCATAGAACACACAAAATAAATTAGGCTGACCTCAAATTCACAAAGATCTGATGGCTTCACCTCCAGAGCACAGGGATTAAAAACATGCACCACAACAGCTGGCTGTGATTTTTCTAGTCTTATTTTTCTGACTTTAACTTAAAAGTACAGAGTAGAATAGAAATCATATTCAGACTAGTAAACTATGTCTCATGGAGAGAGAGAGAGAGAGAGAGAGAGAGAGAGAGAGAGAGAGAGAGAGAGAGAGAGAGAGAACCTCTGTCTGTGATTTGCCCCTATCAGATTGGCCTGTGGGAATGGCTTTGGAACTTTTTTTTTTATTAATAATTATGTATCAGGATTCAACCCACTTTAGGCATTAACACCCCTAGGCAAGTTGTCCTTGGTTGTATAGAAAATGCAAGCTAAGGATCTGTGTGCTCTCCCTGACCAAAGCTCATTTATCTGGCCAAAAGAATTTCCATTTTCACCAGGCCTTCTACAGCAGAAAAATCCAGGTTAGATCCTGCTACCTGTCCCAAATGCTATGCCTTCCATGT
Source organism: Rattus rattus (assembly GCF_011064425.1). NCBI lineage: Eukaryota > Metazoa > Chordata > Mammalia > Rodentia > Muridae > Rattus > Rattus rattus. Next base: position 132,268,763 of record NC_046156.1, read on the forward strand.
CTACTGGGGCACACCCAGCTTCTCTGAGATTATACTTCCTTGTAAGTTACATGTTCCAGCCCAAGGCTGCCTACCAAAGGCTCGCTGTACCAGGAACATCAAATTTAGACTCACTTCCCCAACTCATGCTATGTCAGGAAACACGGAGACAATCAGATGGCTACAGGCCAGCATAAGAACAGAAGCAACAAAATACATGGTATTGTGGCACCTTCAGTGCACAGCTATCCTACTATAGCAAATCCTGGATATTATAACACAAAAACACAATAAAATGACTTTACATCCAATCTTATAAATACAATAGAAGTCTTTAAAAAGGAAATGAATAAATCCATCAAAGAAATAGAGGAAAAAAAAACAATAAAACAAGAAAAGGTTTTTTAAAGAGGAAATGATTAAAAGTAAAGAAATATAGGAAAATACAATCAAACAATTTGGGCTGGTTTGAATATGTTTGGCCCAGGTGCTATTAGCAAGCATGGCCTTGTAGAAAATATGTCGCTGTGAGGCTGTGCTTTAAGACCTTCCTACTAGTTGCCTGTAAGATAGGCATCTCCTCTTTGCCTTCAGAACAAGATGCCAAACTATCAGCTCCTTCTCTAGAACCATGTCTGCCCGGATGCTGTTATGCTTCTTGCCATCATGATTATGGACCAAACCTCTGAAATTTTAAGCCAGCCCCAATTAAATGTTGTCCTTCATAAGAGTTGCCTTGTTAATGTTATCTCTTTATAACAATGGAAACCCTAACTAACACACAGGTGAAGGAAGTGAATTAAACTCTTCAAGACCTGAAAATAAAATATAATCAATAAAGAAAATACAAACTGGGGGAATCTAAGAGATGCATGTATCAAAACAGAATAAAAGAGATAGAAGAAGACACAATCTCAGTAATAGAAGATTCGATATAAGAAATTGGTATATCACTCTAAAAAAATGTTAAATATAAAATGTTCTTGACACAAAACATCCAGAAAATCTGGGATTCTATGAAAATACCTAACATGAGAAAAATAAGAATGGAAGGTGAAGAATTTCAGTTCCAAGGCCCAGAACATATTTTCAACAAAATCATAGAAGAAAATTTGACTTACCAAAAGAAAAGTTGCCTATAAACATACAAGAAGCTTATAGACTACCAGCTAGATTGGATCAGGAAAAATACCCACCCATCACATAGTAATCAAAACATTAAATCTATAGAACAAAGAAAGAATATTAAAAATGAAAGAGAAAACTGGCTAAATATCATACAAGGGCAGACGTATCAGAATTACACCTGACTTCTCAACAGAGACTCTGAAAGCTAGAAGGGCCTAGATAGATGTCTTGCAACCTCCGTGAAACCATAGATGCTAATCTAGACTATCCAGCAAAAGTCTCAAATCACAGTAAATGGAGAAGACAAGATATTCCAAGACAAAAACAAATTTAAACCATATCTATCCACAAATCTAGCTCCATATAAAATAGCAGAAGTAAACCCAAGGACTTTAACTACATCAAAGAAAACACAGGAAATAGTTTCATACCAGCAAAAACAAAATAAGGAATGCACACAAACAGACAGACAGACTGACAGATGGACAGATAGATGGGCAGATGGATGGGGACACAAACACACACACACACACACACACACACACGCACACCATTAATATCAAAATAACAGAAATTCATATCACTCATTAATATCTCTATACATCAGTACACTCACTTCATCCATAAAAAGACACAGGCTAGCAGAATGGATGTGAAAACAAGATTCATTATTCTGTTGCATATATGAAACACACTTCATCAACAATGATAGACATTACCTCAGAGTAAAAGGCTAGCAAAAAGTTTTCTGGGCAAGCAGAAGAAAGAAGCAATCTGTAGTAGCCATTCTAAATATCTAATAAAATAGTCTTTCAAAAAAATTAATCAAAAGAGATGGGGGAGGACACTTTATGCTCATCAAAAGAAAAACCCACCAAGATGAAATTTCAAGTCTGAACATCTATGCTCTAAATGCCAGGGCACCTACATTCATAAAAGAAACATTACTAATGATTAATTTGCACAAATTCATAGAGGGACACTTTAGCACCCTACTCTTAACAATGGACAGGTAATTGAGATAGACCTTAAACAAAGAAATAAAGAAAATAACTGAGGTTAATGGTGCAAATGGGCCTAACACATAGCTACAGAACCTTTTATCCAAACACAAAAGAATATACCTTTTTCTCAGCATCTCACCGAACCTTCTCCAAAATTGACCATACAATTTAACAAAAGCAACCTCAACAGATACAAGAAAATTGAAATTAACCCATATAGTTTATCAGATCACCGTAGATTGAAACTTGACGTTAACAGAATGAGGAATCAGGGAAGAAATAAAGAGAAAAATTAAAAATTTTCTAGAAGTAAATGAAAATGAATGCATAACATACCCAAACTTATGGAATACAAAGCAAGCAATGGTAAGAGGAAAATTCATAGCACTAAATGCCTTCATTAAAAATGGACAGTTCTCATACCAGCAATTTAAAAGTATGACTGAGAGTTCTAGAAAAAGATAAAGAAGAGAAGGAGGAGGAGAAAGAAAGAAAAGAAAGAAGAGGGGGAGGAAGAGGAGAAGGAAGAAGCAGAAGCAGAAGCAGAAGCAGAAGCAGAAGCAGAAGAAGAAGCAGAAAAGAGGAGGAGGAGGAGGAGGAGGAGGAGGAGGAGGAGAGAAAGAGGAAGAGGAGGAGAGAAAGAGGAGGAGGAGGAAGAAGAGGAAGCCACCACATCCAAGAGTAGATGGCAGGAAATAATTAAAGTCAGGGATAAAATAAATGAATTAGAAACAAGGAAAACAATACAAAGAATAAACAAAAACAAGAGCTATTTCTATGAGGAGAAAAAAAGATAGACAAATTCTTAGCCAAACTACCTAAAAGGCAGAGAGGTAATATCCAAATTAACACAATCAGAAATAAAAAGGGAGACATGAAAACAGACACTGAGCAAATTCAATAAATCATTAAGTCTTTTTTTAAAAGCTTGTATTTCACAAACTTGGATAATCTAAAGGAAATGGGTGATTTTCTAGATATAATGCACTTAGCAAAGTTAAATCAAAATAAACTATTTAAGTAGTCCTATAACACCCAAGAAAACAAAAGAAGTCATTAAAAGCCTCCCCCAGTCCCCAAAAGTCCAAGAACACATGGTTTTATCACAGAATTCTATCAGACTTTCTAAAAATTAAAAGTTAATACCAAACCTCCTCGAATCTTCTACAAACTAGAAACAGAAGGAACATTGACAAGCTCATTCTGTTTGGCCATAGTTATCTTGATATCTAAACCACACAATGACTGACAAAGAAAAGTAATTTCAAATCAATTTCTTTTGTGAACATTTACGCAAAAATACTCAACAAAATGCTTTTAAATGGAATCTAAGAATACATCAAAAACATTATCCACTTCCATCAAATGGGCTTCATCGCAGGGATGCAATGATGGTTTGATATATAAAAATTCGTCAATGTAATCAACTAAATAATCAAACAGTAAACAAATATTACATAATCATCTAAATAGAAACTGAAAAGCCTTTGGCAAAATCCCAAAACCCACCATGTTAAAAGTCTTAAAGAGATCAGGAATACAAGGTACATAACTAAATACAGTAAAGGCAATATACAGCAAGCCAATAGCCAGCACCAAATGGAGTGAAACATCTAGTAATTCTACTAAAATCAGTGACAAAGTCAATGCTTTCCACTCTTTCCTTTTCTCTTCAATATAGTACTTGAAGTTCTAGCTAGAGCAATTAGACAACTAAAGGAGATCAAGGGGACACAATTTGGAAAGGAAGAAATTAGAGTATTGCTACTAACAGATAATATGGTAGTATGCATAAGTGACCCAAAAATTCTGCTAGAGAAATCCTACAGCTGATAAAAATACTGCAGCAAAGTGGCCAGATTCAAAATTAATGCAAAGAAATCAGTAGCCCTCCTTTATATATACAATAATGGGCAGATAAATAAATTTGAGAAATAATACCTTGGACAATAGCCAAAAATAATATAAATTATCTTGGTGCACCACTAACCAAGCAATTGAAAGATCTGAATGAGAAGAACTTCAAGTCAATAAAGGAAGGAACTAAGGAAAATATTAGTAGATGGAAGGGTCTCCCATATACATGGACTGGTAGGATTAACTTATTGAAAATGGTCATCTTACTAAAGGCAATCTACATATTCAGTGCAAATCCCATCAAAATTCCTATACAATCCCTTATAGGTCTTAAAAGAGCAATTCTCAACTTCATATGGAAAAACAAAAAAAATCCAGGATAGCTAAAACTATTCTGTACAATAAAAGAACTTCTGGAGGTATCACCCTCCCTGATTAGATGCTTCCCTACAGATCAATAATGAAAAAAACTTCATGGCATTGGGATAAAATAAGATAGGTTGAGCAGTGGGATAGAATCAAAGGTCTGGGAATAAACACACATGCACACACACACACACACACACACCTATGGATGCTTTCTATTTGATAAATAAGTCAAAGCCACACAACGGGAAAAGGAAAGCATTTTCAACAAATGATATGGTTTATTTGTCTGCATGTAGAAGAAAACAAAAAGAACCATATCTAATGCCCTGCACAAAACTCTATTCCAAGTGTATCAGCATCCTCAAGATAAAACCAGACACTAAATCAAACAGAAGAGAAAGTGGGGAAATGCCTTGCACATATTAGCATAGAAGACAAATTCCTGGATCCCACCAATAGAACAGAACGGCAGCCTACAGAATAGGACAATGTCTTCTCCCACCCTACATCCTACAAAAGACTAATATCCAAATATACAGAGAACTCAAGAAATTAGACAGCAACAAACCAAATAACATAATTAAAACATGGGGTACAGAACTGAACAGAAAATTTCAGCATAGGAACCTCAAATGGCTGAGCAGTACTTAAAGGAATGTTCAACATTCTTAATCAACAGGGAAATGCAAATAAAACTACTCTGAGATTTCATCTTCTATCTGTCAGAATGGCTGAGATCATGTGATAGCACATGCTGGCAAGAATGGGGACAAGGAGACCACTTCTCCATGCTGATCAGAGTGAAAACTTGTAAAACTACTTTCTAAATCAATTTGGCAGTTTCTCAAAAAAATTCACAATAGTTCTACCCAGGACCCAGCTCTACCACTCCCAGGCATATCCCTAGGAAATACTCACTATACCACAGGGAATCTTGGTCAACTATGTTTATAGTAGCCTACTTTGTAACAGTCAGAAACCGGAAACAACTTAGATTTCTCTTTACAGGTGAATAGATAAGGAAAATGTAATGCATCTTCACAATGAAATGCTAGTCTTCTATTAAAATAAAATGTATATAGAACTAGAGAAGAATACCAACCTGAGTGAAGTAACCCAGACCCAGAAAGACATGTAAAGACTTATAAGTGAATGCTAGCCATAAAGTGTGGGGTAACCATTCTAAAATCTGCAGACCCCAAAAAAGTAGGTAATAAAGAGGGTTCAAGTGAGGATGCATGAATATCACTCAAAAGGGAAACAAAATAGTTATTAGAAGTGAATGAGGAGAAGCATCTGGGTGGTAAAGTGGGTGAGAGGGGAACAGCGATGGAGATTAGATGTGCGCATTTCAGGAGATGGTTGGGAGTGAGAACAGAAATCAACTGTGTGCATTTGGGACTAGCTGGAGACCTGGGAAAAAGGAGGCTCCTGGAGTCTATGAGCAATAAACCTAGCTGAGATTTATATTAGAAGGGGATATGGAGACTGAAGTGGCCACCTCCCATAGCCATTGAGGACATGACTTCTAGTGGAGAGAACATGCCATCAACCATCCACAAAACTTTCAACCCAAAATCTATTCTGTCTACACAAAGTGAAGGGATAAGGATGAGCAGAGACTGAGAAAATGGACAATCACTGACTTTCCCAAATTGGGATCCATCCCGTGAGAGAGACAACCCCATATACTATATGATTCATTGCTTTTCTTGCAGACAGGAACTTAGCATTCCTGTTTCTTAAGAAGCTTCATCCAGCAGTTGCTGGAAACAGAAGCAGAGATCCAAAGCCAAATTCAGGATGTCTTGTGGAAGAGTGAGAGTAGCAAGTGAGGGAGGTGTAGGGGTCAATGATACCACAAGAAGACCTATAGAGTCAACTAAATGGGACAATGGAGGCTCAAAGAGACTGAACCACCAACATAAAAACATGCAGGGACTAGACATAGACCACCTACACATTGGTAGCCGACATGCAGCTTGGTCTTTGTGTGAGTCCCCTAAAAATTGAAGCAGGGCTGTCTCTGACTCTGCTGCCTGTGATTGGATCCCCTCCCCTAACTGGACTGCCTGGTATAGTCTCAGTGGGAGGGGATGAGCTTAGTCCTGCTGGGACTAGATGTCCTAGGATGGCTTGATACCCAGTGAGGATCTCCCCTTCTCTGAGGATACAAAGAAAGGGTAATGGGGAAAGGGATTTGTAAGGGTGGGACTGTGAAGAGAGGAGAGAGGGGGTATATTTGGGATGGAAAGTACATTATTGAGAAAAAACCAGCAAGTTAAACAACCTATGGTGAGAAAATCAGTGTGTTCTCCTATGATTTTTGTTTCAGATTTTGCCTCGAAATTCATGCCTGAGTTCCTTCCCTGAGTTCTTGCTTTGGATCCCCTCAGTGATTTAACTACAACAAGTAAGCAAAGTAAAATGTTGTCTCCCTCAAGCTAGTTTTTGTCTATGTTTTATTCCAGCAACAGAGAAGTTAACTAGAGCAGATAATGAAAATAGATGACCTGACATTCTTCTCTGGGTTGGAAGGGTAGTGTCAGTCATTCTCCATTAAGTGACCCTAGGTTCTCAGTGTTACTTTTTTCTCTCTTTTTGACAGGGTCTCTAATATGTTTTCCCTATGGAGCCAAAGCTGGCCTCCAACTCCAGATACCTCAACTTGCTGGTAAAAGACCTGTCCCTTTTTCATTTTCCAGCTTTTGTAAAACTTTTAAATTGATATGATAAAGTATTCAGATATTTTTGACATTGTTGTGAATTAATTTTTAAGTTGTGAATTACATTAACCTTTGAATGATGAATCATATGAATAGTATAAACTCACTGGTGAGCCTGTATGTGTTGTGATTACTACTAATTTTTGCTTAGGAGAAAATTCAGTCTGTAGGTTTATTTTTTTTATAATGTCTTTATCTGTGTCAGATATTAGGGTTGTAATTTACAAAAATGAGTAAGTTCTTAGCATTCTTTCCTATTTTCTGAGAGAATTTATATAGGCTAATAAATTTAGTTTCATGCTTTTCTATGAAAAAAATCTAATATATGAGGAAACATTGATTTAATTAAATTCACTATATATTTTTCAGCTATGTTGAGTTTGGGAAATATAAAAACATCAAGGAACCTACATTTCTTAAGAATTTCACATTTGAGTGTAAAGTGGGGAGCATGTGGTCAGAGTAAACAGTATACTTGAAATATTTTGTTGTATGTAACTCAACACTTTGTACAATGAACACTGATAAGAAGGAATTCTCCAGTGTAATGAAGAGGAGATACTGATAGTATAACTGAGACAAACTGAGTACATGGCAATCAGTATGGAAACCGAGAGGATTATCTTAGTACATAGAGATCTAATTTTCTGAGGAGAGGAAAATGAGCAGAGTTCACAGACCATCAATAAGGGTTCACCAGAACCAGCTACACATCCAGGATAAGAGTAAAGGCAAAGTGAGGTGATAACATGCACAAATGCATCAACAATCTTTCATATTCATAGATCCTGGATGCTCGTGAATGGTACGTGCCATTTGGCACAGACACTAGGCATTCAGTACCTGTGCTGTGGCATACACTGCAGAGAATGAGAAACGAGACAGGTATTATATTGCAATCTTTTCACTAAAGCATGTATATGTCAGTAGTCTCTAAAGTAATAAGTAAAAAATGTGAGCATATGATTAAAAATTTTAAGAACTTTTAGCATAGTATGTATATTTTAGCAATCTGTAGAAAGGCAAAATTTATAGAAAGAAAGAGAGCGAGAGAGAATTTTGTGGAAGTTTACAATGTAGGATGGCCAAGACTGAATATTTCAAGGCTAGAGATTCTGGACAAGTTGATATCATAGTTCATGTCCAAGGACAGTCTGCTAAAAAAAAAAGAAAAAAAAAAACAGACTATTTGTTCTCCTGAAGTGTGTGTGTGTGTGTGTGTGTGTGTGTGTGTGTGTGTGTGTGTGTAGGCACGGGGGGAAAGGGAGATGACATTCTTCTTCAGGACTTCATCATGAAGCCTATCCATATTATTAATGACAATTAGGTTTATTACAATCTGATCTGAATATTGATTTCATCTAAGAAATAACTTCGTAGAATACTCAGATCAACAGGCCAAATAAGAGTACTACAGTCCAGTCAAACTGGTCTGTTTCATTGATCAGTACACATGCATATTATTTTATTTTGCTTTTTGCTTTCATGTGCATATATACACTCAACTGTATGTTCATGTGTGTGTTCATGTATATGGAGGTATTGACATTTTCCTTGATTGCTCTCCACTGTAGTTTTTGGTACAGAGTCTGTCAGTAAACTCACAGTTCATCAATTTGGCTAACCTGATGAGCAAACTCCAAGAATCCTACTGTCTCACTCTTCCTAGGGCTGGAATTACAAATGCGACCATGCTTTGATTTAATTATGGGTCCTAGAGATAGAACTGAGGCTTTCATACTTGTTTACCAAGCACTTCACTGTTTGAGGTATCTTCTCAATCTCAATTTTATTTTTTTCTGGTGTACAAGATGTATTATAATCATACAGAAGCAAGATCATACATAAAGCAAAAGGACATTTCAACTATTTTCTTCTTGACTCCCAATAAACTTTGTGCATTCTATGAAATATATGTTTTAAGAAATGCTGCAAACTAAGATGGAGGGCCATTATAAGAAATGGAAACAGAATGAATAAGTATAATTATTCTCTTTCAAGGCAAAGAAGAAAAAGGAGAGGAAAGACTGCAGCAGCAGTCATCAGGGAACTAGAAGTGTAGATCTGGAATCAGACCATGATACTGGGGACAAGGGAGCACTAGGGGAGTGGATGAACAGTGTGACAGCTGTAGGGAATCTTAAATGACTGTCCAGACTTGGGATCTTGGACAGATCTAAGATGATTGTTCACTGTGCCCATTCTGGACATGGCAGATGTATATACTTCTGTTAACCATGTGGTCATTATACTATTGACCTCAAGAACTCGCCTTGAAAACAGCTGTGAGCTACAAACTAAAGAAGGGGTTTGCAGTCAGCACTGTATTTTAAAAATAAGGAGTGTTACTGTAGTCAGAAGGCATACCTACATTAAAAATATCATATTAATGAAACTGGCTACCATGTAGCCAGGGCTTGTCTTATTGAAGGCATTCTGGTAAATGTTTTGCCTGCAATATCTACACCTGGCACTTAAAGAGTCAATGAGATAAGAATTGCCATTTCCATGTTTATAGATGAAGAAAGAAATGCTTAGAAAAGTGTAGGGAGCCATTCTGAGCTCTACAGTCACAAAGGATGTCTGGAGCGGGTGTGGCGGCAGTCCCAAGATGGCGCCCGGGACTGCAGCTAAGTCTCATGACTAGCACCTGACTTCCTCACACACCTGAAACTAGCCACGTCCATTGTGAGAGCTGCGCAGGCGCACCATGACGCAAGATCAGGCCATGTGACGTGGACCTATGAACTGAGACTACGCAGTCTGGACTGAGGAGGCGGAGTTGAGGGAGGATATAAGGAAGTGTGCTCCGGAGCTGAGGGGAGAGAGGGAAGAAAAGAGAGATTCCTGTTTGCATGTTGTAAGATTCCTGAATAAACTGCTCTGAGAAGAATGTCATGGTGTTGCTCCTTTCCTGCTGGTCGGGGTTGGTCACAACAGAAAAGTTAAATATCTTCTTGATCAGGACTAGAAAGAACTGAAATAGAAACAAAGTGTTAGCACAGCTATAAGCATGGAGTGTGATCGTGCCACCTATTTAAGAAGAGAACCAGCAAAGAAGGATGTTGTACTCGGGTGCAGAGAGAATGGATGGTGTGGAAGAGTGGACTCAGTTTCATCATTTGCAAGCATAATTTTGTTACAAAACTCCATGGAGTGATTGTGCAAAACATCTGGCTTTACGGTCAGGCAGACTTCAAGAACCTTTCTTTCCAATGCAGCTCCTGACCTGTGAAACTGGGATTCAGGGCAACATCATTTCTTGTTATTAGAAGTAAGTGATTTATCAACAGTACAAGTCTTGTATTTTCCCACTGTGAATAAGAAAATCCTCCAACATATGCAGAGCCTTATAAAAGGATGGAGATACTTCCCTCCCTGATGATAAAAAGGAGTCATAGTTATACACTAAAAAAACAAAAAGTAAAAACAAAAACCATGTCTTCAGATAATGCATGCATTGTCAGAAAATAGCTAGTTTCTTTAAAGCTGCAAACTACATAAACATGATTTTTTTTCACTTTCCAAAGTAATAGAAAAAAAATTCTGAAAACAAACAACAACAACAACAACAACAAAAAAAAAACAGAAAACAGGCAAAAAAATGGAAAAGAAACTCTCAAATGCAAGGAAATGGAGCTGAAGGGTCTATAACTACTTAAGTAAGCTCTCGAGACCTCTGAGCAATATTAAAACATGTTCTCTGAAGAAATAAGCAAAATATGATCACTTGAGATCAGTGAGCATGTAAATGTTGAATCCATTTCAAAGCACTGGAGAGAGGATACACTCTTTTGTAGCTAAGTCTGCTGCCCCTGTCCCTGGAATTGCCCGGCTGTAGGATGAATGTTCATGTGAAATGCCTAGATAGGGCAACTAGATGATGTGATTATGTCTGTGAATCAAAAAAAAAAAAAAAAAAGCTTCTCCAACTTGCTCTTACTTCATTGACTGTCTAACACAAAGGTCCAAGGGACCTCAAAGCCCAGTCTACCTATGCAGAGGATTATTTGGTACAATGATAAATCACTTAACCAAGCTAAATAAAAAGATATTAAATGTATAAACAGATGAAAAACTGCATCCAAATAATGATAACTGTGATGAAATCTCACCCAGTGCAGTACAAGTTTATAGAATAAATTTCCTTTTAAGTTAATTAACTAAGTACACTTTTTAAAAATTTGATATTATTCCAGTGTAAAATTTTCCATTAAAACTAATTGTTTTTTCTTAATTACTATGAACTTAATGCCCTTTTGTTTGTTTTATTTTGTTTTATTTAAAGAAAATGAAACAGTGTAGACAGATACTACAAGGTTTCAATAATTGAATGCAAATAAAAAAGAAAGACTCCCAAAAAATGTGACTTAGAATTCCTCAATGTTGTGTTTACAATCCTAACAAGTGCAGGCAAAGGAAGTTAATAAATGAAAAGGACCTTCAAATGTTTACATGGCGAACATTTGCAGATTTAGGGATATTCCATTCTTTGAATGTTTCCCTTTGCAATAATTAGGGGAAATAGAAAACAACCCCTTTTCAACAAAGTAGTGTCTAGGTGATGTTTTAGAAACAGCAATAATATGCAATATTAGAGGAAACAAATAAAGGAAAATACCACTAAAGTATTTTCTTCCTTACATTTAATTCCCAGTAGAACAATTCTTAAGTATAGGACATAGTGTATGTGAACTATTGCTAGAGTATGTCACTATCCTCTGGGAAAATGCTTCCATGCAATTCATTACTCAGACAAATCTTCCTATGAAATTGAAGATATTCCCAAGCTAGTATTTCTCAGCAGCAATTATACCTACTTCCTACTCCCTATTCCCTGCTGCCTACCCCCTACTCTCTACACCCTACCCCTACCCTCAACCTCCTACCTCCTACCCCATACCCTTTACCCCCTACCCCCTACCCTTTAACTCCTTAGCCCCTACTCCCTACTCCCTACCCCCAGACAAACAAGCAACAACAAAACACCATTCTGCTGTTCTCCTTTGCAGTTTGGCTTTCCCCACTTCTTGTCATTATTTCTGAGATAAAGCTTTTAAGACAAAGCCTGCCTAGAATTTTGTATTGTTCTTTGCTAGGCTTCTTTATGGTCCTTGGAAATCACAACATAATCTTTTTATCATTTACTATTATTAATTTAATAATTTATGGTATTTTCTTCAGATTGTTTATTGATAGATTTCTCAAGCCTGAAAATATTTCCACTTTCTTTGCTTCCCTTGCTCTCAATATGTGTTTCTTTCCCTGAAGATTGGTACTCCATAACGAGGTTACTGACATTAAATGATGTGTCAAGGATTGAGCTTTTGGAAAGGGTTTTATTCAAACCCAAAGTCAAAGCAGTCTGCAAATTAGACATGATTAATGTTCCCCCACTGCTCTAAAAATGGATTTGAAAATTTAGCACCATAATTATCCTTATTCACTTAACATATTTTCAAAAATCTAATGACCATTTAATAGTTCAAATATTTTTATTCTTAGGGTAAAAATCAAAATGTATAGTAAGGAATAACCACAAAAAACAAAAAAAAATAAACAACAGCAACAACAACAAAAATCAGAAACGAAAAGAAATTTTTGGTCCACTGTGAACTGAATTCACTTCAGTTAATTACTTCTATCATCTGAAAATGTGACAGTCATTTTACCTCTTCAGAGCATCTAACTTGTGATCAAAGGCATGGGAATTTCCACTGTCTGGATTTTGTTTAAGGATGTGCTGCCTGAAGAAGGAAAAGCCAATAAAACAACAAATAGGCCTTCTTCTTTTAAATTCCCCCACTGAGTAAATGCCACCACATGACCAGCTCTGAATAATTAACTTTCTTTTACTGTTCCAACAGTGTTCTGCATCTGAATTGCATCTTTTCAAAAACTACTCCTAGAGAAATTACCATGGACTCACGACAGATGTCATTCTTCTAAACTTTTACTTACTCAAATCATTTTCTGAAAGCTATCATTAGAATCGAATTAAAATAAAGCTGAGGTTTTATAAATAAAACTGTCAGAGAAGATAAAAGTTTTTACATTTGACAGTAAAGCAAATGATTTTTCTACTCTGTTGGGGTTGCATAATAGGCGGTCTGTCTGAATGAGTTATGGTCCATTAATGACACATTAATGAGGGGGAGACGGGGTGGGGGAGAACATTCCAAGAGGAGTTTTCAAATGAATGATATCTTAGGCCCAGAGGCACTGGGGGAAGCTGAGTATCCTAGCTGAAGGAAGTGTAAAGGGAGGAACATTTGTAAGATCAGATGCTCATAATTCATTAAGATCAGAGAACATGGCAGAGAATCTGGACTGAATTTTCTGCATCTACAGGAGGTACCTGACTGTAGCAGATTCTTCCCTAATGATTATCCAAAGAGTATGACCAAAAAATAAATATTAAAACAACAAGAACAAAAACAGCAGCAACAAAAACAATAACAACAACAACAAAACACCAGAAAGACTCACTACTAGAAGCAGTATTGGGGGAATTAGAGGAAGGATTGAAATAGTTGAAGGAGCTTGCAACCCCATAAGAACTACAATGCCAACCAACCAGAGCTTCCAGGGACTAAACCACTACTGAAAGACTCTACATGGACTGACCCAGGGCTCCAACTGCATATGTAGCAGAGAATAGCCTTGTTGAGGCACCAGTGGAAGGGGAAGTCCTTGGTGTTGCCAAGGTTGGACCCCCAATGTAGGGGATTGTCGAGGGGGGGAAGGAGGGGATAGGGGGGAACACCGTTATGGGGGAGAGGGACGGGATGGGGGCTTATTGACAGGAAACCGGGAAAGGGAATAACATTTGAAATGTTTCAAAACAGTTTCTTCTCTAACAAATCAATCAAAGACAGTAAACTAGGGAAGCTGAATATGCTCATGAAGGACAGACAGTCACAAATCTATGGCTACGCACATCTGACCATGCTCAGTTGAGGATCATTATACATCCAGAAAGAAGATGGTCATAAATGCTTCAGGGCTTAAACTTTACTGTTATAAAATGCAGAGCTACTCTAGATCACTTGAAAGAATGAATCTGAGTGACTCTGTGATCCTGGCTGGTACTTTTAAACAGTCTTAAGTAAAATAAATTCCTCAGCAGTTAAGGGCAACTGTTGCTCTAGCAGAACACCCGGGTTTGTTTCCCAGTATGCATACGATGAGTAATTCCAGTTTCAGGGGATCAAATGCCAGAAGGCACCCTTGGGCACCAGGCTTACTATAGTGTACATGTTTACATGCAGCCAAAATACTTATATAAAATGAAACAAATGAACTTTTAAAGACAAAGAAGCTCAATTAACCATTCTTGAAAGCAGAGGCTTTCCCACCCTAATTGTACTCTAAAGTGCCTGCCTACAAGTATCAATAGTAAATACTACATTCCTGAAGATGCCCACAGGAGACAGAAAACCATTAAAGTACATATGTGTAGAATGCCTAAAAGAATCAGCCTTGTGTCCCAGAATTCAATGAAAGATTTCACATACATGACCTTGTTCACCAATATCCTTTTGATACAACTAACAAAATATTTTGTGTATAAAGTTGATTTGTCTAAAAATATACTATACTGTATATCATGGTAATGGGTGATGTGTGTGTGTGTGTGTGTGTGTGTGTGTGTGTGTGTGTAAGACTTACAAGCTTGAATCTTAAACTTAGTATGCTTGAGAATGTACACCTAAAGCTGAGTATTTGTCTGCTCTGTGTGCACTTTTCTGTATGAGAAGGTACTGCTGTGTAGGTTTTCAATAAATTTCCTTTCCTTGCTTATTTGAGAAGTCTAGCTCTTAAAAAATATAAGCAATGCTCGTCTTGCTGCTTTGAAGTAATATGTTCTCTCTCTCTCTCTCTCTCTCTCTCTCTCTCTCTCTCTCTCTCTCTCTCTCTCTCCTCCCCCTCCCCCCCTCAGTGTGTGTGTGTGTGTGTGTGTGTGTGTGTGTGTGTGTGTGTGTGTGTGTGTAGATATAGTTAGTTGGTAGTGTCCTTGGGCAATATACAGTGCCTAGATCTCATTCCCATAACATAAGCATGCACAATGATATGAAATACATTATTCTTTTTATTTTTTATTAAGGAAGCAGTTCGTGCTTTTCAAGGCAAATAAATGAAGAAGAATTTTTTTAAAAAAAACTTCACATTTTTGTTTTGTTTTTGTAATCTAAAGACCATAAAATCATCTGGCTTCTCATACCTTTGCAACCCCCAAGGCGTATCGACCTAAAAGTCTTTGGACACTGGTAAAATGTAGTCTCACTAACAAGTAAAAAATGAGGTCACCCTATAGTGAAAAGAGATCATAGATTGTACTAATTTTCATGATTTAACAGCAAAAGTGCTGCAAAATGATTAAATTCTTCATATAAATTAGTTTTACCAGTGATTAATTCATAATAAAATCTAATAAATTCATTTTTGTCTAATTTGGAATGTATCATGATAGTGCTGGCAAACTAACGCTCCTATAGAGAAGGATTGGAAGTGATTTGTGTGAGTTCTGAGCTTCCTACTGTAGATTAAGGATGAATCCTTAGGCAGCATAAAAGCTGTGTGAAATAAAAAAATAAAGTTTCTATAACATAACGATACCTATCTTATGAAAGTCCATTTTTATGTACCAACTTAAACTGTTATTATAGTTATTATTACCATATATTATGACCATAATCTGTAATTGTATAACCCTGACAAACAGCCTATTGTTTCAGGTGGTTTTGCTTTTTACTTTTTTGTCAACAAAGTCATATCTTGAAATGTGATATTAAATATTAAAATAGATTAAAACACGAATTTATGCATGTTGACTTTCAGTGGAAATAAATTTATAGATTGCAGCTTTTTTACCTTTATATTCATATATAAATACATGTAAATATATACATATTTTGTCTAATTTATAAAATATGTGTAAATGTAAAATTATACATATTTTATCTCATTTTTACCTAATGTGTGAAATAATAATTTTATTGGCTGCATTATTCTATTAGTTTCCTTTCAGCTTCTTTAATAAAATCACATGGCCAGGAGCAACTTCAGGAAGGAAGGGCTTATTTGACTTTCGTTTCCAGAGGAAGACTTCATATTGATAGGAAATCACAGCTGAATGGCAGGAGAAGGGAGAGATAGGGGGTGAGGTGGGGGGGGAGAAATGAAAAAAGAAAGTGGAGTGAGGGTATAAACTTTTAAAACCCACTCCTACTGATGCTATACTTGCTCTGGGAAGTTCTTAACCTCCTAAAAGTCTCATAACTTACCTAAACCCCTACTAACTGCAGACAAACTGTTGAAATACATGAGACTATTGGGGATATTTTTCATTTAAACCACCACAATTCCCTTACCTGAAGCAGCATCATAATATATTTATTCTGTTTTGATCTCCTTAAGTTGCTGTCAATGTTGAGATTTATGTTTTCTCTGTGAACATTTACCTAGTATCAGCTTTATAACATTTTTCATTGGATCATTAAGGCCTGACTGTAACTAGCTATATCATTAGATTTTATGTTTAATCTTTTCCCTTTTGTAATGTGAATTTTTTCCACTTGAAATCTTGGGGTGTTCATGTGTCTGAAAAGTATATGTTGATTATACTTTTGCAGTGGTTACGTTTATGTGCCAACTTGGCTGGGATGTGAGATCCCAAAGACCTAGATAGTAATTATTTCTGGATGCATCTGTGAGAGTGATTGCAGAAGTTGGTACTTGAATTGTTAAACTCCATAAAGAGATGGTCCTCCTCCATGTGAGTATTATCTCATCTACTGAGGTAGAAGGACAACCAAAAAGGTGAGGAAGGTTGAACTGTATCCTTGACTGACTGCTTGAACTGATGTATTGGTGCTGCTGCCCATGAGTCCAGGGCCTGGGGCATATTCCTTTAGCAACGAGCTCTACTAGGCTCCAGACTGTAATTTATATCGGCAACTTGCTTGGGTCTGCATAGTATAGAAAATGGAAATCATCAGCCCCTGTACTTGTGTGAAACAATTACAATAAATTTATTCTAAATATAAAGAGATATACATTCAAAATATATGAAATATAATATATATAAATACAATGCTACAGTTTTCTTAAAGAACCTCAACTAATAAAATCAGTTATTATTAGTAGTTTATATTTGTTTTTCTCATTATCAGCAACTATTATCTATTTATAAATCACACTTCCTTCTCTCATTTTCCAGATTGGTTCCCTGATATTATACTTTAATATATTCTATTCTCTTTTCTGAGTTATTTTCTATCCTATTTCTAGTAATTGCTTGGATTTAGTGATAGTTCCAATTGTTCAGCTGCTAATTTTGCTATTGTTTGATATGGATGGATGATTATTAGTTAGAATAAATGAATCTTTCCACATAAAACAAACACTAAACTATTAGATGCTTAAATCACAAGTTTGTGAGGAGTCATGGCATATTTCAGTTAGTAGAATGCTTTGCCTAAGACTAAATACACTGGATTCTGTCCCCAGTGCCTACCCATTATTTATTTCTTCTTCACTTAAATGAACAAGTTGGCTTGACAGTGGAGCCCTTGCATTGTTTCTATACACTTAAAAGGGTTCAAATGCTTGCTGAAAACATTGTCGGTCCTGTGCTAAGATATAATGAGCCAACTAGTAAGATAGTTCAGAAGTTAAGAGCGCTTGTCACCAAGTATGATCATCTAACTGTATTCCATTGAAGCCATAGGATAAAATGGTAAAAATGGTCATCAACCAAAAGCAATCTAGAGAATCAAAATTCCAACACAACTCTTTACAAATCTTGACAATTCTCAACTTCTTATAGAAAAAAGGGTAGGTAAAATAATTCTACACATACAAAAAAACAAAACAAACAAACAAAAATGTTGGAGGTATCGACATCCCTGATTTTAAGATCTACTATAGAGCTATCCTAGGAAGAACTACATGGTGTTGACATAAAAATAAATACATTGATCAATGAGATTACATAAAACCAGATAAAGAATAGCTTTTAACACATTGGTATAAGAGACAACTGTCTGAATGGAACATTGATACCACAGTCACTAAGATCAAAAATTAGTAAATGGGATCTCATGAAGCTGAAAATCTATTGGAAGGTGAAGGACACCATCAAAAGGACAAAACCCAACAGAATGGAAAATATTTCACCAATGCTACATCTGATATAGGCCTAATATTCAAAGTATATAAAGAACTCAAGAAACTAGATATCAAAAAAACCAAATTATTATGCAGATTGAAACAGATAATTCTCAAAGAGGCTAGAAAACACTTAGCTGTCATGGAAATAAAAACGAGAACTATTCTGAGATTCCATCTTATAACCATCAGAATAGCAAAGTTCAAGAATACATGACAGCTCATGCTCACAAGTATGTGGAGAAAAAGTAACATTCCTCCATTGCTGGTGTGAATATTAACTTGTGTAGCCACTATGAATATCAATATGGTTGTTCCTCAGAAAATTAGAAATCCATCTACCTCAAGATTCAACCCACGCAACCAGTCTTTGGGCTATACATAAAAAGCACTCCATCTTATCATGGGACACTTGCTCTACTTTAGTAGTTATGGATTTATTCATGGTTTTTGATTTCCAGAAACTAGAAACAACACCATAGATGTCCCTCAAAAGTAGAATGTATAAAAGAAAGTAGTATATTTCCACAATAGAGTATTACTCAGCTATTAAAAAATAACATTATGAAATTTGCAGGTGAGTGCATCAATCTAGAAAAAATCATCCTGAGTGAGGTAACAGAGGTTCAGAAAGAATAATATGGTATGTTTTCACTTATAAGCAATAATCTGCAGATTCACAGAAGTTAAATAAATAACAGAGCTCTAGAAGGGACACATGGATCTCCCTAGAATGGGGAAGTAGAATATATTTCTGGACTGGGTAGGAACAGGAATGGGAGGGATCAGGCATATGAGAAGATAGGATAAAGGATAAAGGGAGAGAGTTCCTGAAGAGATCAGGCTGAGCCTACTACAAAAGACAGATTGTTGCTCTCTGCAAATGGTCACCAGGGCCTCACTGCTGAGGAAAGCATACACAATTCATTGAACATGGAGAGGATGAGCCTGTGCCTACAGGGAGCCTTCCCCTCTACATTTTAGTATCTTTGGTACAGGCAGTTACTCTGTGGGTTCCTGAAATAGAAACCTTGAAACATACACAATAACAAAACCTTTGACCTACAATTTATCTTGCCCACAAGATGTGCTAGGGCAATGGGTGACACAGAACTTGTGTGGATGGCCAACCAATATTGGGTTTGACTTAAGCCCACCTCATGATGGGATATCCATACCCCACATTGCTTAGATGGCCAGTAATGGGAAGCTGCATAGTCCAGAGTTCTAAGGTACAATCAAACATGACAGGTCTTTTAAAAAAGTCATCTATGATTCCTAATGATAGTCTGCTAGACTTTTAGATGTGTGCCTTTTCCAGTCATCATCAGGAGGCTGCCTTGGGCAGCAAATGGAAGTAGATGAAGAAACTCACAGCCAGACATGTATGCAAGAAGAGTCTACAGTGGAGGTCTCCACTGGGTCCTTCCCGTTGGAGCTCAGAGAACCCTGAGAAAAATAGGGCTTAAACATTGTAGAAGTCAGAGGAGATAGAGTATACCATTATAGTATGACCTACTGAATCAACTAAACAGGATCCTTTGCTTGTCAATTCATTTTTGTGAGGGCAAGCATGGGGCATACATGGTCTACATATCCTCTTTTTATATGTTATGGATATTAACTTGGTGTTTTTAGAAGTCCTAACTTGGGATATTATTTCTGTGATTTCTCTTCCTTTTCTGTTAGATTGGTTGGCTTTTCTGTCATTCATATGAGGGCTTTGGCCTTGTGTTATTGTATTTTACCTTGTCGTGTTTGGTTATTGTTTCTTGCAGGCATGCTCTTTTCTGAAGGTAGATGGAGTGGGAGTGAATGGGGGAGAGGGGAGTTGGTTGGGGGACCAAGGAGGAGTGGAGGGAGGGGAAGCTGAAGTCAGGATGCATAGTTTGAGAGAAGAATATATTTCCGATTTAAAAATGAAGAAGCTCTTCCTGTTTCATGTTAAGTAAAACTTCATTCCAGGTGTGCCTTCGATTTTAGGGTTTTAGTTAATTCCAAATGTAGTCAAGTAGACAAGGGCCTACCACAATGTCCTAGCTCCCAAATAATGCCAGTGAGTCCTAAACAGAATGCATTGATCTGCTCTAAATATATATTTACCCAACTGCACAAGGCTTGGACACAGTTCCTATTATATGCACAGCATGGGACAACGGAAAGTATTCAACCAGCAGCATCAGATCAGTCCATTTTTTAATTTTTCTGTAACACAGTCACACACACACACACACACACACACACACACACACACACACACACACACATATATATATATATGTAGAAACTTAACCAAAGCTCTATTTATTCTTAGTCTTTGGCTTAGTGTACAAGGTGATACTCTATGTACTCTTCTTTATAATCCTATCTATTCACACTTGCCTGTGATTAATTTGTGAATAATTTAAAAGTAGAGCAGATGGAGAGCTACATTAATCTAAAGCATTGTCCTAATGGGTAAATTTTTTTACGATGTTTCTTTCCAAATTTTGAGGCAATTTTATTCTACAGCCTAATAATTTACTTAATAATTCAGTGTCAATGTTGGCTTGGAAAAAAGAGTTCAATTATAGATTTTCCATTTCTAACACCTCACTTTATATATAGTCTTATGTTCTTTTTTGTAGTATGGCTGAGAAACAAGCCAGAGAGAGGGCTTATTGCTCTCATAATGAAAGTGTGGGTCAAGGTATTGGAGAAATGTTCACTCTGAAGAGTTTTTTTTAATTAAAAAATTATTTATTATTAATGTGGATGTTGGGGCTTATAGATATGTCACGTCCACCAATGAAAGTCAGGGGAGAACTCTTTATAGTTAGTTCTCCTTTTCTACCTTGTGGCTTTTGGAGATCACACATGACGAGGCTTAGCACACTTTCACCTGCTGAGTCATCCTGCCAGTTCTATTTCAGTCAGAACCAAGTGGAGTCCATGATGTTGCCACACAGAAGCCTCAGGAGTGCACAGCAAGCAGTTAACTGCTGAACCACGTCCCCTGCTCCTCCATGGGATGTCTTGATACAAATTTTTTTTAATGAAATTTAGAAAGTGGAAGAAGTTTCCTCTATTTCAAACATGTATTCTAAATTGTATCTCATCTTAAATGGCTTAATGTCAGCTACACTTCTGCATAAAAAAGTGGTTCCCAAGCCTTCCCTCCTCTCCCATTTTTTGGACTATAAGATATAGCTGATAATTAGGGCTAATTCAGAGAATTATCTGGATATTAAATTTATACACCTTGGGAAATGGGCCATTTTTTAGCTCAGAAAAGGGAGACAGACAGGAACAAACAAGAAAATGAAAAATCACAGCATGGAATTTATACTGATTGACACTTAAGATGATTAGAGTAACTTCAACAGTTGAACAACCTTGAACTACTCAAGGATGCCAAACCAAAACGACAAGGGAAGTTAAAAGCTAAGCCATGTCTACTTGTACATAATGGGTAGGTTATCTGTCTAGAGAAAACTGTGCATGGCTTCTTAATTCTACAATACAATGACCGTGAATAATATTCTATTTAGAAATCACAACAAACTTGGCTATTCTGTTGCATTAATCCAATAGTAAGAAGGATTCCAAGGAAGTTCAACATTACAAATCCCCAGTTTGCCCTCTTTCCTTACAAACAGGGCATTTCCACCATCTGCTTCTGTTGATTTTAAAAACTCAATGAGAATTCTCAAGAATCAAGCATTTTTTTTCCTTGTATTACTTTCTTCTGAGCCACAGGGTAACTTTTTCAGGAGACTGGCCCCACCCACTCAATTGGTATACATAAAACTGCCTCTCAGTCAAAAGTTATTTTGCATGATCTTTCTCCCTTAATGCCAAGGTCATCTCCACAGGAGAATGAAGTGAGAGGGCCAAAAGGAGGAAGAAGGATGGAAGTGCCCATGGAGATTTTGGAATCTGCCTCAGGAAAGCATCCTAGGCTATCAAATGTCTGTTTGACTTCTGTTATCACTTTTTCCATCTGCTGCCCTATTGCACTCCAGCCCTCTCAGGAGAAAATATCTTTTATGCTGTGCTTGTCCTGGGTGGTACCCAAGATATTCAGAGAGCCATGAAAAAAAGGCTTTGCAAATATTCCGTACGAACACACACACGCACACACACACACACACACACACACACACACACACACAGCAGTTATTTTTAAATGTCTTGGCTATCTCAAACCCTGGGCAGTTCTAGTCCTTCCTGCTGTTAGCAAACACTCCCCTCTGGTACTTCTGAGGTAACATCTTTTAAAATCTATATTTCTCCTCTGCTAACCCAAACACAATTGGGGAAGTGGCCTGTGTGGTCACTTTTTCTCACAATTTAGTGGGCCTTTAGGTCTGGTCTTTCTTCTTCCCCGTCATGGTCATCTCTTTTCCCTCTCTTTCCTGGTACCTAGCACAAATCTCCGGGTCCTACATCAGTCTACCTGCCCAGCCATTGGCTGTATGACAATTCTTTATTGCCAAACAAATCCAGCTGGGAGCAGAGACCCTCAGTGTCTGGGAATTAAATTTAGCCTTTGGGAGCTAAACTGAATTGAGACAGTATTAAAATCAATCTCTAACACAACTATATCTTCAGACCTTCTTTTAGTCTTCTTTCCTGTTCTCTCATTTCTGTTTTCTTATTTAAGTGGAGAGTTGCAAAGAAGGAGAGAAGCTTTTGCCAGATTCCAATAAAAAGGCATTTCATTGATGCACAAAGTAAAGCCTAGGTTATATTATCTGTCCTCTTTCTGTAATGATGACAATTTATTACAGTTTGAAAATGTGCCAGGTACTTTGCATACATAATGTTTAATCCTTGTGAAAACATTGCAAGATACCTATTTTTATCTTTGTCCTTTAGCTGAGAAAGCATTGGTGAGGAAGTTAATTAACTTATTCAAAGATACAGAGCTGTTATTTGTAGGGTCAAGACAAATCCCAATGCTGTCTAACTCTGTACCTCATGTTCTTCACCTCGCCTTTATTTGTTCATTTCTTCTTCTTCAAAAGTTACTTTAAATGGCAAATTATATTGCTTGCACATACTTTTATTGCATATTATTATTATGATATATATGGATGTATGCTCATGTGAGTACATGTGCACGCATGCAGATGTGTATCAAATGTACAAATCACTTATAAAAACTTCCAACAACCCAATATCTGATTCTAATACGTTCCATGGTAGTGGTAATTTTCTATAAAATTTTCAATGCCTTTTCAAATAAATATAAACTTGTATATTTTTAATCCACATCTGCCCATGCACTGTTCTGGAAGTTGTCGTTTTACTGTAGTAATATTTTTATACATGTTCATGTGTGTGTGTAGATATGTGCATGGCTGCACATGTTCACCTATATGTGGAAGACGTCAGTTGTCAACATTGAATGTTCTGCACTCCAGCTTATATTTTGAGATAGGGTCTTTCATTGCTTTGATTAGATGCATTGGCCAGTGAGCCCCAGGGATCATCCTGTTTCTGGCCCCCCAGGGCTGAGACTAGAAATTCATGCTACCAGTTCTATTTACATGGTAGCAAGAGATTGAATTCTGGCCTTCCAGTCATACAGCAAGCATTTTAGTAGATGAGCCATCTCTCTAGCAACTGCTGAGATCATAAATTTTAGGAACCGTCTTTCAACCTAAGTCAGATATACTCTTGTCATGAATTGTGTCATATTTAATTTTGTTAATTTACTACTATCTTGTTCTGTATTTTTCCTTTTGTACCTAGCTTTCTGCCATGTAGTTTTCTGAATTTATTACTAGTATAAGGAAATAGAGGCAAAATAGAATATTTCTAGGATGACATTTCTCTGTGAGACACTCTTTCTTCACAGGTAATTCTTATCAAATAAGCAAATATCAGAATATGTCAACCCCTCCCTTATTTTTCTACTTACTTCAATTATTGGGTATCAACATCAATTTAATACTATAGTACTTTACTTTTCATGGAGCGGATTTTCCTCAAATTCCTGTCTTTCTTGGTTGACCCTAGTCAGAGAGAAAAATGACAGCCAAGGGCACTGAGCTTCTTAAGTGTTGAAACTAGTAATAGATCCTATCTGTCTTCTGACTGCTGATGAGGTGCCTCCTTTCCACCACAAGGTGTTATTAATGGGAAGTCTTTCGGCAAGGGGCAGGCTTATTGGTGAATCTATCTCATTTTCCGCTTCTACCTCATGTCCTATTTCTGGTCATACTTGTTTAACTAGGAGAGCTTGACAATCTCATGCATCCTTGGCTTGAACAAGACCACTCAGTCACTTGTGTTTTATTTCACATCGCTTCAGAGGAAATCTAGAATATGGCCATGCACAACAAATAAAAAGTTTGAGCATTATTGATTAGTATAAAAATACAGAATCTAGCTTCCAAATTAACTTAACAATAAGAGGGTGGTTACTCAGCATTTACATCACCAACTTTCCTCACTACTATGACAAATACCTGAGTGAAGCTGTGTAGGGAAGGAGGGGACTCATCTTGGTCATGGTTGGTGGCACAGTTCATCATGTTGGCCCAATAACAGGAGTGGAAAAGCAGATTCCCCCAGTGCATAAATAGTTATGAAACGGAGAATAATGCTAGTGTTCAGATTGCTTTCTGCTTTCATTTTAATACAGAATTCCACTCCTATGGATAGTATTGCCCTCATTTAGGATAGGTCTTACCTCAATTGACATAATCTAGAAACTCCCTCAAAAAGATGCCCAATAGTTTTTCTCCTATGTGATTTTAGATCCTGCCACATTGATAATATTCATCATCACAGCACTTATAAATAGATGGTCATAAATGCTAAAGTATTTTTTGTGTAATACCTGGAAAAACAAAGCTAAGACACTCAGCTGAAAGATTTCCTGAACTTTCTTGAGAGCAAGGTCAGATTATATCTCCTCATTCCAAGTGTAGAGCTAAACACTTAACTGGATTTCTCAGGTGCTTTTTTATACACCTAATAAAAATGTAAGATGATCTACCCAACTTGTGCTAAACTGTATTCCTTCTCTTTCTGTATTTATTTATATTTTTAAAAGCACACATGATTCTCATAAAATGTATAATGCATTAAGTCTTTGAATCCTGGAGGCTTACTTAGTTTTTCTTTAATTTTGCATTTTAAATAACAGGTTTTGAGGCCCTAAACTCTCTCAGTGACTCTGATTAATTTCTTGTCAACAACAATAATGCTTCAGTTTATAGTATGTGTCCATGGCATTACCTCTGTTTTTCAGACCAGTAAATCACATTGTCAACACTGTGTGAGGATACCTATCACATCTTGCTAAATGCACTCTTTCTCCTCATAATCCTGTGTAACAGATTATACATATGGATGGTGCTGTTTGAGATGTTATTGCTTGGAGTTATATAGAGAGAACATGTTTAAGTTCATTATCAGACACCCTGATGGGAAGACATATTGTCGTTTGCTGTCATTCTTCTAGAAAGAATAGGTAAAGTGACCAAAAGAAAAAGGTACTAGATTTCTCCTGTACATGTTAGAGGTACACTAATATAGACCTCTTAAGGGGTGTTTTAAAATGTAGCTAAAAATTTATACTTACTATCTTAGCATTTGGAAAGAATTCAATAAAATTACTAACCAGTTCGCTCATGATTACCTCTTTCTTGCCCTGCTTTGAAAATAATAACCAACTTAGAAGAGAAGCAATGGATAACTCCATGTCTTTTTTCTATCAGGTTTACAGTTTCTAGATCTGGCAGATCAGATTCCTCCCTAAATCTTTCTAAGTGACATTGAAACTGCTTTGTGAATTAATGTAGATTCTCTGAACGTGTCCTGCTTATATATTTTTGGAAACAGAAAACAAAGTATTTGAGAATAAAAGGCTGACAGGAAGCACTGCTTTTCCAGTATTGCAATGTGAATAATTTAAGGAGGCTTTTAAAAACATGCTTTACTTTAATTGGTTTTGATATCCATTCTTCTTCAGATGCTACATCTGTCTTCCTCACCTACCGCAGCTGTGTGTGGGTTTCATGGAGGATATCTGTTATTCTTAAGAAAGGGACAGGATGGGAATTAACTGGCTTCTGACCAGATCCATTTATCCACTTGGCGATCACCACTGCAAACTTTAACAAAAATGCACGAGCTTTGAAAAATGGCAATGCTCCCAGGATAGAAACGGAATGGATTCTAGCACAGGCGTCTCTTTTATTTTATTTTGTTTTTTTCTGTTACTACACCTTCCTTGGCAGCTGGGACTGGATTTTATTTTATTTTTCCAACGGAAGATGCAGATTATATTTTTCTTTATCTGCCTTGAAAATTATGTTTGGCTTCTGTATGAGATAGGTTTGGATCAAAAGTATTTTCTTATTTGTACTGCAAATAAAAAACACAACCCCCATCATAAATTGCTTTAACACCTTTTCAACAACATGGCATTTTGAGGAAGGCTGTGCCAGGTTTTATTTGTATGGTAGAAGTGCTCCCCACAGGTGTGTTTGGAAGGAGGATAGATCCTAGATGGTGCCATCAGTCTCAGGAAGATGAAACATGCCAAGTCTGTTTCAACTGAATTAAGCAGACAAATATAAGTCAGCCTTAGTTTTCACTAGACTAGAATCTTTGTCTTAGTAATAGATGATTTTTCCTGTCCCCCTGTGTTACTTCCTTCATGGTCTTCCGTAATGTTTTTTTCTCACTGTGTAGAAAAAATACACTAAATGAAGATATTTCTTGCACAAGTGGCTTGCCAATCTCCACAGAGACAAGTCCCAATCCTGTGGTTATATACAATACTCAGAACCTTCATGGATGCTTCAAGATAAAGAAAAGTTTGTAAATGTGATGTATTAACATTTTACAGTAAGCACTATCAGAAAATGTCCTCATACAATTGAGCATCCTCTCCTATACCAGCCAAAGGAGATTACAGTAAAGAGATCACATGTCAGTGGTTATCGTAGAGATACTGGGGTTTCAATGAGACTTGGAATAAGTTACCATCATTGAATAACTCATTCATAACTTTGGTAAAATAAAAGTGAAATTCGAAAAGATAAATACACACAGTCCAAACACAGAATCTCTGCAGGCTTTGCTAAAAATTTCCATTGTGGCACAATTATGAAACACACTCGAGGGTATTTTTTGCCTTGTTTTTTATTAAAAGCATACTTTTACAATGAAAAGGGAATAGTGTGATATTTCATCTCCATTTTCCAGGGAAGCACTCTGGAGACTGCAGTTAACTGGTGTGGTCAAGCAGACAGGGACCCTCACTGATTAGTACCCCCCTGATGTGTGAGAGTGACAAAACCACAATGACAGTACAGTACATTGCAGGGAGCCCTAGTGTCCCAACTCCAACTGTGCCTCCTAGAGAGTTCAAGTGTCTGTAAATATTTTGCAGATCCTTAGACAAATGTGTTAGCCTCTGGAGAAACAAAAGAGAGACTGCCCTTGCCCTAGTTTCTGAGAACAAATGAGGCTTGTTTCTTACATCATTCAGGCACATGTGTTTGATTAATCCCTGTCTGTACCCATTCTTCATGGTGTTTGTACGTGTGTGTGTGTGTGTGTGTGTGTGTGTGTGTGTGTGTGTGTTTGTGTGTGTGTGTGTATTTGTCTTCCTGAGTCTGTGCACTTGTGTGGAGGTAAGAGATCAACCTGAGATATGTGCCTGAGTTGTTAGTTCTCCACATTGTTCACATTGGATTTTTGAAGGAGGGTCTCTTGTTGTTACCTGGGACTTCCCAATTCAACTAGGCTACCTAACCAGTAAGCCTCAGTAATCCACTTCTGTGTCTTTTATTAGTTTGGGGTTTATAAGCAGCAGCATTACACACAGCTCTTTTTTAAGTGGTCCCTAGGAATTGAACTCAGGCCCTCATAATTTTGTGGCAAGAACCTTATAGACTAATCCATATGTTAACACCAGGTTTCTTCTTATATTTTCTGTGGTTTGTACAAAAGAAAACCATTCTTTGGATACTTATTCTTCCTCCCAGGATGTTCAAAAAAATCACAAACTGTCCTTGATTGGGTCCTCTATGAGCTCAGTTTGAATTTTGAATCCAGGCCACCATCCAGGAGAACCAAGTCTGAAGGGGCTGAGGCAGCAGTGCCATCTGCCAGGCCTTACTGCTCCAGAACTGGCCCTCCAAATCTACCTTGACTCCCATTTCTACAATGAAATGGAAATAGAGGAATTACTATACAAAGTTGTTTTTTATGATCATCTTGCCACTTAGCAAGTTTTGCCCCATGTTTCTCATCCAGATAATGGGTTTGCAACTTTGGAGAAGAGTACCTAGAAACCTCAGAGCCCGAGAATACGCATCTATACACATAGATCGCTGTAAATGCACTGTTTGTTTTTGTATAAGCCTTCTGTTCTGTTTTATTTGATTAACAAGAATAATCATACAGCTAAATAAAAATCATTGTATGTTACCACTGGATAGTGTCCAATTTAATCCTAGACAGCTTGGGAGGCTGGCAAAAGGCAAGATACACTGGTCTGGGGGCTATCCAGGCAGGCACAACGGGACATGTGAGCCATCTATGCCAATCCCTTCTGCTAGGATGCCAGTTCAACACTTTTAATGTCATTAGAGCAAGATTCTTTCCAGGCTGAGATGACGTGTGGAAAAGATTTAACAGTGGCTCCTAATTTTGAATGCTAAAGAAAAAACTGAGTGAGAAGGCTGTCTTCTGGAATCACCTTGAATGACTTGCCCAAGGAGCCTCCTCCTGATTCTCTATATTACCAAAGGGCCATGTGGGTCTACTTCTCTGTGCTTTCCTCCTCCGTGCTTGACAGCTGGGAGGTGCAGAACCTTTTCAATTGCACCTTGGCTGTTTCCCAGGTGCAGTGCTGGAAGGCCTGGGAGTTTTATGTGCTAATCATTGCTGCTTTGGAGCTAAGCCAGCTCAGGGAGAATGTATGCTCTTTTAGAAGTATATAGCTACATTTACCAAAAACCAAAGTTTGAGAGAAGTAAAAGCTTTCTGAAACCTCCCCTTCACAAAATAAGAATCATCACTGACACCTCATCTAAGGACAACATCCCACTGTTTCTGCTCCATTTCTATTTCCTGGTGAAGCTTCAGTTTGTTGGCTCATTATGTGCTGGGAACATGAAAGCTGACAGGGAGATGGAATTCTAGATCAGCAGTTTCCTGAGCCCAGCCTCCAATACAGAAAGTCCTGAGCCCCTCCTCCTCCTGGCATCCCTCTTCTTTTCTTCTTCCAGCTCTCCCGCCTCCTGCTGCAGCTCTCTTTTTGCTGCCTGGCAACCGCACTACAGGGGATGTCACACGGGATTGCTTATTGCAGCTTCAGAGAAATAAACAGGAGGGGGAACATTCCGGGTGATACATTAGAACTGCTGTGTACAAGGGCACATAAGCCAGGTAATTCCAGGAGTGATACTTAAGTAGAATTTTACACCATAGTGCCTAAGTCCCTCCCATGGGCAGAAGAAAGTAGTAGCAGAAAAAAGATAAAGGGGCCATAGATAGCATATAATTGACCATGTATTAATTATAACCATTATGTTGGCTTAGACCTTAAGCATAATTATGTCTGAGCTTTAAGGACTTTAGTGAAAAATGTTACAGTCATCTCTTGAAAAAGACAATGAGCCTGTGCAAAACCCGGCTCTGCAGGGCCCATGCTAAGCTCCACTCTTAGGATTGTTGTATGCCTAGCTTTAGCAGGACCAAAGGGAGCCCCATCTAAAGTCTGGAAGGGGGCCAGGACACACAAATTCTACAGGACCACTCATCAGCAAATAACGAGGGTCTTTTGTTCATCAAACATTCACCAAGTTATATTGCTTATATCTTCGACACTGACTGAAAACGTTCTTTTTGTCACCTACTAACTATAGCAACTATTTGACAATTAAATCACTAAAACTCCAGTAAAGAACAAAGTAGTAAAGTCTGCATTCCACTCTGGGTTGCCTGCCTCTCTGCATCAGGAATGCTTTTTGTCAGTGTTCCTTTTGGGTCAGGTCACATCTATTTAACTGAACAAGGGAAGGAAGGAAGCAGGCTTCCTCCTTGATCAGCTTCCTGCATTTGAAGCACAGGCAACACAAACATGGAAATGAAGTGTGAGTCTTCAAAACTGTGGTCTCACCTTTAATCCAATTGTAAAGTCCTTCAGTGTTCCAGGTCCCTATGCATTGTGTTTCGATAATTGCCAAGAGGAGAGTTTATTTACAAGGTTAAGTTGGCTGTAAATTTTAATGAAGACCCACTTTCTGATATACCCTTCCCCTCACATGCTCTTGAAGACATGGTGCCTCTGTGTGAATGGCAATATTTGAGAAACTGTGGCTAGGTATAATGAGATGACTTAATATTCTAATCTAGAGAGACAGAGTGCTAGTATGGCTTTGAAAAGGGGACAGTTAGAAAATGGTGTCTAAGGTGAATTTGGTATGAGATTAGAATCAATGTCTCTCAACAAAGAAAATTAGTATTAAGCAGTAGAGACTAGTGTCTGAAAACGAACTGAGGCCCTGTGCCTGGTGTTCTGAAATGTTTTACATGTTCAAACTGCAAATAGGAAAGAAATGGAAGAATCAATTGTCAAGGAAAACAGACTGGCCTAGAAGACATGGGCAACATGATAGGTCTCAGCCTTCTCTGTATGCTTCACCAAGCAAACTGGAAATTCACCTTCACTATGAACTAATACATTTTATGAGTGTGTGGACCCTTCTCTGCCCTGTTTGACAGGTATGTGGTTACTGGATGGGGAGAACTTCTGAAGGGCAAGTTTTCCTACTTTCAGCTAAGGTAACAAATAAATACGGCAAACGGTAGGAAACTGCTAGCCTTGAGTCATGGCAGACACCTAGAGCTGAACAGTATCATTGTAGGAATGTTCCAGTGTCTAACTGAGAAAATCAAGTCTTCGGGACCTGCTTTCTCACATTTATTAGTTCTCAACAAATGTCATGAATAACTTTTGTTTATACTGCAAAGGGATAAGGACAGACATGCAGGACATCTTTTGCTATCATATGAAAACACAATATGAGGCAAGTAAATGACTTCACCTGAATTTATAATTTTGAAAAATAAGTAACCTTAATAATGATATCATCTCATTTCCTCAGGAATTAGAACTGTAAAGCATATAGCAAACTCTCCCATCTCTTTTGTCTCTTCCAGCTTCGCTTCAACCCTCAGTTTCCTAACCTTTTTACAGAACCATCACCTAAAGCAGACATCTACCTTATGTACAAACTAAAACTGTTGAAATCTCATCTCAAGTATCCTGGAGAGTGAATAGTTTAAATGCTGCTGACCTGAAGAAGTCTCTACACAGCCTATGAGTAAGAACACAGCATAGGTAGTGTGTGGGTAGAGGGAGCAGAGGTTGATATTGGGTTTTTGTGGGTCTTTTTTGTTTGATTGGTTGCTTTTATTTGATTTGGTTTGGTTTGGTGTTTACCTCCTGAGACAGGATCTTTCCCTGAATTCATAGCTTGCATAGCAACTACTTTATCCATTGAACCACCTCTCAACTCCCTACTGAAATGAGGCTGAACAAGATGGATTCTGAAGAATATTTGTTCTATTTGTAAAGGACTCTGTCCCCCATCTTGAGCTTTTCTTTACTCTCATATTCTTTGTTAGCTGCTAAACTATTTAGTCCTGTCTTTGCCTACTTTGTCTGTGTTTTCCATCTGTTCTTGCAGTGTTATGAAACAGGGTTTCACTTCCAATTTACATCAATCACCTGCCTTCTCTGTACCTGACAAGTATCTGTCTTAATGAGCTACTTCTTTAGAACTCAGAATCAGGCACAAAATGACAGAATCTAGTCTCTCTTCGAGAATCATACAAGAGTGTGCCTATTTTTCTCTAAGTTCTGAAAGGAATTTTGAAAATCTCAGCCCAGTATCTCTCAGGGTAGTTCAAGGAGGAGGTGCATAGAGAATGCCTGAGGGCTACTTAACAAAATAGGCTTTAAAAGTAAACTCTCTATTCATCAGCAAGGCTCCCTACATAATTTTTTACCAGCATTGAAGTTTGAGAATTGTTGCCATGGGTTCATTTCACCCCTCCCCCAACCACACCCACAGGCAAGAAGAACTTGACCCCTGAGGAGTTCTGACATAGCCAGGCTCACAGATCAGGTTCTCCAGACCACCTCCCATACCCATAGACAGCATGACACAGAAGGTCTTACTTAACCAGGCTCAAGGAGGAACAGGCTCCAGTCACAGTCAGCAAGGTCAGTTAACAAAAGAAATAAACAGATGGCAAGAGGCAAGGGCAAGAATATAAGCAACTGAAGTCAATGTCACTTTATCACTCATAAAGATGATAGAGGACTTGAAGGGAGACATGAATAACTCCCTTAAAGAAATACAGGAGAACACAAGTAAATGGGAAGGAGGCCTTAAAGAGAAAATACATAAATCCCTTAAAGAAATACATGGAAACACAAACAGGTGAAGGAATGGAACAAAACCATCCAGGATCTAAAAATAAAAATAGAATCAATGAAGAAATCACAAAGTGAGACAATCCTGGAAATGGAAAACCTAGAAAAGAGATGAGGAGTAATAGATGCAAGCATCACCAACAGAATATAAGAGATAAGAGAGTCTTGGGGTAGAAGACACCATAGATGACATTAAAACCACAGTCAAAGAAAGTCAACAAGATAGTTAAACCCTTAGTCAATCTAACTAGAGAGGAGAAAGACAGTATTCAATTTAACAAAATTAAAACCTGAAAAAAATTCTAGGTTAGAACAACAAATCTGGGGACAATTAAAAAAAGTAACAAACAAAAATTATAGAAGAAAATCTAACTATAAGAAAGAGATTAAATGCAACAAGAAACCCACAGCACTGAAAGGTAGAAGTTTTTAAGTTGCCTCTCCCGAGGCAAAGAAACAAGGCCCAGAATTGTATGTTCCAGGAAACTTTAGGGCTATAGAATAGTAAACCCGGTTCAACCTTTCTCCCAGGAACTAGATGGACCATGGTTAGATTAGAATCTTAGAGAACAATCTCAAGAAGTAGGAAGCTTCTCCCAGAAACTAGCGGATCATAAAGTTAAACAATCTTGAGAAACAGGAAGCTCCTCCTTGTGATTTTTCACTGGTATTCTCCATGTTTTCCAATGACACCCTCCCTACCCCCTTGTGTTGTGGTTTCTTCCTTTAAATTCCCCTTCTCTTAGCTACTGGAGGTAGAACTCCACTGCCCCTGTGTGGGATACGAGTCTTGACCCCAATGCACTGGTTCCTATCAATAAACCTCGTGTAAATTACAGCAAGTATGGTCTTACATGAGTTCTTGGGGGGTCGCGTCATCCCGAGACTAGATTAGGCCAGAAAAGAAATTCATCCCATCACATAATAATCAAAGCAACAAATGCACAAAACAAAAAAAGAATATTAAAAGCAGCAATTGGAAAAGGTCAAGTAGCATATTAATATAGACCTATCAGAATTACACCAGACTTCTCAGCATAAACTCTAAAAGTCAAAAGATCTTGGGCAGATGTCATACAGACCCTAAGAGAACAAAACTGTCCGCATAGGCTACTGTACCCAGCAAAACTCTCAATTGCCATAGATGGAGAAACCAAGATATTCCATAACAAAATCAAATTTAAACAATATCTTTCCATTAATATAGCCCTATAAAGAATAATAGAAGAAAAACTCCAATATAAGGTGGAAAACTATACCCAAGAAAAAGCAAGAAATTAATGATCTCACAATAAACCCAAAGGAAGAGAACCACACAAACATAATTTCACCTCTAATAACAAAAATAATAGGAAGCAGCAATCATTGGTCCTTACTATCTCTGAACATTAATGATGTACTTAATTCTCCAATAAAAAGGCATAGACTAACAGACTGGATATGTGAACAGGACCCAGCATTTTGCTGCATACAAGAAACACAGCTCCATGACAAAGACAGATAATACCTGAGATGAAAAGGATGGAAAATAATTCCCAAGCAAGTGGTCTCAAAAAAACAAGCTGGAGTAGCTATTCTATTATCCAATAAAATAGATTTTCAACCAAAAGTTATAAAAAAAGATGGGGAAGGACACTTCATATTCATCAAAGGAAAAATCAGTCAAAATGGACTTTCAATTCTGAACATCTATGCCTCATATGCAAGGACATTCACCTTTGTAAAAGAAATGTTATTAAATCTCAAAGCACACATTGTTCTTCACATAATAATAGTGGGAGATTTCAACACCCCACTCTCACTAATGGACAGATTACAGAAACAGAAACTAAACAAAGAGACAATGAAACAAAGAGAAGTGATGAACCAAATGGATTTAATGGATATGTACAGAACATTTCACCCTGAAATGAAATAATATATCTTCTCATCACCTCCTAGTACCGTCTCCAAAACTAGCCATATAATCAGAAACAAAACAGGCCTCAAAAGATACAAGAAAATTCAATTAATTCCATGCATTCTATCAGTCCACGACAGACTAAAGCTGACATTCAATAATAACAAAAATAAAAGAAAGCCCACATACTCATGGAAGCTGAACAACTTTCTATTTAATGAAAACTTGGTCACAGAAGAAATAAAGTCAAAAATTAGTGTTTTAGGGATTTAAGAAAAATGAAGGTACAGGGTACCAAAACTTAAGGGACACAAAGAAAACAGTGCTATGGTGGAAACTCAAAACCCTGAGTACCTTCATTAAAAAAAAAAAAATGGAGCCATCACACTCTAAAAGGACATCTGAAAGCATTGAAACAACCACAACAAAAAGCAAATACATCCGCAAGGAGTAGATGGCAGGAAATAATCAAGCTCAGGGCTGAAATCAACCAAGTAGAAACAAAGAGAACTATACAAAGAATCAACAAAACCAGAGATGGTTCTTTAAGAAAGTCAACAAGAGGGGTTGGGGATTTAGCTCAGTGGTAGAGCGCTTGCCTAGGAAGCGCAAGGCCCTGGGTTCGGTCCCCGAGGGGGTGGGGGGAAGAAAGTCAACAAGATAGTTAAACCCTTAGTCAATCTAACTAGAGAGGAGAAAGACAGTATTCAATTTAACAAAATTAGAAATGAAAAGGGAGACATAACAACAGAATCTGGGGAAATTAAAAAAAAATCATCAGGTCTTACTACAAAAGTCTATACTCAACAAATCTGGAAGATCTACATGAAATGGATGATTTTATAGACAGATACCAGCGACCAAAGTTAATTAGGATCAGACAAACAATCTAAACAGATCCATAACCCCTAGGTCCACAGCCAGATGGTTTTAGTAAAGAAATCTATCAGACTTTCAAAAAAGACCTAATACCAATTCTTTTCAATCTTTCCACCAAATTGAAACAGAAGGAACACTACCTAATTTGTTCTATCAAGCCACAGCTAGGCCAATAACTAAACAGCAGAAAGACACAACAAAGAAAGAGAACTTTAGATCAATTTCTCTTATGAATATCGATGCAAAAATACTCAATAAAATTCTAGGGAACAGAGTCCAAAACAATCTTTTACTAGGACCAAGTAGAGTTTATTCCAGGGATACAGAAATGGTTCAATATATGGAAATCAATGAATATATTCCACTATATAAAATATAAACAAACTCAAAGAAAAAAGCCACATTAACATCTCATTAAATGATAAAAATGCCTTTGACAAAATATAATACTCCTTCATGTCAAATGTTTGGAGAGACCAGGAATTCAAGGCACATAACTAAACATAGTAAAAGCAATATACAGCAAACCAGTAGCCAACATAAAAATAAGTAGAGAGAAACTTGAAGAAATCCACTAAAATCAGGGACTAGACAAGGCTGCCCACTCTCTCCCTACTTCGTCAATATAGTAGATGGAGTTCTATCCACAGCAATTAGACAACAAAAAGAGGTCAAAGTGATACATATTGGAAAGGAAGAAGTCAAAATATCACTATTTGCATATGATATGATAGTATATCTAAATGATCCCCAAAATTCCACCAGCGTGCTCCTACAACTGACAACTTCAGCAAAGTGGCTGGATGTAAAATTAACTCAAATATAGGATACATGAGCCTAGAAAGAAATTAGGGAAACAACACCTTTTAAAATAGTCACAAGTAATATAGAATATCTTGAGGTGACTCTAACCAAATAAGTCAAAGATCTGTTTGACAAGAACTTTAAGTATCTGAGGAAAGAAATCAAAAACAACCTAAGAAGATAGAGAGATCTCCCATGCTCATGGATTGGCAGGAGAAAGATATAAAAATGGCCATGTTACCAAAAGCAATCTGCAGATTAAATGCAATAACCATCATAATACCAACTCACCTCTTCACAGAGATAGAGAGTGCCACCATCAGATTCATCTGGAATAACAAAAAAAAACAGGATATTAAAATTA
Source organism: Rattus rattus (assembly GCF_011064425.1). Taxonomy (NCBI): domain Eukaryota; kingdom Metazoa; phylum Chordata; class Mammalia; order Rodentia; family Muridae; genus Rattus; species Rattus rattus. The sequence goes on from NC_046156.1 coordinate 132,305,406, forward strand.
TTCTTAATAACAATAGAACATCTGGGGGAATGAACATCCCTGATCTCAAGCTATACTACAGAGCAATAGTGATAAAAACCACATGGTATTGGTATAGAGGCAGAGAGGTAGATGAATGGAATAAAATTGAAGACCCAGCAATAAACCTACACACCTATCATCCCTTGATCTTTGACAGCAAATCCAAAAACATACAGTGGAAAAAGGACAGTATTTTTAGCAAAAGGTGCTTGTTCAATTGGTGGTTGGCATGTGGAAGAATGCAAGCTGATCCACTGATTTATCTCTTTGTACAAAGCTCAAGTCCAAGTGGATCAAGGACTTCCACATAAAACTTGATACATTGAATCTAACTACAGAAAAACTGTGGAAGAACCTTGAACACATAGGTACAGGGGAAATTTTTCTGAAAAGAACACCAATGGCTCAAGCTCTAAGATCAACAATTGCCAATAGGGCAATTCTATAAGGCAAAGGACACTGTCAGTAGGATAAGAAAGGGCAATCTACAGAGTGGAAAAAGATCTTTACCCACCCTTCAACCCATAGAGGGCTAATATCAAAAATATACAAAAAAAAATCAAGAAGTTAAATGCCAGAGAACCAAATAACCCTATTAACAATGGGATACACAGCTAAACAAAGAATTCCCAATTGAGGAATCTTGAAGAGCCTAGAAACACTTAAAAAAAATGTTCAACATTCTTATTCATCAGGGAAATGCATATCTAAATGACTCTAAGATTCCACTTCACACCAATCAGAATGGCTAAGTTCTAAAACTCAGGCAACAGCAGAAGCTGGTGAGGATATGGGAAAGAGGAACTACCCTCCATTTCCTGTGGGATTGTAAGCTGGTAAACCACCTTGAAAAACAGTCATGCAGTTCCTCAAAAAATTGGAAATAGTTCTACCTGAAGACCCAGCTATTTCACTACTGGGTATGCACCCAAAAGATGCTCTAACATATAACAAGGATGCACATTCAACTATGTTTATAGCAGCATTCTTTATAATATAAGAAGCTGGAAATAGCTCAGATGTCCCTCAATGGAAGAATGGATATAGAAAATGTGGTGTATTTACATAATGGAGTACTTCTCTGCTATTAAAAACAGTGACTTCGGGGTTGGGGATTTGGCTCAGTGGTAGAGCGCTTGCCTAGGAAGCGCAAGGCCCTGGGTTCGGTCCCCAGCTCTGAAAAAAAGAATTTAAAAAAATAAAAAAATAAAAAAATAAAATAAAAACAATGACTTCATGAAATTTGCAGGCAAATGGATGAAACTAGTAAATATCTTCCTGAGTGATGTAACCCAGACACAAAAGAACATACATGGTATATACTCTCTGATAAGTGAATATTAGCCCAAAGAATCAGAATATCCACGGTACAACTCCCATTTGAAGCTTAACAAGAAGGAAGACCAAAGTGGGAATGTTTCTATCCTATTTAGAAGGGGGAACCAAATACTCATGGGATGTTGAGGGAGGGACCTGGGAGGGCATGAGAACGGGGAGAAGAAAAGCAGGGGGGGGCTGGATCAGGTATGGGAAGAAACAAGAGAAGTACAGAGGGTCAGGAGAATGAACATAAACATGTAGCAGTGTGGAGGTGGGGAACTGAGGGCAGCTACTAGAAAGTCCCAGACACCAGTGAAGGTAGAGGTTCCCAAGACCCAACTGGGATGATATTAGCCAAAATACCCAACAAATGGAAAATAGAACTGTAGAGACCACCTCTAGTAGATAATGACAGCCTCCAGTTAAGGGATGGGGCCACCCACCCATTCAAAATTTTCAACCCAGAGTTGTTTCTGCCTAAAGGAAAGGCAGGGAAAAAAAGAAGCAGAGAGTGAAGGAAAGGAAAGGCTATCCAGAGCCTGTCCTACATAGGGATCCATCCAATCTGCACAGAACAAAATCTGACACTAATACTGATGCCAAGAAGCACTTGCTGACAGGTTGACTAGTATAGCTGTCTTCTGACAAGCTCTGTCAGCACTTGACTAATACAAATGCAGATACTCACAGCCAACCATAGAACTGAGCCCAGGGAAACCAATGTAAGTGTTAGGTGAAGGAATGAAGGAGCTGAAGGAGATAGCAACCCCATAGGAAGAACAACAATATCAACTAACTGGACTACCCAGAGCTCCCAGGGACTTAACGACCAATGAAAGAATACACATGGAGGGATCCATGGACCTACCTACATACATAGCAAAGGATTGCCTTGTCTGGCATCAATGCCAGAAGAGGTCCTTGGTCCTGTGAAGACTTGATACCACAGTGTAGAGGGATGCTAGAGCAGTGAGGAAGGAGTGGGTATGTGGGTGGGTAGAGGTGCACCCTCATAGAGGCAAAAGGGATGGGGGATGTGATATGGGGTTGTGGACAGGAGACTGGGAAGGAGGAGAACATTAGAAATGTAAATAAATAAAATAACCAATTAAAAAAAACCTACCATGACCTAGGCAATTTATAGGAAAAAAACTTGTTCCCATAATCTCTTTATTATTATTACTATTGTGATGTGATGATGATTCTCTCCTTTATACATCCCAACTGCACTTTCTTCTCCCTTGCCTGTCTCAAGTCTTTCTTCACCTACATCCCTTCTCCCCCAAATCCTTGCCTCCCTTCTGTATCCCCTCAGAAAAAAGTAGTCCTCCCAGGGACATCAAATAAACACTGTATAACAAGCTGCAAATAGACAACGCATTTACCATCACATCAGTGTTGGACTAGGCAACCAAGTAGGAGGAAAATGATCCCCAAAACAGGCAAAAGACTCATTGAAAGCTTACACTCTCACTGTTAGAAAGACCACAAGAACACCAGGCTACTCATGCACAACATATATGCAAAGGACCTAATTCACACCAATGTAGGATCCCTGACCAATTGACTCTGTGAGTCATATTCTTGTAGTGTTCCTGACTCCTCTTTCAATTCTTTCTCCTTACCCCCTCCTCAGTATTTTCCAAGCCTCACTTAATGTTTGTCTGTGGGACTCTGCACCTACTCCTATTAGTTTCTGGATGGAGTCTCTCTGATGACAATTGTGCTAGACTCCTGTCCCAGAACATAGCCAGGATAACCTGTGGCATGGCTGTGTTGGTGTCCCAATCTCCCCACTTTAGGACTTTCTGGTAACAGAAGATGGAAGGTTCAGGTTCTATGTCTCCTATTAAAAAATATTTGCTAGGTATACTCTCATAAATTCTATGGCACTAGGTTTCTACCCTGCTCCAGAAATGCCCCCAATTCCAACAGTTCCTTTTAGTATTTTCTTTCTTCCTCCTCATCTCATCCTTCCTTTTCCAAACCTACCTGCCAATAGTCCACTTTTGGTATCTATTGTAAACCCCCCGCCCCCGGTCACGGTTTGAATATGCTTGGCCCAGGGAGTGGCACTATGTGGATGTGTGGCCTTGTTGGAAGAAGTGTGTCACTTTGGGTATGGGTTTTAAGACTCTCACCCTAGATGCTCGGAAGTCAGTCTTTCACTAGAAGCCTTCAGATGAAGATACAGAACTCTCAGCAACTCCTGCACCTTGCATTCCTGGATACTGCTATGTTCTTGTCTTGATGATAATGGACTGAACCTTTGAATCTACAAGCCAGCCCCAATTAAATATTGTCTTTTATAAGACTTGCCTTGGTCATGGTTTCTGTTCACAGCAGTAAAACCCTAAATAAGATACCCACTAAGAGGGAGATCCTTTTATTCTCCCTTTAAGCCCTCCTTCTTACTTAGCCTCCCTGGATTTATGGATTGTAGCATGACTATCTTTTACTTCACAGCCTATATCCACTTATAAGTGAGTATGTACAATTTTTATATTTCTGGTTCTGGGTTACCTCATTCAGGATGATTTTCTTTTCTAGTTTTAGCCATCTGCCTTCAAATTTCATGATGTCATTGTTTTTAACAGTTGACCAATTTCTCAATGTCATGAATATAGACATAAAAATACTGAACAAAGTACTTGCAAACCAAATCCAGAAACACATTAAAAAGATCATCCAGCATGATCAAGGAGGCTTCATTCAAGAGATGCAAGGATGGATAAATGTAGGAAAATCTAGCAATGCAATCCACCATATGAACAAAAAAGAGAGAGAGAGAGATAACAACACACACACACACACACACACACACACACACACACACACACACACACACAGATGTATGCATACTCACAATCATTTTCATTACATGCTGAAAAGCCCTTGACAAAATCCAACATGCCTTCAGAATAGAAGTCTTGAAGACATCAGGATATAAGGTGTATACCTAAACATAATAAAGGTAGTTTATAGCAAGCCTACAGTCAATATCAAATTCAGAGAAACTCAAAGAAATTCCACTAAAATCAGGGACAAGACAAGGCTGTTCACTCTTTCCCTATCTATTCAATATAGTACTTAAAGTTCTAACTAGAGCAATAAAACAACTGAAGAAGACAAAGGGAATAAAAATCAGAAAGGACGAAGTCAAAGTATTACTATTTACAGACAGTATGATAGTCTAAATAAGTGACACCAAAGATTCTAGTAGGGAACTCCTACAGCTGGTAAACACCTTCAGGAAAGTATATAGACACAAGATTAAATGAAAAAAAATCAGTATTCCTCCTTTATACAAATAATAAACAGGCTGAGAAAGAAAACAGAAAAACAGCATCCTTAAAAATATCGAGAAACAATGTAAAAATATATTGAGGTAACTCTAAGCAAGCAAGTGAAATTTCTGTATCATAAAAACTTAAAGTCTTTTTATTCCATGTATGTGAGTACACCGTCACTGTCTTTGGACAGACCAGAAGAGGGCATCAGATCCCATTACAGATGGTTGTGAGCAACCATGTGGTTGCTGGGAATTGAACTCAGGTCCTTTGGAAGAGCAGGCAGTGCTCTTAAACACTGAGTCATCTCTCCAGCCCCCTTAAAGTCTTTTTAAAAGGAAATTAAAGGAGATATTAAAAATGGAAAGATCTCCCATGCTCATGGATCAATACTATTAACATAGGAAAATGTCCATCATACAAGATTCAATGCAATCCCCATCAAAATCCCAAAACAATTCTTTACAGGATTTAAAAGAACATTAATCAACTTCATGTGGAAAAGCAAAAAAATCAGGATTACTAAAATAATACTGTACAATGAATGAACGTTTGAAGATATCACCATTCTTGATTTCAAGCTGAACTTTAGAGTTATAGTAATTAAACCTGCATGATATTGGCATAAAAATGGGCATAAAAATTAATCAAGTAAATTGAGTCAAATACATAAGCATAAATCCACACATTTATAAATATCTGATTTTTTTTTAAAAAAAAAAGAGGCCAGAAATACATACTGAAAAAAAGGAAAGCATCATCAAAAAATGGTGCTGGTCTCACTGGATGTTGGTTTGCAGAAGACTGTAATAGATCCATTATCTATCAACCTGCAATGCACTCCTATCAAAGATTCAGACTAAAACGAAAAAGAGATTCTTTTTCCATAAATAAGTGAAAGTGCAAGCTCAAGTTTAAATGTTAAAAACAAATCAGTCTACTCAGACTTTTAGGAAGAGTTCCTTTTGAAGCAGCATAGATCTATCTGTTTATTTTTCTTTCATCAACTTTTTAATTTATATTTTAGATCTATATTTTTAAAGTTAGCTGAGCTAAGGGATAAAAATAAGTGATTGACAGACTACTTTGCATGATGTAAATCATCTTTACCTGGAATTGCATAATTTAAACTATTTCCCCAGTGTAGAAGATCTGGACCTTCATCCAGATAACACAAAGTTGTTTGTTTCAAATGAGTTTCCTTTCTCATCTAGAAGGTAGGCATGCAGAAGTATAATAATATATATTCCTGGATAGTAACAAATGCCATGAAAAAAATCCTAGAGAGTTTGAGACCACCTGAGGAAGAGAGAAGAAGACTTTGTGAAAACAAGGGAAAAAGAAAAAAGGGAGAGATTATTGTATAGTAAAGGCCAAAATGGTATGAAGGATGTTGGACTACATAGTTATAAGAGAGAAGAGTAGCAAGCAGAGAGAACTCTGGGAGGAGAGGAGTAAAGTAGTGATGGACATCAAATATCCAAATTTGTAGGTCAAGGTAGGTATAGCAGAGTAAGAAGTTGAACAAGCAGGGTCTTACTGGGGCATAATAAGGATTCTTGTTTTACATGACTTATAATGGAAGTAGTTCTAAGTTGTAAGAGCAATGCAGGATCATCTCATATACAGTTTTTGTTGATTTAGTTATTCTGATTTTCAAAGACAAGACTGAAATAAAAACAACCTTAGACACTATTGCAGTATTTTATAAGCAGAGAGGATGTGACTTATAAGTCTTATCAAGAGTCTGGTGTCAGAACACATTTTTGGGAGAGCTGAAATTCATTATAATGCGCATGAGGAAAAGTGGAAGATATGGAAAAATCAAGGGTACTCGATGTGATCTTGGACTGACCAGCTGTCTGCACATTTTGCTGACATGAAAAATACAGAGAAAATACTGAGTCTTAAGTCATGAGATGTTTGTAAACTCTGTATATGAGTTGAGATTTCAGTGTTGAACTGGTATAAAAATTGGAGCTCAAAGCTGCAAACTGTATCTTGGAATTCATTGGAGTTTCAATATGAACTGCCACAGAAATGATATCAATTATTCAGGCAGTAGGCATTCATAGAGGGAGAAAATGGAGAAAGACAGGGTAGAGAGATATGCTTAACCAAAAGTCAATGATGTGGACAGAAGAAGGTCAGTCCTTTCCGGAATCCAGGAAAGGTAAACAATGTTTAGGGCATAGTACTTATCATCCAGAGGGTGGTTCAGTAACACAGAGGAGTAGAAGTAGTAAGTATTTGGATGTTAATAGTTCCCATTTATTTTTGTGATTTTCTACATAAAAGACATATGAATTTGTATAAGTGAACTCTTCCAAAGGACTTCTGAAAAGAGAGGACAACTACAGAAACCAGATAAGCAGGGAAACAAAGTTTCATTTCTCCAAAGAGAAAAAGGAACAAAGGATGCAGGATCTTTCTTAAACTACCTTTTGTATTAAATCAACAACATCCAACAGCTTAATGAAAAAAAAATATGGTGATCAGACCTGCTGCAACCCCATAGCATTTGAGAGAGGAAAGGCCTGAAGCTTTAATAAGTGAGGAGTAAACAGTGACATGCTGTGGTCTCCAAGGGTTTATAAAGCAGTTTGGGCCCAGGAAAAGAGATGAAGTCACATTTTCACTCCTGGTTGGTTTTGAATATGCTCACTTGTCCAAAAAATCTGCAGAAATAATGACTCTCTTAGTAGAGAGGAAATGGAACTCCTGCTCTGTTCACTACTTTTTAACATTTGTTTATTTTGTATGTATGGACATTTGACCTGCATGCATGTCTGTGAATCAATTGTGTGCTTGGTACCTGGAGTAGGAGGTAGAAGAGAGAAGAAAGCATTGCATTCCCAGAAACTGAGTTAGAGACAGCTGTAGTAGCTGTGTTGGCATTAGAAATAGGACTCAGATCCTTTGGAAGAACAACCAGTGGTTTAATCCACCAAACCATCACTCTGGCCCTCCAGTTTTGTACTCATAGAACTACTTGGGCCACTAGGTGGTGATTAATGAGTCAGGGAAATGACAAGTCCCATTACTGTGTGGTCAGACCTCTGGTTCCTTCTCCAGCATAGTCCTCACCAGGCATCTCAAGACCAGATGGTCCCTATATTGTCAGATTTTTAAGGACAAATCTTTTTCACATGGGCAGCAGTGATCTCATTTGACTTTGATTGAAATTGGATTTAGTTTAATCCTGGCAGGGAGAAAATGAACCTAGTTCATTCAAAGTTGAAAATGAACTCACACCTGAGGTTTTTTGTTTGTTTGTTTGTTTTTGTTTTTGTTTTTGTTTTGCCATTCTTACTGGTATGAGCTGAAATCGCAGGGTTGTTTTGATTTGCATTTCCCAAATGACTAAGGATGTGGAATATTTCTTTAGTTGCTTCTCAGCCATTGATATTCCTCATTTGAGAATTCTTTGTTTAGTTCTGTACCCCATTTTTAATAGGGTTATTTGTCTCTCTGGGGTCTAACTTCTGCAGTTCTTTGTATATATTGGATATAAGCCCTCTATCAGATATAGGATTGGTAAAGATCTTTTCCCAATCTGTTGGTTGCTGTTTTGTCCTATGGCAGTAGATACTGGCAAGGATGTGGCAAAAGAGGAATACTCCTCCCTTGTTGGTGGGATTGCAGACTGGCACAACCACTCTGGAAATCAGTCTGGAGGTTCCTCAGAAAGTTGGACATAGTACTACCTGAGAACCCAGTTATATCACTCCTGGGCATATACACAAAATATGCTCCAACATGTAATAAGGACACATGCATGTTCCACTATGTTCATAGTAGCCATATTTATGATAGCCAGAAGCTGGAAAGAACCCAGATGCCCTTCAACAGAGGAATGGATACAGAAAATGTGGTACATCTACACAATGGAGCATTACTCAGCTATTAAAAAATGACTTCATGAAATTTGCAGACAGAGGGATGGATCTAAAAAATATCATACTGAGTGAAGTAACTCAGTCACAAAAGAACACATAAGAGGAAGGAAGACCAAAGGGTGGATGTTTCAGACCTTCTTAGAAGGAGGAACAAAATATTCACAGGAGGAAATATGGAGACAAAGTATGGAGCAGAGACTGAAGGAATGGCCATTCAGAGGCTGCCCCATCTGGTGATCCATCCCATTTACAGTCACCAAATCTACACACTATTATGGATGCCAAGAAGTGCATCGGGAAAGGAGCCTGATATAGCTGTCTCCTGAGAGACTCTTCCAGAGCCTGACAAATACAGATGTGGATGCTCACACCCAACCATTGAACTAAGACTTGGTCCCCAATGGAGGAATTAGAGAAAGGAGTGAAAGAATTGAAGGGGTTTGCAATCTCATACGTAGAACAACAATATCAATCAACCACCCAGAGTGGTGAGGGACTAATTCTCCAACAAAAGAGTACACTTGGAGCAACCCATGGTTCCAGCCATATGTAGCTGAGGATGGCCTTGAAGGGAATCAATGGGAGAAGAGGCCATTGGTCCTGTGAAAGCTTGATGCCCCATTGTAGGGAAATGTCAGGACAGGGAGGTGGGAGGGATCCGGTGGGTGGGTGGGTGGTTGAGCACCCTCACAAAAGCAGGGGGAGGGGTGATGGTATATGGGGTTTTCGGAGGGGATAACATTTGAAATGCAAATAAAGAAAATACCCTATAAAAGAAAAGAAAAAAAGAATAGAAAAAAAAGACAAGAAAATGAACTCCCACACAAGATCAATTTTTGGGCACATGTTATTTTGTTTTGTTTGGGAGAGGACTCCTTTAAAATACATTTCTACAGATTTACAAGTATTCTGGTTGCTAAGAAATAACTGACTTGCAGAATTGGAGATAACACATAACCTTGATCAGAAATGAATGGTATCACAAAATGAAGAGAATCTATGAGATATTGAAAGAACAGACCCAACTAATCCCTCAGCTGTACTTGGATCAAATGTTCACTGAAGTAGATCCCTGTCTTTTCTTGACTTGCCCTCTGTATAATTTAAGATACATTATGCCCCTGGATTAATCTATATTCCACGAAGTTATATGAAATGTGTGATTCTCTTCTCTAACAGAAAGAGACAGAAGTATATGCTATCCAGCCTCCAATAGCGGGCACTCCCTGAAGCATTTCTGATTGACTTTGGAATGTGTTTTATACCTAAACTTGTGATGGGTGTGCCTCATTTTCTGGGAATTCACTTCAAAGAGAATAATTCAGCACACAGTGAAAATCTGGTTCCCTTTGAGCTGGGAAACACTCCAGCTTTTCTGTGCTCATCCTGTCTACTCAGGAAAGAGCCTGGACCTTGCCTAGCATGCTGGTAATGTTTCTTTAGATTTCAGAAAGCATTCTCATAGGGACTTCAGTTCCCTTAAGCCAGGCTGAGTGTTAAAAAATGCTGCATCTGGGAAGACTAGAGGACAGATACCAGCATCACTACTAGGGGTGAGAAATGCCATTGAAATCTCCTGCATTCAGCACTGGCTTCTCAAGCATTTGACTCTGTGGTCCTGGAGCTCAAGTCTATCTGTGGATTTTTTCTTAATAAGTCTGAAATCATTCACAAAATACTTATTTTTTCCTGTCTTGTAGTCTATAAAATTGTGCCCTGTGGGCTTGCAGTGAAGATTTAATATACTAATACTCAGTCCATAGATCCATACAAATTTCTCAATAAATGACCAAAAATCACACTAGCTATTATTGCTAAAACTAAAAACCACCTATATTGCAGTCTATAGTAGAAATTAAAAACAACCTCACATAGAAAGATGGATTTAAAAATATCTAGTTATAACTTTGATTATAACTTCAAAACATCAGTATGTTTATATATTCAGCAATAAAAAAATTAAACTTCTCATATTTTGGTATTATTGGTCATTTATTTCTTCTTCTATTATCTCCTCTATCAGGTCATCCCAAATAAACACCTACCATAATAAGACATCTTGTGTGTGATCAATAATAATACAGGTTACCTTGAAAAACAACTGCATTAGATAGAAAACTGTGATCAGGTCCTATGACTGTATGAGGCAATAGGAAGCTATAAAAGTCATGCAGAAGACAAATGAGGGCATCCAAACACATGTGGACTAGATCAGAATGCCGTTCAGTCATTTTCCTTATTTTTAAAAGTTGGAATGAGAGAATCATCCCTATGGCAGAGTGTCCTTGTCTTTCATACCATTCATGGTTAAATGTTTCCATAGGACTGTCAGGATGTCTGCAAATTCCAAGTGTTTCATGAGAACTCTTGTTTAGAAAAGGAAATTTCTGCAAGTTTTGAATGTAGCTGAGATATATGAAACTGGTCATTTTACTGTTTTTTTTTTTTAGATATTTGAAAATATATTTAATCTAAATGTGATAGTGCTTGCCTTTGTTCCAATACTTAGAAGGCTGAGCTAGGAGGATTCTGAATTCAAGATACATAGTATAGAAGCAAAGCCGCATTTCTCAAAAGCAAATATAATTAAAGTGAAATAAAGTTTGTCGGTTTGGTTTGGTTCGGTTTTGGGGATAGAGTCTCAGCCTAGGCTGTTCTCAAACTCCCTAAGTGGTTAAGAGTGACCTTGAAACACCTTGTGATCCTCCTGTTTTCATCTTTTTGTTACAAAGTTATTTGTGTCACCACACCCATTCAGAAGAGAAGAGGATAGGTTACATAAATACAAAGGACAATTTGTTCTAAATAACTTGCCTAAAAAGAGAAAATTGAGTTATGATAATTAGCTGTCTAAATAACCAAATTTCTAGATATCCCTGCAGCAAAGGATACTTTTCATCAAAGAACACTCAGTTTTCACCTATTTAAGCTGCTCCTTGATACTGACCAATAATTTCAAAATTGCCTCAAGGGAGGCAAAAGAGTCTGGGAGAAAATCAACATGAGTGCATCCACAGAGGCAGAGGGAGAAGCTAGTATGGTTGTGATGAGAAGGCAATAGCATTATCTTCTCCTGGGTCCTTCACCATGCACAGACTGAGTAAGAAAACAGAAGAAACTTCAGGGAGAGTACCTTTGAAATATGTTAAATGAATGTAATAATGGAATGTATTAGTGCTCTGCTCAGGCAGGAAATATCTAAACTGAGTTATAAAAAGAAACAAAGAAGTATTGTGCAGTTGAAGTCCAAATGGCTATTTTTGTTACAGTTGAGATTATTTTCCTACAATGTGTTCAAATTAGCTGTCTACAGTTCAGCAAGAAAGGATAGTTTACAACATTGGGTTGTCGATTCTTTAAGATCAAATGCTGTGAAGATTCCATTTAACTAAAGATCTGGTATATAAATTTTAAGACTAGGAATATTACATATAAATATACACACATGTATATATATGTGCATGTGTTGAGACCAAATAGCTAACAAGAAACAATATAAGGAGAGAGATATTTATTCTGGTTTACAGTCAAGCTGTATTGTTACATCATCAAGGCAAAGAAGACATGGTGATGGAAGGGTCATGTTCATGTTCTTTTAGGTTTGTTTGTTTTGTTTGTTTTTTATTGAAAATTTTATGTATTTACATTTCAAATGTTCTCCAGTTCCTCCTCTCCCTCCCCTTACTTCTATGAAGATGTTCCAACTCCCACCTACCCAGTCCCACCCAACCACTCATACTTCAATACCCTGGCATTTGCCTACAATAGGGAATGTAGCTTTCATGGGACCAAGGGCTTCTCCTCGTATTGATGCCAGACAATGCCATCTTCTGCTATATATGCTGTTGGAGCCATGGGTCCCTCCATGTGTATATATTCTTTGGTTGGTGGTTTAGTCACTGGGAGCTCTGGGGAGTCTGGCTAGTTGATATTGTTCTTCCTATGGGATTGCAAACACCTTCAGTTCATTCAGTCCTTTCTCTAACTTTTCCATTGGGGTCCCTGTGCTTTAACAAGTGTTGTTAGAGTTTTTCTTTTTCTCTATATCCCATATAATCAAGACAGCACTATTATATTTCTTTATCAAGCTCTAAGACACAACAACTGGGTAATATCTCTCTATTTTAATACTCTACACTAATCCGACTATCTCCCAGCCAAAATCCCTGAGATACTTATGTTTTAATCCTGCTCTGGCATTCTCTGCTCCAGGTGTTTTCTCATCTTCTTCTACCCTTGGCTTATCTTCACTTCCTTTCCCGACTGCCCCTCCCCTGGCTGGGAGGAAGTCCTGCCCTATTTTCTCCCCCACCCCTTCAATGGCTGATCAGCTTTTACTGACAAATCAGTGAATACATGGAGAGTAAAGCTTGCACAATGTTGAAGTAGAAGATACTTAATAAAAATTGTAACCAGATATGGAGACAGAAATTAGCATTTGAATTACCCAAGGCACAATAACATTATGCCTACATTGCCAGGATAAGGAAAAGCAGACAAGGAAAGAAATAACTTTAGACAATGCAGGCTCTTTTGCTATGTGGAGGAATCTGTAGAGACTGTCTTTTTAGGAATCAGAGCCCACCATCCACTTACCATCCAGGATAGGATAGAAGGATAAAGGGTTCATTTTTGTCAGAAGTTGGCCACTACTAGTGGTAATCAAGTGAAATGAGTTAATTTACTTCTAGAAACCAAATTTCGATAGTTACTATAATGGCCACATTTAAACCAAAGTGGAAGAGATGTTCAAAACTACAGGATCCTGGCTAGCAAGCAATAGGCAGGAAAAACATGGCAATCTGAGTAAACATCAAGCTGGTCACACTGCATCTGCCCAGAGTGAACAGGAAGTGGGTTAGGCTAGAGATCCCACAGGCTTCACCCCCAGTGTTGACTCTCTTCCTCTAGGGAGGCAGCATCCTGAAGGTTTCACAACTTTCCCAAAACAGCATTTCCAGTGAGGACCAAGTGCTCAAACACCTGAACCTGTTTTGGATAGTCACATTAAATGTATGTATACATTCAGCCCTTTGAATTCACAATTGATTTGGAAATAACTTTCCCTCATGGTGCTGAGCAAACACAATACAAAATAAATGTTCTTCAGGTCATTATCCCTACACCATACAATATAACAGTATTTACACAGCATTTTATTCGCAATAGGCATCATATGCAATCTAGAAATGATTTAAAGCATGCAGAAGAATATGTATAGGTTGGAGACAAAGCATCACATTCTATATCAGAGACTCTGACATCAGCAGATGTTGGTACTATCAGGGGCCAGAGAATCAAGGCCCAACTGACAATGAAAAATAACTATAAACATATTTTTACATTTTCAGAATTTCAAATTGCACATACATTTGCCTCTGTATGGCAAGGAGAAATAAATGTCCTCCTGGTTTTCTGTAGGAAATGGTGTCTACCTAGGCTCTCTCACAGTACTCATGCAAATGACTTCAAGTAGCAAACCCCTCCCTGCTGTGCTGTGCTGTGTTGAATAGGAATGTGCTTTAAAGTAATCACAAATCCAGACTTACTTATTTCATTAATATTGCCTTGCGGAAAAAATATAACATGCTTTTTTGATCCATTCTTTCTTGATTAGTCCATAGTATGTTTATGAGATAGATCCCCCCCACACACACACACCCACTCTTGAGGATTTTAATTTCATCTGACCTTTGAGACAAATATGCAAGCACTTTCTTATTTTTGTCTCAGATTTTCTATTCTCTCTATATTTTTCACTAAAGAAATAATAAGCAGGCATTCAAACATGAATCTTAAAAAGTGTGCCTATAGAATGATATCATGAAAACTAGATCTACCATGGTCCATTTCCCTTCTTTTCTGAACAAAACAAGAAAGGCTTTCATTTTTATCACCCTCTATAGAATGTCTGTTAGACAAAAATGCAATGTGGGGGCAGTGTGTACCTCTCACCATGAGCTCTGCACTGAACACAGGAATCTTGGCTAACAGTGCTAGGACACAGCATACAGCAATTCACCATGTGTCAGGAGTTCACAGCAGTACTCTATTCTGCCGTGCCCTTACCCACTGTCACTTCGGACAGAAAGAATTTGATACAAGCTAAAGTCAATGGGTGCTAAGTGTACTAGTGAGTATGTTCCAAGTAAGAAAAACCAGAACATCAACATAATTCACGCCTGTTGAAATTATTTTAGAGTATTTAAATACATCTCACATCATGTCAGGCATGGGTTGCTGGATGGGAACTCTGGGAATCTGACCTAGGAAATGAAGTGTTTCTATTCTATAAAATATACTATTTATTCTCCTGAATTGCTGGAAAAATCTGTCTGGAACTACTTGATAAAGTCTTATACCCCTCCCCCACTTCAGACTCCTCCCTTGAAAATGGTAAGGGAATGGGAATTCAGAGAACACGTGTAGGATTCCAAATTACTGTGTAAATGAGCATTTCTGTTTGCATTTGAAATTGTGAGTTTAGGATAGAAAAATGGCTCATCTTTTCCCGGGAAAACAGCTTTATTTTTATAGACCTCTGTTCTTTTTGGCACTTGGTTCCAAAGATACGATCTGTCTCTTGCAGTCACAGTCATGTAGTTGATGGACTTGGCACAGCACTCCTGTACATGATTCCATAATGTCAAATGTGTGACATTTCCTGTAATTGTCTCTCAAAAGCAAATTTCTCTACTCAGAATTCTCAGCACCTGTCTTTCACACAAACCCTCCCTATAGAATTTCTTTTGCAGCTTTTGGAGCTGTGGGCTATGTGAAAACTTGACTACGGAAAAAGTAGCTTGCATCTTAATCAACTTGATACAAAATTTGTTTGTGGTTATGATAATAAATCATAAGCTTCCCATAACCCAGAAAAGTACTGTATGTACTGAATCAGACTCCGACCTCTAATAGTTCTTATTAGTTTTAAATTTTATTTTTAAATTTTTTGCTGGCTTTAGATTTTTATATACAGTGGAATTATGTCACTCTTTTTTCTCTCTATGCCCTTCCTTCTTTCAATGATCCCCACTGGCAAATGGGTAGGTTTATTTTTATTTTTTGATTGTTGCCTCTCTCTCTCTCTCTCTCTCTCCATGTGTGTGTGATTGTGTGTATCTGTGTGTGTGTGTATGTGTGTGTACTTGTACAAATACATAAAGACAACATACTAAGTCCATTTTTGTTTTTTGCATGTATATGGTTTGAAGCATGACAATGTTTTTTGAAAAGACTCTAAGGAGGCTCATCTCCAGGAAAGGCTAATTCAACTTTTCCCAGAAGTCATTAGCTGTCTGTAGTTCATGATTTATGAGTAAGATCCAATGAAAGTTTTCCCTTCCATGTTAGCCTGTCTATTGATAATTGCCATTAATTCATTCTTGTTTAGTCCACTCCTAGAAAGTCTGCTTGGCTGCACACATTCTGATATCCTGGATCTTACACCCTCACTCCTCTTCCTCCCTCCATATTTACATAGCCAGAGCCATAGAGGAACTGTGATATGTGTGTGTATGTATGTATGTATGTATGTATGTATGTATGTATGAATATACACATATATATGTATATTAATTAGGGGTGGACTACCCATTATCTGCGTATCTTTGAATTGTGTCTATGTGGTTTTCTGTGATGGTCTCCACGTGCTAGAAAGAGAAGCCTTTTTTGGTCAGGATGAGTTGGTAACTACACTTATCTGGGATTTAGAATATAGATAAGAATTATGCTGGTCCACCAAAGTAGCACTTGTAGATTCTTTTCTAGGACCATGATATCACTAGCCCTAGGAAATTGGCTAAATTTCTAATGCCACACATGATTTCTCTCTTGTTGAGTAGGTCATAAGTCTAACCATTGGTTATACCAAAATGTAAGGATTTTTTATTGCAGTAGTATGCCTATCATTTTATGCTGGTTATTGTTGTGGTTCATACATATTACAGCTGGATAAAACTATCAATTTCTTTCCTCTATTGCTGCATGCATCATATTTTATCTAATCATGGAAGCTAGACCACAGGAGCCTACTGGCTTTCAGGTTAGACTTAGACTGTCTCATCATCCGAGAGTACTGTATCCTGAGCATGCAGGACTTTCACCAAAAAGCTAAACTACAATGTCTGAGAGGCAAACACAGCTTCTGTACAGGTATGAAACAATAAGTCAAGTGAAAAAAGAAACTTCCAAAATGGCAAACAAAAAATTATTTGCCAACTATACATCTGGCAGAAGATTATTATCCAGAATATAAAACAAACTAATAAACAGAGTCAAGAAAACCCAATTTTAGAAATGGGCTAGAGATCTAAGCAAAATGTTTTCAGTATACAAATTGGAAAGAGCTAAGAAATATTTTTAAAAGGGTTTTCTTGCATAACAATTAGGAAAATGTATATTAAGACAATTTTGAGATTTTTTTCTTACTCTAGTCAAAATGGCTAAGATCAACAAACAGCTGATAATAGGGGTTGGTGAGGTTGTAGAGTAAGAGGAACCCTTACTGACTGTTGGAGGGAATGTAGAAGTCAGTATAGAGAAGACTTAATGTCTTAGTTAGGGTTTCCACTGCTGAGGAGAGACACGGTGACCAAGGTAACTCTTACAAATTTAGTTGAGGCTGACTTACAGATTCAGAGGTTCAGTCCATTATCATAATGGCAGGAATCATGGCAGCGTCCAGGGAGACATGGTGCTGGAAAAGGAGCTAAAGTTCTACAGCTTGTTCCAAAGGCAAACAGGAGAACAGGAGAAGACTACCTTCTAGGTAGTTATGAGGAGGGTCTCAAAGTCCAGCCCCACATGACATATTTCCTACAATAAGGCGACACATACTCCAAACAAGGACATACCTCTTAGTAGTGTTACTCCCTGGGTCAAGCACATTGAAAATATCATAGTAAACCAACAAAAAAACAAACAAAACTGAAAATACAAGCAAAAGAAAGACTAAAAATAAATCTTTGATATAACCAGGATGTACATCATACTCCCCAGATTCATGTTCAGCCATATCCATTGCCATGCTATTGGCGATACCAAGAAAATGGAAATGATCTAAATGTCCGTAATCAGATGAATGATAAAAAATGTGGTCCATACACACAGTGAAAGAAAAAATGAAACTATGAAATTCATAAGCAGATAGACTTAGAAAAGTTTATATTGAATGAGGTGACCCAGACCTAGAAATATAAACACCATGTGTTTTCTTTCATTTGTGGTTCCTAGCTTCAAATATTCAGATGTGAGTATATAACATGGAGTAACCACAGAAACCAGAGAAGTGTGGGGATATGAGAGAATAGCAGGATGTAGGTGATAGGAAGTGGGAAACGTAAAAGTGGGCAGAACCTTTACCTGGGGAGGTAGGTCAAAACAGAAAGAGAAGGAGGAATGAGGTTGTTTGTTAAGTCTCAAAGAATCACATTATTTTTTATTTACCTATAATTTTGTATATATATGCATGTGTGTGTCTATACACATATACAAGATATAACACATATACACATATTTATGTACATACATATATACATACACATATAACCTATGATTAAACTTTCATAAACACACACACATACACATACACACACATGTAAATGAAAACTAAGTCTTTGGGCTGACAGTGAATCCCACAGGATCCATAGATGAACAAAATCCCCAGTAGCACTATGAGAAACCTCCTTTCCTTTCCAATGGTGATTCTCAAAACAATATAGACTACTGATGTAGAATTAACTCTTAGTCCTTATTCTATTAGCATTATGGATTAATCACAAACACTAAGGAACTAAAATTGTATGCAGTTTTTCTTAACCAAGAAGCTGAAATATTGTATCTGTCAGTAATTTGCCCTTTCATATACTCTTGCAGAACCATGTTAGAGAGTACTATTCCCCTTAAATATGTCCTGATCTATAAAAGGTGGAAGAGAATTCCTTTAAACCCTTCTCAGTTACAAGGGATAACCTTATAAGCATCTGAGTTACATTTGGAACTGACTCTCTGACAGGACACAGTCTGTAACCCAGACACAATGCTGACTTTCGTCAGCTGTTGTATGTTGGATATCAGTTCCTAGACTCTAGAATATTTAAATAAAAAAAATCTTAAAGTTTCGTTTTCAATAATAAAAATACAATGTAGTTTACTTCATCCATTTATTAACTACCTAGATAGGGAATAAAGCTATGAAGATTTTCAACAGAAGTATTAATAACAGTGATCATAATGACCTGCTTCAACAATGACTAATTAGGACTCCAAGAGGTAACTTGAGTGTGGATATTAACCTGACAAACAGATCAATATGTGATGAATGCATTTTCATTTGCCAGTACAAAATAAATTTATGCAGATGATAATTCCCAAGTTTGTTGAATGCATTGATCTGAAGAGATAGATTATAATTAAATTACTACTGGATGTTCAATTTGTCAGTTTTGTGATTTATAAGAAAAAGTTTTGTTTCATACAAAGAAAGTCCATAGAAGTTCTAGCAATTTTGTGCTTCAAGCTTTAAATATGTTGCAGTTTGAATTTCACACAACTTGATTCCCAAAGGTTCATGCTTAGGCATCACAGAAAATTTGTAAAAAGACGAGTGCTGATTTTGCAATTTGAAGGATGAGAAAGAAGCTAAGGATTTGGGATTCTGTAAAAGAAGAAGGGAAGAAACCTGTCAGTGGAGACTTTCACAGGAATGAGTGTGAGAGGGAATGTTGCAGTTAAGTGGACAAGGGCAGAAATGGCATGAAGTTGAAACACCAGTAAAGGGGAAGAGACACTCTTTGAAATAACTTACTTTATCGCCTTGCTCTACTAGTTGGCCAAAAGTTGTTCGGATCTGGATTTTGTGCTCATATCTATAGTTCCTTTCATCTATCCAAACTATATGGTTCATCAAATTTAGTAAAATAAATATAAGCAATTTTTTGCTGATTTTGTTGAAAGGGAGATTACAAGTAACAGAAATGTTCTTATGTACCAAATTTAAATGGTATCGGGTAAAGTATTTATAGTATTCTTTCCCAGTTCAAATTCCTGCTGGCTTTGCCTAACACAAAGATCGTCCTTTTTTAACCACACAGGAGCCAAAGGGGAGGTAGGAGTGCAGACTGCACACTATCTGAACTGTTACTCCTGTTGGATATTTGAGAGACATGGCATGACTCAAAAAATGTCTACCACAATACTGTTGGTTTTGCCTAGTTGCTATAAATGGGGATAGGGGTCCTTTTTTATTCTTATCTGAGCTCTCTTGCCAAGTGTTAGGTCTAACATCTGTATAAGATAACCTATAAATTATAATAGAATTCACTGGGGACTTAAGGGCCCAGAGATGAGGATAATTTTATAGACTCAGTTTCCCATCGTACATGGGAAACTTATTCATCTGATATACTGATGAGATCAAATAAATATGAGTGAATACTTGCCAATTGCTGAAGCAATTTATCTCTCAAAATATATTCAAAATGTTAATTCTATCAGGGTGCAAGCTGCTAAAATGCAGAGTAGATCATTAAATTTCAATAGGGAATAGACTTCATATTTAACATAAACAGTCAAGTCATTTTGGCTGCCTGCATCCGGCACCACATTTAGAAAGCCTTCTGTGTAACCATGGGAACAGGTTTGCTTAAGTCCTGTTGCCTGTGTAAATCCAATTCATTCTGAATTAGCAGAGAAGTGGGTGGGGAGGGCTGTGTGATTTATCTCTGTCCATTGCTTTCCAAGTTGCTTCTTAAAAATGTGAAGAGAAGTTAAAAATGGTTCTCTGTCTTTTTTTTTTCCTATTCTTTTTCCCCCCGAAGCATGGATAAGATTAGGGAGCAGAATCCTCTTCTAATGGCAGCAGCATCATGGTGAATGAAAAAATAAAAAGGAACTGAAATTTTGTAGCTCAAAAATATCTCCTATGCTTGTCATTTTCTTTGCTTTCAGTAATAATAAGCTTACTCAGTAAGTGTGATTAAAAAATATTCTCTGCCTGTATGTACTTTTACAAGACATAAAATTCCAATAACATTTACTCCTGTCATTATGTTCTCCTTTTTTGTATTGGGGCATTTTATGAGCTATGAGTTGGACATGTAACAAGAGTTAGGCTCACTTCCCCAAAGCAGCTAGTAGGTAGGCAACTGAGAAAGCAAGGTAGTTTTGCTCCATAGAGTTGAAGAAGAGGGTAGGTTCAGGTACACGGAGAGTGACCAGGGAAAGAGGGGAAAGAGAGAGAGAGAGAGAGAGAGAGAGAGAGAGAGAGAGAGAGAGAGAGAGAAAGAGAGAGAGAGAGTTATGCTTGAGAATAGTGAGCTCCATTCTATGTGTCTCTTATTGGAAACATCTTCCAGGTATTATTAACCCATTATTATTTTGCTCATCTTTAAGAATTAGGGAAGATTTCATTAGGTTCATAGTACATTTGCTAGTTTCTACCCACTCCAACAATAATTTTTAATTTTCATTTCTATAGGGTATTTGTAATGTAAGTACACATGTGCATACAACTGTTCTTGTGTGTGTGCATATGCATGAATTAAGGATTCAATCTTGGGTGTCCTTCTTTAGGCACTGAGCAGGCTATTTTAACATCAACTTGACATAAGTTAGACTCATTTTGCAAACAAAAAACTCAACTGAGGAAAGGTTTCCTCCAGATTGGCTGGTAGAAAATCAGTTTTCTTGACTGATGATTGATGTCTGAAGGCCCATTCAGCAAATGATCCTCGGTGTGTTACAAGAAAACAGGTTGAGCAAGCCATGAGGAGCAAGCCAGTAGGTAACACCCTTTCACGGTATCAGTTTCTACCTCCAGTTTCCTATATTGAGTTCTTACTCTGACTTCTCTGGATGTTGGCCTACAATCTGTAAGATAATATATACCCTATTACCCTCAAGTTGATTTTTGATCACAGTGTTTTATCACAGCAATAGAAAACTTTTATAAAACAGGCATATTCCAAGGTGTTTGTTTGTTTGTTTGTTTGTTTGTTTGTTTTTGTAACAGGCCTAGAGTTTACCAAGTAGATCAATTACTCCATTGGAATCCATCTATCTCTACACCCTCAGTGTTGGTATGACAAGCATTCATGGCATATGACAAGCAAACACTGTGGTTCTTGTTTGTTTGTTTGTTTGTTTGTTTTCTCTTGTGTGGACTCTGTAATCACACATTGGTCTTCATGTTTACAAGACTAGCTTTCTGCCAACTGATTCATTTCTTCAGCACCAATAATTAATGATTTTTTCATTAACTAACTACTCATTAGCCATTTGTACATATATGCCAAACATTCTTCTTTGCAAATGATTGTTTAGTTGGCCATCTCTATCACAAGACAGAAAGTTAGAGGAACAGAATTTACTGTCCTTTCTTAGATTCCTAGAGTCTATGACGCTGTTCCTCAGAAGACATAAATAGACATTTTGACCAGCAAATAGACATAAAAAATGCAAAGGTAGCATATACATGCTGAGAGCAGGCATACTGTGCTGACAGCTACAAACTATATTAGGGGTAAAGGCCTTACTAGGAGGTAGGTTATAGGTTTGAGAAGAGGAAGAAAAAAGATAAAGAAAAAAAATAAAGCTATTAAGGTTTGAATCTTTTAAAGACATAGGCTGTAGACTGAAAAATGATCATAGAAACAAATATATACTCTAATTCCAGGAAACTATAAATGTTGTCTTATCTGAAAAGCCTTGTCTATAAATTTGGCTAAGTTATGATTCTTGAAATAATGAAATAATTCTGGATTATCTGAATGCCATTCTGTTTTTCTTTTCATAAAAGGCACTTAATTGTCCTTGTCAGAGCGAGTTTACATACAAAAGTGAGAAGCAAAGTACAGAAGGATACAGACCTTAGTATGATGTGATCATAATTTCAGCAGTCACAGACTGGGAGAGTTGAGAGATGTTTTTATATAGTCTCTGAGGGCATTTGGTCTTGCAGACAGTACTCAGGCTTTACTCAGAGTTGCTAATTAAAGATTTCTGGTCTCTGAGAATATATGAGATGAAATCTCTTCTATGAAAGGAAAATATGTGATATTCAGTGTTACGTTTTAGAAAATACCAAAGAAAAAACTAAAGTGCATGGAAGTGCTTAGGTCGCAAATGCTATGGATCATGACTCAGGAATGCATATGTATGAGTGAGAAATGAATGTATAGAGACAGGAGAGAATGAGCCATGGGGATATCTTGGGGCTGAGAATAGTCCAAGTAGACAGGTCAGATAATCTAAAAATGTGGAAGAGGGCAGGAGATGAGACCAGAGGTAAAATTAGAGTACTAGGATGTAGAAGGTGTAGGAAGGCCAATGGCAGGACTTATTTTTCTGTAAGTGATGTGGAAAGCCTGAGGTAAATACTCATGAAATACGGTTTGCATCCCCAAGGATCATTCAAGGAATATTGCAAAGAACCATCTGAACCAACAGAAACATAACAGGCTAACTGTTACATGCAGAAGGTCATGATTGCATGTGGCTTCAGTGGAGGGGAATCTACCTTACATTCTCTTTACTTAAGCAATCTCATCACAGTCTGAGACACTTTATTCCATGAGCTGTATTCTACTTTACTTTTGTCTGCTTTAATTTTGATAATGAATCTTCAAATGACCTACAATTAAATTTCTTGCTATAATTGGGCCTATTTCTATTTGAAGAGAACAAAACAGAAAACTTTTTTTTTGAAAGCTAGATTCTTTTATCATGTCCCTAAATTCACCTTAGCTAATCAAGAAGAAATGTTTGACTACGCTTCCTTCAGTATTCAAAGAGGCTTTAAAATGTTTATTCAATATAGTTTTTACTTCACCTTTGTGAGACAACCAAAACTAGATTTACCAAATGACTTAGAATTTTCCATAAATAAATACATAGATAAATCCATCTAACACAACATAAATATTGTTGAAAGTCCCACATACAAAACTGTGTAAAGATTTTATTTAGCATACAATCATGCCCTTATATATTTCAAATCATTTCTATATTATTTTTGAGATGGTTAGTTTTAATTGTCAACTTAAGATAGCCTAAATCATAAATAATCTTATTTAGGAACGATCTAAATCAGTAGGCCCATAGGTTCTTCTATGGGTGGATTGTCTTGGTTGCATTAATTGATGTGGGAAGACCCTGATCTTGTAGGTGGCACCATTCTCTAGGCTAGGTATCCTGGACTACACTTTAGAGAAATGCTAAGCACTAGAAGATATCTAGTATGCATTTATTTTATTTCCTATGACTATCGATGTGATATTGACTAGATGTTTGAAGGTTCCTGCCTTGACTTCCTTGAAAAGATGGAAGGAAACCTAAAATTAGGAGCTGAAATAATTTTCTCCCATTCACTGCTCTTTGTTAGTATATATTGTCACAGCAATAGGAAACTAAAATTGTTACAATACCCAATATTATTTGAATCTTACATTGATGCCATATTGTATGACAAATGATTAGGATGAAATCTGAATTTATACAACACAAATGAATTAAAATATTTTCTGTTTATGGTTCATTGAATGTGCAGAGGATTGACAATCACTAAGATACCTATGTTCTATCCTTGAAATCATTTATGCATACTTTGGTGAAGCCTGACTGGGTGCTTTGTCTTCTACAATCTCCACCATCTGTGTTCCTCACTGCTGCTCCAGTTATAGAGTCCTTGCTTTCAGCAGTTTCTAGCCAACCCCTTGCATATACATCTATTGATCATATATATAACAGATCTATCACAGAGCATGGAAACATAATTTAGAGGTATATTTAAAAACCAGAAGGACACTGTCAGAACACTGCTTTACAGCCAATAACTAGTTTTCTTAGGGACATTATATGTACAACAATTACAACCAGAGCTTCCAGGGACTAAGCCACTACCTAAAGACTATATATGGACTGACCCTGGACTCTGACCTCATAGGTAGCAATGAATATCCTAGTAAGATCACCAGTGGAAGGGGAAGCCCTTGGTCCTGCTAAGACTGAACCCCCAGTGAACTAGATTGTTGGGGGGAAGGCGGCAATGGGGGGAGGATGGGGAGGGGAACACCCATAAAGAAGGGGAGGGGGAGGGATTAGGGGGATGTTTGCCCGGAAACGGGGAAAGGGAATAACACTCGAAATGTAAATAAGAAATACAAGTTAATAAAAAAAAAAAAAAAAATAAAAAATAAAATTTGAAAAAATAAATAAAAAAAAACCACTTCTCAAGTAGATTTGATCCTAGACTCTTATTCTCAAAAGAGGCACAATGACCCAAGTATCATTCACAAGAATGGATCCGACGGGAGATTTCCACGTGAGCAGAATAAGGAGAAAAATTTTTCAACTCTGTTAAACAACTCTCTAACTCAAGTCACTCCTAGCTCACTATTGAAACAGAACTTTTGCCTCTTTGGATCTCATCTGTATCAGATTTAGTAACTTCAGAAATGCATTTGTAAATAATGATTCCAAAATATCCTTGCAAAAAAAAAATAAGTTGGTGCTTTTACTTCTTTTTTTAACTGATTGTAGACCTTTTTGAAATTCATCACTGTTTACAAAATTGAATTCTGTTTTCTTTCTCGAAAAGGAAACAAAATGTTTACTATCTGCACTGATTTTTTTTTTCTGTGCCAGCATTGCTAGTACAGCATCTCTCCATATAGCCTTCATTTCCATGATTACGTACTGTACTGTGGTTTTTCTAGAGAGACAAGAATCAAATTTGGCAGGATAAATGTTTAAAAAGAAAAGGAGTTTATTTTGGAAAAGGGTCATAAGATCAGCCATCAGCACTGTGATTTCTAGGTGGGATTATGCAACTTTTCAGACTCTCAGAAAAGGAGCTGGTTTGTAATAATTGACACAGGGATATTTACAAATTTCTGTGCAAAACAGAACTTCAGCTTAAGTCTTATATGAGAGGTAAATTATTAAGTTCAAAAGAATTATAGACACAGAGATGTAATACTAAATTTTAAAAGTTCTAGAAAAACAAGAGAGAAAAATTCCAGACTTCTAAAAGACTAGATTAAGTGGTCACAGGCTTGAAATACAAAGAACATTTTATAATTTAAATCTGAAGAAAATTTAAAATCTTTTAAACTATAAAGTCTCATGCTGCAAGGATTAAAGGCAGTACACAATGGTGTCCCAAACTATCTCCCACCTAAGTGTTGGGGTTAGAGGTGCATGGGGTCACAGCTGGGTCTTTAGGTGGGACCCAAGCTCTGATCCTCATGCTAGCATAGAATGGACTCTTACGCATCTTCTCACTAACTTGTACCACTTGCTTGAAAAAAGTTCAAGCATTCCCATTCTAGGGAAAGAAAAATACCACTGTGTGTTATTTCATACAGCTGCGTGTACTTTCTTTTATCTCATAACAAAAAAATATATTTTTAAAGTTATAAGAATCAGAGAACTGGCCAAGGCTGACAAACCAAATTTGAGCCCTGTGATCGACAAGGTAGAAAGAGATATTTGAATCTTACAAGTTGTCCTCTGGCCTACACACATACATACATACACGTGCACATGCATGCACATGCACACATACATACACACACACACACACACACACACACACTGCATAAGTGGATAAATAACTGTGAGACAATTTTTGAAAGAGTTGTGGGTTAAATAATTCTGAGAAGCCGTTTTAACTCCACATGTTCAGAACCACAGCCACCGTGCCAGCAGAAACGTGTAACCAATTTGTTAAGCCCTAACAAGAATCTTTTCCCAATCCTCAGGCAGTTTCTTTAGAAAAGTCTTCCCAAAACTCATGTAGATTTCTGTGTTCTACTGCTTCATCTGAATGTAATGGGAGAGAAAAAAATTCTATCTTCAAAAGATCATTCTTTATAAAGGAAATGGTGTTTGAAGATAGAAATCTTTGAATGTTAGTCTTAATGGACAATTCCTGGACTAAACATCTGCTTAACTAATGGCATTTCATTCCCTTGATTTCCTTGAAAAACAATCAAAAGCTGCTGTGTGCTGTGCGTGTGTGCGTGTGTGTGTGTGTGTGTGTGTGTGTGAGAGAGAGAGAGAGAGAGAGAGAGAGAGAGAGAGAGAGAGAGAGAGAGAGCAGAGATTTGCTGAGTCATTTCCATTATTTTCCACCTTATTCTTTGAGATAGGGTACTGATGAGGCTATTGTGGCTAGTGAATTCTGTCTCTGTTTCATGGGTGCTAAATTTCAGGACAATACAGAAAGGCTGTCATAAACATTTGGCATTGAATGGGCATTCAATATGTGATTCAGATTCTCAGGCTTGCAAAACAAATGTGTTGAACACTTCTAGAGTTCTCTCTCCAACCTTCATTGTCAATATATCTATATTGTCTTTTTCTTGTGTGTGTATATGTATTATGTGCATTGTGCAAACAAGTATTTAAAAACATATTTTTATTGAAATAGAATTGCATCAGTTTCCTCTCTTCTTTACCACCATTGCATTCCCCCGTCAAGTTAATAACCTTTTTTCTTTGATTAGTATTGCTTTACATACACACCCACTCACCCCCCAACACACAGAGGGAAGGTTGGAGGAGAGAGATGCATGCGCGCACACACACACACACACACACACACACACACACACACACACACACACCATGCATATTCCATTCTTGGTAATGTCTGTGTGTGGCTTCAAGACTGTATACTCTGCTACTCTACACTGGACAACCATTTAGTAGACCCATCCCAGGAAGAAATTAATTCCCCTCCAAGAAGCCATTAGTAATTGTAGTTCATTGTCTATGGGTGGAACCCCAGGAAATGTGGATAGTTAGGAAATTCTTCATGCTGGTTTTGAGAAAAACATCCATTATTCAGCCACTATCCCTTGAACATGAACTTTTCTTTCAAAATTCTCGTACCCACTTAACCCCTATACTCAAGTCTTGGTGAGTCACTTTTCATTTCAAAAGCAGAATGACAGGATCTATAAATATGTGACTGCACTATTATGGTCTGGAATACAGTTAGAGTAGCAGTTGTTACTAGGGTACATGAAGCTCAAGTCATACTATATCAGGCTTTCTTATCAGAGTAGGTCTTTCATAATTATTTCCAAACAGCCAAACGTCCTTCTGACACCCATTCTTCACAGCCATCATGAAATTCATTTACCTGATGATTGAAGCCATGTCCACGGCATCAGATACAATCACTACTGTACATCAGAGGAAAGCATATCTAGATGATCTCTGGTAGAAAACAATGTGTGCAGACATGCCATTCATTTATATGCAAAGGCTTTTTTCCTGCTTGTCAGTTATGTTCCTTCCATATTCTTAAACTAATAAATGCCATAAGAGTCCCCTGCCCTGTTTTCTTGACTTTTTTGATGACATAAGAGAACAAGGATGGCCTGAGGTGCAACATCCAAATAGGGAAACAGACTCACAGATACAAGCTATAATCTAGCATGAAGGAGTTGATGCGGCCTCAAGTTTAGGGGTATTGTGGGGGTTGGGGTGGGGGGTAAGAGATAGTTTATTTTTCCTCTCAGGCTAAGAGCTAAAACTGTAATGTGAGGACTGACTTTTATCAATATAGAATGTTTGCCTAAGAAATGTGTCTTCCAGTGTCTCTAGCTAGAAAAAAAAAAAAAGAAGTGTTTTCTCTATAACATCAGCATGACCTGAATTAACATGACCTTCCATTGCTTGCCTCTCTAATTCTCAAAAGCAGATGCAGGAAATAACAAAGTCTGGCGTTCTCCATCAGTATGATGCTGGCTAGGGACCTATTGTGAAAGCAAAATGAAGCTTTGTATACTTTAATGTTCATTACATGAAAATTGCTTTTGCGATATGTCAAACTGAAATGCTAAATATGGGGTAGCAGTGAAGACCTGAATGTCTTCTGTACGAGGGAAAGAATCCTATGGAAACTAAGACTGTTCTGTTCCCCTTTGTAATTTCCCTCACCTGAAAACGGCCCAAATTTTTAAATCCCTCTGAACTTAGAAGTGTTCACTATTCAATTGCAGCTCATTGGATAATTACATAATTCAATCTGGCCTACAAAAAGGGTGAAGAATTGAGTCACCTCTACTGCACCAGCTCGGTGAGTGCTGTGTATGCTGGTTTCATCCTTCTATGATAGATCTACCCAGAATACAGTAGTGATCTCATATGAAACATGCAACAAACTAACTCCCTCACACAGACCCTGCCTGGTACTCAAGCTCTGGTCCACTAATTGATCTGCAGACTTGGTCGCTGCTCTTCCCTCATCTTTCATAGGTACTTTAGCAAAGAAAACCACTTAAGCACATGCCACAGAAGCAGCCTGTTTTGGGTAAGATTAGCTTCAATTCCACCTTCTTCAGTCTGTCTCTGTGCTTTGATGATAAAGCTGCAAATAAGATGTGCACATGGTCCGCTGAAAACTCTGCAGAGAATTGAAGAGGGAAGAAGGAAATAACAAATGTGGAGCATGGCAGTGACATCATGGGCAGAGTGCTTAAGTCTGATTCTGATGGGAGCTCAGGTCGGGAAAAGTTTATTTAGGACCATAGCATTTGACTCGCTCTGAGAAACTAGGTCAGATGGTAAGAGACAGAGGGGATATTTACTTGTGAAGAATATTCATCCCCTTAATCTCTTCCCTCTCATGTGGGACCAGAAGGGATTTTACAGGATGAACGATAGCTTCCCTGCATTCTAAAGGAGGCTTATTATATTAGTGTGAGGCCTGGAGGTATTACCCACACTGACCCTATACATGAACTTGGACTCACTCTTACTCCCTTGCTTTTGGAAAGCAAGTAAGTAGACTCTGATCTAAAACACAAGATCTGAGTATTAGGCACAATCTGATTACAAGTCTCAGCTCTGCAAATTACTTAACCTTTATAAACCTAGTTTTCTTCTTGTCATGTGTATGAGTGGTATTTAAGTCATTAGGATTTTGTGAGGATATAATGCCAAAATGAGGGAAAGAGGCCGAACCTAACTTCTTGCTCTTAACTTTTCGCTCTCAGGCAGTCCTAGAGAACTATGAAAAATGTTCCCTTAGAGAACTTTACCTTGTATTGTTACACTTACCTCCCACTCATCATCTATATGGCAAAAATACACAAGTATATACTCTAAAGTAAATAAATAATTTAAAAACATGGATTTGGAAAAAGTTGGTGGGTTAAAAAAAAACAAGAAAACACAGATTTAGCTTTAAGAATTTAATAGAAGCAAAAGTCACTGAAATATACCATAGTCCCCTCCTGGGTACAGCTCTGGTAGGTAAAGTGTGACTGCAGTGCTGTGCTCCCTTTCAGTCACTGTCACAGCAGAAACCAGTGTAGGATTTCTTTATTGCTCCATGGCAGCCCCTATGTAGCCAATGCTGCTTCAGGGGGCAGCTAAGCATGGCATTAGCCACCAGGGATTTTTAGATAAGGTACCATATTGAAGAGATCCATTGTTTTAACTTGAGTAATCTGTGTTATCTTGGATTCTATAACAGAGATATGGCTTATATGCTGATGAACTAGTCAGTATCCACTTTCATTTTAGAAGATAAAATGTCAGTTGCAATGACTCATCACAGGATGATGTTTGCTTCCCAGCCTGAGAACCTGAAATTGATCCCTGGGATCCACAGTGTAAAAAGAATTGATATATAATAGCTGTCCTCTGACCTCCAAACATACTGTAGAATATGTTTACACACACACACCCACACACAAAATAAACATAGTTAAAAATGTAAACAAATTCAGCATTCCTGGTTGTTCCAATGAGGTAGTTATAATGCACTACATATTGATATGGCCTACAAAACATATAAGAGGGGTGGATGGTCACTCTGACTTCTGCATATAAGGAATTCTTCCTGCCAAATTGTTTATCAAACTGTTTCCCATCCAGAAACGCAAGCTAAGCTTTCTCTGTTCTCTCTCCCCCTCCTTCTACCCCCTTCCTCCTCCTTCTCCTCCTCCTCCTTCTCCTTCTCCTCCTCCCTCCTCCTCCTCCTCCTCCACCTCCTCCTCCTCCTTCTCCTCCTCCTCCTCCTCCTGTGCATTTTTGTTCCCATTCTCGATATGCTTTGGAGTTATCCAAAAAAAAATATAGGGAGAAAAATACTCTTTAAAACAAGTTATGATACAGTTCCAGTTTAGTGCCAATCTGAAATTATAATAGTGATTTCACTTTAGGACACACATATGTTTAGATCATGTTAACAAAGAAGAGACAAAAAGAAGCCATGTGCTGCATATTGCCCTCAGTACCCAGGAAGAATGTGTGATGTAAATGTATGACAAGCTAACTTCAGTTGTTCCCTGATGAAGCCCAGCTTCCTAACTTCACTGGGAACTTGTGTGTTTTGGGATTGGCTGAGTAAATGTCAAATTACACTATCACATTTCTAAAGTAACCTATATAGGAGTTGGGGAATGGGGTGGGCAGGGGATGCTATTCTTAAAGTCTCCAGTTGAAAGGAAGATGCTTTTCTCCATGGCCAGGGCTTGAGAAACAGCATGACTGTGAATAAATCCAATTCTTTACTTTCTATTTTACCAAAGACAATCAGCAATCAAATGGGATGAATCAGACCAGATTTGAATTAAGGTACTTGGGAGTTCCACATTACTTTGAATTCTATGAATTTAGTAGCATTTCCATACTCTGAAGAGCCCTGCAGCACAACTTACACTGTCATAGTTCCTCCTTCCCTCCATCCTCCCCTCTGTCCCTTCCTTCCATTTTTCCTTCTTTCTTTTCTCTTGTTTCCTCTTCCCTCTTCCTTTACTTTTGTTTCATTCCCAGTCTTGAGAACTGAAGCTGGGGCCCAATGCATGTGAGGGAAGCATTCTGACCAAAGTTTTTCTGCCTGCTTCAATTCCTGTAGCAGCCATTGGACTCTTCTCTTGTGTTTCATTTTATACATTGCTTTTAAAAGAAATATATACATTGAAAATGCCATACAATATATTTTGGTCAAATTCTTTCCCTCTTCTACTTCTCTCAGGTCCACCACACCATCATCTCCTTATCCACTCAACTTTATATTTTCTTTCTCATTAAAAAAAAAAAAACAAAATAACATAAAACAGAAAGCAACAACCAAAAACACACACCAAATGCACACACACACACACACACACACACACACACACACACACACACACACACACTGGCCTGGGCTCTTATTTATGTGTGCCAGGTTCTCTTGAACACGAAGCCTGCCCTGGACTGTGGTTGACAGACCCAGTGACATTCCATTGGAGAAAATTGATTTTCCTTCTCACAGCAAATAGATTCTTGGCTAAGGGTGGGGCTTCGTGCCCACTGACCATTTTGTGTGCTGGGATTTGTATAGTTTGAATTTCTGCAGCTCTTGTACAT
This sequence comes from Rattus rattus, assembly GCF_011064425.1. Lineage (NCBI taxonomy): Eukaryota > Metazoa > Chordata > Mammalia > Rodentia > Muridae > Rattus > Rattus rattus. The sequence continues at coordinate 132,337,312 of NC_046156.1, forward strand.
GCTATCACACACTGTAAGTTTGTATGTATATCAGTCCTGTTGTACCTGGTGGGAAAAAGTGCTATTTCCTTGCTATCCACAATCTCCCATTTTTAATTCTCCACGTAACCTGGAGGTATATGGTAGATGTACATTGAGGCTCTTTCTGAATTTTCTCTGATTTTCTCTGATATGTTCTTCTCTGGAAAACAGAAATGTGACTGGGGACTGGAGAGAGGTCTCAGCAGCTAAGAGTGCTGGCTGCTTTTCTTAAGGACCTAGATTCAATTCTCATCACCTACAGGGCAACACATAACTGTCTGTAATTCCTGTCCCAGGGGATCTGACACCCTCACACAGATGTACATGCAGGCAAAACACCAGTGGACATTAAAATAAAAATATGTTAACTATTTTTAAAATGGGAGACTGTTTTAATAGGGTGATATAGCACCATTTTCTATTAATTATGTGACATAAATAGTCATATTTTAAAAATAAAAACAAAACCTAATAACCTTACATGATGATAAAAAAAATTCAAATTCAATATCTGGCATCTCTGTGTGGTCTCCTAGTATTTGCATTATAGCAAGGCATAAATATAACAGAGTTTGCTATGGGTCTGGTCAGTGTATTTGCTGAACAAGGCTGGACTTAACATTTATTTGACAGTGTTAATACATACCAACATTTTCAAGTAGTGCTAATCTAATTCTAGGTTATTGAAAGAAGACTGAATGCAATAAGAAGAAAAGTCATTGTTCAAAGCATTTTTACAAGCAAAGGCTCTTGTTCAAATGAAGATCTCAATTTAGTAGTTCTTGAGTGTGACTTAAGAGTCTGTTCTTCTTTCTTTATCTTTCTCAAGTTTAGAAATTCTTTTGATTGACATATAATACTTGTAATATGTATGAGGGTATGATATGTTAGCATAATGTGTATTTAATTCATTTGTTAATGATCAACTCTAGATACTTTGCATATCTATCACTTTAAACATTTAACATTTCCTTAAGAGGAACAACATCCAAATTCTCTTCTAACTATCTTGAGATATATAATGTAATATTCCTAATTTTATCTATGCTGAGCCTTGAAGTACCAGAACTTAATAGGCCTATCGCTCAACTACATGATATCTTTTGCTCAATTTATCTTCCTTTCTTCCGTTTCATTTATCTCAGTCTCTGGCAACCACCATCTTGATCTCAACTTCTGTGAACTCAACTTTCTAAGGCTTCATATGAGGCTATGTGGTCCTTATCCTTTGGAACAGGTTACATCCATATTGACACAAATAACAGCTATGCTTCTTATAGCTAAATAGTAGTGCAAGGTGTAGATTAATCTTTTTATCTAGTACTAGTCTTTATCAACTTGTCTGTTGATGCACACATGAGTGGATTCCACATTTCAGTGCTTGTAAAAAGTGCCACAATAAACATGTGAGTGCTGGTGTGTTTTCACTGTGTCAAGTTCATTTGTCTTGTACATATATACCTAGCAGAAGAAATGCTTGATCATATAATAGTAGTGTTTTTAAGTTGTTTTTTTTAAATAAGAAGGCTTTACTATTCTCCGATTATTGCTGTATTAATGATGTTCTGTATTTGTAAAAGGTTGCGACAGGACATAGGAGTCTGGCCTATAAATAAGTTTGAGCTGCAAGGTTTAAGAAGTTGGAACAATACTCCTAAGATGCTTTAGTAAAGATTTACTTCATACAAGTATCTCCTATGAAAGGTGGCTAACCCTCAGTGATCATACATGTTACGTGTTTTCTTATCAAGGAAAAAAAACCACAGCAAATGGGCAAATGTCTGGGTGCTAAGGAGATGGCTCACCCTTTAAGGGCACTTACTGTTCTCATCAAGAACTAGATTCAGTTCCCAACATACAATGTAGCTTACAACCATTCATAATTCAAGATCCAGGGAATCTGATCCTCTCTTCTCAAACCATTGACCCACACATGATACAGAAATATCCCAGCAGGCAAAACACTCATATACATCAAATAAATACTTCTTATAAATATCTGTATTGTCACAATTTGGGAATGAAAATTTGAGACAATTCGTGAAATAATTCAAGATTAACACAATTTTAAGAAGACAAAGAGTCACTGACATCATGAGATTGATAATTGATAGAATGGCCTTTACCAAGAAAATAAGTAATACCAAACACTGAAGCAAATGTGGAGAAAGTGAATATTGCTCTCTGCCAAAGGAATTATCCATTGTACAGCTTCTATAAAAATCACCACAAGGTTTTTCAAAAGCCTAAAAATAAAAGTACCATATGACCCAGTTTTATGCTTCTGGGCATGTTAGCTAGGGACTCTAAGTTAACACAAAACGGAGACATATGCTCATCCATGTTTACTGCTGTACTATTCACAGTAGCCCAGAAATGGAGCCAGTTGGGAAATTTATCAATAGATGAAAGGATAATGAAAACCTAGAAATATATTCAATGGAATTTTCTTCAACCATAAAAAAATGATAAAATCATAGCCTTAGCAGGAACATAGATAGAACATTGTGCTAAACTTGTATGTGCATATACATAAATATGTGTATTTATCTATTTGTGTGTATAGGTAAGTAATGAAACTAAAAAGGGAAACATGATCAAAAAGGAAGAGAAATGTAGAATAAGGTAAAGAGGTAATAGAATGCATGTGCTGTGAGAATAGAGGTGGGGACTATCTGGCAGAAGAAAGAACCTTAATCAAAAGATAGTTGATACAGAAGATGGGGATAGAAACAAATAAGGGAAAAAAACCATATATACATATACATATATATATATATATGATCAATGAAACCCATCACTCTGTGTATTTACTTAAATTTTTAATGAGGAAATAAAATTCCTCAATAAAAGAAACTTGAGCCAAGGATTTTATGTTTGGTACCTAATCCAGTAATGACTTCATGCCCTCTCTTTTATTTATTTAGGTATTCTGTGAAAATTTTCAAATATGCCAATGGCTTTTCTGTTTGTTTTAAAGAAAAAATATTCTAATAGAGTTTATACAAGCAAGCACATTTCTAGAAAAATAAAAATTCCTATGAGGGTCATGGTAGTACATGCCTTTAATCCTATTTCCTGGCAAGGGAAAGCAAGAAAATTTTGAGCTCTAAACCAGATATGACTGCATAGCGAATTCAATACCAAAATGTATATATCAAAACCTTGTCTAAAAAGTATACACAATAAATCAATATAAAAATAAAAAATATACATGGGTGACTTAATGTAACCTAAGATAATTGGTGGGACTCAATTTACATGTAAGCCACCATGTTAAGGGTTTTGCATGGCATTAATAGTTAAAATAGTTGAAATAGTCATCCCCAACCATCCTTCTGATGAACTTAAGCTTTCTTTCATTTCTCACTCATGAAGTCTCAGAAATGTCCCTCCAGAAGCACACCACAGGTCCTGGCAAACTACGATTCAAATATATTTGACTCCTGCTTCTCTTATCTTTCCATGATTGCATCCTTTGAAAAAAGAGACAGAAAATAGAACAAAGCTTTATTTGTATGAGGCAAACACTTCCCATAGGTATGGGCAACTGCCTCCAAAGGTATAAATTAGCTTCCCAGAGGAGGAGGGCCATGAAACAAATCTTACTGATTACAATAGTCAATGGAGTATAGTGAAGAAATGAATCTCTGCTGGTATGTGTTATTAAAATTTCACAGAAAAAGAGGGAAATGATTAAAAGAAAATACTTAGTTCTCTGGAGGAACGATTAGACTGAAAGCAGAGCCAATAATGAAGATGAGACAGAGAGACCTGAGAAAGATGAGACTGCATCTCAAAAGAAATGCTGACAACTTTCAACATTCTTCAGATAATGGTGTTCTGCAGTCCTAGGATATGGGAATAACTCACCACCAATGGGGGATACTGGCTTGTGATAGACAGCTCCATATAAAGGCAACTCTGTTTACAATTCATACAGTGCAGAACGACCATGTGGGATTTTTGTCATCTCTGACAAACTACCTATTAAGAAAAGGAAAAAAAAGAAGCAATGAAAAGAGGGAGAAAGGGAGCAGGGATGGGGAAAAGGCCAACAACATCAGTGCGTTTAGATAATTTTCCCAATATAAACAGAATATTTCCTAAAATTCTCATGGTCCATCTGAGCCAAGTATCTATTCAAAACAATGCCACAAATTTCCATTTGACTTGTCTGTACAAGAAAACAAGGGACCTGAACTAATTGGCAGTAAAGAATCCCACTTAACAGAATGAAAGTTCTGCTTAGCTTTGTATGGTTAGGAATCAAATGCAAATGGACCACTTTCAGGACCAAGTTCTTTTGTGGTTTTTTTTTCTTTTTTTTATTTGCAAATCAATTTTAGTTTAATTCTTGTTTTTCCATCTTTATTAAATTGGGTATTTCTTATTTCCATTTCAAATGTTATTCCCTTTCCCGGTTTCCAGGAAAACATCCCCCTAACCCCTCCCCCCTTCTATATGGGTATTCCCCCTCCCATCCTCCCCCATTACCAGATTCCTCAAAAAATCCTCTTCACTGGGGGTTCAGTCTTGGCAGGACCAATGGCTTCCCCTTCCACTGGTGCTCTTACTAGGCTATTCATTGCTTCCTATGAGGTTGGAGCCCAGGGTCAGTCCATGTATAGTCTTTGGGTAGTGGCTTAGTCCCTGGAAGCTCTGGTTGGTTGTCATTGATAGAACCCCATTTTTAATAGGGTTATTTGTCTCCCTGCAGTCTAACTTCTTGAGTTCTTTGTATATTTTGGATATAAGCCCTCTATCTGTTGTAGGATTGGTAAAGATCTTTTCCCAATCTGTTGTTTGCCGTTTTGGCCTAACAACAGTGTCCTTTGCCTTATAGAAGCTTTGCAGTTTTATGAGATTCCCATTTGTTGATTCTTGAACTGAGAGCATAAGCTATTGGTGTTTTGTTCAGGAAATTTTCTCCAGTGCCCATGTGTTCGAGATCCTTCCCCACATTTTCTTCTATTAGTTTGAGTGTATCTGGTTTGATATGGAGGTCCTTGATCCACTTGGACTTAAGCTTTGTAGAGAGTGATAAGCATAGATCGATCTGCATTCTTCTACATGCTGACCTCCAGTTGAACCAGCACCATTTGCTGAAAATGCTATCTTTTTTTTCATTGGATGGTTTTGGCTCCTTTGTAAAAATCAAGTGACCCTTGAAAGGGAATAACACTCGAAATGTATATAAGAAATATTCAAGTTAAAAAAAAAAAGAATAAATAGCAACCCTCAAAAAAAAAAAAAATCAAGTGACCATAGGTGTGTGGGTTCATTTCTGGGTCTTCAGTTCTATTCCATTGGTCTATCTGTCTGTCTCTGTACCAATACCATGCAGTTTTTATCACTATTGCTCTGTAATACTGCTTGAGTTCAGGGATAGTGATTCCCCCTGAAGTCCTTTTATTGTTGAGGATAATTTTAGCTCTCCTGGGTTTTTGTTATTCCAGATGAATTTGCAAATTATTCTGTCTAACTCTCTGAAGAATTAGATTGGAATTTTGATGGCGATTGCATTAAATCTTTACATCGCTTTTAGTAAAATGGCCATTTTTACTATATTAATCCTGCCAATCCATGAGCATGGGAGATCTTTCCATATTCTTAGATCTTCTTCAATTTCTTTCTTCAGAGTCTTGAAGTTCTTATCATACAGTTCTTTCACTTGCTTGGTTAAAGTAACACCAAGATATTTTATATTATTTGGGACTATTATGAAGGGTGTCATTTCCCTAATTTCTTTCTCGGCCTGTTTCTCTTTTGTGTAGAGAAAGGCTACTGATTTATTTGAGTTAATTTATACCCAGCCACTTTGCTGAAGGTGTTTATCAGACGTAGTAGTTCTCTGGTGGAACTTGGGATCACTTGAATATACTATCATATATCATCTACAAATAGTGATATTTTGACTTCTTCCTTTCCAATCTGTATCCCTTTGATTTCCTTTCACTTTCTGATTGCTCTGGCTGGGCTTTGAGAACTATATTGAATAAGTAGGGAGACAGTGGGCAGTCTTGTCTAGTCCTGATTTTAGTGGGATTGCTTCAAGTTTCTCTCCATTTAGTTTAATGGTAGCTACTGGTTTGCTGTATATGGCTTTTACTATGTTTAGGTATTCATGTTCTTTCCAGGACTTTTTTCATGAAGGGGTTTTGAATTTTGTCAAATGCTTTCTCAGCATCTAATGAAATGATCATGTGGTTTTTATCTTTCAGTTTGTTTATATAGTGGATTATGTTGATGGTTTTGCATATGTTAAACCATCACCGCATACCTGGGATGAAGCCTACTTGATCATGATGGATGATTGTTTTGATGTGTTCTTGGATTCGGTTTGCAAGAATTTTATTGAGTATTTTTGTGTCGATATTCATAAGGGAAATTGGTTTGAAGTTCTCTTTCTTTGTTGGGTCTTTGTGTGGTTTAGGAATAAGAGTAATTGTGGCTTCATAGAAAGGAATTCGGTAGCACTCCATCTGTTCCAGTTTTGTGGAATAATTTGGAAAGTATTGGTATGAGGTCTTCTAAGAAGGTCTGATAGAATTCTGCACTGAACCCATCTGGACCTGGGATCTTTTTGGTTGCGGGACTTTTAACGACTGCTTCTATTTCTTTAGGAATTGTTAATGGTTTATCTGTCCTGATTTAACTTCAGTAACTGGAATCTCTCTAGGAAATTGTCCATTTCCTCCAGATATTCAAGTTTTGTTAAATATAGGTTTTTGTAGTAGGATCTGATGATTTTTTGAATTATCTCTGATTCTGTTGTTATGTCTCCCTTTTTATTTCTGAATTTGATAATTTTGACACACTCTTTGTGACCTCTGGTTAGTCTTGCTAAGGGTTTATCTATCTTCTTGATTTTCTCAAAGAACCAGCTTTTGGTTCTGTTAATTCTATGTATAGTCCTTTTTGTTTCTACTTGGTTGATTTCAGCCCGAGTTTGATTATTTCCTGCCTTCTACTCCTATTGTGTATGTTTGCTTCTTTTTGTTCTAGAGCTTTTAGGTGTGCTGTCAAGTGCTGATAGATGCTCTCTCCTGTTTCTTTCTGCAGGCACTCAGAGCTATGAGGTTTCCTCTTAGCACACCTTCATTGTGTCCCATAAGTTTGGGTATGTTGTGCCTTCATTTTCCTTAAATTCTAAGAAGTCTTTAATTTCTTTATTTATTTCTTCCTTGACCAGGTTATCATTGAATAGAGAATTGTTCAACATCCATATATATGTGGGTATTCTTTCCTTATTGTTATTACGACCAGCTTTAGCCTATGATGGTCTGATAGGACACATGGGATTATTTCTATCTTTCTGTATCTTTTGAGGCTTGTTTTATGACCAATCAAATGGTAAATTTTGGAGAAAGTACCATGAGGTGGTGAGAAGAAGGTATATCATTTTGTTTTTGGATAGAATGCTCTATAAATATCTGTTAAATCCATTTGGTTCATGATGTCTCTTAGTCTGTCTATGTCTCTGTTTAATTTGTTTCCATGACCATTGATGAGAGTGGGGTATTGAATCTCCTACTATTATTGTGTGTGGTGCAATGTGTGCTTTGAGCTTTAGTAAGGTTTCTTTTATGTATGTAGTTGCCCTTGTATTTGGAGCATAGATATTTAGGATTGAGAGTTCATCTTGGTTGATTTTTCCTTTGGTGACTATGATGTGTCCTTCCTTATCTTTTTTGATGACTTTTAGATGAAAATTGATTTTATTCGATATTAGAATGGCTACTCCAGCTTGCTTCTTCTGACCATTTGCTTGAAAAGTTGTTTTCCAGCCTTTTACTCTGAGGTAGTGTCTGTCTTTTTCTCTGAGGTATGTTTCCTGTAGGCAGCAAAATGTTGGGTCCTCATTGTGTATCCAGTTTGCTAATCTGTGTCTTTTTATTGGGGAATTGAATCCATTGATGTTGAGAGATATTAAGGAATAATGATTGTTGCTACCTGTTATCTTCACATTTGGAGGAGTGATTACGTTTGTGCGCTTTTCTTCTCTTTGTTTTGTTGCAAACGATTAGTTTCTTGCTTTTTCTAGTGTGTAGCTTGCCTCCTTGTGTTGGGCTTTACCATGTATTTTACTTATTGGGCTGGATTTGAAGAAAGATATTGTGTAAATTTGGTTTTGTCATGGAATATCTTGGCTTCTCCATCTATGTTAATTGCGAGTTTTGCTGGATACAGTAACCTGGGCTGGCATTTGTGTTCTCTTAGGGTCTGTATGACATCTGTCCAGGTTCTTCTGGCTTTCATAGTCTCTGGTGAGAAGTCTGGTGTAATTCTGATAGGTCTGCCTTTACATGTTACTTGACCTTTTTCCCTTACTGCTTTTAATTTTCTTTCTTTGTTTTGTGCATTTGGTGTTTTGACTATTATGTGATGGGAGGAGTTTCTTTTCTGGTCCAATCTATTTGGAATTCTGTAGGCTTCTTGTATGTTTATTGGCATCTCCTTCTTTAGGTTAGGGACGTTTTCTTCTATGATTTTGCTGAAGATATTTACTGGTCCTTTGAGTTGGGAGTCTTCACTGTCTTCTATACCTATTATTGTCAGGTTTGATCTTCTCATTGTGTTCCGGATTTCCTGTGTGTTTTCGGCCAGTAGCTTTTTCTGTTTACATTAGCCTTGAGAGTTGTGCTGATGATTTCTATGGGATCTTCTGCTCCTGAGATTCTCTCTTCTATCTCTTTTATCCTGTTGGTGATGCTTGTATCTATGGCTCCTTTTCTTTTCCTTTTGTTTTCTATAGCCAGGGTTGTCTCCCGTTGTGCTTTCTTTATTGTTTCTATTTCCCTTTTCACTTTGTTCACCTGTTTGATAGTGTTTTCCTGTAATTCTTTCAGGGACTTTTGTGTTTCCTCTCTAATGGCTTCTACTTGTTTACTTTCTGCATTTCTCTAAAAGATTTCTTTATGTCTTTCTTAAAGTCCTCCATCATTATTATCAAATGTGATTTTAAGTCTAGATCTTGCATTTCTGGTGTGTTTGAATATCCAGAGTTTGCTTTGGTGGTGGAGTTGGGCTCTGATGATGCCATGTAATCTTGGTTTCTGTTGCTTTTGTTCCTGTGCTTGCCTCTCACCATCAGGTTGTCTCTGGTGTTACCTTGTTTTGTTTTTTCTCACAGTGGCTTGACTGTTCTATTGGCCTGTGTGTTAGGAGTACTGTAGACCTGTTTTCCTGTTTTCTTTCAGCCAGTAATGGGAACAGAGTGTTCTGCTTTCAGCATTAGTCTTTCCTGTCCACTGGCTTTCAGCTGTACCTATGGGCAGCAACCAGAAGGGCCTGCCCCTACTTTTCCTGGGTCCGTGTGTGCAGGTGGCTCAGATGGTGCTAGACCTTTTCCTCTAGAGTCAGAAATGTGGGCAGAGAGTAGTTTCCTCTGGTTTCCCAGGTCTGTCTGCCCCTCTGAAGGTCTAGCTCTCCCTCCCATGGGATTTGGGTGCAGGGAGCCATTTGACCGGGTCTCTTCAGATCTGGATGCAGTCTGGACTGCAGGACTCCTGCTGCTTGACTGCCCCATCTTCCTTTTCCCAGAGGCCCTATACAGTTTCCTCTTGGGCCAGGGATGTGGGAAAAGGGGGGCAGAAGTTCCTGCCCTGTAGTCTCAGGATTGCCCACAGGTCTGGGCGATCAGCTCTCTCTCCCACGGGGTTCTTGTTGCTTTGGGAGCAGGGAGCTGTGGGCCAGGATCAGTGCAGTTTGGGCATCAGCCCTGAATGTGTCTATGGGAGGTATTTCCAGAAAGGATTAACTGAGGGGGATGACTCTTCCAATAGATAGTACCTCCCAGTAGCACTGCTATGGCTTCTCTCCCTCTCTCTCCTCTCCTGTCTCTTCCTCCTAGGACCAAGTTCTTAAATAGAAATACTAAAGATTGATGTCATTTGTCACTAATCTTGTTTACTTCATAAATGCCCTTTAAAAGTGGTAACAAACTACACATCTAAGTAAAAGTTTCTTAGCTATGTAGGAAGATTGATAAGTCACATTGAAAAGTTTTTTCTTTAAAACAGGGAGAGCCAAGGTTGCTGAAACTAGCACTCAGTCTGAGACAGAGAGATTGTTGTGGATTTGATATAGTTAGGCTTTTATAGCAAATTCTGTATCAAAATACAGACACACACACACACACACACACACACACACACACACACACACACAGAGAGAGAGAGAGAGAGAGAGAGAGAGAGAGAGAGAGAGAGAGAAGAAATGGGTGAGATGAGAGAGAAGGAAGAGGGATAGAATGGGCTGGCATGGTACAGGGAAGCACCATTTTAAGACCTTCTAGTTTGAGTAGAGCAGTGCTTCAGGAAATATGGGCCAAGTTCATCACTTAAGAAGAACTGACACAGGGCACACAGCAGTATATTTCTGGCATCCTCAAAGCTTCATAGTACTTGTCCAGTGTTCTTGGCAACTGCAGTAGAGAATGTTATGAGCCATGATGGCATGTAGCAGCCAGAAGCCTGTGGTTTGGAATCAGAGTAACTGAAAATCAGAACTATATGTTTAAAACTGGGACAACAGAAGAGAGGATTAAGTGATCCACTGAGCTGTGAATTTAAAAACAAAAAGAGACAATATTTGGGTTTTCTGCAAGTCAACAGGGGAGACTCAGGAGTACTTGGAGCTGTTATGTGTACTCACTTTATTCCTACTCTGTCACTATAATAAGTACAGTTTTCATCACTAGGACCAATATGTGAGGGAAGTAACTTAGGGGGATAAGAGTTATTTGTACTCATCATTTGACAGGTTCTAGTTCTGTTGTAATGGCCCCAAACTCAAATAATATAGAGTATTTTATTGTGCTGAAGTCTAGCATGTTGGGGTCTCCCATTACCAAAAGAGAAATACACCCAAGTGAGATTGCAGGCCTGATTTAAAGCACATTAGGGAATTCCAGGGTAGGTGACCTTTATGTCAATCTGTTGGATCCATCTTTACAGACATTCCATTACTGGCATGTGGGGACTGGAAATTTGCTGGGGAGGTCTAGGAACTTGTGCTGACCCATTGGGGCCAGGTAGTAGGGTAATTTCTGAGGCCTGGACTTGCCTGGAATTGCCCAGTTCTTGGAAACAGAGATTTAGAACTACTTTCCTGAACTGCCAATTTGAAGCCTGCTATGGAATCAGTCTAGCCTCTTCACACTCTGTGTTTCACTGACCCTGTTATGACTGGGCTGTGGTGAGGGAGAGAAAAAGGGAAAAAGAGAAGGAGAGAGAACTTCCTGCCCTCCTTCATTTAACCAACATCTGGTACAGCAGCAGCAGCGGCAGCAGCAGCAGCAGCAGCAGCTGACAATATCAGCTTTGCATCTTGATCCTGGCATGGTAGTTCATATTCAAACTACAACACTTGCTATTTTATTTGCTCCATAGGCTAGTTTTCTCTTGCCATTGAATTCACCAAGAAAACATGACAAATTCAGATAGAATCAAAGGAAAATGTCCTATTCTTCTAGGAATTGAGGGTCAGGAGCTAGAGGAAGCATATCCTTTTTTCTCTATCATGGAGGTTTAGTTCCTCTTCTCTAGTAACAGTACTAGTTCTGAAAAGAACTTGTGATATCTCATAGATGAGAGATCAAAGAACTTACCAGAAAAGGCTCATGCTGTCCTGCCAAGCAAGACAGTTCTTCCACCATTGCAGAAGTAATGCATCTTATATCCCTTTCTGGTTTTGTCAGAGTTTAATTTTTCTCTTCTTAGTGCAATCAGGGAACAGAAAAAAAGCAACCCAGGATGAACAAATCAATCCACTTTTTCTTTGAACAGATTACGGAGAATGAGGATAGAAAGAGGAGGAAGATTTCAAGACCAAGAAAGACATGGTAACCAGAAACAATCTGCTATTAGGAGCTGATCTTTAGACACCAAGTCCTTGCAACAGAAACTGGAGGAGGTCTTCCAGTGTGGAATGAAATATTCTCTGTTCCTGTGTTTTCTGAAAGCTTACTTTGTTCCTCTGATACTCTGGGGGCGTATTTTGGTTTCCTTGGTATTCATCACTGTGCTCAGTTTATTTTCAAGGAATTTTTTTCCAATACTGGAGACAAAAATGATGAACAAAGCAGTCGTGTCTCAGCTCTCCTGTAATTTGCATTTAAGATGAGAATGGTAGCACCTAAGTAAAAATACATAAGCCAACAATAATATACAGCTCTGACATCAAAACAGACTTCAACATCACGAAACAGAACACAATGTCTGCAAATAGAGCTGGAGGCAGAGTAGGATGAAGTTTGCCGAAGGTGCCAATGAACTCAAGGTGAAAAAAAGAAAAGAGAAAAAAAAATCATTTCAGAAATAATACTGTTGTGTGGCCAGAACAGGGACTTTAGGAAGACTAGTGTGATGGAAATGCCCTACTTCTTAACTGAAAGGGTAACCATTAGAGTGTATGTATTTGTCCAATCTGGAGCCCCAATAGTCCTGTCTGTCTCACCAATGCAGGGATAAAGGCAGGTGTCACTGCGCTCTGCTTTTTACACAGATGTAAGGATCTGAATTTAAGCCATCCTACTTGAGTGGCAAGCACATTATCTACTGAGCCATCTTCCCAAACCCATGTGAGAAAGTTTTTATAAAGCTACACAGATGTTAGGAAGTGAACAGAGAAATAAATCACTAGTATTATGGAGGGCATGGAATAAGCACAATGTTTGTGGTGAGTTAAATGTGTGAGCTTATGTGCCAAAGGATATGATCGATAATCTTGGTTGTCAACTTGACACACTTGGGGAGAGAGAACTTCCTTTGCAGAGTTGTTTCCATCAGATTGACCTATGGACATGCCTCTGTGGTTTGTTCCTGGTTGATAATGAATGGAGGAGAGGCCAGCCAACAGTGAACAGTACAACAAAAGGGCAGTGGACCACAGCTTTTAAAGAAATGTAGCTTAGCAAGCCAGTAATCAGTCTTCTTTCACGGTTACTGTCTCAAGCTCCTGCCTTGAGTACCTTTATTCACTTCTCTTGAGAACAGACTATAATCTGTACGTGAAGTAAATTCTTCCTACCTCCAAATGCTGTTTTATCATATTAACAGAAAATGGAGTTGGGGGCTTCAACCATAGAATAACATAAAATAACAAAATCTGACATGATCATCTCACTGAACACTTGTCAGCTGGGGGTGCAGTGTTAACAATTTTGAGTAATATTAGGGAAGGAAGTTTGAGGAGAAGGTGAAGGAAGAAGACATTTGACATATGAATTGATATCTCAAAGAAGACAGGGCTATGTATGTGAAATGTGCCTGTCATAGTCACACAGATGGCATTTAAAATAAAGAGGATCAAGAAATCCCTTGAACACAAAGGAAAGAGTACTAATGTTGTTAGCAGGGTGATGGGTCCCTCAGATCTCCATGGCCAGATTCAAAGATTATAGGCTGTGAAGTTCTGATAGCACTGAATATGAGGATAGAGTGTTTTTCTTAATTATCCAGGTGGGTCATTGTGGACACATCGCCGTTCATGTTGGAAAATCTTTCTGGACTTTTGTCTGCAGTGCATGGACTAAGGCAAGAGCTGGAGAGTGCAACTGAACAAATTTGGTTCAGATGACCAAGAGTGAGAAAATTGAGCCAAGGAGGGCAGATACTCCAGCTACAGGAGAATTTAAGAGAAGCTTTCCCTCTAGCACTGTAGAAATGACCCTGATCTCATGATACCTTATTTTCCAGGAAAATCAATTCTTCTAAACTTCTATAAAAGTGTGCCTTCTAACAAGGAGAGAATTCACAAAGGAACTTTTCTGGGTGATGCTACAGTATGACAGTAGCACCCCAGCCAATTCATTCAGTACCACCATCAGGATAGTGGTCAAGGGAAGTGAGCACCCAAGGTGGTCCTGTATTAGGAAGAAACAAAAGTCTAATAAGGGAAATGGAATTCTTCAAGGAGGATCACAGAAGAGGAATGAAAGTGAGCTAAGCAATAAAGACAGGATGAACATGGCGGTCAGAGAGATTTGTTGCTCTGATGGCTGACTTAAAATCTGTGTTGACATGGTTGATTTATATCCATAGCAAATAGTATGATTGATGAGCATGTGACATATGATAATGATAAATCTAGTTTCTAATTATGTGATCCCAGAGAAAGAAGTAGAATGTTTGCTACATGTATATGCACTATGCTGATGTTAAAAGTCCCCACAAGTCTCACCACAAAGAGGACAAAAGATCATTTATATTCTAGTGCTATCAGTGGCTTTGCCCCAGGAACACATAGCTAGATTATTCAAATTCTGTGTCCCAATGAGGTATTTTGTGAAGTTTCACATAGAAGTAAAACAAAGAAGGCCACAAATCAAGGCAGTTTTAAATATATTGGTAGATTCATTAGGCTGGTAGATTATAATCAATTGGGGAAACCTCTGTTACGCTTCATGCTGTCTGGTGATGCTGTAAACTTCAGTGTGGTAGAAGCCAGTGACCTGCTAAATTAGTACACATCAAACGGCTGTATTAGATCAGACTCCGATGAGGGTAAAGAGTAGTCAACAAGGGGCTAAAGATAAACTAGGATACATTTTAATTAGACTCGATATAAAATAGTCATACCTGCTACAATCATTTGCATTCTTTATTTATAAATTATATCTGTATGGGTGTTTTGCATGCATGTATGATTATGTGGCTTGTGTGCTCAATAAGGCCAAAAGAAGGTGATGGATCTCCAGGCACTGGGTTTACATATGGTACTGAGATGCCACATCTGAGTTCAAACCTGAGATTTTTAGAAGTACATCTTAAATACTGTGCCATTTCTCTAGTTCCCTATGAAGGATTTTTAATAGGTTAATCAGACAGTCTTGTAGAAGCTTTACTAGGAGGTGCAACTTCTTCCCAGGAACTTTCATTCATAGATATACACACACACACACACACACACACACACACACACGCACGCACATATATATATATGTATGTATATATATATATATATATATATATATATATACCCATTTTATACCCATAGTGTGTGTATGTGTATATATCTTTGTGCATGTGTATGTTTGTTTGGCTTCACAAAGACAAGTAACCACAAAAATGCACAGTATATGAATGTTTCATATGGACTGAGGATAACGAGATGCTGGAGGACTTAGAAATATTGAAAGGTGTGTGTGTGTGTGTGTGTGTGTGTGTGTGTGTATGTGTGTGTGTGTGTGAACACCTCCATTGTGTGTGTGGAGTGTGTGTGTGTGTGTGTACCCAAAGATGCCCCAACATATAAAAAAGCGTCATGTGTAGTTCAGAGGACAAACATGAGTATCTGTCTGTGTCTTCTACCTTATTTGATCCACAGTTGCCTTATTGTTCATAGCTGTATATATCAGGTTTGATGACCCACATGCTTCCTATTTCTACCTTCCATATATGAGCTAGGATGTCCAAGGACTGTCACTGTGCCCAGCTTTGCCTGAATTCCTGGGATTTAGACTCATGACCTCATACTTGAATAGAAAGTGAGTTACACACTGAGCCCTATTTTAAGCCCTAGAATGTGTTCTTTAAAGAGGTTGAAATTTAAATGTCAATATTCAGAGAGAATAAATTGGGAAAAAACAATATCTTTGTGCATGTGCATGTTTGTTTGGCTTCACAAAGACATGTAACCACAAAACAAAGGCATAAAACAAAGAGTAAAACATGGAGTTGTCAGACTTAATTCTACATGATAAAGTTCATTCTTTGTTACTTATACAGATAGTTGAACTAAATAAAAATTTAGTAGCTAGTTACCTTAAAATTATGAGATGGCCTTTCTCTTCTTCCTTTGATCCTCACTCTACCAGCCTCCCTCCTCTTCTTTCTACTTCGATTCCTTCCTTCCTCCACCAACTTTAACATACATGTGTGTGGGGGGGTGTGGGGTGATTGTGCACGTATGTGTACTCTCTTGTGTTTTGGTACTTTCCTGTAAAATGGATAATTTCCTTACAATAGGTCGTCAGTCTTGTGATTCCTAACACTGGTCTGAGAACTCCAGCTGGTCACCTTTTTCACGTAGTCCATAGAGGGTTTTAATACATTCAACCATGGCCAAGCACCAGAGTTTAGAAAAGGAACAGAGTAAAAACAGTTGTCAGAAAAGGCAAAAAGAACACAGCGGGTGGGAGCAATATCCTGCATGTTTGTCTCAAAGGTTCAGTGATGGTCAATGGACAGGTCTAGATAAGAGTCATGGATACAGAAACAAAACCCATGGGACTTGGATAGACTACATAAGTGGACATTTAAGGGAAGAATAAAAAACAAAATTCTTACATTTAAATAAGAAGACCCATATAGATGTTTCAAGAAAAGAGCAAGAATTTGTGAGGTGTTTATTTATCTGGTCATAACATAATGCCATCTTAAATTTGGAACAATGGTCATGGCAAGTAAAAAGAACAATGAGAGGCAGGCACATTTATGGCAATGATCATGCAGCTATTGGATCTTACTATGGAGGGCCAGCTATCAATCTACCTCCCAGCTTCAAATGATCCTGAGAGAGGCTAAAACATTTAAGAAAGGAAAGGTGGGTAAAAGCAGACTCCATGCTGAGGCTTCCATTATGTCTCCATGCAAGACGGCATGGGACTTTGCTGAAGTGCCACTGTTTAAGCCTCACTTATAGCTCTGTAACCCATCACATATGCTCTGTAACAAGCTCAGTGAAATCATTGCACTCACTAGTTTGGAGTTTGGTAAAATGGCACTTTGGTCTGTTCTGAGTTCCCATCTGGGATGATTATGTATTCATTTGTGTCTGTATTAAGAAAGTTGGCCCAGAAATATTAAGACCTGAGTTCTTTCTGAAGATAAAATGCTGGGATATTTTGTTTATTTGATTGGTTGGTTAGATTGAAAGACAAGAGGTAAAAAAAGAATGTGGCTAGAAAAAGATAGACAAGCTAAGAGATGAAGAAAAATGAACAAGACCAATCAGCTGCCATTGAGTGCACCTGTCTTCTTCAAGTAAGACAATGATTTCCAAAGTGGCAGAAAGAGATCAATCATAGTTACAAGGAAATTGAAAACCCGGACTAGTGAAGGGACAGTGGGAAAACATAAAGCCCTTTAAATCTAAACATTAGATTATAAAACCACCATAGTCTTTGGAGATAAAGGGTATAAGAAATGTGATGTACAGGAATGGACTCTTTTCTAGGGGATGAAAATTATTTGAAAAATAGTTGCTCTCAAGCATGTTAAGGGTTTAACATAAACAGACACTGAAATGAATTTTCACTTTGTTGAGACAATTTCTGAAGTACTCTAGATCTCAAACATAAATATTAAGAAATATAAAAATTTAATAAAATATAAAAGCTTGTCTTCTAAGGTTTTTTTTTTCTCTTTATTAACTTGAGTATTTCTTATTTACATTTCGATTGTTATTCCCTTTCCTGGTTTCCGGTCCAACATCACCCTAACCCCTCCCCTCCTCTTCTATATGGGTGTTCCCTCCCTATCCTCCCCCCATTACTGCCCTCCCCCCAACAATCACGTTCACTGGGGGTTCAGTCTTAGCAGGACCAAGGGCTTCCCCTTCCACTGATGCTTTTACTAGGCTGTTCATTGCTACCTATGAGGTTGGAGTCCATGTATAGTCTTTGGGTAGTGGCTTAGTCCCTGGAAGCTCTGGTTGCTTGGCATTGTTGTTCATATGGGGTCTCAGGCCCCTTCAAGCTCTTCCAGTCCTTTCTCTGATTCCTTCAACGGGGGGCCTGTTCTCAGGTCAGTGGTTTGCTGCTGGCATTCGCCTCTGTATTTGCTGTATTCTGGCTGAGATCTACATCTGGTTCCTATCAGCCTGCACTTCTTTGCTTCATCCATCTTGTCTAATTGGGTGACTGTATATGTATGGGCCACATGGGGGGCAGGCCCTGAATGGGTGTTCCTTCTGCCTCTGTTTTAATCTTTGCCTCCCTATTCCCTCCCAAGGGTATTCTTGTTCCCCTTTTAAAGAAGGAGTGAAGCATTCGCGTTTTGATCATCTGTCTTGAGTTTCATGTGTTCTGTGCATCTAGGGTAATTCAAGCATTTGGGCTAATACCCACTTATCAATGAGTGCATACCATGTGTGATTTTCTGTGATTGGGTTACCTCACTCAGGTAGTTCAATGTCCAACTTTTTGAGGAACCTCCAGACTGATTTCCAGAATGGTTGTACCAGTCTGCAATCCCACCAACAATGGAGGAGTGTTCCTCTTTCTCCACATCCTCGCCAGCATCTGCTGTCACCTGGGTTTTTGATCCTAGCCATTCTCACTGGTATGAGTTTTGAAGTACAGAAGATGGCACATTGCTCATTAGGGGTGTGCACTATCTTGTATTTTCTTCCCAGACTTCTGACAAGCAAGTGCTACATTCAGAGCACACAAATTATTTTTAAATATCAACATTTTAAAGCTGAGTAACTGAACAATCAACTTTCTTTACATCTTTTTGATTCTAAACCATTGATGACTAGGGGAAGAATTTAAGTGTATTTTAAGAATCCATTATTTACTTTTTGATTTATGAAAATCTGAATTAGATATAATCTTTAGTTCAGAATTATCCTTAAAAAGGTTATACAACTTAGAAATTTATAGAAGTCACATGTACTTAGAACCCTGAGAGTCAACAGTGATCATTTCTTTGGCATATATTTTCCAGAATTTACACATATTTTTTAATATTGTAATATCTAGACTACCAAATTAACTACTAATTCTTACTGATTTATCTTAATCAGAATTTTTAGTGGAATGATGTGGTCTTAAAATGAACCTTAACGAATATATGGCCTTGCATTCCATAATATGTAAATTTTTCAACATTATTTTCTTTAGTAATACTTGTCCTTAGTTTACATTGTGACAAAAGTTGAAAAACATCATTGCAAGTAAAACTGTGTTACATTATATAATTTGCTGTTGGCTTTTATTTCTCCATAATAATTTGTGGGACAGTGGCTCTGCACATGTTATTTAATACTTCTTGAAGTATGTGAGATTTCTTCTGATAAAACCCTTAGATATTCAGACCCTATTAACCCTACAGCCAAATGTGTGTCCCTTTAATAAACAGGGTCCCTTCAATCCCAAAGCCCAGCAACCTCCACAGTCCTCTCTGTTTCTATGACATTGAGAATTTTAGGCTCACATGTGATATCATTCAGGGTTCTGTCCATGCTGACATATCTGGCTTAATATAATGTTTGTGCATTCATCCATTCATCCATGTTTCTCTGCATGGCTAGAAAGATCTTCTTTTGGCTACATGATATTCCATCATATCTGTACACCAAGTGCTTTTGTCCATTTGAGAGGCATCTAATTTGTTTCCATATTTTAGGCTATTGGCTTGTTATGAAGCATAGAACTCAGTGGGATAGATATCTCCTTGCAATGCTGATGTACTTCTTAAGTGTGATACCAGATTTACACTGTGATTCTATATTTATTCCTTTTGGGCTTTTCTACAATTCTTCTCATAATCACTGTTTAAACTTGCATTCCTACCCACATCACATAAGAAATATGCATTTTCCATATCCTCAATAATACTTATTTTCTCTTGGCTTTTGATTGCAGCATCCAAGCACGTGTGAGGGAAAATGCTTTAGAATTTGATTGGTACTTTTCTGAGATTAGAGACTTCCTTTTGTATCCCTGCTGACCATATGCCTGTCTCTTTTAGGAGAATGTCAGCTCAGACCTCTGTGTATTTGTTGTTGTTGTTGTTGATGATGATGATGTTGTTGTTATTGTAGTTATTGAATATTTTCTTTCATTCCATAGATTATTTGCCAATTCTGGTTGATTGCTTTTTCTATATGATGTTTTGGGGTTTATATAGTTTTATTGTTTAGATTTACTTTTGATCCCTGTGTATGTGTTGTCATATTGGAAAAACTGGAAAAGACCCATTGCTAAGAAAAAATTGAGGAAAAACTCTTTCTCACATATTTAATCAAACTCACATCCAGTGTTTTTGCTTACTTTAGTCTTTGTTCTCTGTCTTTTTTTCTTACTCTTTTAGAAACACTTTATCTTATTTTTCTGTAAAATGCAAGAACTTAGGAGTTTTATTTTTTTCTTTATTCATTTTTCTTGTTTCAATATTTTGTCTGCATGTACATCTATTTGACATGTGTGTTTCTGTTCCCTGTGGAGGTCAGAAGACAGCATGAGATCCTCTGGAACAAGAATTACAGGTAGTTCCGAGCCACTGACTGGGTGCTAGAAACTGGGCTATGGCCCTCAAGCTTTGAGCAACCTCTCCAGCCCCACAAGAACTTTTTAAATTTAATGAAGTCAATTCAGTGTTCTCAAATTTATTACTACTCTTAGTTATTTTCATTGTAGATTCTTTTCCCTTTTAGTGTGTTCTCTTCTGTATTCTTGTCCAATCAATTTTCTCCTTTTCTTAGGGCCATGTAGTAGTTGCCATGATATTTACAAAAAATATGTCTATGTTGTTTATAGTTGTTTTATTTGCCATTTTAATAATTATATAGAGAAAATTCCGGTAATCAAATGAAAAAAAGGAGGTGCAATTGGGAAATTCTGCACAATGCATTACTCTCCAGAGGGGAAGCTCAGAAATCATCTCTTTTCAAAGTGTTTGCATTCATATGTAAGGGCACAGTGGATGCATCTTCTCCAGTATTCTTGAAATCATGAGGTAAGTCAGTCTAACAAACAAAGAAAAAACACACATAAACAATTTTAAATAACACAAGTATCACTGATGACAATTTGATATTTATAGGGAGCCTGCACAAGAATCCCCTCTGCTTCTATCTTTCTGCTTATAACAAAAATGTAATTGTTTGAGCAAACACACATCAGAACTATTTCCTGCAATAAGACTTGCTAATCAAGATTGATCCCTGTTTCATTTTTCACACTGGGCATGTCATTACATTTTTTTTTTTGAAAATCAAAGCACTTATTTTTCAATAATTTTAATATTTTTCCCATAAAAAGTTGTTTCATAAGGATTAGAAATCTAATTCTGGCCCCTTAATGTTGTTTTCTCCCTGTGTGTTGAGTGATTTTTCAACAGCCCTGTGTCAGGCTGCCAAGCAATACCTGCACTTCTCATGCCCTACACCAATGACCAATTTTACAAGATGCAGAATACTTGCTTGACATTCATCCAGGTATGGAGCCTTGTATGCACTGATGAATTATTGCTTTTTGTATGTAAACTAGCCTGAAGGCACAGATTCAGTATGTACTAAAGTATTCAGCCTACTACAGAGATAGACAGATAGGTATGAAAGATAGATGATAACTATATATGATATAGTATTTTAAGTCTATGGCATACATAGTAAATAGGTACAGGTGGTATGTGTGAGAGTGGTAGAGAAATTATCATCCAGCAACATGGCTGCTCTTGCAAGGGATCACAGCAAAAATATGACCCAATGAGAATATTACAGATAGACCTGCCATTAATTATAGTATGGTCTGGTTGGTATATACTTATGCTTTTACTACACATATTAATCCCTAACAATGAAGGTAAGATTAGTTTGTAGAAGGGAGTACCCATGTTTGAAAGTGAAATAAAATTTAGAGCCAGACAAAGTGATGAATCAGAGAAAGATTTGGCCAAATGAGAGCCGCACATGGAAAAAAGACTAATTAAGAGCAGAAATAAAAAGAAAAGATGTGTGGTGTAGTGTATGATGGATGGCAGGTGTGTATAAAAGTTTTACAAGGACATTTTTCCAGAGACAGGTTACAAAGTTAGCAAGTCAGACATAGGTGAAGACAGAACAAGCCAATGAATGAGAAGAAATCAGAAGATTACAACATATTGCCAAAGTTAATGTGCAGCCAGGCAGAGAAATTGAGTAAGCTGAGGGAAGCCAGATTGAGTCAGTCCACTTGGAACATTAATTTATTCATAGGCTAGAAGCTTCCAGAGCTCAGTCTAGGGATAGTTAGAACAGAGTAGGAAAAACTCTGGGATCCATCCAAGCTATATATTTGCACAGCTTGGGTGCTGCTGTTATGTGTTCACTTCATTTAAGAAAATAAAAGTGACATTTATGTGTGTGTGTGTGTGTGTGTGTTTCTGTGTATGTGTGTCTGTGTGTGTAAGAAAGATGAATGATAGCTAACAGATATTTATGATATATAGAAGATAGAAAGATAGATAGATAGATAGATAGATAGATAGATAGATAGATAGATAGATAGATAATAATCAGGTAATATTTTCAGCCCAAGCTACAGCTATCATCATGTGTGTGTGTGTGTGTGTGTGTGTGTGTGTGTATGTGTGTGTGTGTGTGTGTGTGTGTGTGTGTGTTTGAGAGAGAGAGAGAGAGAGAGAGAGAGAGAGAGAGAGAGATTTACCTTTAGGAGTTAAATTTTCTGTAATTAGATTATTTAACTATTATAAGGGACCAGTTAGACTGAACTATCATTCTTCCTATGCAAGGGAGATAACATAAAATACTATTTGTTTCAGTGTATACAGCTTCAGTGGGTCCACTTTCAACTTTTCTCACTCCAGCAGGTAAGATTTTTCTTGAGGAATACAGGGTGTGAAGAGAAGCATTATCTTTGTCTTTTATTTTTTTTTTATTTATTTTTTTTACAAATTTGGAGCTATAACTTTGAAAAAATTGCAAGAGAATTGCTAGGAATGTGGTGACAGGTACCTCTTATTCTCACAGCAATGGAAAGCTAGCTCTTGCTTTATTCAAACTTACATTATTTTCAGTTTTAAGTTAAGACCAAAGAAATCAAGTCATGAAAAATAGTTTTAGTATATAAACATAGAAAGTAGGTCTAAAATTTGGTCAGGAATAGTTAAAATTTAAAGGAAAGCATTTATTAAAACTTGCTCAATAGGAAGCAAGCTTGTGTAGATTCTAATATCTAAGAAAATAGACTTCAAACAGAAAGTAATCAAAAGACACAGGGAAGGATACTTCATACACATCAATGGAAAAATTCACCAAGAAAAAATTTCAATTAATAATGTAAATGATTAGAACATAATGTTATCCATATTTGTAAAAGAAACATTACTATAGTTTAAATTACACATTGACACACACACACATATTTTTAGTAGGAGACTTTGATATGTATACTTTTAAAATATCATGCTTTTGCCTTCCTGGGATCTCTCCCTGTGCTCCCAGCTAGGCTCCAAGATCAGCTGCTGCAGGTCTCACTCTGCTCCACCAATGGCCAACTGCCACCCCCACCCCCAAACCCCCGCCCCAAACACTGAGAGCTGAATTTCTCTCCCAGGCCTCCCCTAACTTCACCAAGCTGCCATTAACCTTGGCTGTCCTCTTTCTTCCCCTGCTCTTCTTAGCACTATGGATAGAAAACCTTCGACAGTTTTATTATTTTAAAATTAGCCAGATAGCTCTAAGGCTGGGCAAAGAATTTCTTGTACTGATCCTGTCATCCAACACCCTCTAACCAACTTGGACTCCTGCTCATGGTGGAGACTACAAAGTCTAGGTGCTCCAAGAACTACATGACTGTGCCTGGTCCAAATTCTCTTCTCTCCCTACAGCACTACATTTTCTCTTGGGACAAGGAAGTCCCACCTTTTTCCTTTTTCCTCCAGAAATTGACTTCCACCTTCTTTATTGACACAATCAAGAACCAATTAGGGAACCAACACCTCCCTTTACATCTCACCGGTTCTGTCGGGGACAGGAGGGGTGGGGGAACTTCTTGACTATATTTCTTTAAAACTGCCCCCTAGAGCTGACCCTGTGACACAGCTATCTGTGCCCCAATCATGTCCAAAGAGAGCTTGTCTCCCATGAGTGCTGACACACCTAAGAGCACAGATGAGATGACCACTACTGCCCCAATACCTGGCCCAAGTGGGACCCTCTCGGAGTCCACAGGAACCAAAAATTACAGAGAAGCCAGGAAATGATCCTTCCTGTTTCCATCTGGAGGCTCCTGTTTTCATTTCACTCTGGAGTCAACTCTGTGCAATAGCTGTATACACCCCAATAGCAATAGGAGAGAGCTTCTCTCCCAGGAGTGCTTACACAACTAAGATCACAGGTGAGACCACCAGTATTGTCCCAATACCTGGCCCAAGGGACCTGCCCAGAACCAACAGGAACCAGGAACCACAGAGCATCCTGGAACATGCAAACAGGGCCATGATACTTCCAAATTCCATCTGCCCACCAGAGCTGACCCTTTGCCACAGATATCTATAACCCAATGTGTCCAGAGAGATTTTATCTCCCAGGAGTACTGATACACTACCAGCTTAACACCACATCTGAAAGCTCTAGAACAAAAAGAATCATATACATCCAAAAGGAGTAGATGGAAGGAAATAATCAAACTCAGAGCTGAAATCAATGAAGGAGAAACAAAAAGAACTATACAAAGAATCAACAAAACCAAGCTCCATGCTCCCACATCCCTTGGGAGAGAAAACAGAACACCCAGAAGTATGGGCAATCCTGAGACTGTAAGGCAGGACTGACTGCCACTTCTGCCCACCTTTGACCACATCCCTGGCCCAAAAGGAAACTGCATAGTGCCTCTGGACACAGGAATATAGGAGCAGTCACCTGCGAGAGCTCCGAGGTCCAGATATGCTCCCAGATCTGAATTGAACCAGTCAAATAGCTCCCTGTACCCAAATCAGTGTGAGAGGATGAGCAAAGAGTGTTAGACCCTCAGAAGTGCAAAAAACTCCTGTGAAACAAGAGCAGACTACTCTTTGCCCACATTCTTGACTCAAGAGGAAAATACGTAGTGCCATCTGTGCCCCTGCACACAGGGACCTAGGAGCAGTAGAAGCAGGAAAATTCTGGCTGCTGCTCCCACAGAAAGCTGAAAGCCAGCTGCCAGGAGTGACTACATGGCTGAGAACAGAACACTCTGTTCCCCTAACTGGCTGAAAGAAAACAGGAAAACAGGTCTACAGGAGTGCTGACACACAGGCTCAGAGGAGGGTCAAGTCACCATCAGAAGCAGCAAGACAAGCTAACACCAGAGACAACCTGATGGCAAGAGGCAAGCACAGGAACCCAAGGTACAGAAACCGAGACTACTCAGCATCATCAGAGCCCAGTTGTCCCACCAAAGCAAAAATTGGATAAGCAAACACATGAGAAAAGCAAGATTTAGATTAAAAATCACAACTTTTTCATGGTGATGGACTACTTTAAGAAGGTCATAAATAACTCCCTTAAGGAAATACAGGACAACGCAAATAAACAAATAGAATCCCATAAAGAGGAAACCCAAAAATCCCTTAAAGAACGACAGGAAAACACAACCAACAGGAGAAGGAAATGAACAAAGCCATCCAGGAGTTAAAAATGGAAATAGAAACAGTAAAGCACAAAGGGAGACAACCCTGGAGATAGAAAACCTAGGGAAGAGATCAGGATGTGAGCATAGATGTGAGCATCACCAAGAGAATACAAGAGATAGAAGAGAGGATCTCAGGAGAAGAAAATATCATAGAAAACATTGACACAACTGTCAAAGATAATGGAAAATGGAAAAAACTCCTAGTCCAAAATATACAGGAAATTCAGGACACAATGAGAAGATCAAATCTAAGGATAATAGGTATTGAAGAGAATGAAGACTCCCAAATTAAAGGGCCAGTAAATATCTTCAACAAAATTATAGAAGAAAACTTCCCTAACCCAAAGAAAGAGATGCCAATAAACACACAAGAAGCCTACAGAAATCCAAATAGATTGGACCAGAAAAGAAATTCCTCCTGTCACGTAATAGTCAAAACACCAAAACCATAAAACAAAGAAAGAATATTAAAAGCAGTAAGGGAAAAACATTAAGTATCATATAAAGACAGACCTATCAGAATTATACCAGACTTCTCATCAGAGACTATGAAAGGCAGAAGATCCTGTACAGATGTCATACAGACCCCAAGAGAACACAAATGCCAGAGCAGGCTACTATATCCAGCAAAGCTATCAATTAACATTGAGGGAGAAACCAATATATTCCATGACAAAAACCAAATTTACACAATATCTTTCTACAGATCCAGCCATACATAGGATAATAAATGGAAAAGCCCAGAACAAAGAGGGAAACTACACCCTAGGAAAAGCAAGAAAGTAATCTCCTTGCAAAGAGAGAGAGAGAGAGAGAGAGAGAGAGAGAGAGAGAGGCACACAAACATAACTCCACCTCTAAATATGAAAACAGGAAACAACAATCACTATTCCTTAGTATCTCTCAACATCACTGGATTCAATCCCCCAATAAAAAGATACAGATTAACAGACTGGATACATAAAGAGGACCCAGCATTTTGATGCCTACAAGAAACATACCTCAGAGACAAACACAGCAACTACCTCAGAGTAAAAGGCTGGAAAACAACTTTCCAAGCAAATGATCTGAAGAAGCAAGCTGGAGTAGCCATTCTAATATCGAATAAAATCGATTTTCAACCAAACATCATCAAAAAAGATAAGGAAGGACACTTCATATTCATCAAAGGAAAAATCCACCAAGATGAACTCTCAATGGTAAATATCTATGCTCCAAATATAAGGACACCTACATGTGTAAAAGAAACATTCCTCAAGGTCACAGCACATATTGCACATCACACAATAATAGTAGGAGATTTCAACACCCCACTCTCATCAATGGACAGATCATGGAAACAGAAATTAAACAGAGACATAGAGAGCCTAACAGAAGTTATGAACAAATGGACTTAATGGATATTTATAAAACATTCCATCCTAAAACAAAAGGGTATACCTTCTTCTCACAACCTCATGGTACCTTCTCGAAAATTGACCATATAATCGGTCACAAAACAGACCTCAACAGATAAAGAAAGGTAGAAATAATCCCATCCATCCTATAAGATCACCACAGAATAAGGGTGTTCTTGAATAACAAGAATAAGGAAAGAAAGCACACATATACATGGAAGTTGAACAATGCTCTACTCAGCAATAACTTTGTAAAGGAAGAAATGAAGAAAAAAATTAAAGACTTCTTAGAATTTAATGAAAATGAAAGTACAACATATCCAAGCTTATTCAACACAATGAAAGCTGTGCTTAGAAGAAAGCTCATAGTTCTGAGTGCCTGCAAAAAGAAACAGGAGAGAGCTGTGGGGAGCGGGTGTGGCGGCAGTCCCAAGATGGCGTCCGGAACTGCAGCTAAGTCTCATGACTAGCACCTGACTTCCTCACACACCTGAAACTAGCCATGTCCATTGTGAGAGCTGCGCAGGCACACCATGACACAAGATCAGGCCATGTGACATGGACCTATGAACTGAGATTACGCAGTCTGGACTGAGGAGGCAGAGTTGATGGAGGATATAAGGGAGTGTGCTCGGCGGCTAGGGACAAAGAGAGAAAAAAGGAAAAGAAAGATTGCTGCTTGCATGCAGAAAAAAAGGTTCCTGAATAAACTGCTTTGAGAAGAACGTTGTGGTGTCTCTCCTTTCTGCAGGACGGAAACAGAAGTGAAAGAGAGCATATGTCAGCAGCTTGATAGAACAACTAAAAGTTGTAGAACAAAAAGAAGCAAATACACCCAAGAGGAGTAGAAGGCAAGAAATAATCAAACTTGGGGCTGAACTCAACCAAGTAGAAACAAAAAGGACTATACAAAGAATCAACAGAATCAAAAGCTGGTTCTTTGAGAAAATCAACAAGATGGATAAACCCTTAGCCAGACTAATGAGAGGACACAGAGAGTGTGTCCAAATTAACAAAATCAGAAATGAATAGGGAGACATAACAACAGATTCTGAGGAAATTAAAAAATCATCAGATCCTACTACACAAGCCTATATTCAACAAAATGAAAATCTGGAGGAAATGTAATATTTTCTAGACAAATACCAGGTACCAAAGTTAAATCAGGAAAAGATCAACCATCTAAAACAACCCTATAACTCCTAAGGAAATATAAGCAGTTATTAAGTCTCCCAAACAAAAAGAGCCCTGGACCAGATTGGTTTAGTGCAGAATTCTATCAGAACTTCTTAGAAGACCTCATACCAATTTTGTCCAACTATTCCATAAAATAGAAACTGATGGAGCACTACCAAATTCCTTCTGTGAAGCCACAGTTACTCTCATACCTAAACCACTCAAAGACCCAACAAAGAAAGAGAATTTCAGACCAATTTCCCTTATATCAATGCAAAAATGCTTAATAAAATTCTTGCAAACTGAATCCAAGAATATATCAAAATGATCATCCATCATGATGAAGTTAGGTTCATCCCAGGCATGCAGAGATGGTTGAATATACAGAAAACCATCAATGTAATCCATTATATAAACAAATTGAAAGATAAAAACCACATGACCATTTCATTAGATACTGAGAAAGCATTTGACAAAATTCAACACCCCTTCATGATAAAAGTCCTGGAAAGAATAGAAATTCAAGGCCCATGCCTAAACATAGTAAAAGCCATATATAGCAAACCAGTAGCTAACATTAACCTAAATGGAGAGAAACTTGAAGCAATCCCACTAAAATCAGGGACTAGAAAAGCTTGTCCACTCTCTCACTACTTATTCAATATAGTACTTAAAGTCCTAGCCAAAGCAGTCACACAACAAAAGGAGGTCAAAAGGATACAAATTGGAAAGGATGAAGTCTAAATATCACTATTTGCAGATGATTTAATAGTATACTTCTTGACCCCAAAAGTTCCACCAGAGAACTACTAAGCCTGATTAAACAACTTCAGCAAAGTGGCTGGGTATAAAAGTAACTGAAACAAATTAGTAGCCTTCCTCTACACAAAAGTTAAACAAGCTAAGAAAGAAATTAAGGAAACGACACCCTTCATAGTAGTACCAAAAATTATAAAATACATCGGTGTGACTTTAACCAAGCAAGTGAAATATCTTTATATCTTCTGGGGGAATCATCACCTTCCCTGACCTCAAGCAGTATTACAGAGCAATAGTGATAAAAACTTTATTGTATTGGTACAGAGACAGGCAGATATTCCAGTTGAATAGAATTGAAGATGCAGAAAAGAACCCACACACTATGGGCACTTGATTTTTGACAAAGGAGACAAACCTTCCAAAGGAAAAAAGATGGCATTTTCAACAAATGGTCCTGGATTCAACTAAGTCATCATGCAAAAAAAAATGCAAATCAATCCATTTTTTTACCAAAAAGCTATACAAGAGGATCAAGGACCTCATCCAACCTAAATACCTCAAACTAATAGAAATTCAATGGGGAAGAGTCTTCAGGGCTCTGGAAAAAGAAAGAACAGAAATTTGGAAAATCCTAAAATCAAGAATCAAATGGGACCTCAAAACCAAAGATAAGGCAAACAAACTATCCAAAATCAACAATTTAAAAACCTATCCACCTGGGATATCCATCACCATAATGGGTTTCCCAAGTAACCCTGTTCAAACAAAGTAAACAAAAATTACAGAAGCGATAAAAATTAAAATCCCTTAGTCATCAGAAATGCAAAATCAAAATTGAGATTCCACCTTATACCAGAATGGCTAAGATCAAAAACTCAGGTGACAGCTGATGCTAGCGAGAATGTGGAAAAAGGAACAATCTCCATTGTTGGTGGGGGAATAGAAGGTTTGAAGATGCAGAAAGGAACCCACAGAAAAACACATATGGCACTCATTGATATGTTGCTCAAATTTTTACAAAGCAGATACATGAAACTCAAAGGAAAAAATGTGGATGCTTCCTCCTTCTTTAAAAAGGTGAACAAAAAATATCCATAAGGAGATAGAGTTCAAGTTTGGGGCAGAGACTAAAGGGCCATTCAGACCCTACCCCACAATATAATCCATGTTTGATTTTGAGTTATCTGTATTTTGATGCTAATTCCACTGCCCCAGGAGGACAGCTGCCTACTCACACACTTAGGACTCAGGTGACCAGAACCTTCTCCCCATTTAAAATTTAAAAAAATACAGCTGAGGGCAGGGAACAGAATAGAAAGAGGCCTAATGGGCCGAGAAGGAAGGATGGGCAGGGAGAAGAGTTTGAAGGAAGGGAGGAAGACTGAAATGGAAAAGAAGGAAGAGATTGAGCACATGGCAGGAGAATATGGGAAAATTTTCTTCTTTTACAGGTTGTTGTTACAAACAAGGAATGCATTGGGCTTTGTATGTCTTGGTGGGCAATATATCTTAAAAACTGAAGGTTCCTTCAAGATTTAAGTGTAAATGGGGTGGCTGGTATCCATCATAAACCTCAAAGCTTGGAAGCTAGATAGGTAAAGATTTTGCCAGGCTCAGAGAGATCAGTGGGATATGGGATGTAGCAAAGCTGGTGAGACACTTTGCTGACTGAGAATTAAGATATCCAGCAGATATCTTGGGGCACTGAGGTGCTGGACCTAGTGGGGATAAAAGACAAATCCTTTTTCTATTTTTTTTATATTTTTACAACATATATAGCCACCAAAACTACATAAGATGGATGAAGCAAAGAAGTGCATGCTGACAGGAACTGGATATAGATCTCTCCTAGAAAACACAGCCAGTACATGTCAAGTACAGAGACTAATGCCAGCAGCAAACCACTGAACTGAAAACAGGACCCCCGTTGGATGAATTAGAGAAAGGATTGAAAGAGCCGAAGGCGCTTGCAACCCCATAAGAACAACGTCAACCAGAACTCCCAGGGACCAAACCACTACACAAAGACTATACATGGACTGACCTTGGGCTCCAACTGCATAGGTTGTAGTGAATAGCCTTGTTGGGGCACCAGTGGAAGGGGAAGTCCTTGGTTCTACCAAGGTGGGAGCCCCAGTGTAGGGGATTGTTGAGTGGGGAGGTAATGGGTAGTAGATGGGGAAGAGAACACCCATACAGAAGGGGAGGGGAAGGGGTTAGGGGGATGATGGACTGGAAACCAGGAAAGGGAATATGTTTGAAATGTAAATAAGAAATACCCAATTTAATTAAAATGGAAGAAAAAAACCTTAGCAATGAAACTGGAAATGAACTAAAATTTTGTGGAAAGGTTGGGAACATAATTTGGAACACAAGTCTGAGCCTCTCAGAAGAGGACTGCAGAAGAGGGGAAGAAGGAGATCTACTGACCATCCTTTGAGATAGATAATACAGGTCAAGGGTAACTAGGATCTAAATGTCTAAGTCCAGATGAAAAATCTTTGAAGCAGATGCCAAAAAGCAAAGGGCATCTACTCCAACCTCCAAGTGCCTTAAGGTTTAGAAACAGAGTTTAATGTAAGATAAAGTCTTGTAGGGTTGAACCAAAGAAGCTACCCTACCCTGCCTACTTAAGAAGGAAGCATGTAGGGGAGAGGAGAAGAAACTTATGGGACTGAGGATGTTATTCTGTGGGAGTTAGCATAGCATGGGAGAGAGCCTGGTTGGGATCTTCGGTATTGCTAAATTCATCTGTTTGACCATCTGTCCATTTGTTTTGTTCATCAATTCATGAAAATACACCATTTCTTTCTTCTATTTTTTTTTTGTGATTGTGTGTGTGAGAGAGAGAGAGAGAGAGAGAGAGAGAGAGAGAGAGAGAGAGAGAGAGATGGACATGTTCCAGTGGTTGAG
Source organism: Rattus rattus (assembly GCF_011064425.1). Classification (NCBI taxonomy): domain Eukaryota; kingdom Metazoa; phylum Chordata; class Mammalia; order Rodentia; family Muridae; genus Rattus; species Rattus rattus. Next base: position 132,368,926 of record NC_046156.1, read on the forward strand.
TGTGTACTGCACATGCATGCACATGACCATAGATGCCAGAAGTTGATGTCAAGTATGTTTCTCAATTACTCCTAATTCCTTGAGGACAAAGAAAAAGGTCTCTTCACAAAACTCAGATCTCATTGATTAGGCAAGACTAGCTGCCACCTGAAACTCACCTCTGTCCATGTGGTAGTTTAAATAAAAATAGCTCCATAGCCCCATAGGGAGTAGGACTATTAGAAGGTGTAGCTATTTGAGAGTAGGTGTGGCCTTGTTAGAAGAAGTATATCTCCTCTTCTGCTGCCTGTGGATCAAGATGTAGAACTCTCAACTCCTTCTGTAGCCCCATATCTACCTGAATGTCACTGTGTTTCCTGCCAAGATGATAATGAAATAAATTTCTGAAACTGTGAGCCATCCCCAATTAAATCTTTTTCTTTATAAGTGAAAAAAAAAAAAGAAATGAGGGAAATGACACCCTTCTCAATAGTCACAAATAACATAAAGTACCTCGGTGTGTCTCTAACCAAGCAAGTGAAAGATCTGTATGACAAGATCTCAGAAGATGGAAAGATCTCCCATGCTCATGGATTGTCAGGATTATTATTATTTAAAAAATGGCTATATTGCTAAAAGCAATCTACAGATTTAATGCAATCACCCCATGAAAATTCCAACTTAATTCTTCATAGGGTTAGAAGGAGTGCTTTGCAAATTCACTGGGAATAACAAAAAACACAGGATAGCAAAAACTGTCCTCAACAATAAAAAACTTCTAGGTGAACCACCATCCCTGACCTCAAGCAGTATTACAGAGTGATAAAAACTATATGGTATTGGTACAGAGAAAGGCAGGTAGATCAATGGAATAGAATTGAAGACCCAGAAATGAACCCACACATCTATGGTAGCTTGATCTTTGACAAAGGAGCTAAAATAATCCAGAGGGGAAAAAGAAAACATTTTCAACAAATGGTGCTGGTTCAACAGGAGGTCAGGATGCAGAAAAATGCAAATCAATCCATTCTTTTCACCCTGTAAAAATCTTAATCCACGTGGATTAAGGACCTCCACAGAAAACCAGATACACTCAAACTAGTAGAAGAAAAAGTGGAAGACAGCCTCGAATACATGGGTACTGGAGAAAATTTCCCAAACAGAACACCAATGACTTATGCTCTAAAATCAATAATCTACAAATGGGACCTCATAAAATTGCATATATTCTGTAAGGCAAAGGACACTGTCATTAGGACAAAACAGCAATCAACAAATTGGGAAAAGATCTTTATAAATCCTACATCTGATAGAGGGCTAATATTAATATATACAAAGAACTCAAGAAGTTATTCTCCAGAGAATCAAATAACCCTAAAGAAATGTTCAGTCATCAGGGAAATGCAAATAAAAACAACCCTGTGATTCTACCTCACACCAGTCAGAATAGCTAACAACAGGTGCTGGCAAAGATGTGGAGAAAGAGGAACACTCCTTCATGGTTGGTGGGATAGCAAACTGGTACAACTATTATGGACATCAGTCTGGATGTTGCTCAGAAAATTGGACATAGTACTACTTGAGGATCCAGCTATACCACTTCTGGGCATATACCCAAAAGATGCCCCAACAAATAACAAGGACATATGTTCTACTATGTTCATAGCAGCCTTATTTATAATAGCCAGAAGCTGGAAAGAACCCAGATGCCCTTCAACACAAGAATGGATACAGAAAATGTGGTAGATCTACACAATGGAGTATTACTCAGCTATCAAAAACAATGACTTCATGAAATTCATAGACAAATGGATGGAACTAGAAAATATCATCCTGAGTGAGATAACACAATTACAAAAAAATCCACACATGATATTTAATGATAAGTGGATAGTATATCCAATGCTCAGATTACAGAAGATACAATTCACAGACCACTTGAAGCTCAAGAAGGACAACCAAGGTGCAGATGCTTCCATCTTTCTTAGAAGTGGGAACAAAAATATTCATAGGAGGGGATATGGAGAAAAAGTTTGGGGCAGAGACTGATGGAATGGCCATTCAGAGCCTGCCCCACAGGTGGCCCATATATATACAGCCACCAAAACTAGATAAGATTGATGAAGCTAAGAAGTGCATGCTTACAGGAAGCGGATATAGATCTTTCCTGAGAGACACAGCCAGAACATGTCAAATACAGAGGCAAATGCTAGTAGCAAACCACTGAACTGAGAACCGGACCCCCATTGGAGAAAGGATTGAAAGAACTAAAGACCCCCTAAGAACAACAATGACAACCAACCAGAGCTTCCAGGGACTAAACCACTACCCAATGACTCTACATGGACTGACCCATGCTCCGGCTACATATGTAGAAGAGAATGACCTTGTTGGGTGCCAATGCAAGGAGTAGCCCTTGGTCCTAACAAGGTTGGATCCCCAGTGTAGGGTAATGTTGGGTGGGGGCCAGTAAGGGGGTTGTTGGAAGGGGAGGCAAATACCCTTATAGAAGAAGGGGAGGGGGATGAGATAGGGGGGTTATATCCAGGAAACCAGGAAAGGGAATAACATTTAAAATGTAAATGAAAAATATCCAATAAAAGGAAAAAATAAAAAGAAAAGAGAAAAAAAGAAAAGAAATATAAATAAATAAAATAACCATATAATTTTTTTCAAAAAAATTAAAAAATAAAAGGTCAATTCATATGACCTTTAAACATTAAACAGAAAACAAAACAAGTCTTCTCTCATCTATAACTGGAACAAAACCATAACAATTAATTAAATCACACAGTATAAGGTATAAATGACATGTAGTCTTTCAATTTGTCAGTTACACAGAATACTCTACCATATCTCCTAATTGAAAGTATTATGAGTCTATCCCTGGATTATGTTTAGCATTTTAACCTGTAACATCATTTGAACACCATGTCATCTACTCTACAAACTCTATTTTAATCAACTTTAGTTTGATTATGAGAGTAAAATTAGTCTTCAACCCCATCAGAAATCCAAGAATGACTGCATATTACCTGAAAATATAGGAAGCATTAACATAGCTTCCTAAACTTAACCAACTATAGAGAAAGGTGATTACCAGAACAGTTTCTCATTCCTCGAATCGTTGGGGTATCAATTTTCAGCCTTCTGTCCCAGGATCCTCTATCTGACAGACTATAATGTAGAAATTTGAAGGGCTGCTGACCCTGTCTCAACAAATCATTAATTGATTATTTTGTTAAAAAAATAATGTCCTTCTCTGGACAGTATTGTCTGTAGATGACATGGGCAATTTTTGCCCATTGGCTGCCTTACCACAATAAGCAACCTTGCCTGGAGGTGAAGATGCTCAAATCTTTGAACCTAAAAGGAAGTGCTGTCAGAAGCAGACGTGTCTCTTGTCAAATGATTTTAATAATCAAATGGCCTTAAGTGTCATATTCTGTGGACTTCTGATGCTTTTAAGACTATCTGTTTGTGTAAGGTAATCTGAACTGTTAAATCTTTTTTACTCTCAGATATTTCTAATTGAAATATGTTGAAAACATTCTTTTATAATTAACTCAGAACCATAAGTTTGTTATCTGGCCCTTAACCTGTATTTCTCAGTCAACTAAAATCAATTTGTTTTAGAAGTTAGAAGAATTGGGTCTAAGCTTTGTATTAGGTGATTTGTACAGGCACAATGCCTTTCAAAGATTAACAATATTAATTATAAGTCTTGTATCAAATATGAAAAAGTAACACCCTAAAGACCTTAAATCTGTACCAATCTATAAACTACATACAAACATAAAATTATAACTTTAATTTGTATTAATTATGAAAATTCTACCAATTTAAGATATAGCTATGGTAATGTTTTGTAAATTTAATAACCTACATCTGTTTATTCCTCTAATTCCTATGATATTATTATATCCTCCATTTTCTTTTCTACCCTTCTTTCCATACCTAAGAAGGAAGGATAGGGAAGAGGAAAGAAAGGTAGAAATCCTTGAATTTAAGCTCTTTGGTTCCCTCCCAGTCTAAAGCTATAATCTTTGTAAATTATCCCTTAAAATGACTATATATAATTTATAAAATAACCAGAACCATCCATTCTAAACCCAGGGAAGTGGGCTGACAATTCTCCATAACTTCTGGCTGAATAGGGTCAATGAAAATCTTTAAAGGTGAGGTGAAGTGTAGGAAAAGTAGGAGATTTGGTTATGCCTTAAGAAAGGCAAGCCAGCCAGCAATTGTTACTTAGTCTCTGATGTCTAGAAGGCTCAGGGCTTGACTAAAGTTTTGACTGGCTATGTCTGAAAGGTTGAATGAGACAAGGTAACCTGAAATCTATGGCATAGGGAGTCCAAGCAGGTCAATTCAGCACATGTGATATTGAGTCTAGCCAAAGCTGTATATTATGCAGTATACAAATCTCAAAACAGAATTTAGGTACCATCAATATATCTCTATGGGTTGTGTTAGTCTGTGTAGGGTGCACAGACTAGCTAAGGATGAAGTTTTGTTCTTTGTTTGAGCATGTTAAAGACAGCTGCATTTTTATGAGCCAATTTTAATAATAACCATTGATAGGTCTTTATTTACAACAGGTGAAGGATGGCACAAAGAATCTCTATCTGTCCGTTTGGTTTTCTTGAAATTTTCTAGTCCTTTGTGTGTGTGGGGTTTCCTCCCTCTATCTCTCTCTCTCATATGTGTGTGTGTGTGTGTGTGTGTGTGTGTGTGTGTGTGTGTGTGTGTGTGTGTATAATTAGGTAAGATTCTACTAAAAAGTTAAGATTATCAGACTGAGAGTTAGAGTTTTATTTTTCTAAGTTCAAAAGGTGAAGCCACTGAGATGAGTCACAGGGTTCAAGTGTGGGAACCTTGAAACAAAGGAACAGAGGGGGAGTCTCTGCTCACAGACTCTAGGTCCCCTGCTGTGAAAAGAAACAGGCTGCCTTAAGTCAAAAAGCCCAGAGCGTGGCTTAATTCAAAGACTGGTTTATTTGCTTTTAGAATAGATTTATATACAGAGTTTGTCCAAATCACATGGGGAATTTCGCCCAGAATTTGAAACTAAGGTAGAAAATAATAAAAGTCTGTAGCACCAGGCAGATTGCACAACAGACCTGTATGATAAAAGTTTCTAGTGAGTGAAGGTCTGAAGCTCCAGGTAGAGAGCTTAACAGATAAATGGTATATTTTAGTATTCAGGATACTTAGATTCTCTCTAACATGGGCTCAATGGGAATTTTGGGTTAAAATCCTGGTTTGACAAGCTACCTACCTCTTATTAACAACAGGTATTAATAACAGGGTGATTAAAATTTTGTTTTTATAGTTAGGAGAGAGTCCGGATTTTGCCCAAGTCATGTGGAAAATTCTGCCTATGATTCACTACTTGTACAGGGAAAAATAGAAGTCTGTAGCATCAGGCAAAGTGCATAACAGACATATATTATAGAAGTTGTTAGTGAGTGAAAGTCTGATGCTCCAGGTAGAGAGTGTAACAGATAGATGTACATTTTGGTCTGTAGGCTCATATTCTTTCTAATGTGGGCTCCATGGGAATTTTGGGTTGATTTTCCTGGCATGACAGATTAGAGAAGCCTAAAATAAGCTCATACAGTATTGTTTAGTTTCCTTCAATTATTTTGAATTGTTTTAATTTTCAAAATGGGTGTGATTTTGATATTACTTCTCTGGAAGAGAATACAAGATACAAGCTTTTCTGGTTGCCAATTAAAGGATATCCTGATTTGGGAAATTTTTCTTTGTGTTTTCAGAAAAGGTGATTAGGCTCTGAACATCTTCCAGAGCTATAAGGATCAGATTTGATAGAGGGATACCTCCTGAAGTACTAGATTCAAGAAAACAAAACAAAAACAAAAAAAAAAAGAACAAAATTTCATCCTCACCAGTCTGAACACTCTACACAGACTGATACAAACCATACAGATATCTTGATGATTCTAAAATTTTGTTTTGAGATTTATGTATTACAGAATGTATGGCTTCAGTGAGTCTCATCATCACACATGCTGAACTGACCTGCTTGAACTCCAGCTATCAGGGACTTTCAGCCAGATCTAGTCAGGACAGACATCAGAGACTAGAACAATCATTGGGTGGCCTTCTTAAGGCCAAATGACGCTCCTATTTTCCCTACCCCCACTCCAAGATATTTCAACACCCATATTCAGTCTGAACAAGTTATGAAGTGTCATCAATCCCATATTCTGGACTTGGGTGGCTGAGGGTTGTTGTTCTGAGGTTGTCTTTTTGGGGAATTTAGAAATGGTCATAATTTAATAGGAAGAAATTAGCTAGAATTGATCGTGTAGCCATAATCTCATTTGGTAGAAATTCTTATATTTGTCACTAACTTGGAGTTATAATCTCTTACATTGGTATAGAAATTATTTGATATAAATTTAAGGTTTTCATTGGTGTAAATTCTTATTGATATAAAATTAAGATTAGTATTGTTACTCTCATATAGGCAGGGTGCCTATACAACATACTTAAAAATACAAGGCTTAGATTAAATTCTATAACTGCTATTAGAAATTTGATCTGAGATAATTAAGCATATGAGTTAAGGGCCAGATAGCAAATTCATGGCTCTAAATTTACTTTTAGGGTGTTTTCAAGATAATTTATTAGAAATAGGTAAGAATAGTTAATGGACAGCAGTTCAGATTATTTTACATAGATGGTTTTCAAAAACATCAGAAATCCACAAAATGTGACATTTAATGTTATTTATTCTTTCGTTGTTGATATATATCTGTTCCTAGCAACTCCCCTTTTGTGGATTTAAAGAAGAAATTGAGCATCTCTACCTCCAGGTGAGGTAATACATTATGGCTATGTAGCTACTGGGCAGAAATTGTCTATTTCACTGTCCAGATAGTCAACTGATAGATAGTCAACTGATAATGTCTGCCAAGTCAGAATAATCAGTCCTTCAAAATTCTGTGTTACAAAGGCCTGTCAGATGACACTTGGCCAGAAGGCTGATCACTGATGCTCTTACATATTGCTAACAGGGGACTCTATAGGTAGGCAGTTGTCTCTATGACTTGTCTCAGTTCTGGAAGCGATGTTAGGCTTCCTATGTTTTCAAATAATATTGGTTTTTCTCAGATTTCTGGTGGGGTTGAAGACTAATCATAGTCTCATAGCCCACTCAGGCTATTTGTCATTTAGAATACATATTTAACTGGATAGTTTTCAGATAGTATACAAGCTAGCCAAGACATAACACATAGATTTTAAACCTTTCTTAAGCTAGGATAAATAACAGAATGTACTATTTAATTGACAAAAATGATGGGCTGGGTGTTAGGAGTATTTTATACTTTCTAAATTACAGAATGGTAATATCTGTGCTCAGTTTACATTTGAGAGAATACTTCCTTTTTTTTAATTAGACATAAAGGGTGAAGTGAGGATTGTTGTCTATATGCAGGTGAAGACAGGCACAAGATAAGGCAAGGCCTGTGATTGGGCAGTGAAAGAAAGGTGGGCAAGGAGTTTTGGTAGGAGGAGAGAGAGAAGAGAAAAAAGGGAGAAGAATCAAGATGGAGGCAGAGAAGGACGACTCAGATCTTAAACGTGGCCTTAAATGGCCACAGGTAGCTATGAAAATCCAGGACAATTTGTCTTATCTAGGTGGGCAGTTTATAACAAGTTTAATTAATAGACTCTGAGTTTATTGTGTGGATGTTTTGTGTAGTAAGAACTTAAGATAAAAAATATGATTGATAAATTATAAGTTTATTGAGTCTTGATTTTAACGGGTTACTGGGAGTTATGACTATAACCATAGGGGGCAAATGCTGCAAATATGAGTGGAGTTTGCAGCAAGAGAGTCACAGAAGGCAGCTGCTGCTGGGCTCAGAGAGTAACTGGTGACAGCATAGGATGGAGACTGGGAACTTAGTGATTGAGGCACTTTGCTAATTAAGATGAAAATACCCTGCTGATGTCATGTGATCCACCAGAGCCAACACTGGCCATTTTTCCTGGGAGCTGTGATAGCTCTCGCAGCCCCTCCAGGCCAGCTTCTTCGCCAAGCCGCCAACAACTGCCCCAGCTGCCCTCTTTCTCCTCCTGCCCACCTTAGCTGCATGGATAGAAAACCCTAGACAGTTTTATTATTTTGAAGTAGCCAGATAACTCAATGTCTGGGTGAAGAATTTCTTGTCCTAATTCTAATAGCCAGCTTCCTCCAACCACCTAGCCCCCCTGGCTTGCGGTGAAGGCTACCAAATCTAGGTGCCGCAAGCACTTATATGACTGTAGCTTCCTCCTCATCCCAAAGCCTGGTCCAAATTCGCTTCTCTCCCTGAGTCCCTTCTTTTTCTCTTGGACCCTTCTCCCAGTAATTGGCTTCCACCTTTTTCTTGACACAATCAAGAACCAATTAGGGAAACAACACTTCCCTCTACACCCCACTTTCACCAATGGACAGGTCATCCAGACAAAAATTAAACAGACTAACACTGTCTAACAGATCTTATAAACCAAACGGTCCTAATATATTTAAAGAATTGTTTATAGAAACCAAAAAGAATACATCTGCTTCTTCAAACACAACAGAATTCTTTCTAAAAGTGATCACATACTTACTCACTAATAAAGTCTCAAAAGATAAAAGAAAATTGAAATAACTTGCTGCATCCCATTATACCACCATGGATTTAAGCTATATTTCAACAAAAATAGAAACAACATAAAGGTTATAAACCTAGGGAAACTGAACAAACTCTCTACTGAATGAACAATAAGTCAAGAAAGAAATAAAGAAGGAACTTGAAGATTTTTTTTTGTTTTTTTTCATCTTTATAAACATGGGTATTTCTTATTAACATTTCGATTGTTATTCCCTTTCCCAGATTCTGGGCCAACATCCCCCTAGCCCCTCCCCCTCCCCTTCTCTATGGGTGTTCCCCTCCTCGTCCTCCCCCCATTACCGCCCTCCCCGCAACAATTACATTCACTAGGGGTTCAGTCTTGGCAGGACCAAGGACTTCCCCTTCCACTGGTGCTCTTACTAGGCTATTCATTGCTACCTATGAGGTTGGAGCCCAGGGTCACTCCATGTATAGACTTTGGGTAGTGGCTTAGTCCCTGGAAGCTCTGGTTGGTTGGCCTTGTTGTTCATATGGGGTCTCAAGCCCCTTCAAGCTCTTTCAGTTCATTCTCTGATTCCTTCAATGGGGGTCCCGTTCTCAGTTCAATGGTTTGCTGCTGGCATTCACCTGTGTATTTGCTCTATTATGGCTGTGTCTCTCAGGAGAGATCTACATCCAGTTCCTGTCGGCCTGTACTTCTTTGCTTCATCCATCTTGTATAGTTGGGTGGCTGTATATGTATGGGCCACCTGTGGGGCAGGCTCTGTATGGGTGTACCTTCTGCCTCTGTTCTAAACTTCTCCGTATTCCCTCCTAAGGTTATTCTTGTTCCCCTTTTAAAGAAGGGGAGAAGTATTCGCATTTTGGTCATCCTTCTTGAGTTTCATGTGTTCTGTGCATCAAGGGTAATTCGAGCATTTGGGCTAAAATCCACTTATGAATGAATGCATACCCTGTGTGTTTTTCTGTGATTGGGTTACCTCACTCAGGATGCAATTTTCCAGTTCCATCCATTTGTCTATGAATTTCATAAAGTCATTGTTTTTGATAGCTGAGTAATACTCCATTATGTAGATGTACCACATTTTCTGTATCCATTCTATGTTGAAAGGCATCTGGGTTCTTTCTAGCTTCTGGCTATTATAAATAAGGTTGCTATGAACATAGTGGAATTTGAAGATTTTTAAAAATTCAATAAAAATGATACACAGCATTCCCAAACTAACAGGAAACAATGAAAGCAACACTAAGAAGAAAGTTCATAGCACTAAGTGGCATATAAAGAAACTAGAGAGATTTCAAACAAGCAACTTAACAGCACACCTGAAAGTGCTAGAACAAAGCAAAGCAAACACACCCAAGAGAAGTATATGGCAGGAAGTAATCAAACACAGGGATGAAGTTAGTAAAATAGAAATAAAGAGAACAATATAAAGAATCAATGAAACTAAGAGTTTATTCTTCTAGAAAATAGAAAGGTAAGCAAACACTTATCCACACTATCTAAAATAAGAAGAAAGAATATTCAATTAACAAAATTGAGGCACAGAAAGTGGGACATAACAACAGACAGTGGAGAAATCCAAAGAATCATTAGATAACACTTTAAAAACTTGTGTTCCATCAAATTATAAAATCTAAAAGAATAAAAAACAATAAGATCACTTTCTCTTTGAAATCTACTCAACATTAGATATTTAAATAAACCAAGGGAAATAGAAGTAGTCATTAAAAGTCTGCGAACCCAGGACCAGATTATTTCATCTCAGAACTTTACCAGACTTTGAAAGAACTGTGTGTACCAATACACCTCAAACTAGTCCACAAAATAGAAACAGAAGGAACATTACTAAATTGATTCTATGAGGCCACAGTTACCTGATAGCTAAACTACAAAAATACTCAACAACAAATTCAGATCAATTTCTTTTATAAACTTTTGATGCACTCAATAAAATACTTATAAACCAAATCTAAGACCACATCAAAAACATCATCCTCCATGATTAAGTAGTCTTCATCCCAGAGATGCAGGGATGGTTCAATACGTGAAAATTCATCAATGTAATACACACATAAGCAAACTGAAAGAAAAAAATAAAGCAACCTCACCTGATCATCTCATTAGATGGTAAAAAAAATCCTTTGACAGAAGCCAACATTCCTTCATGTTAAAAGTCATGGGGAAATTAATGATACAAAGAACATAACTCAACATAACAAAAGCAATTTAGAATAAGGTGATAGACAACATCAAATTAAATGGAGAGAAACTCAAAACAATTCCACTAAAACCAGGAACTGGTTTTAGTCAAGGCTGTCCATTCTCTCCATATATTCAGTATAGTATTTAAATTTTGAGCTAGAGAAGAAACACAACTAAAGGAGATGAAGTAGATAAAAGTTGGAAAGGAAAAACTCAAAATATTGCTCAGATGATATCATAGTACACATAAGCAAACCCCAAATTCTACCACGTAATTTTTAAAGCTGATAAACATCTTTAATTAAGTGGCTGGATACAAGATTAACTCAAATCAAACAGTAGCCTTCCTACGTACAAGTAGCAAACGGGCTGAAAAAGAAATCAGGGAAACACCATTCAAATAGCCCCAAATAATATAAAACATTCTGGGGAACTGTAGACAAGCAAGTAAGTATTTTTATGACAAAAACTTCAAGCCTTTGAATAAAGAAATTGAAAGGAAATATCAGAAGATGAAAATATCTCCCAAGTTCATTAATCTATAGAATTAACACAATAATCATGGCTGTTTTACCAAAAGCAATCTATAGACTCAGTGCAGTTCCCATCAAAGTTTGAAGACAATTCTTTACAGAACTTGAAAGAACTCAACTTCATATGGAAAAACAAACACCCCAGGATATTTAGTGTTCAGGATATTAAAACAATCATAAACAATAAAAACTTTCAAAGGTATCACCATCGCTGATCTCAAGCTCCATTACAGAGCTACAGTAATGAAAACCACATAGTATTGGCAAAAACTAAACAATTCTGTTATTCAGTGGAATTGAATAAAGATCCTAACATCAATCCACACACCTAGGGATAACTGGTTTTTAATAAAGAAATCAGAAATATACATTGGAAGAAATGATCTTCAATAAATGGGGCTGGTTTAACTGGATGTCTGCATGTAGAAGAATGTACATAAGATTCATATTTATCAGTCTGCATAAAACGCAGTTCCAAGTGGATCAAAACCCTCAATATAAATCCGACACACTGAACCTGATAGAAGATAAAGTTAATGGTAACCCTTAAAGTCTCAGCATAGAAAACAACTTACAAATCAGAACACCAGTAGCAGAGGCAGTAAGATCTAAATCTCAAATAGTCCAATTTAAAAGTTTGGATATAGGTATAAACAGAGAATTCTTAATAGAAAAAACTCAAATGGCTCAGAAACAATTAAAGAAATGTTAATATCCTTAGCCATTTGGGAAGTGTCAATCAAAACTTCTTTGAGACTCCATTTTTCTCTTTTCAGAATGGCAAACTTCAATTATACACATGGCAACCTATGCTCACAATTATGTAGAATGAGAGGACACTCCTCCATTGCTGATGGAGTGCAAACTTTCACAGCCACTATCCCTATCAATGTGGCAGTTCCTTAGAAGTTGGGAATTGATCTCCTTTAAGACTCAACTAAACCACTCTCGGCATATACCTAAACGTGTCCATCCAACTATAAGGACAATAGCTCAAGTATGTTCACAGCGGATTTATTCACAATAGGCAGAGACTGGAAGCAATTTAAGATATTTCTTAACTGAAGAATGGAAAAAGAAAATATGATACATTAACACAATGAAGTGTTTAAAAAATGACATCCTGAAATGTGCAGGCAAATGAATGGAACTAGAAAAAAATAATCCTGAGTCAGGTAACCCAAATGCAGAAGGACAAATATGATATATACACACATGTAAGTATATATTAGCTGTTATATAAATTATAATCCACAGACTCGGAATATTTAAGTAACAAGAAGGGCTCTGTAGGAGATACACATACCATCTTTGAAAGGGAAACAAAATAAAAGCTAAGGGTAGACTCAGGGTGGGTGGGGACAGAAATAGGAGCGAAAAGGCAGGGAAAGAAGGGACATAGGGAGAGAGTATAGGAAGAAATGAGTGGAACTAGAGTTTATTTGGAGAAGGGCAATGTGGGACCCCAGTACAATGGAAACTTCCTGGAATCTATAAGGGTGACCCTGGCAAGGACTCCTAGAAATGGAAAATACCTGCTATGAACTGACCATCATCTATAACCAAACAAGGCTTCCAGTGGTGGGACTGGGAACTACACAGCTACAAACCCTTCAACCTACAACCTGCCTTACCTGTAAAATGTGCTGGGGTAATGGAGGTACAGAGCTGGTGGGAATTGCCAACCAATGACTGGTCTAACTTGAAGGTCCTGCCTTGAGAGAGAGTTCATGCCTGACACTGCCTTGACAGCCAGGAAGCAGAAACTGGATGGTTCAGTGACCTAGGGTAGAACCAAACACAACTGGCATTTTTAAAAAGGCATGAAAAGTCAATCAAATGATTCCTAATTCTATTCTGCTACAGTCATATGAGTACTTAGGCCAATCATCATCAGAGGCTTCCTCTGGCATCTGCTGGAAGTTTATGCACAGCCAAACATTAGGCGAAGCTCAGGGATCCATGTGGAAGACAAGTATGAAGGACTGAAGGAGCCGGAGGCTTCAAGAGCAGCAGCATAATAAGTCTTTACAGTTAAGGAGAAAAGAAATGGTTTGTGGAACTCAGCAATTAAGGAAAGCAGCTGAAGACAGGTATATGTCAAGGGTGACCTTGCATGGAGGCCTAGACAGGATATTGTGTAAACCTAAGAAGAGGAAACTTGGATTGCCTTGGAGACCCCAAGATATTAGAGATACCAATGCCAGAGGATATTTGCCAAGGAAAGGTGCTAACAGGGACTGGAACCAATCCAAGAGAAAGAAGTGTGTTGCAGTCAACCAGGATGAAAGGAGTTGGAGCGCTGTAGAGAGCTTTGACATCAGACACAGACATGTAGAACTTGGAGTTTTCCCAGGCGTTTTTGGCCTTGCTTTGGTCTAGTATTTCTTCACTCTGCTCCTTTTCATTTTAATAGGAATGGTAATCCTGCAAGATTGTATGTTGAAAGTATGCAATCTGTTTTTTTTTCTTCATTTTGATTTGTCAATCTATCTTTCATCGTTTTGGTTTCTTTGAATGGTCAGTCATTATCTTTCACTTTTATAGTATCTTAGAAATTTTTCTTAAATTTACAAAAAATATATTAAGAACTTTCATTGTAAAGGCAAAAGCAATAATTTAAGATAAGATTTGCATAGTACTTTATGCTATCCATCCTTCTATAGAGTGTTAAAATCTCCCTCCTTCCCTCCCTCTCTTGATATGAAGTTTCTCTGATCCAGGCACTCCTTCCTAGCAGTTATTCCTTTTCAAACACTCAGGGTGTTGGTTTTGTCATTCTTCCTTTCATCCAACATCTTCTTCAGAGGTTCATATTTTTCTTCTGCACTGTTTATTTTTCTTCCATTTAGTGTTCATGTAGCAATTAGATTGTTTGGTCATGCTTTTCCGTAGAAGTCTAGGATCATTATTTTTTTCATTAAAGTATAGCTATTTTGCCACAATCCTTTAATCTCCAGCTCAGCAACTAGGAACCCAGTTATAAGGCTCCTCCTCTTTGCTCTATTTTTTTGGAAATTTGAATTCATCAATTTTTACTAAGATTTATCAAAACTCATGTTCTTTGTATACCGTCTTGCAAAGTCTTAATCTCTTTGTGAAGATACTGTAGTTTTCTCCTGACATGTTGTCTTCTAGAATTTCTGTTACTGGGCTGCTTGTTGTTCATGCTAAAGAATTTAGCATTTCTGCGCATGAATTCAACACAGTAGCCTCTCTATTCACAGGTTAATTATAATATTAATAAATGGCTTAATTATTAATTACAGGTTTTCTATTCTCAGCTATCTTCCTTTTTGGTGAGACTTCAACTAATTTTAAAAAGAGTACTTTTCAATTTCTTCCATGTTTTCCACTCTATGATGCTCCCTGTTCTTGGCATTGGCATAAGGTTTTCTTTTGCTTTGTGTGTTGTTTCTCCAGTAATGAATGTTTTTATATATTCATATCACCACCTCCTTTGTTTTCACGCGACACTTGTTATGTCTTTCTTTTACCTTAACTCCCAGACTTTAATCAGCATAATAGGCTCTATTTCCTTAGCGCCTGTGCAAACTTACTCTGCTGCCTATAAAATACAGGAATCCTACAGCCTGAAGAGTTTCTGCCCAGGCCTATGACTCTTCCTTGACCTGAGTTCTAAAAGGCAGAGGTTACTAATCATCCTAATTTCTCTAGACCTAATGTGTAAAGTGGGATCCTGTCCACCGTGACAAACTATTTCACTTAGAGATTATCATTTGTGGGCTATAATCTGAAAGTCCAAACCCCACTTTGACAGTGGGGAGAAGTGGACTAGAAACCTGTTGCTGACATGCTTGCCTTCATTCAATGCCAACATTGGGCTCACCTCCCTTAGATCTTAAGACCTGGATGTGGTTTTAGTAAATAATCTCTTCTGAACTTTTTTGTTCAAATAACATAATCTAGTCGGAAACATTGTTCCTAAGATTTTTTTCAGTTGCAACTACTGATGATATTCCTTCTGTCTTTCAGGATGGCTATAGATTACTTACATACTCAATTATAGTTTGAAAACTGGGTAGAGAAATGACCAATAATTAGGTCCTCTCCTTGGACCTGACAGTTGCTAGACATTGTATAGTGAGTCTAAAGACTAACAATGGTCCAGAAACACTTTCTATTTTCCTTAGACACTCACTGCCTTTTTAATGTAGAAAAGTGAAATCTCTAGTCTATCATTCTGTGGTGATACAAATGTTTGTCTCTAAAATTGGCTACTAAAGGTCATGATAACCTACGTTTATGTGGAATGTTAGCATGAGAGGCCAAAAATTTGGTTGGAAGCTTGAGGTTACATCAGAAATAAAAGTGTGATTATCATAAACCAATTTCATTCACATTTCACTATTTTATTCATAAATCGTATCAATCTAGGTATGTTATCACAAGTCTGTCATCCCAGGACTTGGGAGGATGAACCAAATAGATCTACATACGGTGTGAGACCAGCATCTATTAAAAACAAAATACAACTAGCAACCAAACAAAATCTGAAAATATTTCTCATCAGCTGCAGTTATCCAGTCTTACTTGAAGGAACAATGGCCTCAAACTCCATGTTGATGCTTTAAAAGACATTCACAGAAATTTTTAAAGAATATGATTCCAGTTTCTTATGGTCATCTCTAAGGACAGCTCTTGTTTCTCTACTCTTAAAGAAGAGTTCGATGTCTTTTGCACACATGACCTTTTCTTCAGTAGAAACACCACACCAATCAGCCATTGCAATCACTAATGGAAACTTGCAAAGAGAAACTATTCCTACAAAGCTCTATGTTGACATTTATGATTAGAAAAGGTCATTATATATTGGTGTATGTGAGTGGGACTTATACAGAATGAGCATGAACTAGAAAATGGGAGGCTGGATTTTGCTACTCCCTCTCAGCTGTAACTGGGAGGTAACATGGAGCACATGTCCTCATGACCACATAGCCTGGTATGATTCTTTTGTCCTTGGTTCATTCCATCCTTCCAGAGTGTATCCTGATTCTATTTACTCTTCAGGGTGAAATTCAACTTTCCCTGACCTGTTTGAAACTCTGCTTCAGGAATGTCCATATAAAACCCCAAACAATCTGAGTGAATAAGTGTTCTGTGGCTTTGAGGATCACCAAGGACTTTTGGATCTTATTTGAAGAATATATGTTCCTTATAGAGAAGGCAGTTGCAAATAAAGCTTTTGTATTTACATTAAATATAGAAATGACTAGGCAGCAAATTAAGATTTATTTTCGAAAATTAGAATATTTCCTTAGAACATAAAGGCTCTAAAAATTAATTATTCACAAACCAAAGATAATTGGCAGTAATTCATATCATAAAATACATGATATAAAAAAGACTAAGAAATATGAAAATCATACATATGAAAATAATATATTCATAAGATAAGTAGCTATTAGAATATTCATGTTTAATCTTTCCACAAGATAATTCATATGGAAATTTTATTCATTTAAATAGATATAGAAAAAATTTTGTATAATAGTTTCTGTGTGTGTGTGTCTGTGTGTGTGTGTGTGCGCGCGCGCGCGTGTGCGCACGTGCTCACACATGAGGTCAGTGCCACGCGGTACACGTGTGGAGGTCAGAGGACAAGTTGCAGTAGTCTGTTCTGCCTTTTACCGTGTGAATTTCAGGGACTAAGCTCACCAAGTTTGGCACCAAACACTTTTATCCACTGAGTCCTCTTGCAGCACCTCCTCCAATACTATTTTTGAAAGGGAACATTGCTATGTCTTAGGTGACAGCTACAATAAGAATTCCAAAACAATAACTTGTAGAAGAGTCAGGAAGCCAATTTGTGTACTTAGAACATAGAATCATCAATAATATTTTTTTACCTAAAGTAATAAAGTAGTGTACCACTACTGGTTAATATTGATTGTTAGCTTGATGGGATTTACGGAAAACTGTGAGGGAGATTTAGATCAGTTTCAATAAGAAGAGAAAACCCACCTTAATTGTGGGTAGAATCATTTCATATCCTTGGTTTCTAGACAAGATCAAAAGGATAAACAGTACTGAGTACCAGCATTTATATCTTCCTGACTGCAACTAAAATGTGAACAAGTGTGCTAGGCTCCTGCTTCCATAATTACCCCTTCCATGAATGACCGTTTGCTGAACTGTGAGCCGAACTAATCCCTTCTTTCTTTAAATTTCCTTTGCCAGGTGTTTGTTACACAGTCAGAAAAGTAGTTAATGCAAACAAAGGAACTTCATCAGTTATGTTGATTTGAATAATGAGGTAAGAAGTGAAACTTTTTGAAAATTGCTTCTCATTGTCAACTTCTTTATATTTTAATAAGGAAACTCATTGTGTGATCTGCAATAAATCAATCAAATCTCTCCAAATCTCTTTCTAGTAAACCAGAGCGTAAAATAAGCATTTGTCTCCCTGTCCATGGATTACTTACAGACTCTGGGAAAAATATCAAATGCTAAGTGATTTCATCAAAGCCTAAAAGTTTAACAAGTTTGCACTGGAAATTAGCAATCATTCTTAAGACTTTTAAACTTAGTAGTCCCTACTAGACTGTTCTATGACCCCAAGAAATTCTAATTATAATGGTGTCACCACTATTGTTCTTTTGTACTATCTTTGATCTGGGGTGTTTTCTTTGCATTTAACAAAACAGTTCCAACTGGTGTGTCTGAGAATTATGGATATACCTCTCATCCATAGTAATGAAGTATCCTAGTAATATTTGTTTTCTTACACATCATTGCCTTTGGATTTGAACAAACTGTTCCAATCATTAAATTTTAACTTATTTTTCAATGAGATATTTCTTAATCAACTGATTTACATATAACTATTTGATATGTCATTTATTTTTAAAAATATTTATAAATATGTGGCTATTTTCCCTGATGAATTCTATAATTAAAGTTAGTCCATATATTTTTCACTTGATAGTTTCTTCTTCATACTAATTCAATTATATAATGCAGGAAATAAAACAATAGGATTTCTACTTAGGTGTGCTTGTTTGAAATCTCTATCAAATGAATAAGAAAATAATTGAATTTATGTTGATTTTTACAGAAACACAAGTTTGTACATTTTTTTTCTAGAGACAAAAGAGTGGATAATTAAAGAATATATGTGAAAAAGAAATGTACTTAGTCAATCAGATATTATGAACAAGCAATTTCTAGGACTTTGCTCTGCAATATCTGTAAAATTATGTATAAAACTGGAATACAATTTCTTTTATGAAGCAAACACAATTTTGTGTGACAATGATGTCCTAAGTATAGTTAGAATTTCTAATAAAAAATTGTCATAAGACTTCAGAGATCTGATAACAGAATAATTTAGTCTAAATTATACTTTTTTCTTTTAGTTTTGATCGTATAAAACATTTACATAATTTCCCCCTTTCCTTTCCTCCTCCAGACCCTCCAATATATTCTTTCT
The DNA here is from genome assembly GCF_011064425.1 of Rattus rattus. Taxonomy (NCBI): domain Eukaryota; kingdom Metazoa; phylum Chordata; class Mammalia; order Rodentia; family Muridae; genus Rattus; species Rattus rattus. Next base: position 132,387,733 of record NC_046156.1, read on the forward strand.
CATTAATCATTGTTGCACCAATATAAGTATACACATATATAACCCTAAATAATTCTGCTCCATTGTATTATGTTCCTTGTATATATGTTTCAGGGTTTACTTTAAAACTCAATTATGTTATGTGAATATCCCAGGTATGGGATAGGGGACTGCTTCAGACTGTCAGCTAACTACAATGTGTTTCATACTCTGGCAGGAGTGTGATTTGTGCCAGCCTCAAATAGTTTAATTCTGGAAACTCTCGAGAGGGTATAAATGGTGGAGCCCTGAGAGGTTCAGTGATACCTGCTGCTTTCCCCTGTTTGCTGCCCGCACTGCTGCTGATTCATCCTGCTGCTACTGGCTTGTCCTGCTGCTTCTTTTATTATTATTGGTTTGTTAGACTGCTGGATATCCTGACCACAATGATTGGACTTGGCCCAAGGAACTATGTCCCTATTCATCAGGAAGTATCATATAGAAGTCTATGTCCCCTTTCCCTCCTAGCCTTCTTTTTCTTCTACATGGAGTTGTGGAATTGGAAAGGACTGAGGTGGATAAAGGTTGGAAAGCAGGTAGAAGTAAAAGAACCTAAATAAAATCGACAAATATGCCTAAAATTGATCATCTTGTTTTGGATAAATAATTGATTTGCTTTTCCTGGGAAAAACTATTTCTCCAACTTTCAGCATTCTCAATTACCTGTAGTTCTTTTTATGTGGTTGAGGCCTTATAATAGTCCCCTGGTTCCTTTTGGCATGTTCACTGTCATCCTCAGTCATAAAGTCTCCTGGTGAGACTTTATGAATGTATTATCTGAGATTACCAGGAAACAGAGCTGTAATCATCTGGCTCTTACAATTTTTCTGTCCTCTCTTCTGCAATGTTGCCTGAGCTTTAGATGTGGAAGTTATTTTGTAGACATATCCATTGGGACTCAAATAACAACTCTGCTTTTTCTTTGTTCTGGTATTTGTTTATTTGTTTGATTTTTCCCTTTTTTATTGGATATTTTATTTATTTACATTTCAAATGATATCCCCTTTCCCGGTTTCCCCGCTGCAAACCCCCTATCGCATCCCCTCTCCCCCAGCTTCTATGAGAGTGCCTGCCCCTACCCATTCCTACCACACTTCCCTGGCATTCCCCTACACTGGGGCATTGAGCCTTCACAACTACCTAGGGCTTATCCTTCCATTGATGCCAAGATAAGCTGCTGCATATGTGGCTGGAGCCAAGGATCCCTTCATGTGTACCCTTTGGTTGGTGGTTTAGTTCCTGGGAGTTCTGGTTGGTTGATAATGTTGTTCTTCCTATGGAGTTGCAAACACCTTCAGCTCCTTCAGTCCTTTCCCTTTAGAAGAGTTAGGAAAAGGACAACTTAGCATTTTGATTGGTTGCGTTTTTCTGTACTGGTTTCAGTCTGCTGCAAAAGAGAAGTTTCCTTGATGAAGGGTAAAAATTATGCGTACATATAGAGATAAGGATAAATATTTAAAACGTTGCTAGGGGTATTTTAGTAAAGTGGTAGTTGTAGTTTCTTCACTAGCTATAAGTTGTTTTCTTGGTTTCCAATCCAGACATGCTTTCCTTATTGTTGAATATGTCTTAAGTACAATTAGAGAGCTGGTAGTCACTGCCAAGGTATGTGTGGCACTACCACAGTATGGAATTATCATGATGCATGGTTGTTACTGTAGTTCATGAGTGTAATAGCTGAGTAGGGTCTGTTTCCTTCCTCTGGAGGCCTGCATAGCTCTTTTTAGTATGATGAAAACTGATCTTTGCAGAGAAGGCATTTAAGTCAGGCTATCTTCTTAACAAATCCATAAAAGTCTATCATATAATATGTTACTTAGGTCCAGTGTTTTGGAGGCTGTTTTATCTAAATTAATTTGTTCATTTGTAAAAGTGAGAAGTTTGAGTTCCTAGCTTTTATTGTATCTGTCTGTCTCTTGTTTCTGATATCATTTGATTTACATAGTTAAGTGCAGTGCTATTTTCTGCATATGTTATGTTATGCTGTGGATGCAGTTCTTTTAGAATCATGCAATATCTATTTTGTTTCCTCACACAATGAAAGTCTATTTATCTCATATAGAATGAACGTAAGCATGGTTTCTTCTCTTTTCCATTTTTAATATTTCTATGGTAAAATAAAAGCTATTTAATATTGTTTGTTGCTGAAAATTCCATGTTCCCTTTATAAAAGTGGTATTTTGTTCAACTGACTTAGTGTAAAAAATAGCATACATCTTTTGAGGCCCCTATGCATATGCGATACAGTTGTATTATGTATGGAAGCCTTTTAAGCCTGGATCCCAGTTAGTTTAACTGTCAGCTTGACATAGTTTATAGTTATCTGAGAGGAGAAGTCACAATTGAGGGATTAAATACATTAGATTTGTCTATGAGAATTCATTTCAGGGATTCTCTTGATTGTTAATTGTTAATTGATATGGGAAAGCCTAGCCCATTGTGGATGACCCAATCCTTATGTATAGGACAAGCATGTTGCCTGTGAATAAAAGTATCTTGGATCCTTCAAGTTATTCCAGTTTAGACTTCCTGTCACTTGATGGACATGATGACCTTTATAAGTTATCTTGCTTAAAGTGTTTTTCCACAGCAATGGAGATGAATCTAGAGCAATCCGCATATGAAAAACAACAGTGATGCTAATAAGTGGAGATTCTTTGATTGCAATCATAATAATCCCCCCCTTTTTAATCTTACTTTCTGTGTATCTGGGCAAATGCTTCAAACAAGACAATCTGTTCATCTTTAAATAGAAAAGTGAGCAACATATGACATTGAAGATTTCTGAATGTCTTTGTGATGGGGAAAACCAGTTGTAGCAGCAGAGTTCTGTTTCATTAAATGGAATGTGACCATGCTATAAACTGTCACTGGAGCTTTCTATAGATATGCACCAATATTTGACTACACTCCTGTTAAATTAAGAGACAAAGGAGGGTTTGCCAAAGAGCATAAAGAATCCAATGGAGGAAATGCCTCTGACTTAAATAAGCAGCAGATGCTCTTCTGCCAAATTAGAAGTCAGTCATGTTTTAAACTTTGGAACAAGAACAGAGTTTGAGTGGATATATAACACTGCATATTAAGATGTCATTTCACCAGAGGATATAAGCTTCTTTTTGAAAAGCTTTGATTGACTCATACTTCAGTTCTAGGTCAGTGGAGAGTTGACAATACACTAAATACTCTCTTAAGTTTTGTTTATGGTAGGGGTTAAGGTGAGGTGCCTGTGCTGAAGATGATGGGTCTGCTCCAACACTTTCTGCCTTATCCTATTGAGACAGGGTTCTCACTGAATGGGGAGTGAGACTGTTGGCCAGCAAGCCTCAGCGATTTTCCTGTGACTGTGTCCCTAGTTCAGAATTCGTTTGTCTCAAGTTCTCATGGTTGAACAGAAATTACTGCCCACTACCTAGACTCTTTTATTACAGTTTTTTCTTTGAAAATTCTATGTCTTCTATTGATATGGCTAACAGCCCTTTCCAAATTTCCATCTCTATCCATCCATACAGTTTGCTTTTAAGTGACAAGGTGGTCCTGTGACAGTTGTAGTATGATCCACATAGATTTACTGGATGAAATTTAATCTTTATTTTCATTTATGAGGTTCTGACAGTATAAAACTCAACTCTAATTTAGAGGCTGAGATACAGTGAACATATGATGCAGTTCCTACAGTTGCCTGTGATGGTTTTGTAAAAATAGAGTGCAAAAACAACATATATGCCTACGTCTGTCTACATCTATGTGAAGTCCTGGACTACCTTAGAATTCTTCCAGAAAAAAAAAGTAATGATAAGACATAAGTCCTAGACCTTAATTCAGAACTGTGTCAAAATCAGCCTTTTTTTTCTTTATCACTTACCCACAAAATCCATACTACAAGATTTGAGTTACCATCACCATCTCCATTTTCTAGACTCAGACAATGTCAAGACATCACTGTTCATCAGAAGCTGATTTATTACCAGAGTAAGTGGAAGAGGGTGGATATTTGTACCATGAGTAAACAGTTAAATTAGTAGAAGATACTGGAAAGATAGGATAAGAAAAATTATATCCCAGGATGTTGATATTCACATAGCAGGGGCATTAGATTCAGATTTGATACACCAAGACAGAAAGCTCAGCTCAGAATGGAATGCTCACATCACTAAAGTGTCAACAGGGATCTTTGTTTTTGGTAGTTACAGTATGTTTATGACACAGTGATGAGAAAACTGTAGATATAGATAGTTGGAACAAGGCATTAGAGATGAAAAAACATTTGTAAATATGTAGTAAATGGCATAACCAGAATAGGAAACATTTTAAGAAGAATTTGTACTATTAGGCAAATAAAGTTTGTTGGATTTGGTATGTACATAAATGAACTCAGTTCTGAGTATCAATGCCTTCTTGTTGCATCCACTGACTATTGTCAAGAAAATAACAAAATTTGGGGAAATTATACTAAAAAAAGTTTTCCTTGAAGGCTTTCTTGAATTGAAGGATACTTTCTTTAATAAGGCCAATAATAACCTGGAAGTCTTAAAGGAACATTGGGACTGATTTTGAAGGGAACACAGTTTTGTCTTAAATGAAGATCATGATTAACAAGGCCAATAATGGTCTGGGAGCAGGGCTTTAAGAGATCTGCAACTTCCTGAGAATTCAACTCTTTTTTACCTAAGAGGCTATAGTTATCTATCCCAAAGCCACTACATGCTCAGTCTGTGACCGACTTGAGATATTCCATACATGTAACATTGCTTGGGTAGCTTCCTACTGACTTTGTCCCACGTAGGATAGTTTTTGCTGACTCTGTCACATTTTTCCTTTATAAACTGTATATAGGTTGCTGTATTTCCTAAGGCACTGGTTTTTTATGCTATCAGATTGTGTAAGATCTCTCGATTCCAAACGTTTCTATCTCCTTTATCTTCCCATTTCCTGGATATTCCCCTAAGGACCCTTTCACTGAAGAATAATCTGATGGTCCAGGTCAAAAAATGAATTTTATACTTGTTTGTCTAGCATGCATAATCTATTTGATATGTTGCTGAGGATTCCCAACAAGCCTACTTTTGGGACGCACTCTTAAATATTGACAGGGCAGAGCCAGATATGATGAGTTGCCTGTCTAGCCCTTCAAAGAGTATTGCTTTTTACCCAGCACCACAAAGGATTCTCAGTACAAAGTATGTGCATAGGAAGAATATTCTGAATGATTGCTACATGGCAAAAATGCACAATGACAGAAAACAGGCTATAAAATTAAGAATGAGTAATATGAAAAAGCAAATGCTTAAATAAATGAGTTTCAACAAAGACATGAAACTTGGAATGGGTTTTATTAGAGACATGAGATCTGAGGATCTGAAAAATGACTGTGTTAAAGCACTATGTGATTGAAAAACTCTAGAAAGACTTTTTCCATTCCAGAAAGCCTGAGCTTTAGTTTAAAGGCACCGATGTGCTTTGTATTGGGATGTATTGTGGAATGTTGTCTTTTATGCATGTCATGGCTTCTTCTTTCTTGAACTCTCAGGCCAAACCCAAGGAAACTTGTACAAGATGAGTCCATTAATGTTCAGTAATGGATGGCGAGAAACCAACAAGACTTCATGGCACACCAAGACCGCCTTGTATGTAATTATTAGTATCTCTGTACAACCACCACCACCACCACCACTATCACCATCATCACTATTGTTGTTGTTGTTGTTGTTGTTGTTGTTGTTGTTGTTGATTGGGTGGGTGGGCTCTTTCCCTATCTGGGGTGAATTTGTTCATGTCTCCAGTAAAAGTTCCTTGAACAGGTATGCTACCCTTTGTTTCTTTGTAACAACTTAAAACAGACATATTTATTATCTTTTGAATTTTTGAGGATCAACAATATGCATGTTTCATATCTTATTTTACTTCTTCACAGGTCTTACATGTTACAATTGGTGGTCATTTCAGGTAAGACCCACTCTATTTGCAAACTCAAGTGTTTTGACCAATTTTATTTTCCTACATACTAGGTAATCAGGGTATCTTAAAGGTCAGTATAGTGTGTGCTCTATACTGATTTTAATTTCAATAGGTTTGAAAAGGGTCAATTTATTAGGCTGGACTCACCTAGCATTAAAAACATAGCACCCCTAATTTTATCAGCCGAACTGTTTCATTTTCTCCATAAAATCATAGAATGGCACCTGTTAGACCTCATGGCTCCATCTGTACCCCCAGGAAAAAATTATAAGGAGGCAGAGTCTCAAAGAACTAGGAATATTAGTGCACATGAAGAATTCTGCCTACTACACATAATGGAATTCCTTAAATTTCACAAGTTTGGCAACTCTAATGCTACTAACCTTCAAACAAGCTACATACTTATTCTAATTCAAAAATGCTTACTTCAAACTCCTTCTTTCTTGCAAACTTCTTCATCTAACACACATGGGTATAACTTCTTCATTTAGACTTCCTTAGTACATGACCTGTCTTCCTAATGCATTGTTATCATTTTAATAGACAGACTTTCAATCACTTTGCAGGCATAAGTAATCTCCATATTTCATCTCATCTGTCTCTGCTTGTCCACAAGTGCAGAGTGTGGTGGGCTGTCACAGAGTGCAAGCAGTGCTTTGAATGAATGACTGGATGAATAAAAGGCTGGTAGTGCCTAAATGAGCAACTGCTATAGCTTGATGTCAGAGCCTTTTTCTGCGCGTGCACAATGGTACTGATGAGTAGGCTGTGACTGCAGAGGCAACACTGCTAGTGTCTTCTTTGCATTCTCTTAGCCACATCATTACAAATCCCAGTGCGAATTCCTCCATGCTTACGTGTTCGTAGGCAATTTGTATTTGCAATTAACATGAGCTGACCACAAACAAGAAAGTACTCACTTGTGGTTTATTACTATAACATGCCTTTTTGTTTCCATTTACTTTAAAGTATGAAAAATAAACATTGATCAACCATATAAAAGAAAAAAACCCTACAGATTGCTAGTATTTCTGGTCTTCAGTATATAGCAAGTATCTTCATAAAACATTCATTACTATAAAAAAATGTGTCTACGGCTTTGAACCCTTTAGCCTCAAATCTGATGAGGAGAGCCAAATACTATATGAGCATCAGTGAAGGTATTTGACCTTTAGTTGAAAACGTGCAGTAGATCAGAAACAAAACTATCATCCCTATCGATGACAGGCTATACCTTAATCATGGCCCTGCCAATTTTCCATAGGTATGACAAAGATAACTGTGAAGAGATCAGTGGTAAAGAAAGAAAGCATTTATCCTTGACTTTGATCAATTAATATAACTTCCCTATGGCTGTGACTCCTTGTTTAAGAAGTTCATACATACATACACTTTAACATGTAGGACCAGACATATAACTCATACTAATGAAAACAACAATCAAATCTAGTAATTTCAAAAAGAATATTGAGCATTGAGAATATGGGCATAAATGTGCACAGGTGCACACGCACACACACACACACACACACACATACACACACACACACACACACACACACACACACACACACAAACATTTTGAGATTTTGTAAAGATAAAGGGATATGTACATGCCTTGAGCTGGTAGAGTACTAGTGAACTTGAGCTTGTTGTAGTAGTACTCAAACTTGCCATGTAAAGAGATGGATGAAAGGGTGAAAAGCATCATCCTCTTGCTACTCTCCTTAACAACTAAGAAGCTTTCCATCCTAACTGGTAAGTCATGAGAAATGATATGCCTACTCCTAATGGATGGCTCCCTTCTTTTTATTTGTTCCAAATCATCTGTCAGACAGACACAGAAAAGTAAATAAATTTAACATTTAAGAGAATGCCAAATCAAAGTTCCTTAAGTTAAACAGGTCACACTCATATGAATAGAAGGAATTGCATGAGTAGTGAGTAAACCTGTTCAAATTTAAAAAAAAAAAATGCATGTAGGATTTAATTGCCAGAGTCTAATTAGTTTTAGACTAGTGATATAAAACTTAGGAGCAAAGATAAATATTTCAGTTAATTTCCCAATGTAGTGTGAATAAAAGTGAAGAGAATTCTCAAATTGAATGTTATGAAGTCATTTGCAAAGTACATTAAGTCAGTTCTTCTAAGAAATGAAGTATCCTTTACAGAGAAGCGACTTCCCAAGTGCTGACATTTCTCTCATCAAGAATATGGCTCTTGGGGTTGGGATTTAGCTCAGTGGTAGAGCGCTTGCCTAGCAAGCACAAGGCCCTGGGTTCGGTCCTCAGCTCAAAAAAAAAAAAAAAAAAAAAAGAATATGGCTCTTGTGGATTCATTAGCTCTTCTTGAAACAATATGAACTTTCGGTCTGCCAGTTAAGGACAGTGCCACAAAGTAACTGATGCCTAATAGCACCTTGGGGCACCAAAGCACAGAGCCATTTCACCTGTCCCAACCTTATCTCTGGCCAGGCAACAGCATAAGGAAAAACCTGCTTAATATTACCCAATTTCTTCTCTTTCCCAAACCCACAAAGAGAACTGTGCTCTGCAATAAATTATTCTTTAAATAAATAAATAAATAAATGTATGAGAAAAGGTCATGGAGAAACATAAATGTGTTTTATGAGGTTCCTAAGTGTGTGAGCAAATGGATCTCTAATTCTTATGCCTTCTTTTGAGTTTTTTTTCCTTCTGTTGATTTTTCTTGTCTATCTTTGATGTGATAGTTTTATCTTACTGTACTTTATTTTGTTTTATTTTGAGGAATGAATGAATGAATGACTTATTGAATGAATGAATGAATGAATGAATGAAAACCTAGCCACTAGGGTAAATGTTAATAACGGAACTGACATTTATACCTGTTGGAGGAGGGAAAATAAGTTTTCTCCAATTGAGTGGCACCAGATATGTCAACCACTATAAGACAGACTTTATGTTGAGGATAAGTTAACCAACACATAATGAACTCTACTCTGTGTGTGTGTGTGTGTGTGTGTGTGTGTGTGTGTGTGTGTGTGTGTGTTTGTATGTGTGTGTTTATGCATGCCTATGTGAACTCACATGCTTTTATTTGACTATAGTTTGGTGAGGTTTCTTTTTTGTTGTTTGGATTTTTTTCATTTGTTTTCTTGGTTTTGGTGAGTTTTGTTGTTATATTGAGGTTTTGTTTGTATATTGAGTAAGAAAGAGCAGGGAGGTCTAAGATCTGAAAGGACTTGGGAGAGGGGAGGAATATGAGCAATATATATATAAATTTAAAAATTGCTTTAAATAATAAAAATAAATATAACTTGGAGAAATTGTGTGTTATTTTTCATGATTATTTTTAAGAGAACAGAGAAAAGGCTAAGAAAAAAAAGTGACATTCTTCCAACAATTGAAATAAAATCCTGACATTTGCTTCCTAATATATTTATAATTTCATTTTTATAATTTAACATTTATGGGTTTTAAAGATGTATAAAAGATACCATTGATACTAAGGTAATTTAATAAAAGATGGATGTTAACATCTCTTCCTGACATGTTGGTTGTTTAAATTGTATTAAAATGATTAAACTTATTGAAACAAATTATATTAAATTTTCTTTCTAGGATACGTATCTAGGAGGCCCCTTCTATCTAGATTTCTATGGAAGGAAGTGATAAAATGTGTATTAATTTCTAAGAATGAACAGAGGTCTGAGCCCTAATTGTAAGCTGGCGATTGGAGGACTGTTTCCAATTTGTAAGTAAAAAGTGACATACCATTATTCGTTAGGTTGTTCAGAGAGTGTGAGGATGGTGTCCACCTGTAGGATGATGTAATTAGGCAGGTGAAGGCAGGTACAAGATAGAAAGAGGCCTGTCACTGGGCAAAAAGGAAAGGTGGGCAGGAGAAAAATTTTAGAGAGGAGGAAGAGACAAGAGAGAAGGGGAGGTCGCTGAGAGAATATGGAGGTGGATGTTAAGATTCCTCTCTGCACATTTACAAGTTGTTATGAATATTTTAAAATGATGGTTGTGTACAGGGCTTTGCATGTATAGGTGGGCAATTATATCATATCAATTGGATCAAAGGTTATAGTGTTGTGCGGTCTTTCACGTGGTGATTTAATCGAAGTCAAGAGAGTGTGTGGTGGCTAGAGACACTGGGCTGCCACGGAATTGGAATGTGTATGTCTGGCATGGTGGCAACCCACCTCGGGAACGAGATGGGTAGAGAGATTGTTGCCAGACTCAGAGAGTAGTCATTGGCACTGTGATATGGGATGGAGCAAAGTGGGTGAGACACTTTGCTGACTGAGATAAAGATAACAGATGTCTTGGGGCACTACGGTGCCAGATCTAGTGCGGGGTAAAAGAAGCATTTTATTTTAATTTTACCACTACACCCACCCATAGAAAACCATGCTTGGCAGCATAGTTTGTTTATCAGCAGGAGAAGTGTGTGTGTGCTGCTGGTAGTAGGGGTGGGAGAAGGTTGTGTTTAGATGAGAGTCCAGAGAAACATAGCTTTTGACACAACCTAAATCAGTTTTGCTTTCGACTAATCTTTTAATTTATTTGAACCTCCATTTCTATGAATGAAGAATGACAGATTTAACAAGATTCCTGCCTGCTAATGCTTACAATTGAAGTAGACTTTGAACAAATAAAATCATTTTTGGAGATTGTCTATAAACTAAGTATGCAATGGCTGGTGATAGGAGTGAAAGTTGTAAACACTTTGTTTTGGTCATTGTTTTTATTTTTCTTTGTTTATTAATCATTCCATTTATTTACATCTCAAGTGATATCTCAGCCACCCCTCACAAATCCCCCATCCCACAACCACTCTCTCCTACCTCCCCTTTGCCTCTATGAGTGTGCTCCCCCACCCATTCACCCTTTCCCACCCCACCTCTCCAGCATCCCCCTATGCTGAGGCATCAAACCTCCACAGGACCAAGGGCCTCCCTACCCACTGATGTCAGAAATGGCCATTCTCTACTATCTTTGTATCTGGATCCAAGGATCCTCTTTGTACATGATATAGCCTGTGTTTATTCTCCTTCTGGGAGATGAGTAACCCAAGGGAACCTTGGAGGAAACACTGAAATCCATCCAGGGTCTAAAAGCAAGAAAGAGAAATTGGTTTTAATGACAACATGAAACAAATCTTCATGAAATATCCAATAGCACAATATACATGAATGTATTTTACAGACAAATTTGCCCTCAAGACTAAAGTCCAAAAGCAAAGAGTGGGGAGTACAGCCATGTGATATGAATGGTGATATTGTAAAGAGACACTTATGCCCCTTCTTCTGGCTAACAGAAAATTGAAACAATGGAGAGAGAAATTGGAACTTCTCAAAGACTCTCATAGGTTATAGAAAAGCTTAGGAATTTGATGTTATCCAAAGATAAACTTTCTGCAGGAAAGAGATGTCACAACTGCTCTGTCAACTTGTCAGACCACCTTGCAGGAGAAGCTAGAGTAGATACAACCATGCTGAGTGGAGCCATGTCTTGAGCAGGGCTTCTTGCTGTACAAATCTTGTGTCTCTATTTAAGCCAAACCTCACATTATTTGCTGACGCTAGGCATATGAGATTAATAAACTTCCATATTCATCCTCTCATAATGTGACCACATTGAATCTTTTTGTTTTATCATTATACTATTGTTTTTTCTAAACTATTTTTAAAATAAAAGCAAGACAACAAGAATCAAAACAGCGATAAAATTCTTGTCAACATTTTTACTGTAGATTATAAGAACTAAGTTCCTTATTTTGTCCTAAGAAGAGTAGCTGAGACTGGCCATGGCTAACATTCTACTGGGTAAGATGATGTCATACAGGTGAAGGCAGGTACAAGATAGAACGAGGCCTGACATTGGATGAGAAGGAAGGATGGGTGGGAGAAAAGTTTTAGAGAAAAGAGACTGGAGCTAGGGAGAGAGAAGTGGCCAGGAGAACATGGAGGCAGATGTTAAGATTCCTCTCTGCACCTTTACAGGTCGTTATGAATATTATTAAGGGATGGATGTGTATAGGGCTTTGTATGTCTAGATGAGCAAATTATATATTATCAATTGAATCAGAGGTTATTCTGTCTTGTGTTCTTTCAATTTAAGCTCAAGAAAGTATGTGGTGGCTGGAGACACTAGGCCACCATGGAATTGAGATGTATATTTCTGGCATGGTGGCAACCTGCCTTGGGAACTAGATGGGTAGAGAGAGTATTGCCAGGCTCAGAGAGAAGCCACTGGCAATGTGATATGTTATAGAACAAAGCAGATGAGAGGCTTGGCTGACTGAGATGAAGATATCTACCAGATATCTGCAGTGCCCGACCTAGTGCAGGGTAAAAGACAGCATAATTTTTTATAATATTGCAGCAACACTACTGGGATATTCTGTGGTAATAGAAGAAACTCTAACTTACTTATCAAGTAAGTAGCATACACAAAAATTAAAGGAATAGATAGGCAAACTGTAATATTGCCTAGATCTAAGCCAAAGGTAGAGGATCAGAAAGATCATTTGACACTGGTATCATAAAGTAAATTTTGAAACCAAAATTCAGAGTGATGGAGATTAAAAATAGCAGTGAAAGACTCACTTATTTGCTTAATGAATTATGGCTTATTGTGAGGTCACAACACAGCATTTTCCATTATAAGCAATCTGCAGAGAAGTCAGTGCTCTTACCTCAGGGAACCAGTAACAAAGGAAATAGCTTATGTTGTCTCTGTGGCTGAAATGATTCCTAAAGGAATCTGAGAGTCTTAATTTTACCTTTCCTAGTTATCATTAATCATTAATAAGTAGTTTCAATAGATATGCCAAAAGAAAATTCTGTAAACAGAGGATGCCACCACTTAAACATTGTTGGCAATGGACACAAGGATGCAAATTCTTAGCAGAAGGAGTCCTTGGATGCAAATTCTTAGCAGGAGTCCTTGGGTTTTCCCATATAGGATGTCCATATTCTTTGTGCTTCAAACAAAGAAATAAATAATGAAGATGAATGAAAATATAGATTTATTAAAAGTGAGAGGAAAAATAAGACAAAATTCCCTAGGATGGAAGTGGGCCTGGGCAAACAACACAGGTTCCATTTGGGAAATCCTACTTATAAATTTAGGCAGAGGAAGGGCCTACCTCCAGAGAAGGCAATGCAGTGGATTTGTCCTTTGATTGATATGTGGGCTGCTATTAAACTTCAGGCCATCTTCACAAGCATATCCTGTATGTCCTATAATTTAAGCATACATAAGCACCCACATCATACATACACATGAGATGGTAAATAGGTCAATCTCTTCAAAGAGAGAATCACTCTCACTGTTCTTAAGAGGACAGGATGAAACATTATCTCTCTTTTAACAGCAAGCTCCAGATCCCAAATTCTCCACCAGAAGAGGTTCTGTGTATTGCCCTACCCAGAAGGGTTTTATTACTCTAACAGGAGTAGCCCCAGGTCACTGAGGATTTTTAAACTAAAACTGCGGTTTCTTGTTACATTGCTTCTAAAATTTGAAGAATTAGAATGTGTGTAGCCCTGACTCATGCACTGGATTCAAATTTCAGAGTTTCCTCTTTTGTTATGAGCTTCTCTACATAGTGCACATAAAATTTACTTATTTCTGTAATCCTGTGGTCCCTTACTCATTCAGCCTTACATAAATTTGTCTGGGTCTTTCAAAAAGGCATATTTTCGATAACAATGTGTACTTTACTCCTGAAATTAAATATGATACAATAGTCTCAAAAGAAGTAAAAATAGTTTGCACAAAGTATGTTCCTTTCCCAAGAAGTTAAAATGCAAAAGTCTCATTTTTCTGAAATAAGCCACATGATTTGTTTCATTATATATATACATATATACACATATATACATATATATATATATATATACACATATATACCTTTGCAATGTATAGCCTTGACTATCTTGGTAGCCTATCTTGGTAGCCAGATAGAAAATCAAATAAAAATAAGAAAATCTCTGTCTCACTAAAGAGTAGAGGTCTCTTTAATGTGAGAATACCCAGGAAACTCAATTAACACTGAAAGCCACTTGGAACAGTGGTTGAAATCATAATAAAAAATGAAATTCTGTGATGATACACAGAGGATGAGGTTTAGAGAGAATGTATTATTATCATAGCTGGATGATTATGAGAGAGAGAGAGAGAGAGAGAGAGAGAGAGAGAGAGAGAGAGAGATTTTTTAAGTTAGAAATGGAAATCAGCCACATGACTAGACAAGTAGTGTGGAAGGGAGAATAAAAGAAAAGTAAAGTTATTCAGTGTTGCACCTTCCTACTTAAGGTTGCAGTCTGCAGTGCTGGATAGTTTCTCTGAGCTCTTCACAAAATGGTGGACTCTTTTTATTTCTCTTTTCTTTCTTTCATTCTTTTTTTTTTTACCATACTTGGTGTTTTTACTGGATATATTTTTATTTACATTTCAAATGTTATCTCCTTTCCAGATTTCCCTGAAGAATCCTGCTATCCCATCTCCCCTCCCCCTGCTTCTATAAAGGCGCTCCCCACCCACCCACTCCCTCACACCTCTCCACTCTGATATTCTTCTACACTGGGGCATCTAAACTTGTCAGAACCAAGGGCCTCTCCTCCCATTCATGCCCAACAAGGCCATCCTCTGCTACATATGTGGCTGGATCTATAGATCCATCCCAGTGTACTCTTGGGGTGGTAGTCCTTGGGAGTTCTGAGAGGTCTTGTTCGTTGATGTTGTTTCACTTATGGGGTTGAAAACCCCTTCAGCTATATAATAGTATACCTAAATGACCATAAAAGTTCCACTAGAGAGCTATTAAGCCTGATAAACAACTTCAGCAAAGTGACTAGAAATAAAATTAACTCAAACAAATCAGTAACCTTCATCTACTCAAAGAATAAATAGGTTGAGAAAGAAATGAGGGAAATGATGTCCTTCACAATAGTCCCATATAATATAAAATACCTCAGTGTGATTTTAACGAAGCAAGTGAAAGATCTGTATGACAAGAACTTCAAGTCTCTGAAGAAAGAAATTGAAGAAGATCTGAGAAGATAGAAAGACCTCCCTAGCTCATGGATTGGCAGGGTTAATATAGTAAAAATAGCCATTTGGCCAAAAGCAGTCTGCAGATGCAATGCAATCCCCATCAAAATTCCAACTTACTTTTTCATAGAGATAGAAAGAGGAATTTTGCAAATTCATTTGGAACAACAAAAAACCCAGGATAGAGAAAACTATACTCAACAGTAAAAGAACTTCTGGGGGAATCACCATCCCTGAACTTAAGCAGTATTACAGAGCAATAGTGATAAAAACTGTATGGTATTGGTACAGAGACAGGCAGGTAGATCAGTAGAATAGAACTGAAGACCCAGAAATGAACCCACACACCTATGGTTAATTGATCTTTGACAAAGGACCTGAAACCATTCAGTGGAAAAAAGACTGCATTTCCAAAAAATGATTCTTGTTCAACTGCTGTTCAGGAAGTAGAGGTATGCAAATTGAGAGATTCTTATCTCCTTGTACAAAGCTCAAGTCCAAGTGGCTCAAGGATGCCCACATAAAACCAGATATGATGAATCTAATAGAAGAGAAAGTGTCAAAGAACCTTAAACAAACTGGCACAGGGAAAGGTTTCCTGAACAGAACACCAATGGCTTATGCTCTAAGATCAAGAATCAACAAATAGAACCTAATAAAACCGAAAACTTCTGTAAGGCAAAGGACACTGTCAATAAGACAAAATGGCAACCAACAGATTCAGAAAAGGGCTTTACCAATTCTACATCCAATAAAGAGCTAATATCTAATATATACAAAGAACAGAAGAAATTAGACTCCAGAGAATCAAATAATCCTTTTAAAAATGGGGTACAGAGCTAAAAAATAATTTTCAAATGAGCAGTGCTGAATGGCTGAGAAGCACCTCAAGAAATATTCAACATCCTTAATCATCAGGGAAATGCAAATCAAAACAGCCCTGAGATTCTACCTCAAACCAGTCGGAATGGCTATGATCAAAAACTCAGGTGACAGCAGATGCTGGCAAAAATGTGGAGAAATAGGAATACTCCTCCATTGTTGGTAGGATTGAAAGCTGGTACAACCACTCTCAAAATCAGTCTGGCAGTTCCTCAGAAAATTGGACATAGTACTACTTGAGGACCCAGCTATACCACTCCTGGGCATATACCCAAAAGATGCCCCAACAT
The DNA here is from genome assembly GCF_011064425.1 of Rattus rattus. Lineage (NCBI taxonomy): Eukaryota > Metazoa > Chordata > Mammalia > Rodentia > Muridae > Rattus > Rattus rattus. The sequence continues at coordinate 132,403,931 of NC_046156.1, forward strand.
ATAACAAAGACACATGCTCCACTATGTTCATTGCAGCCTTATTTATAAGAGTCAGAAGCTGGAAAGTACCCAGATGTCCCTCAACAGAGGAATGGATACAGAAAATGTGTATTTAAACAATGGAGTACAATTCAGCTATTAAAAACGACTTCATGAAATTAGCAGGTAAATAGATGGGACATGAAAATATCCTGTGATAACCCAGTCACATAAAAACTGTATATACTCACTAATGTATGCACTCACTGATAAGTAAATATTAGCCATAAAGAATTTCAGAATACCCACAATACAGACCATGTGAACCCCAAGAAGAAAAAAAGACCAAACCAAAGTGTGAATGCTATACTCCTATTGAGTAGCAGGAAGAAAATAATCATAGGAAGAAGAGAGGGACCAGGGAGAGAGAGAAGAAGAGGAGGGAAAAATGGGGGCCAGTTCAGATGAGGGAGATAATGGGGGAGAAGTACGAAAGGTCAGGAATTTGAAAGGAGATACATGTCATGGGGAAGGGGAAACCAGGGGTAGCCACTAAAATGTCTCAGATGCCAGGGTCCCGAAAGGTTTCCAGGAACCAATAGGGAGGACATTAGCCGAAATACCCAACAAAGGGGATATAGAACATGTAGAGACCATATCCAGTGGATAGACACAGCCCCCGCTTGAGGGATAAGGCTACCAACCCACTTCAAAAATATTAATTCAGAACTCCTCATGTCAAAAGGAAGTGCAGGAACCAAGAGGGAAGCAGAAACTGAAGGAAAGGCTATCCAGAGACTGCACCACCTAAGGGCATCCAATCTGCAGACCCAAAACCCAGACAATATTGTTGAAGCCAAGAAGCACTTGCTGACAGGAGCCTGGGACAACTGTACTGTGAGAGACTCTGCCAGAGTCTGACCAATACAGACGTGGATGCATGTAGCCAAATATTGGACTGAGCATGGGGACCACAAATGGAGAAGTTAGAGCAAGTACTGAAGGAGCTGAAGGGGTTTGCAACCCCATAGGAAGAACAACAATATCAACCAGATCCTTCAGAGCTCCCAGAGACTAAACTACTAACCAAAGCATACACATGGGGGAACCCATGACTCCAACTGGATTATAGCAGAGGATTGGCCTATCAGGCATCACTGGGAGAGGAGCCCCTTGGTCCTGTGGAGGCTCAAGGACCTTCACATAAAACCAATAGAAAAGAAAGTGGGAAAGAGCTTCGAACACATGGACACAGGGGAAAATTTCCTGAAGAGCACACCAATTCCTTATGCTCTAAGATCAAGAATCAATAAGTGGGACCTCATAAAATTGCAAAGTCTCTGTAAGGCAAAGGACAATGTACATTAGAAAAAAACAGCAACCAACAGTTTGGGAAAAGATCTTTACCAGTCCTACATCTAATAGAGGGCTAATATATACAAAGAACTCAAGAAGTTAGACTCCAGAAAATCAAATAACCCTATTAAAATAGGCTACAGAGCTAAACAAAGAAGTCTCAACTTTGGAATCTTGAATGGCCGAGAAGCACCTAAAGAAATGTTCCACATCATTAGTTTTCAGGAAAATGCAAATCAAAACTACCCTGAGATTCCACCTCATACCAGTAAGAATGGCTAAGATCAAAAATTCAGGTGACAGCATATGCTGGTGAGTATGTGGAGAAAGAGAAACACTCTTCCTCCATTGTTGGTGGGATTGAAAGCTGGTATTAATCACTCTGGAAATCATATTGGCAGATTTTCAGAAAATTGGACATAGTACTACCTGAGTACCCAGCTATACTACTCTTGGGCATATACCCAGAAGATGTTCCAACATATAACAAGGACACATGCTCCACTATGTTCATAGCAGCTTTATTTACAATAGCCAGAAGCTGGAAAGAACTCAGATATCCTTCAACAAAGGAATGGATACAGAAAATGTGGTACATTTAAACAATGGAGTACTACTCAGCTATTAAGAATGACTTCATGAAATTAGCAAGTAAATGTATCAAGCTAGAAATATCATCCTGAGTGAGATAACCCAGGCTGAAAAGAACACACATGGTATGCCTTCTCTGATAAGTAGATATTAGCCCAAACGCTCGGAATATCCATGATACAATTTACAGACCACATGAAGCTCAAGTAAAAGGAAAACCAAAGTGTGGATGTTTTAGTCCTTCTTAGAAGAGGGGACTGAAATACTCAGAGGAGGAAATATGGAGACACAGCATGGAGTAGAGACTGAAGGAAAGGCCATTCAGAGACTGCCCCACCTGGTGATCCATCCCATATAAAGCCACCAACTAAGATAATATTGGGGATCCCACAAGGTTCCTGCTGACAGGATCCTCATATAGCTGTTTCCTGAGAGGCTTTGCCAGAACCTGACAAATACAGAGGTGAATGCTTGCAGCCAAGCATTGAACAGAGAATTGGTCCCCAGTGGAGATGTTAGAAAGAGGACTGAAAGACTATTTTCTTACAGGGCTTCCTCTTCTTTGATGTATCTGGGGCCCAACCCAGTCTTCTACCAGAGGAATGTCACGTAGTCCTTGGCAAACTAACAAATTCAACTTCCTCTTTCTCCCAGCAAGTATCTGGGATTATTGCAATGAGTGACCATACAAACGAGGCACGCAGAGTCCTTTAAAGTGCAGTCAATGATTTCATTCTCCCTCAAAATGTCTTCCCAGTCTCTAACATTCATAGATATATAGCATTAGTAATCTTGAATAAAGTATATGTGTATGCCCCTCCCCTGCATATATTCCCAGCCCGACAAAGATCCTGCAGACCCCACCCATTCAGGACTTCTCTTTATCTTTCCAGCCTGGTGTGCAGGGGTATCTGGATACCATGAAGAAGAAAATGGAAGAGGCAGAATCACAGCTAAATCCCAACATATATACCACCGCTTAAAATGCCACAGAAATCATACTTAGGCTGTGGCTAGCACCTGAAAGAAAAAGAGAGGGGAAAAAAGGTAAAGTTTTGCATCTTTTAGTCAGGACTCCCAAAAGTGGAAAGACCCACCACAACCTCTTGGTAGCTCATAGAAGGCTGGACATTTATGATGAAAAAGTATATTATGTTATTAAAGAAATAATCATCTTTCTCTTTAACATGGTTTAAGGTGAACCTGACTTTCTGTAGGGTGGTTCGTTGGCCAAGTATCTGACCTACCCAACTGAACTAACTCTAAGGGAGAAGATGGTGTCATGTCTGCGCATAGGGTTCAATGTCCTTCCTTTGGATAGGGAGCACAAATTTTCCCCGCATAGACCTTCAATGTTGTAATGTCTCAGCTTAGCTGGAAAAGCAGGACAGCTAAGACGTGGCTTTGATTTTCAGTCTGGAACAGTGTCCAAACATAAATCTTTCACAGTTGTAAGAGATAAGAATAAGGAAAGAGAGAGACAGAGACACAGACAGAGACAGACACACCATACTTACACACAGAGAGAGAGGAGAGAAGGAGAGAGAGGGGGGGGGAGAGACAGAGACAGAGACAGAGAGAGACAGAGAGACAGAGACAGAGAGACAGAGAGACAGAGAACACATGTGTAGGCCAGAAGACTAACCTTAGACATTGTGTTTCAGGCGCCGTCCACCTGTCACATTGCACTCATTCAAATCAGAGGGATACTCAGGTCTCTTTGGCAGTGGTATCACAAGGACACTCCAACATATTCAGCTTTGCATAAGAGTTCCAGGGATCAAACGTAAGTTCTCACATTATTACTAACACAGGGGGCTAATTAAAAATGCACAGAATCCTACATCTCGAAGCAAAAGGATGCAATCATGAGAACACGTGCCTGGTGTACACAGAGTCCATTTGGAAGAACAGGCACGTACAAGAGAAAGAGAGGAATCAAACCCAACAGTGCAAGAAACTGCTAATCCACAAATAAAAGCAAGAAAGAGGAAGAAAGAAACACACACGACCTCTGGTTCAAACAACTATACTGTAGAAAGAACCAGAAGAAAGTTTTGAACAGCATAGCCCTGTGGCTAAGAACCCAAGGAACCTGCAGGGTTTCAAACTGTAAAAAGACAAGTCTCCCCAAGATCTGATTCCTGGTTAGATCCATCCGTCCTCTGTGTAGTATGAAAGTTCTAAAAGGGAAAGAAAGGCTTGGAAAAAGCAGGACCAACCCTACATTTTAAAACCCATACCAATGGCCACACCCCATAAAGCATTCAGGAGAATAATGAACTGTCTTCCATCTTTCCTTCGAGGTAGTTGACATGAATGTAGTGAAATTATTTCAATTTTTCTTACACTTTAAAAGAAAAACAGTTCAGCTTTTATTTAGGGGAATGTGGAATCTTTTAAAGAGAAAAAAATATCAATATGTTTCCGTTTCTATTTCAAAGGAAAATAAATGGCCTAATTAATAAACACATTAACCAGAGGCCTAGAAATAACCCAGATTGGTGAACAACTGTTTGTTCCCAAGCTGTTGTGTTAATTATCTGAAAAGGTAAATGTTGATTATTCAATAGGATTCCTCCTGAGTCTTTAAGGTAAATGTATATGTATTTGTTGTAGAAATATGGTCTGGAAGACAAAGCTAAGTATAGAAGTTAGTGCTGCTTCCTCCTCCCAGACCTATGCTCCCAGAAATAAGGCTCAGACTGAAAATATATATATAACTACCTTGGCCATATAGTTAGGCTCTTCTCTGACTAAATCCTAACTTATTATGTAACCCATTTACTTTAACCTACATTCTGCAATGAGGCTGGTTACCTGTGCTCAGGCACCACGTGTCTGTCTTATCACATCTCACATTCTCTCCTGCTTGGCTCTATCCCAGAATTCTTTTTGCTTCCCAGATGTCCCACCCTCTATTCTACCTTTTTCTATAGGTCATAGGGTTTTTCTTTTAATTGACATGTGATGCAACAATACAATGCATAAGCTATTCTCTCTAAAGCCGAGTGCCAGCTAGAGGCTACAAAAACATTGCACACATAGACAATGTTAAGGAGACAAAGCCATTCCTTTATTCTCTAAGATTATGCATAGTTGAGGAGCACTACTCTGAGCCTGCTTGTCTTGAAATCCTGCAATACCCAATAAGACAGTCCCAAACTGCCCCAAGACAGCAAAGGGCCACTCTACAACCAACTCTACTCAGGCTCCTGGAGAAGGCTTCAGGCCTGTTCTTGAATGAAGGCAGAAAGTAAGATTTCCCATGTTGTAAACAGGGACCATACTACTTTGGAGACAGGAAGGAACCGAGGGAAGGTGGACAAATCCTCCCTTGCCCTTGGTTCATGCTGATCACACAAACCTGCAAATGAACAAGTTCCACGTCCAGCCTCTCTTATTGTTCCAAATCATATTTCTGGAACTACAGACAGATAATTGCTCTGTTTACAACTCATGCACACGGTGGTAGAAAAATGTCTTTTGATTTTATGTAATTTATTAGCCAAAGTGTATGCCTGCAGCCAATGTGAATCAAGATCCTGATTAGAAAATAGACTTGCAGATATTTTCAACTCTATAAAAATATTTTATAAAAATAAAATCTAGAATTTATTAAATTTTAAGGTTGAGTTGTACAGCATTTTGATTTTAGATATTAACACATTAATAACGCATTTAATTTTTTAGAAAAACTATTTTAAAAATATAAAAATTATTTTAAAATTTCAGTATCTTGGTTTTTGGTTTAACATTTTGAAATCTGTATACTCACTTTGTGTAAATGACATTAAATTAGCACTTTTTATTTCTTGCATCATATAATCCCGACTGAAACAGAAAATATCTTATAGTGGAAAAATGCATACAACCTGCAGAGAAAAGTGCTAAAACCCTAAAATAACAATCTCGTGAACTTTTCTAAAACAAACACACAAAAATACAATTACAGATACACCTTTTTTGGGGGGGGTTCTTTTTTTTCGGAGCTGGGGATCAAACCCAGGGCCTTGTGCTTCCTAGGCAAGCGCTCTACCAGATATACCTTTTGAATATAAATTATGTAACATCTTAAAGCACAATATTATAAAATATTCATTTTGAACTTCAAAATTATAAACACCCACAATTTCATGATGGTTCTAGATCAGCAACAGAGACACAGTTTCATTGTGGTATTCTGATGCCCCATGTTATCCTCTTTTTTATCTGATTTGAATTTTTTTTCATTGCCTGAGCAGTTAGAGATTTCTATTTGCATCCACAATTTTCCAAATAGTAGAAAATGATGAAACCTGCAATTGTATCCAAAGTAAATAAAAAAAAAGATTGTTTTTCTTTTCTATGACATGTCTCATAACCTGTATGTCTTCTGGCCACTATTATATCAGTGAGTAAAGATACCTCAGTCATACACACACCACAAAACACAAAACCGTTTACACTCAACTGCAGGCACAATGGCTAGACAGGAAATAATAAAAGAATATCCAAAGCTGTGGTTTAAAGTAAATATAAATATCCACTGATGTAAAATACTCAAGCAATGTTTATGGAACAAATTTTTGAATCTACTATCTACAACATGTAACTACTATAACAATACATAATTTTATTACTATATAATTATTACTATAATGTTACATAAAATAGTGGAAATTTCTAGATTTTGTAGAAATTCCTCAGGCCCTATAGTGTCAAACACATGAAATCATGCAAGAAATGCGGTGTTAATTTTGGGACTAGAAAGATGGCTCAGTGGTTAAGAGCATGTGATAGTTGGCTACTGTTGTTGTTTGTTCGTCTTCAGATAACCTGTGTTCAGTTGCCAGGACACAAGACTTCAGGCTCCAGGGAACCCAGTGCCCTGTCCTGACTTCCACAGGCAGTTGCAGGCACGTGTACATACATACACATTGGTACCTACACAAATGCATTCTAAAATATAGGGTAACAAACTGGCTACTACCTAGGATAAAGAAATAAAACAATTATTTATTAACTATTTCTATTACTTTTTATGGGTTTTGCTCAGTATTTTTTTCCAGTTAGAAGATTTAATTACAGAAATTAAAGCATGTGCCTTTTAAATGTGTCACCTGGAATGGAATGTCATTATTCATTGTTTGTTCATATAATTGCACCACTTACATTAATTATAAAAATACAGTATGTATATAAAGAAACTGATGTGGAGAAATTACAGTGTGTTTGTCACACCTGGCAAAAACTGAAATATTCCAGTTTTCTATTTCTAAAACTGTCAATTCACAAGAAAGATAAGAAATAAAACCTATAAACATAGACTTGGATGTTAAACCTTACTCAAAAATTCAAGAAATGAAACACGTAAGCCCCAGGGCGGGTGAGTCGACTCAGCCAGTTAAGGTGTTTGCTGCCAAGTTGGATGACCTGAGTTTGATTCCCAGACTTACATACTACAAGACAAGAACCGATTCCCAAGTTGTCAATTCTGACCTCTGTTCCCCTCGCTAGTCAGGTTGTAGTCTAACATGTCCACACAGCTTTCCTAAGCTCAGTGCAAAATAGAGAACTCCCTTTTCTTAGCAGAGTTTCTTCTGCTCTGCCTGATCTGAGGAGCCCAATATCATTTTCTTCCATTTTACCCCTTGGCTCAGGTATCTGCAGAGGAACTCAGGACCACTCAGTGGTGGCTCCAACCCAGTTAATGGCCTGCACTGTAGGAGCTGTTTAGCAGTCTCAGTGACTGGCTGTGCGCTCCAGTCTTCAGTAGGGAAATGTTGGATGGACACAAGATATGCTCACACCATCAGACCAGTCAGCCACCTTTGATTGAGCAGCACTGAACTCAAGAGTTAACGAGGTCCATTTGCTCTGAAATTTCTCCCTTCCTCAGAGTCTTGTTAGTAGCAGCCTGATCCTCCTTCTCAAGCTCCTCTGGGTCTCTCTACAAGTAAAGATGAGGCATAATTCATCGTGGGCGCTCACAGGAGATAGTACTACGCATGCGGAGTACTTCCGGACCAGTATCCATCACATCAGACTCACCGCGTGAGCTCTCTTATTGTTGAATGGAATGGCGATGTCTACATAATACAGAGGAGAGTCTGTGTTATTCAGAGCAATGGTGGGTCGGTTGATAAAAGAGGCTTCTGTGAGGAACTGGTGGTCAGGCATGCAATCATTCACCACTAGAAGCCTTGGCTCTCTGAAGACTGCTTAGATAAAGTTAGTGAAAGTCCCAGATGTAAAACAGCCAGCAATTGAAGTGGCAGCAACAAACTTTAGCAGAGCTCACTGGCCAGTGTTCCCGGAGGAGACGACACAGACATAAGCAGGGTTTTTGGTGGCAGCAACAGTCTGAGCTTCAAGCAACAGCGTCTCTCAGATCTTCTTCAGATTTATGATATAGATAGCAGTCACGTTTCCTCTTGTAGATATATTGCTTCACCTGAAAGACAAGGTTGATGCCACCTAAGGGGATTCCTGTGGCAAGGAATTTGAGGACATCCTTCTCCTTCATCTGTAGGACATCACGGGATCCCGACATTGTGTAAAGCTCTTTATCAGTTACTAGGGGAATCAGAACAACACTGTGTGGATCTGTCCCTGAGGGACATGGTAGACTACAAACTTAGTAGCAAGGTGCAACAGACCTCCATATGTAGCATTTACACAGTCACATATGTATGAGTAGCTGCATGTAAAAAAGGTAACAATAAATAAATTAAAATAGAGAACTACAAATCAAAACAATACCAAGAGCCTGTCTCTTACCCAGCAGATATAAAAACTAAAGAAAAGGGCTGTGAGGACAAAGGTCCCTCCATCAATCAGTGCTGGAAAGGAAATAATTCCAACCCTTGGAAGATGAGGTTTAGAGAGATCTAATACAACTAAATGTGTGTTTTCATCTTAAACTCTGTGATATAACTACTAAGCACCCTTTGAAGATACATCTCCAAAAAATATGACAATAAGAAGATCATGCACTATCATTGCAAAATGCAAAAATTACAAGGCGTGGTGGTACATTTCAACACTTGGGAGTCAGATCCTTATGAGTTCTAGGCTGGTAAAACCCTGTCTCAAAATAAAATGAGCCATGCATTTACCTGCAAGAGAGAGTTTGAAAGGATGATGGAGTATCCACATGATAGAATATCTTTATTTAAAAACTCAGGAGCTAGAGTATTAGGAAATTGTTTAATACAGTGCTGCCTAGGAAAATTATGATGTTTGTAGAAGGCTTAAACATGCTGAAAATGTATAACTTGTGATTATTTTCTCATTCTCAGCAAATATTCTTTTAAAATTTCTTTATACCTGCATTTTTCATTTTATAAAAGTTTTCCTCATTCACATACATTTCTGGCTGTGTAAAATCTGCATTTTTTTTAGAAGTGTGAATTTTGATGCACAAATAAAGAGCAGACTGGTCTAAGGTTTGAGTGCTTTTTCAGCAAAACAATTACCTTTCTGATAGAATCTCTCTGAGCTAACAGCTCCCCAGTCCACCAAGTGGCAGAGTCAACAGTGGGCTTTTATTAAAGAAAGTTGCCAGTACAGTTCCAGATCCTGCATGGTGATCAGGAATCCGCATCTTCTGACAGCACTGGGCTAATGCTGTTCCTCCTTGACAAGATCTGTCTACAGAGAAGGAGCAAAATCTTGGTGCCTTTTCTGTTTGACTTAGAGTTTTGTTGTTATTATTAGTAACTACTAGAGCTTGAATATTTGTTCAGAAGTTCCAGAACTTTTTGGGAGTGGCTTTGAGGAATTGTAAAGGTGTAGGAGGAGGAGCAGGAGAAGGATTGGGATTCTGTTTGTCTCACACAACAGTGCAGTGTGGTGGCACCTGGACTTAGATTCTCCCGAGTAATTGATTGCTAACTGCTATTACTCACAGTCTGAGATTCACTGAGATTCTTAATTTCAACATCTGGTTTCCCTTCTAAGAGCTGCACATAGCCTTCTTTTCAAAATATTATGAAGAGACAAAATTTTGGATTTTCTTATGAACTTGCACTATGATAAATGTCCTTAATGTCTAATTTGTCTCCATGTTTTATAAACTAAGGTCTGACCTAATGCATTGGCAGCATTACTTTGGCTCATTGATATCTATCTCTTCATACATCCATCTATGCATTTATTTTTTTATCCTGCCATACTCCCTGTCAGTTAAAACAATGTTTGAGTTCACTTACTTTGATGCCCATGTCACTGTCAAGTAGCTAGCAGAAAGTGTAACCCAGCGTCACATGAAGACACTATGGCACTTTAAAATAACTTGGCTAAGACAGGAGAAAAGTTCTATATTCCCTCAAAAGACAGATGAATAATTTTATTCCATATGATCTGACGTAAACATTTACATCTGTTAAACATATATCTTTTAAGAAGTCTGGCAGAAGCAGATATGGCTCATGAATAATTTTATTATTATACATTTGCCTTATTTTTCTGGTACATATTGTATACTATTATTTCCAAAAACATACCAAGTAAAATCATATTTATCTTAGATAAATACATGCTGCATATTTTCAATAACATGAAAGAAGTTATAACAATAATTTAAAATCTACATATGGTTGGGGAAAAATGCCAAAGATGGGGAACAGCCTTAATATGGGTGGTATGTTTTCTGAGCTCCGACAGTATCCTGTATTACTGCAAATATTCATTCACATTTCTTTGTCAAAGCCTCAAGTCATTCTTTGTCTACCTCCATAGTCTATAAAAGAGGAATGTGCATGAATGATACTGAATTCACTTTTAACCCCTGACATACCATTATAAAAATAACTCAGTTCTAAGCAATACTTAGATCTCCAGTGAAAAGTGAGGAGTCCATGTCAACTCATGGGAATCTTCTAGACTATCTTACATATTCCCAGTACAAAGTAACAAATACTGTATTTCCACATCACACATCAAGCTTGTCTCACTATATTACTCTCATCTACTCCATGTTCTTTATATTCTTGACTTGAGGGTCATGTGGCTTTCACAGGTGTTTGATTGATAACTCTGGTAAGTATTAATTCAACATACACACAGAGAAGAAAGAAATGAAAACTAGATGGAGGGAGAGTAGAGGGAGGGAGGGGAAGAAAAGAGAAAATTTGTTTAATTAGTTAAAGATTAAATTTTTTCCTATTTTCTCTTATTCTATATATTTTGAACAACAACAACAAATCCACCAATAACTGGATTAAATGTATGTAATGGCTTTGCAATTGAAGCTGACTATTTTAACAACAATTTCAAAATTCAGTTGGGTACTCAACTCATTTTAACAGCATGTCTACTCAAATTGGAATGAGAGAGGGAAAGATTAGTGTGAAGTTTGCTCAAAGTCTATTCACAAATCCATTATGTTTCATATTGCTTTTGAAATCACCTTAGATATCACCCATCTTCGGAAATCTGGGTGAAAAAATTGAGAGAATATTGTTTAACCTTACGAAGGAAGGTTATTGAAATCCTTGCTACAATGTGAACCAACTTTGAAGACTGTTACAAGTGACATAGGCTCATCATTAAAGGACAGAGGGTGTGTAATTCACTTACATTTAGATACCTACACTTGTCAGATTCAGTCAGAAAACAGAGTGATGAATGTCAGGAAGTGGGGTCTTTTTGTTTGATATGAATAAAATGTCAGTTCAAGATAAAGATTAGAGAAAGGGTTATTGCGGTCAATATCTGAATTTGCATAACACCACTGTACTTAATATAGATAAGATGGTACATTTTACTGTGGATATTTTCCCACAACTGGAAAACAACTTTCCTTTTTTAAAACAAACAGCATGAATACAAATCCAACTGATAGACTTCCAGTATGCTGCCTCGAGAAGTGGGGTTTTAAGTTCTTGTGCTAAGCCTATTGCATCGAGGCTTGAGAATGCCTATTTGATGCTGCAGTGGTGACTTTCTCTATGAACAATCTTTTACCATGTCAGTGAGAGGAGCAAAAGAACTATGAAAGGGCAACACAAGTGGCCCCTTTATTATCCTTTACCAATATTTTACAAAACAAAGCTAGGAGGAAGAGCTGGGGGAATATCTTAGTTCACGTGTGCTTGCTGTGTGAGCATGTGCACCCAGGTTCCTGGCACCATGGGAAAGGCTGGGCACAGTGGTAGGCGCCAGTGATCCAGTGCTGTGGAGATGGTGGTAGAAGATACAGGAGTCCCTCTGCTCAGACATTCTAGCTGAGTCAGCACATTTACATTCTCATTTTATTGAAAAGGAACTAACCTGGTATCCCATAGCGTGAACATGATGAAAAATACATTATGCTGCTCTCCAAGCTTCCAGTCTTTCCAACACCTTCCTCCTTCTACTCATGGGTTCATCCCACGCTTGCACAGCACAGTGAAACAGACCTCATTATTGACATTTTAAAAGTGAGAAAAGATCCTCAGAGAGATGACTTTATGAAGGTCACTCAGTCAGTGGTCCATGTCTAGATTCACTTTCCATCTGTAAAACAAAGCTATTTCACCTCTCAGAAATACATTGAAGAATCCAGATAAAATTGAATGTCATAAAAATACTGCAGGAAGAAGTCCAATCTTGATTAAGAGAAAGCTCTGGGCAGCTACAGCTAATTGAAGGTTAACTAGAGGCTTCTTTTTGCCTTAACCTTAAAGACTGAGACTTTTAAAATAGATTGAGACACATGCTGGTTATGTAAGTTTGGTGTAATAGGCACAATTAAATCTTTGAGTGTTTTTTTCTTTAAACTTACATCTTGTCTATCCCTGTCAGTGTAGATTATACAGGAATTTAACTGGAAATTTTACATAGGCCAGGACAAAAACTTGAATGTTGCTGCTTTGACCAAGACCCTAAGAGAGAATTACATGCTTTTTTTTTTTTCATTAAAATAAACATCAATACACAGCGTGTTTTCTTTTTCTTTTTTTTTTTTAATGTTTATTAACTTGGGTATTTCTTATTTACATTTCAATTGTTATTCCCCTTCCCGGTTTCCAGGCCAACATCACCCTAACCCCTCCCCATCCCATTTTCTGTGGGTGTTCCCCTCCCCATCCTCCCCCCATTGCCACCCTCCCCCCAACAATCACATTCATGGGGGTTCAGTCCTGGCAGGACCAAGGGCTTCCCCTTCTACTGGTGCTCTTACTAGGCTATTCATTGCTACCTATGAGGTTGGAGCCCAGGGTCAGTCCATGTATAGTTTTTGGGTGGTGGCTTAGTCCCTGGAAGCTCTGGTTGCTTTGCATTGTTGTTCATATAGGGTCTAAAGCCCCTTCAAGCTTTTCCAGTCCTTTCTCTGATTCCTTCAACGGGGGTCACGTTCTCAGTTCAGTGGTTTGTTGCTGGCATTCGCCTATGTGTTTGCTGTATTCTGGCTGTGTCTCTTAGGAGAGATCTACATCTGGTTCCTGTCAACCTGCACTTATTTGCTTCATCCATCTTATCTAGTTTGGTGGCTGTATATGTATGGGCCACATGTGGGGCAGGCTCTGAATGGGCATTCCTTCAGTTTCTTTTCTAAACTTTGCCTCCCTATTCCCTCCCAAGGGTATTCTTGTTCCCATTTTAAAGAAGGAGTGAAACATTCGCATTTTGGTCATCCTTCTTGAGTTTCATGTGTTCTACGCATCTAGGGTAATTCAATCATTTGGGCTAATAGCCACTTATCAATGAGTGCATACCATGTGTGTTTTTCTGTGATTGGGTTACCTCACTCAGGATGATATTTTCCAGTTCCATCCATTTGCCTATGAATTTCATAAAGTCATTGTTTTTTGATAGCTGAGTAATATTCCATTACGTAGATGTACCACATTTTCTGTCTCCATTCCTCTGTTGAAGGGCATCTGGGTTCTTTCCAGCTTCTGGCTATTATAAATAAGGCTGCTGTAAACATAGTGGAGGACGTGTCTTTGTTATATGTTGAGGCATCTTTTGGGTATATGCCCAAGAGAGGTATAGCTGGGTCCTCAGGTAGTTCAATGTCCAATTTTCTGAGGAACCTCTAGACTGATTTCCAGAATGGTTGTACCAGTCTGCAATCCCACCAACAATGGAGGAGTGTTCCTCTTTCTCTGCCTCCTCGCTAGCATTTTCTGTCACCTGAGTTTTTGATCTTAGCCATTCTCACTGGTGTGAGGTGAAATCTCAGGGTTGTTTTGATTTGCATTTCCCTTATGACTAAAGATGTTGAACATTTCTTTAGGTGTTTCTCAGCCATTTGGCATTCCTCAGCTGAATTCTTTGTTTAGCTCTGAACCCCATTTTAATAGGGTTATTTATCTCCCTGTGGTCTAACTTATTGAGTTATTTGTATATTTTGAATATAAGCCCTTTATCAGTTGTAGGATTGGTAAAGATCTTTTCCCAATCTGTTGATTGTCGTTTTGTCCTAACCACAGTGTCCTTTGCCTTACAGAAGCTTTGCAGTTTTATGAGATCCCATTTGTTGATTCTTGATCTTAGAGCATAAGCCATTGGTGTTTTGTTCAGGAAATTTTCTCCAGTGCCCATGTGTTGAGATGCTTCCCCACTTTTTCTTCTATTAGTTTGAGTGTATCTGGTTTGATGTGGAGGTCCTTGATCCACTTGGACTTAAGCTTTGTACAGGGTGATAAACATGAATTGATCTGCATTCTTCTACATGCTGACCTCCAGTTGAAACAGCACCATTTGCTGAAAATGCTATCTTTTTTCCATTGGATGGTTTTGGCTCCTTTGTCAAAAATCAAGTGACCATAGGTGTGTGGGTTCATTTCTGGGTCTTCAATTTTATTCCACTGGTCTATCTGTTTGTCTCTGTACCAATACCATGCAGTTTTTTATCACTATTTAAACTCAAATCTTATAGAAGATTATTATACAGACAAGCAATGTTAACCTGGACCAGGGTCCTTTTTCTACTTTTATTGCATCTAACCCCTGTTCCACGTGCTGCATACTCCCCAACATAGCTATGAAAACAGCTAATTCAAAGTTGTAAACTTGCTTAAAACATTGTGAAATGCTTCTCTTTTGTGTATGTGACATGCTTCTGTAACTTGATTGCAATGTTCATATTCTTGTTTCTTAAATATGGCCTTTGTAGATGGCACTGCTGTATCTTAGGCTCTGAAATTTACAGATATCTTACAGTATGTCAAAGACAAGGTACATTCATTATTCATAGATTTTTTCATAAGAAATTATGTCCCTACACTTCCTCCACTATCAGAATGAGTATGAACGCACAGGGTTCTTAAGTATTAGAGTTTCTTGTGACTGTGGTGAAACTCTTCTCTGGCCAGTTCCCTGCTAGCTTTCTAGCCCAGACTTAAACCAATTTGCCTTTCCTTCACGCTGGCTTTACTTTCACTGTTTTCCTTGTCAGAAACTTACTTAAACAAATAGTTGAATAGTAAAAAGTAGAAAAGAATTTAGAGAAGCTCAGAGAGACAAGTGTCAGAGTAATGTATAAATGTTTCAGATGTCTCATTTCCAATCACCACCAATGTTAGCAAACTAACAGCAGAAATAAAATCCTTTTGTCTGAAGTATGACTGGTGATTTTTTTCAAACACAGGCTAGAATACTTGGAACACATTTACTCATTTGCCAGAGTATAGCTTACAAATCCAGTCTACCTTTCACAGTTCAGGAAACAGAATGTCTCTCTAGATTTTATTCCTGCAAAAGCCTCTGTCTAGACAGTTTACTGCGAGAGAGTTGATCACCCTAGTCTAACTATAAAGATGGCAACATTTCATTGTAATGATATTGTATTTGTTGTATTTGTCTTGTAAATTTTCTATCCTAGATATAGTATTCTTTAACTTAAAATATTTAAAGCTGAGAATTAGCAGAATGTGTAAGACTGTTTTACAAAAGCTTTCTGGTAAGTTTTAAATTTGAAGGGGAATTTTATTAAAAAAAAAACTTTAAAAACTTGCTTCTTCTACTGAGAGAGAAAGAATAAGTGAACCATGAAAGAATTGGCTTTTCATTGATTTTGTTTCCTTAGTGTATATATAACCAGTGTGGAAAGGTCAACTTATGGTACTTGATACAAAAGTATAATTTACATGTAGATTCCTAAAAATATTCATGCTTCACATAATCTTGATTTTAAAATCTTTTCTACTTTGTTGACTCAGAATTTCTATGAGCTGTATTTGAATATTCATAAAATAGAAATCATTTATCTATAAGATATTAATGGCTATAATATGCATATCAAGAAAACATGTGCTTGTCCCCTATCTTCCACTGATGAATCCTTTATAGACCCTGATATGTGATAATATAGTCAAGAATCAAGAGAAACTAGAAATCATGATAATAACTAAGGTTAAGTATCCCCTAT
Source organism: Rattus rattus (assembly GCF_011064425.1). NCBI lineage: Eukaryota > Metazoa > Chordata > Mammalia > Rodentia > Muridae > Rattus > Rattus rattus. Next base: position 132,420,201 of record NC_046156.1, read on the forward strand.
GGAACCAAGTCTATGCAGAGTTCACCTGACATGCAGTGATGCCCAGAGCACTTGGCTGCCCAATTTGAGTCAAGATATTGCCTCAGCCAGTGTGAAAACTTACCTTAAATTCTAACACAAATATTTCTTTTAAAGCAAATGTTTTAGGGACTTCTGTCTTCCTCTTTCACAGCACTCAGGCATCCTGTTGTCCTTTCTGTCAGGCTTAACCTTTATTTTTGTCTTTCATTATAAATTAAAAAAAATATGAATGTCAAGGTGATCTACAGCCAGTCACTAAATTCTTGCAGCTGAAAGAGGCTTGTGGTCCTTTCTTTAAACATGTTCTTTCTGCTTCCTGGCCGTCATTAAGTGAGGAATTTTCTCCAACACATACTCATTTTATCATGACATTCTTACCATGATACTATTTCTTGTCTCAGGAACAAAAAAAATGAAACTGGCAAATCATGAGATAAAAGATTTGAAACAACTAGTCAAAATCAATGTTTCTCCCTTAAAGTTGTTTATCTTGGATATTTTATTATAGACAGGAAAATTTGAGGAACATTGTCTAGTTGCAAGAAGTTGACAAATGTATATCAAAGAGAAAATTTAAATTTTACAAGAAGTTATGGTTCCATGCTTTCATGGTTTACATCATTTGGAGACTGCAATGTCCCCTCTATTTATCATTACATCTATAAACTGGTATCAGGTATCTTGTGCTCCTAACTGTCCAATCCAACCAACCACTAAATCCTTTGAAACTTGAAAAATGATAACAAAGTTTCTTAGCATTTGTCACTGGACCAATCTGTTTCAGACCAGAATTTTGCAAAGGGACATTAAGCTTGACAAGTGTAGCTAGAACTAGAGAAACAGTGAAATCTTGGTGTCTGAAGTTTGATGTCCACCTCGCAGTAGACTGGCATTCACTTCAAGGTTGTTTTCCTAGTGATATTGAATGATACAAAATTTCCCTTTCCCTCAGCTTAGGAAATCTATGTAGTTTCCCAAATAATGAGTTCTGCGTCTACAGTTCTCTGTAGTGCTAATGCATCTTAATCCATTTAGCTATTATAACTGAATACTGGAGCCTAGGTGGCTTACATAACAAACAAGCATGTCTGACAGCCCTTGACCTCTAGATCGAACAGAATAGTGTATGGTGGGGTTGGACTGTCCTCTTCCTGCTTGTTAGATGGGCTTCTTGTCACATCTTCACATGGTAGAGATAGAGGAAGTAAGACCAAACCTATTGTGTCTCTTGTTTTAAAAACTACAATCCTGTCCTCACTCTACTGTATAATGCCCTAAAGGCTCTGCCTCCTAAAACCAACACATTCAGTTCAGCATATAAAAATTAGAGAGAAACAAGTACAGTACAAGCCAATCTGGAAAGGCGCAATTCAAAGATCCGTCTTCTCCAAAGGGAAAAAATAGCCCTAGACTTCAATAACAAAATAAAACAACAGCAACAAACAATCAAAGAGCCCAGAATCCTGGAAACTAAACAACCCACTTGCTGCTCAGTGATAACTTGGCCAGGGAAGAAAGAATTGAAGAAATCAAAGGCTTTCTGGAGTTCAATGAAAATAAAGACATATCAGGCTCAAACTTAGGGAATAAAATGAAAGCGGTATAAAGAAGAGACTTCATAGCACTAGGTACTTTCATAAAGAAATTAGAGATATCCCATACAAGCAATTTAGTAAACCTGAAAGCTCTAAAACAAAAGAAGTAAGTACACCTAAAATAAGTAGATGGCAGGAAATAATCAAACTGAGGGCTGAAATCAAGCAGTAAGAAACAAAGGGAATGATACAAAGAATCAACAAAACCAAGCACTGGTTCTTCCAGAAAATCAAAAAGCTGGAAAAAAAACTTTATTCCCAACTAATTAAAGAGTGCAGAGACACTATCCAAATTAGCAAAAGAAACAAAAGGAGAGACATAAGAATAGAAACTGAGGAAATTCAAATTATTATCAGAACCTACTACAAAAGCCTATACTCTATAATTCTGGATAACCTTGACGAAATGAACGATTTTCTAGACAGATACTGTGTGCCAAAGTCAAACCTGTAGAGAGCTGCGACGTGCCGCGCCTCAAAGATGGCGCTGGTTTCCTCCTTCCACCCTCCCAACAGTGAGCGCTCCTTGCAGTAAACAAGTCCTTTTTTGGCTATGTCTGCCTGGCCTGCTAGCTTCCGCATAGTGACAGCCTATCTACATGACCCACGTGGCTTGCTAGGACTGGCCAGTGCTAGCTATTTAAGTGTGGTGCAGGGCATTCCCCAGGGAGAGAGAGTCAGAAGAGAGAAGAGAGAGAGAGTCAGAAGAGATAGAGGTCAGAAGATTGTATCAAGGTTCCTGAGTAAAACTGCTTGAAGAAGATCTCCTGTGGTCGGATCTTGCTTGCTGGTTGAGGTTGGGCACGGCACAAACCAAGATCAGGTAAACTATGTGAGCAGTCATATAACCCCTAAGAAAATAGTAATAGCAATAATAATAAAAATATCTCTCAACCAAAGAAACCCCAGGACCAGATGGTTTAAGTGAAGAGTTCTACCAGACTTTCAAAGAGGAGCTAATACCAAAACTCTCCAAACTATTCCAAAAAATAGGAGCAAAAGGAACATTACCTAATCCATTCTATGAATCCACAGTTACTCTGATAACTAAATCACACAGAGATCCAACAAAGGGAAATTGATACCAATCTCACTTATGAATTTCAATGCAAAACTACTCAATACAATTCTCACAAACAAAACCCAAGAACACATCAAGACCATCATTCACCATGATCAAGTAGCCTTTATCTCAAAGCAACAGATCAATTTATGGAATAGAATCCAAGACCCAGAAATAAATCCACATACTTATGGATATATGATATTTACAAAGAAACCAAAAACATACAATGGAAAAAAGAAAGCATCTTCAGTAAATGGTTCTGGTCTAACTAACAATCTGTATGTAGAAAATAGAAGCATATCTATCACCTGGCACAAAGCTCAAGTACAAGTGGATGATGGAATTCAACATAAAACCAGATATACTGAATTGAATAAAAGAGAAAGTGTGACAGAACTTTGAACTCGTTGGTACAAGGGGAAATTTTCTGAACAGAACTCCAATGGCTCAGGCTATAAAATCAACAAGTGATAAAGGAACTCATGAAACTGAAAAGCTTCTGTAAGGCAAAGGATACTATCAATAGGGCAAACCAGTAATCTATAGATTGTGGAAAAAATGTTCACTAAGCCCACATTCTACAGAGGACTAACAAAAATATAGAAAGAACTCTAGTAATTAACTTACAAAAGACAAAATGACCCAATTAAAATGAGGTACAGAGCTGAATGGAGAATTCACAACAGAAGAATCTTGAATGACTGAGAAGCACTTAAATAAATGTCAGGTACAATCACTCTGGAAATCAGTCTGGAGGTTCCTCAGAAAATGGGAAATATTTCTTTCTGAAGAAGCAGCTATACCACTCTTGGGTATATACCCAAAAGGTGCCCTACCATACTACAAGGACACATGCTCCACCATGTTCAGGGCAGCCTTATTTGTAATAGCTAGAAGATGGAAACAACCCAGATGCCCTTCAACCAAAGAATGGATACAGAAAATGTGGCTCATTTACACAATGGAATTCCATTCACCTATTAAAAGCAAGGACATCATGAATTTTATAGGCAAATGGATGGAACTAGAAAATATCATCATGAGTGAGGTAACTCAGACCCAAATTTACATGCATGATACATATTCACTGATATGTGGGTATTAGCCAAAAAGTGCAGAATACTTAGATACAGCCCATAGACCTTAAGAAGTATAACATGCAGAAAGCTCCAAGTTAGGATACTTCAATCCCACTTAGAAGGGGGAAAGAAATAATCACAGGCGGCAGAGGGATGAAGGGATCTGGGTAAAAGAGTGGAGGTGGAACAGAAATGGGAACATGATCAGATATGGGGGAGGATAGGAGTGAAGCCCTTAGGGTCAAGAGAATGAATGAAAATAAGCAGCCTCAGGAAGTGGGATGTAGAGGGACCCTCTAGAAAGTACCAGAGACCAGGGAAGTAAGAGTCTCTAAGGACTCAATGGGGCTGACCTTAGTCAAAATGTCCAGCATTGGGAAGAGGGATGTTGAAGAGTCCATTTCCAGTAGATAGACAGGGCCTCAACTGAAGGCCCATAGTCAAAATTTATTAGCCAGTATTGTTCATATCTAAAAGAACTGCAGGGACAAAAATGGAGAAGGGACTGAAGGAAAGACTGGCCCAACTTGGGATCTATCTCATGGAAAGTCACCAAGGCCTGACACTGTCACTAATTCTATGGTGTACTTATGGGTCAGAATATGGCATGGCTATCCTTGGAGAGGCCCTACCAGCAGCTGACTGGGAAAAAACAGATACTTATGCCCAATCATTGAATGAAAATTGAGGATCCCTATGGTTGAATTAAGGGAAGGATTGAAGAAGCTGAAGGGGAGAGTGATACCATAGGAAGACCAACAGTCTTAACTAACCCAGACCCCAGGGAGCTCCAGGAGACTTGAGCCTCCAAGCAAGAGAATATAGAGGCTGGTCCAAGCTCCTTGGCATAATTATAGCAGAGGTCTGCCTGGTTAGGCCACAGTGGGAAAAGATGCACTTAATCCTTGAGATACCTGAGACTGCAGGGAAGGGGGAATTCTTGTGGGGGGAACCCACTTTGAGGCAAGAGGGAGGAGGAATTGAATGAGGAACTGTGGGTTGAAGGACCAAGGTGGGATCAACAACTGGAATGTAAATACATAAAATAATTTTATAAAATATCAAAATATACACATATTTTTACATTGGCATACTATGGTGCATATGAAATTGATATGATGCATATGAGTTACATTCAGAGCTGAGTGATGGCTTAGTGATGACCACAGGCTGTTCTTCCAGGTTCAGTTCCCAGTGTCCATATCATGGTATACAACTGCCTTTAGCTGCAGTTCCTGAGTCTCCAACCCTTTTTTCTGGTCTCTATGGGAAGCGCATGCAAGCAAAACACCCATGCACATGAAATTAAATTTTAAATTCTAAAAAGAGACATTAACTAACATACAGTGGGTTCTAAAACTGGCCCAGCATGTCCATTAGGGTAGGCAGTGGAAGCAGACACAGGAGAAGTCACGTAACTCTCATTTTCCATTGCACAGGTCTACAGTGAGTGCTGATCAGATTAGTCATAGGTGACAAGACGGAGCTCAGCACTGCCAGAAATGACCATCAAGAAGGATATTGGCAGATACTACCAGCCAAGCCAAAATTATGCTTACATTTCATGGTGTTTTTATCTACAAAACTAAGGCCATTATCTGTTGAGCTTTCATCTTTTAGTGATCAGTAAAGATGCCTTGCTTCAGGTACAGGAGTTCAGAAAAGCCTCTTTCCCAGAGTCAAGTACTCATTCTTAGTGAATTGGGAATAGAAATTTAGCAGCTCTTCTTTTGAGGCAAAATAGACTTAATGTTTTTGTTTCTCATCCCATGAAACTTACTCCCCAGCACAATGATATACAAAAAAGTGTTTTGGGGGATGGGATTGGATCATAAATGTAAAACCTTCATGAGGGGATAGTGTTATAAAAGAGAACCAAGAGAGGTCATGATTGGTCTTAGAGCACAAAACAAGCATAGCCTTATGAAGTTCAGGGACAGGGCATCAGGCACTGAGTCTAGAGTTTTGACTTTGGACTTCCTATACTGTAAGGAGTTCAATTCCATGGTTTATGGACCATTTGATTGGTGACATTCTGTTTCATAAGATGAACTAAACTAATATCAAGAGAACACACAGCATTATGTTGGACCTATCGTACTACACTCACAGAAAAAGGCATCTGCCATTCTTGGAGGATAATCAAGAGGTCTAAGACCACCTAGAAAGACAGAGTGGTGCTCTTTTCAATGGGAAAAGAGAAGGGAGGTATAGAAAAATCCTAAACCACAGGCCCAGACACAGACCTGGATAAAACTGATGAGAAAAAGAAATCAAGAAAGTTTCTTAAATATGGAGCATGAAGCCCAATGGTAGAACATTTGCCTAATATTTATGATGAGATATTGATCCTCACTACTGCCACAGAAATAGAAATTAGTTCTTAAGCTCCTTTGGATCTCTAAAACTAAGCAACAAGCAATAACTGAACAATGTTCAGCACCCATGCTGACAACTGGTAACAGGGGACTCCCAGCCACATAGTAAAACCAAGAATAGATGTGGGTGGTGAGCAAAGAAAGATCTCCTGTTTCCCAGGCAGCATCATGTGCTCCAGTTCTTGGGTACTGACACAAAGGTGTTGAAATCTGTACCAAACTGAGAGCAACCCTTCAAAGCTCAGGCCAACTACTGGTCTCAGTAAATATATTCTCCACATTAAGAACTTTACTATATAAGAGCAAAGTCCTTTCTGGAGCCAAGATGCTGTTTATCTCAAACTCTGAAGGTCTGTCCCACTCTGTTTTGGTCATCTAACCATACATGATAAAGACTCAAATGAAATGGAACAACACATTGAAAACAAATTGTTAATAGTCACTGGAACCAGATAGAAACGGACTGAATGTCGAAGAAATAAGATGAGACTTTAAAATAACTGTTGAAAACCGGTTGGAAAGGCATGGTGAGGTATGCCTTTAATCTCAACACTTAGAGGACAGAAGCAAGTACATTTCTATGAGTTTGAGGTCAACTAGGATGACACAGGGCGATCCTGTATCAAAAAGAAGAGGGAAAGGTAGGGGACAAAGAGACATGAACAAAGAAAATAGAAGAGAGGAGAGGAGAGAAGAAGAGAGGAGAAGAGAAGAGAAGGGAAGGGAAGGGAAGGGAAGGGAAGGGAAGGAAGGAAGGAAGGGAAGGGAAGGAAGGAAGGGGAAGGAAGGGAAGGAAGAGAAAAATAAAATAAGAGGCAGGGCCAATGTAACACATTCAGGAGTCAATGGGCGTTATATCGGCAGAATGAAGCTGATTTTTTTATTGGAAATTTTATTTATTTACATTTCAAATATTGTCCCCTTTCCCCATTTTCCCCCCACCAACTCCTTATCCCACCGCCCCTCCCCTGATTATACGAGGTTGCTCCACCACTCACTCTCCCACTCCTACTCAACTGGCCTGGCATTACCCTACATTGGGACATTAAGCCTTCACAGGACCAAGGACATCTCCTCCTATTGATACCCAATAAGGCCATTCTCTGCCTCATATTCAGCTGGAGCCATGGTTCCCTCCATGTATACTCTTTAGATGGTGTTTTAGTCCCTGAGTGCCCTGTGGGGTTCTGGTTAGCCAATATTGTTGTTCTTCCTATGGGCTTACAAACCCTTTCAGCTTCAGTCCTTTCTTTTTTTATAATTTTATTTTTCTTGGATATTTTTATGTACTTCCATTTCAAAAGTTATCCCCTTTCCTCTCTCTCCCATTTCCACACCCCCTCCTTCTATGAGGATGCACCCACTCCCATTCACTCACTCCAACCGGCATTACCCTACATGTGGAAATGGGTCTTCACAGGACCAAGGGCTTTTCCTCCTATTGATGCTAGACAATGCCATTCTCTGCTACATATGTGGCTGGAGCCATGGGTCCCTCCATGTGTGCTCATTAGTTGGTGGTTTATTCCCTGGGAGCTCTGGTGGTGTCTGGATTGGTGATATTATTGTTCTTCCTATGAGGTTGCAAACCCCTTCAGCTCCTTCAGTCCTTTCCTTAACAACTCCATTGGGTTCCCTGTGCTCAGTCCAATGGTTGGCTGTGAGCATCCCCATCTGTATTTGCCAGTCTGTAGCACAGTCTATCAGGAGACAACTATATTGGGCTCCTGCCAGCAAGCACCTCTTGGCATCAGCAATAGAATCTGGGTTTGGTGTCTGTATATGGAATGGATCCTGAAGTGGGGCAGTCTCTGGATAGCCTTTCCTTCAGTCTCTTCACCACACTTTCTCCCCATATTTCCTTTAGACAGGAGCAATTCTGGGTTAAAAATTTGGAGATAAGTGGGTTTCCCCATCCCTCAACTGGGGGCCTTGCCTAACCTCTAGATACTGTCTCTACAGGTTCTCCCTCCCCTTTGTTGGATTTTTCAGACAATGTCATTCCTATTGGGTACTGGGAGCCACAATGACTTCATGAAATTTGTAGACAAATAGATGGAACTTGAAAATAACATCCTGAGTAAGGCAACCCAGTCACAAAAGAACACACATGTATGTACTCATTGATAATCGGATATTAGACAAAAAGCTCTGTATCCCTTTTATACCACTCACAGAACATTTGAAGCTCAAGAAGACCAAAGTGTGAATGCTTCAGTCCTTCTTTTTCTTTTGTTCGTGTGTGTGTGTGTGTGTGTGTGTGTGTGTGTTAGATGCCTTTTTATTTTATTTATTTTTTCTTTTACTTTTTTATTTGATATTTTTATTTGTATTTTAAATGTTATTCCCTTTCCGGTTTCCTAAGCCCCCTATCCCATTCCTCTCCCCTTCTTCTATAAGGGTGGTCCCCCTCTCTTACCACCCCTTCTTAGAAGGGGGAAGAAAATACTCACAGGAGATAGAGGGTAGGAGGGACTTGGGAAGAAGACAGGAGGGAGGGGAGGAAAAAAGGGGGATAGGATCAGGAATGGGAGGAGATATTGGGATGATATACAGAGGGTCAGGAAATTGAACAGGGGTGTGTAGCAATGGGGGATGGGGAATTGGGGTAGCCACCAGAAAATCCCAGTTGCCAGGAAAGGAAGAGCCTCCTATGATGCTGCTTTTAAAGACAGCTGCATATACCAATGAAAACAAGTAAACATGAGAAATGATTTAATCTCATGGGGCTTCTCAGAAGATGAAAAGTTACTGGCAAAATAGTTGGTTTATTATAAGTCAGATACATTAAAAAAGAAGATGATAAGAAAACAGAGAGCAGGGTGGAGGAGAAAAGAAAAGGCAAATGGTCAAAGGACATGTCTAAGGGAGTAATGATAATGGAGTTTTAGCAAAGAATCCACTGACAATATTCTAGAAGATGAGACATATTTGTCTGGTGATAAACCCAAAGGTGATTATGGAAATTCATAAAATAAAAGCAGTATAACTAAAAGGAGACATCTGTACATCTATTACTGTATCCTGGTGACTTCATTTTTTCTCAGAAATCAGAGATTAATAAAAAAGGTGTGGGGTTACTATACCCTGAATAGCATACTTAAACAATTCTCCCACTATCAAGAGTAGTTTTCATACCAAAAGAATCTAGCCTTCCAAAGTGCATGATAACATTAAGAAAGACAGTTCAAGTTCTGTCTTATAGAATTATTTTGAGGTAAAAATATTGAAAACACACATAATTAATAATCTGATCACAACACTTCCAACCTATTTGTTAGTCATGGGAAGATATTTAGAAAATATCCAGATGTTTGAGGAAGAAAACAATACCTAGTAGATCAGAGAGGAATGCCCAAAGAAAATTAGAAAATGTATCGACCTGAATAAAAAGTGAAAACTTCACTTACAAAATGTCTGAAATATACATTTAACAATGCTTATGTCTAACAACATTATATCACTAAGTACTTTAGTATACTTTTTTAGATTTTATTTATTTTGTGTGTGGGGAACAGTGTATATACATGCCAAGGCATATATGTGGAAATCAGAGGACAATGTGAAGGAGTCCATTCTCTCTTTCTATATTTTGGGTCCTGTGAAAGATTGAACACATCTCCTGTGGCAAGTACCCCCACTCACATTTCCACTGGGCCAGAAAAGTCTAGATATTTTACATAAATATCCAGAATGAAAAGGAGGGGAATACGCTAAATCTCGTAGGGACATAAGGAGGGACAAAAAAGGCAAGAGTAGAAATAAATGAACCTGAAAACACTAAGATAGCAGGAAGGACACTGTCTATAATTGCTACTGAAAGGTAAATTAAACTCTAAAATCTTTCATATTCACCTCAAATCATCAGCAGAAGGTAAAAAAAGGAAATAAAGAAAAACTCCATGTCATAAATGGAAAGGATAGCAATACATATTCCTCAAACAACATACAAAGCATAGGAAGAGAATATGATAAATAACGTTAGGCCAGCAAATCTGAAAAAAGGTGAGCTATAAATTACGAAAACAAATTGATAAGCAGTGAAGCCTATATTTATGAATAAGCTAAGAGTTGAGATCATGCAAAAAGCTGCCAGATGCACTCACTAAGCATTAAAGAAAAGCAATAACCCAAAGGCGATCAATGTCTTTATAATATGGAAAGACAGGAAACATTTTCTCACCACTCTATGTGGCCAACATTAATGTGATATAAAATGTGATGATATTAAACTCATGCTTTTTAAATATTTAAAATTACCAGATGCTTAAAAAATAAATATAACCAAAACCAAAACCCAATATAATTCACATCTCTAAAAATCAAGCAAATTTAACAAGAAAATAAAAACAACAGCAACAAAAACAACTAAACTTTGAAGTTGTGCTTATCTTCATTGGTGTTGTATTTGCTAAGGTACATGGAGCAAATGAAAACTTAGTGCTTAAAAGGTCATGCAATATGCTAGGAAAATAATTAATTAGATGTTGTTAGCAAGGAATGCTGAATGAGCAAGTGATATTTAGGATATCCAGGGATTATTTTAGGAACAACTTCCCTGAGAAAATTAATTTAAGCACAGATCTTTGAGGAAATGAGACTATTAGAATCTAAAGAAAAACTAAAAATATGAAACAGAATAGAGAAATAAAACACAAAAGATAAAATCCAAATAATGAGGCAATGAGAAGTAGACCTTGACAGACAATATTACAGAAAGAATAGAAGCAAACTATGTCCTCTATAACTCTAGTGTATACAGAATCAGCAGGCTACATTCAAACAAACAAACAAACAAAAAAAAAACCAAACATCTGGGTACATCTGTCAGACTCCATCTAGGAATGGCTGAGACATACAAGTAAGTTTTCTGGAGATAGTCTGCCATTTTGCATGGCCTGCAATGGGTGAGCTATGAGATGCAGGGTCCTTAGAGACTTCATCCCAGGACTGTTTTTTGCTGCCTGTACGCCTTTTCAGTCACTATTACATAGCCTGGTGATCCCAGAGCATTAGTCCACTATATTGGGCAGATTTCCTGCAGAAACAGCATGAAGATATACTCTCCCATAGAAATACCATGTAGAAAAATTGATGATTTCAAACCTGATTGTGATTTTACAGATTTCTTAAATTCATACAAATTATTTCAAGTCCTCTATTAGAATAAAAGCTGCCAATAGAGTTATGCAAATCTTCATGTATCACAAGCCAATTGCACTAGGAAAGGAAAGCAAGCTTGGAACAAATGTATGAAGAAAAATATTATTTCTAAGTTAGATGTGGGAAATTTATCTGGTAACTAAACGTTATAAACTGTGATTGGACAGTTTATTTATTGTAACTGCAATGACCAAAAATAAAATATTGACTAGACAAAACTTCCAAACTAATAAGACACAATGTAGGTGATTTGTCTGTTGACAAAACTGTCCTAACTTGTGATGTAAACATTATTGCTTTAAACTTATAATGAACTTATGGAAGATAATGAATGTTTAATCAGATAATATTCTTAATAGAAAGACATGTAAACAATTTGTTGTAATTCTTTAAGTCTTATAAATTTGTGATATGAATTATGGTCTTAAACTTATTATGCATGTATTAAAATGGAAAATTATTTAGAAAATTATGCAATCAATTATCCTGCTGTAATGACTCTACCTGATAGTTTTATGAGGTTTTTGTTTAGAAAAGTATAAAAACTGAGCACTGCAATAAAATGATGGTGCAGTGTTTTTCAGCTTCAACCAGAGTATGTATTTTTATGCATTCATGACTTTCTTCTTTTTCATTTTTCTATGGCTCACAAAGAGTTACTGAACTCTGAGCATCATGCCTGGTCAGTAGGGGTCTGCAAGTAATCAACTTCTTTTATCAAATCCCTGCTGCTACCAACAGGCTTTTGCTAAAAGCCACAAAAAAAAAAAAAAATAGAAAGGGAGAGAGTTAAATTTCCAGAAGCCATGAACTTCTGGCCCCCGGAACAGTAAGAGGGAGTTATAAGACTAGAGACCATCAGTCTTTGGCCTTCATCCAACACCGTGTCCCACCTTAGCAGTACCTGTTAAGGCTAGAGCTGGTCCCTGGCACATATCTTCACACAGTTGTGGGATATGGACAATGATTTCACAACAGCACTAGAAGGAAGACACCTACACTTTCAGAAAGCTTGTCTTCAAACTGAAGGAGAAAGTTAGATGGACTAAGATTCAAAAATAATATCATTGTCTTCTTTTGTTTTGCTTGATGAGAAACATAAATATGTTGTATGCAGACGGAGAAATGATCAGAGATATCAGAGGCAATGTGATCAGTTAAGTTTATGGAAAAAAGTGTAATGGTGTCCTGCAGTGGAGGGACCTTCTGACACTGGTGGACTAGTGTCTTTTAGCATCTTTTTTTTTTTTTTTATTAACTTGAGTATTTCTTATGTACATTTCAAGTGTTATTCCCTTTCCGGTTTCAGACAAGCATCCCTTCCCTCCCCCCTTCCTTAAGGGTGTTCCCCTCCCCACCCCCCCCCATTGCCGCCCTACCCCCGACAGTCTAGTTCACTGGGGTTCAGTCTTAGCAGGACCCAGGGCTTCCCCTTCCACTGGTGCTCTTACTAGGATATTCATTTGCTACCTATGAGGTCAGAGTCCAGGGTCAGTCCATGTATAGTCTTTAGGTAGTGGCTTAGTCCCTGGAAGCTCTGGTTGCTTGGCATTGTTGTACATAAGGGGTCTCGAGCCCCTTCAAGCTCTTCCAGTTCTTTCTCTGATTCCTTCAGCGGGGGTCCTAATCTCAGTTCAGTGGTTTGCTGCTGGCATTCGCCTCTGTACTTGCTGTATTCTGGCTGGGTCTCTCAGGATCGATCTACATCCGGCTCCTGCCCGGTCTGCACTTCTTTGCTTCATCCATCTTGTCTAATTGGGTGGCTGTATATGTATGGGCCACATGTGGGGCAGGCTCTGAATGGGTGTTCCTTCAGTCTCTGTTTTAATCTTTGCCTCTCTCTTCCCTGCCAAGGGTATTCTTGTTCCCCTTTTAAAGAAGGGTGAAGCATTCACATTTTGATCATCCGTCTTGAGTTTCATTTGTTCTAGGCATCTAGGGTAATTCAAGCATTTGGGCTAATAGCCACTTATCAGTGAGTGCATACCATGTATGTCTTTCTGTGATTGGGTTAGCTCACTCAGGATGATATTTTCCAGTTCAACCATTTGCCTACAAATTTCATAAACTCGTTGTTTTTGATAGCTGAGTAATATTCCATTGTGTAGATGTACCACATTTTCTGTATCCATTCCTCGGTTGAAGGGCATCTGGGTTCTTTCCAGCTTCTGGCTATTATAAATAAGGCTGCTATGAACATAGTGGAGCACGTGTCTTTTTTATATGTTGGGGCATCTTTTGGGTATATGCCCAAGAGAGGTATAGCTGGATCCTCAGGCAGTTCAATGTCCAATTTTCTGAGGAACCTCCAGACTGATTTCCAGAATGGTTGTACCAGTCTGCAACCCCACCAACAATGGAGGAGTGTTCCTCTTTCTCCGCATCCTCGCCAGCATTTGCTGTCACCTGAGTTTTTGATCTTAGCCATTCTCACTGGTGTGAGGTGAAATCTCAGGGTTGTTTTGATTTGCATTTCCCTGATGACTAAAGATGTTGAACATTTCTTTAGGTGTTTCTCAGCCATTCGGCATTCCTCAGCTGTGAATTCTTTGTTTAGCTCTGAACCCCATTTTTAATAGGGTTATTTGTCTCCCTCTTGGTCTAACTTTTGAGTTCTTTGTATATTTTGGATATAAGGCCTCTATCTGTTGTAGGATTGGTAAAGATCTTTTCCCAATCTGTTGGTTGCCGTTTGTCCTAACCACAGTGTCCTTTGCCTTACAGAAGCTTTGTAGTTTTATGAGATCCCATTTGTCGATTCTTGATCTTAGAGCATAAGCCATTGGTGTTTTGTTCAGGAAATTTTTTCCAGTGCCCATGTGTTCCAGATGCTTCCCTAGTTTTTCTTCTATTAGTTTGAGTGTGTCTGGTTTGATGTGGAGGTCCTTGATCCACTTGGACTTAAGCTTTGTACAGGGTGATAAGCATGGATCGATCTGCATTCTTCTACATGTTGACCTCCAGTTGAACCAGCACCATTTGCTGAAAATGCTATCTTTTTTCCATTGGATGGTTTTGGCTCCTTTGTCAAAAATCAAGTGACCATAGGTGTGTGGGTTCATTTCTGGGTCTTCAATTCTGTTCCATTGGTCTATCTGTCTGTCTCTATACCAATACCATGCAGTTTTTATCACTATTGCTCTGTAATACTGCTTGAGTTCAGGGATAGCGATTCCCCCTGAAGTCCTTTTATTGTTGAGGATAGTTTTAGCTATCCTGGGTTTTTTGTTATTCCAGATGAATTTGCAAATTGTTCTGTCTAACTCTTTGAAGAATTGGATTGGTATTTTGATGGGGATTGCATTGAATCTGTAGATCACTTTTGGTAAAATGGCCATTTTACTATATTAATCCTGCCAATCCATGAGCATGGGAGATCTTTCCATCTTCTGAGGTCTTCTTCAATTTCTTTCTTCAGAGTCTTGAAGTTCTTGTTGTACAGATCTTTTACTTGCTTGGTTAAAGTCACACCGAGGTACTTTATATTATTTGGGTCTGTTATGAAGGGTGTCGTTTCCCTAATTTCTTTCTTGGCTTGTTTCTCTTTTGTGTAGAGGAAGGCTACTGATTTATTTGAGTTAATTTTATACCCAGCCACTTTGCTGAAGTTGTTTATCAGCTTTAGTAGTTCTCTGGTGGAACTTTTGGGATCACTTAAATATACTATCATATCATCTGCAAATAGTGATATTTTGACTTCTTCTTTTCCGATCTGTATCCCCTTGACCTCCTTTTGTTGTCTGATTGCTCTGGCTAGAACTTCAAGAACTATATTGAATAAGTAGGGAGAGAGTGGGCAGCCTTGTCTAGTCCCTGATTTTAGTGGGATTGCTTCAAGTTTCTCTCCATTTAGTTTAATGTTAGCCACTGGTTTGCTGTATATGGCTTTTACTATGTTTAGGTATGGGCCTTGGATTCCTATTCTTTCCAGGACTTTTATCATGAAGGGGTGTTGAATTTTGTCAAATGCTTTCTCAGCATCTAATGAAATGATCATGTGGTTTTGTTCTTTCAGTTTGTTTTATATAATGGATCACGTTGATGGTTTTCCATATATTAAACCATCCCTGCATGCCTGGGATGAAGCCTACTTGATCATGGTGGATGATTGTTTTGATGTGCTCTTGGATTCGGTTTGCCAGAATTTTGTTGAGTATTTTTGCGTCGATGTTCATAAGGGAAATTGGTCTGAAGTTCTCTTTCTTTGTTGGGTCTTTGTGTGGTTTAGGTATAAGAGTAATTGTGGCTTCATAGAAGGAGTTCCGTAGTGCTCCATCTGTTTCAATTTTGTGGAATAGTTTGGATAATATTGGTATGAGGTCTTCTATGAAGGTCTGATAGAATTCTGCACTAAACCCGTCTGGACCTGGGCTTTTTTTGGTTGGGAGACCTTTAATGACTGCTTCTATTTCCTTAGGAGTTATGGGGTTGTTTAACTGGTTTATCTGTTCCTGATTGAACTTCGGTACCTGGTATCTGTCTAGGAAATTGTCCATTTCCTGCAGATTTTCACGTTTTGTTGAATATAGGCTTTTATAGTAAGATCTGATGATTTTTTGAATTTCCTCTGAATCTGTAGTTATGTCTCCCTTTTCATTTCTGATTTTGTTAATTTGGACACACTCTCTGTGTCCTCTCGTTAGTCTGGCTAAGGGTTCATCTATCTTGTTGATTTTCTCAAAGAACCAACTTTTGGTTCTGTTGATTCTTTCTATGGTCCTTTTTGTTTCTACTTGGTTGATTTCAGCTCTGAGTTTGATTATTTCCTGCCTTCTACTCCTCCTGGGTGTATTTGCTTCTTTTTGTTCTAGAGCTTTTATGTGTGCTGTCAAGCTGCTGACATATGCTCTTTCCTGTTTCTTTCTGCAGGCACTCAGCGCTATGAGTTTTCCTTTTAGCACAGCTTTCATTGTGTCCCATAAGTTTGGGTATGTTGTACCTTCATTTTCATTAAATTCTAAAAAGTTTTTAATTTCTTTTTTATTTCTTCCTTGACCAGGTTATCATTGAGTAGAGCATTGTTCAATTTCCACGTATATGTGGGCATTCTTCCCTTACTGTTATTGAAGACCAGCTTTAGGCCGTGGTGGTCCGATAGCACGCATGGGATTATTTCTATCTTTCTGTACCTGTTGAGGCCCGTTTTTTGACCAATTATATGGTCAATTTTGGAGAAAGTACCATGAGGAGCTGAGAAGAAGGTATATCCTTTTGCATTAGGGTAGAACGTTCTATAAATATCTGTTAAGTCCATGTGGATCATGACTTCTCTTAGTCTGTCTCGTCTCTGTTTAATTTCTGTTTCATGATCTGTCCATTGATGAGGTGGGGTGTTGAAGTCTCCTACTATTATTGTGAGGTGCAATGTGTTTTGAGCTTTAGTAAGGTTTCTTTTACGTATGTAGGTGCCCTTGTATTTGGGGCATAGATATTTAGGATTGAGACTTCATCTTGGTGGATTTTTCCTTTGATAAATATAAAGTGTCCTTCCTTATCTTTTTTGATGACTTTTAGTTGAAAATTGATTTTATTTGATATTAGAATGGCTACTCCAGCTTGCTTCTTCCGACCATTTGCTTGGAAAGTTGTTTTCAGCCTTTCACTCTGAATTAGTGTCTGTCTTTGTCTCTGAGGTGTGTTTCTGTAGGCAGAATGCAGGGTCCTCGTTTATATCCAGTTTGTTAATCTATGTCTTTTTTATTGGGAGTTGAGGCCATTGATGTTGAGAGATATTAAGGAATAGTGATTGTTGCTTCCTGTTATATTCATATTTGGATGTGAGGGGTTATGTTTGTGTGCTTTTTTCTTCTCTTTTTGTTTTGTTGCCAAGGCGATTAGTTTCTTGCTTCTTCTAGGGTATAGCTTGCCTCCTTATGTTGGGCTTTACCATTTATTATCCTTTGTAGTGCTGGGTTTGTAGAAAGATATTGTGTAAATTTGGTTTTGTCATGGAATATCTTGGTTTCTCCATCTATGTTAATTGAGAGTTTTGCAGGATACAGTAGCCTGGGCTGGCATTTGTGTTCTCTTAGGGTCTGTATGACATCAGTCCAGGATCTTCTGGCCTTCATAGTTTCTGGCGAAAAGTCTGGTGTGATTCTGACAGGTCTGCCTTTATATGTTTGACCTTTTTCCTTACTGCTTTTAATATTCTTTCTTTATTTTGTGTTTGGTGTTTTGACTATTATGTGATGGGAGGTGTTTCTTTTCTGGTCCAATCTATTTGGAGATCTGTAGGCTTCTTGTATGCCTATGGGTATCTCTTTTTTTAGGCTAGGGAAGTTTTCTTCTATGATTTTGTTTGAAGATATTTACTGGTCCTTTGAGCTGGGAGTCTTCACTCTCTTCTATACCTATTATCCTTAGGTTTGATCTTCTCATTGAGTCCTGGATTTCCTGTATGTTTTGGACCAGTAGCTTTTTTCAGCTTTACATTATCTTTGACAGTTGAGTCAATGATTTCTATGGAATCTTCTGCTCCTGAGATTCTCTCTTCCATCTCTTGTATTCTGTTGGTGAGGCTTGTATCTACAGCTCTTGTCTCTTTTTTTTGGTTTTCTATATCCAGGGTTGCTTCCCTTTGTGCTTTCTTGATTGCTTCTATTTCTTCTTTTAATTCCTTCCACTGTTTGATTGTGTTTTCTTTTTATTCTTTTAGGGATTTTTGTGTCTCCTCTGTATGTGCTTCTACTTGTTTATTTATGTTTTCCTGGAATTCTTTCAGGCATTTTTGCTATTCCTCTCTGTAGGCTTCTACTTGTTCTCTAAGGGAGTTCATCATGTCTTTCTTGAAGTTCTCCAGCATCATGGTCAAATATGATTTTGAATCTAGATCTTGCTTTTCTGGTGTGTTTGGATATTCCATGTTTGTTTTGATGGGAGAATTGGGCTCCGATGGTGCCATGTATTCTTGGTTTCTGTTGCTTGGGTTCCTGCGCTTGCCTCTCGCCATCAAATTATCTCTAGTGTTACTTTGTTCTGCTATTTCTGACAGTGGCTAAACTGTCCTATAGGCCTGTGTGTCAGGAGTGCTGTAGACCTGTTTTCCTCTCTTTCAGTCAGTTATGGGGACAGAGTGTTCTGCTTTCGGGCGTGTAGTTTTTCCTTTCTACAGGTCTTCAGCTGTTCCTGTGGACTTGTGCCTTGAGTTCACCAGGCAGGTCACTTGCAGCAGAAAAGTTGGTCTTACCTGTGGTCCCGAGGCTCAAGTTCGCTCGCAGGGTGCTGCCCACGGGCTCTCTGCGGTGGCAGCAACCAGGAAGATCTGCGCCGCCCCTTCCGGGAGCCTCCGTGCACCAGGGTTCCAGATGGATTCTGGTGCTTTCCTCTGGAATCAGTAATGTGTGCAGAGAGTAGTCTCTTCTGGTTTCGCAGGCGTGTCTGCCTCTCTGAAGGTTTAGCTCTCCCTCCCACGGGATTTGGGTGCAGAGAACTGTTTATCCGGTCTGTTTCCTTCAGGTTCAAGCGGTGTCTCAGGCAGGGCTCCTGCGCTCCTGCCCTCCCCACAGGAACCCAGAGGCCTTGTACAGTTTCCTCTTGGGTCAGGGATGTGGGCAGAGGTGGGCAGTGTTGGTGGTCTCTTCCGCTCTGCAGCCTCAGGAGTGCCCACCCTGACCAGGGCGGTAAGGTATCTCTCCCACGGGTTCTGGGATCAGAGAGCTGCTGCGGGCCGGGATCCGAGGGTGTGGGACTTCCAGTAAACACAGGACGTGCCCAGTCCTAGAGGAATTCTGCCTCTGTTTGTCCCGATTCCACCAGGCAAGTCACTTGCAGCAGATAAGTTAGTCTTACCTGTGGTCCAGAGGCTCAAGTTCGCTCGCGGGGTGCTGCCCACGGGCTCTCCGCGGCGGCAGCGACCAGGAAGATCTGCGCCGCCCCTTCCGGGAGCCTCCGTGCACCAGGGTTCCAGATGGATTCTGGTGCTTTCCTCTGGAATCAGTAATGTGTGCAGAGAGTAGTCTCTTCTGGTTTCGCAGCCCTGTCTGCCTCTCTGAAGGTTTAGCTCTCCCTCCCACGGGATTTGGGTGCAGAGAACTGTTTATCCGGTCTGTTTCCTTCCATCTTTTAGCATCTTAAAGACAGATTAGTATGGGCATATGGAGAGACTGGGTGAGTAGGCTAGATTTTATTAAATACTAAGATAGGATCCACTGACCCTCAAAGCTTTGACCTGTGGAGGTTGGCTGGCTGGCTGGCTTAGCAATTAAAATCACTTACTGCTCTTTCAGAGGCCAGTTCTCTTCCAGGGTTCAGTTCTCAACACCCATGGAGCAGCACAAAACTACTTGTAACCCCAGTTCCAAGGGATCTGATGTCATCTTCTGGTGTCTATATATACTGAGTGCATATGGTGCCAATATACATTCAGACAAACACAAACATACACATAAAATAAATATTTAACACATATATGTGTGTCTGTGTAAGTATACCACATGTGTGGGAATACCAACAGAGGTAAGATTACATTGTCAAATTCCCAGGATATTGACTTACTGGCAGTTGTGAACTGCTCCATGTGGATGCTGTGAATTCTAGTATTTTGAAAGAGGAGAAAGCACATTTAACTTCTGAGCCATCTCTCCAAAGCTTTGATTTTCAAATGCCCTTGGAATTTTATAAGGCAAATTCTCAAGATTAGAAAACAATATGGCAAAGTTGATGATAATAAACACAAAGTTGCATAATAACACAATAACACAATAATAATGGGAAATTTGCTAAGTAACAATTATTTAATAATAAAATTGTAAATATATTAATAATTACTCATTCTCAGAAGGCAACGGCAAAAGACAATGGTATAGCCTTCATCTAATCTGACATGCATGAGAGCTGGTAAAGTGTTTATTCTCTGTATTTGGAGAAAAAAGTCTTTATAAGTTAAAAATTATGGATTTCTGAGAAAGAGCAAACACGTGTTTTTGGTAACCATAATAAAAAAAAATCTGTTTTCATCCATAACTCTTAGAGTCAATCCATCTAAATATATGAGATGCTTAGGACTAAGATGCATTGATAAAAATTTCCAGGACATTTTATTTTTGTATCCTTTCTTCAGATAACCTAATTGCTTTCTCAGACTTTTTCAAATGGAAGATGACACACTGATATGACACAGTAAGATAAGGCTTCAAATTATGAGTAGGTGTTCGGCAAAAGAATTCTGCTATGCTAACAAAGAGTCAGTCAGAGCTTCATATACTATCTTTAAAAACAGTCATGTATGTTGCTCTCAATCACTTATTGCTAAAAATGAAGCATCTCGGGATTTGAAGTGTCAGGAAGGCAGTGAAGAGAATCCCTTCAGATTATTCATTGTATAAAATTAATTGGTTCAGTTGAAGTTGCAGGATTGTCTAGGAACTTCTGATTAATGTTCTTTAAAAACTGTGGAGTGATAGCTTTTGAAGTAAGAGGAAGATATGTCTATTAGTACAAGATGTTTCATTGGAGGCATTTAAAATTTGGTCAAGCTCATTCTAGAAACAAATGTTCCCTTCAGAAATTGCATACAATTTCTAAAAATGAATATCAAGGAGAACAAAAGTACAGAGAAGAATACTGTCTTTGGTAGAAATATAACTTGTGAGGTGAGAACATAAACTGTAGCAAATATACTTTTACTTACAAGGTATAGTTAAAAAAAATCAATCTGTTCCTATAGTCTCAGATATACATACATGTAAGAAAAAAATCTGCTTAAGGTCCTATCACCTTGCCAGGAATGTTTGACAAAGCAACTCTTTTGTTTTCCACCCTAATGGCAATAAGATGCTGAAAATTCCACAAATCTGAGAGCAAGAAATATTTGGAAGTATTTTAACTCTGCCTTCTCACTAACAGTTTAGATACATGGTGCCATGCATGGGAAATTTGAACAGCCCTTTAGAATTTAATGTTGCTACCTCTGCCTGGGTGCTTGATTTTAGCAGAAAGTTCATATATAGGTGCTCATCTTCTCTTAGCGCTATAGATTTGAGCCAAGGTGGCAAGCTGCCTTAATAAACAGAATGACAAAATTTCCTCCATCCAAGAGCTACTGTGTGAACCTCTCCTGACCATGCTTAGCAAGTCACTTTATATAATAATTCACATTACTTTGTCTGGGGCCAAGAGCAAGCAGAGGCCAAAACTGGTGAAGAGAACAAATTCTAAACAATGTATAAAACAGTGACTTCTGGTTTCACTTGGAAAGAATTTCCATTAGTCAGGGAAGTTTCAACATAATGACTGCCACTTTAGAAATTTTGAGCAAATAATATGGACCTTTTTAAAGAATATATTTTCTGTTTTTATGATTTTTCTGGAAGTCAGTGAACTGCATTAATCAAATGTGATGTATGTTGGAGCTGAGTGTCTTCAAACAACTTATTCACTGAGATAATGAGAACTGCTTAATCTGCTCATCAGAAGTTTCTACCTTGTGGCAGTAAAGTCAGTAAGATCAAGCAGACTTAGTAATTTACACAGCTAGTCAGGAGATAAAGCCTTGTTAGGTTTTTTTCCTAGTAAAAATGTATTTATTTCTCTTGGGAATCTGTCATTAAATTTTGATGATGCCTAATACATTTAATTTCCTCTCCAAAATACTTTCTTCTTTGACTCCTTTTCATGGATATCTGTTACTGAAAATGTTGGTCAATGAGCTAAGGATTCTACAGAAAAATAGAGCCTTTCAGTTGTCCTTGTGTCCACATGAGGCATGTAGTTAAAAACCTTGTCTTGTTTTCTCTTTATGGAGATGTAATATGGAGACACTCTAGCTGAGGGACATAAGAGTGTGGGCTTCAGTGTCCCATGGCAGGAAAATAGAATAGGGACATTAGATGAGCCTATGACTGAAGAGCATCAAGACCTGGCATCATGGAGCTTGAGTATGCCTAGGGTATTGATGAGGATTCAGGAAAAAAAGAAAATCAAAACAAAACATTGAACTCAATTCTTAGGATTACATGTTAAATGATGTTTGATTTGATAAACTGCCATTGTGTAGCACCTATGTATTTATAGTATTCTACGCACTGAGATCTTTATGATTTAGAGGATACACATTCTGTCCTTAAAGACCTGACATGTGAATGTTTGGGATAGGCTATGTTTTGAGTTCTGCAGTCGATGCCACAGAAAGACAGATGATAGAATTATCCTTGACCTGTGTAGCAATTTCACTGAAATTCTGTTGATGTGATCAAATGTCATGACCAGGTAACTTTTAGAAAGAAAAAAAGTAACTTGGGCTTATGGTTCCAGAGAGAAGAGTCCATAATGGTAGCATGCACATGACAGCTAGAGGAAAGAGTAGAAAGCTAAGAGATCACACTTTCAACTGCAAGCACAAAACAAAAAGAGAAACTGGGAGTAGAGCCAGGCTGTGGACACTCAAGATGGTATTCGTCCTTCAGCGAATCTGTGCCACATTCCCAAATATTGCCACCAACTGCAGACTGTATGTTCAAATACCTGAGCCTATTCCAACAACCATAATAACCATGCTAATTTTTTTTTTAAAAAAAAAAGGTGTTTAGGTACAGTGTATAGTACAAAACATATCAACATGTAGCACTCTAAAACACAAGATGGATAGATAAAAGATGTAGCTTGAAAATAAAGCTGTTTGAGCAAAAGGATATACATTGTGAAACACTACAGCTTCCAATGCGAGTACATTGAATGAATGAATGAATGAATGAATGAATGAATGAATGAATGAGTGTGTGATAGGAAGGCAAGGAAAGATGGAGTAGTGAAGTGGTACATACAAGGCAAAACTGGAGATGCAACAGCTATGACACTGTAAGAGAAGGTTGATGATAGAGGAGGAGGTCATTGCCCAGAGGAGTGGCCAGGAATGGAATTGGGGTAAGTGATGTGAAATTCACAGAGTAGATAAAAATATTATGCAGAAAAAGGTTGCAGCTTAGAAAAATAAAGTCTTCATGAAATAAATATTTTCTCTGTGAGAGTGAAAGCTTGGACTTTATGTGCCGTTTGCTTAACATGTTCATTTAGAGTGGATCTTTCTCTACTGCCATTTTTTCTCTACCCATCCCTCATACCTCAAGTGGTAAATTGAACATGTTCATTTTTCCCAGGGCTTCAAATCACCCATCTGAGCACAAGCATTATTTAATACCAGGATGCTTTCTTTTCTCTCTCAGTATCTCCTTTGCAGTTTTGAGTCTGCTTTACTGATGTACACACTCAATTTTGTCAAAAATAGGTAATTTAAAAGTGAAATGTGCAAACATTTCTGTTTCGGTTTCATTTCCGTTGATGTGATACATTGCCTGACAAAACCTACTTTATAGGAGAAAGGGCTACATGAGTAAAGGTTCTAAACCTACAATTCTAAGTTATAATCCAATATTGCAGGGATGTCAGGGCAGGAACTTGAAGCATGAAGTCATAACACAAATATAGTTTTATGCAGAGAAAAAGTAAATGAATGCAGGGTAGTGCCAAGCTTAATTTCTTTATTATTATACTATACAGAGCCTAAAACCAGGGATTGATGTTGCCTACTTTCAGGCTAGATCTTCCACATCAACTAAGACAATTTGGATGATTTCTTATAGACATGGCCACAAGTCAATCTGATCTAGACAATTTCTCACTGAAGTATTCTCCTCCAGATGATTCTAGATGAGGTCAAGTTTACAATTAAAACTAACCATCACATTTTTCTTTCCTTTTTTTTACTGGATATTTTTAATTTACATTTCAAATGTTATTCCCTTCCAAAGCCTTCCTGTACATAAGCCCCCATTCTATCTACCTCCCCTTCTTCTATAAGGGTGCTACCCTCCCCATCCACCCCCTTTCCAACACATACCCGACTTTTCCCTACACTGGGGGATCCAACCGTGGCAGGACCAAGGGCTTTTCCTTCCATTAGTGCCCAACAAGGCTGTCCTCTGCTACATATGCAGTTGGAGCCATGGGTGAGTCCATGTACAGTCTTTGGGTAGTGGTTTAGCTCCTGGGATCTCTGGTTGGTAGGAATTGTTGTTCTTATGGGGTTGCAAGCACCCCCATATCTTTCCATCCTTTCTCTAATCCTCCAACAGGGATCCCTTTCTCAGTTCAGTAGTATGCTGCTAGCATTTGCCTCAGTATTTGACATGCTCTGGCTATGATGTCTCTCAGGAGACATCTACATCTGGTTCCTGTGAGCATACATTACTTAGCTTCACCAGTCTTATCTAGTTTGGTAGCTGTATATATAAGGGCCACATGTGGGACAGGCTCTGAATGGCCGTTCCTTCAGTTTCTGCTCCAAACTTTTTCTCCATATGCCCTTCTATGAATATTTTTGTTCCTCTTTTTAAGAAAGAGAGAAGTATCTGCATTTTGGTTATCCTTCTTCTTGAACTTCATGAGGTCTGTGGATTGTAACTTAGGTAATTCGAGCTTTTGGGCTAATGTCTGCTTAACAGTAAGGTCATTCCCTGTGTGTTTTCTGTGATTGGGTTACCTCATTCCAGATGATAATTTTTAGTTCAATCCATTTGAACATGAATGTCATGAAGTCATTGTTTTTGATAGCTGAGGAGTACTCCGTTGTGTAGATGTACCACATTTTCTGTTTCCATTCCTCTGTTGAAGGGCATCTGGGTTCTTTCCTGGCAAAGAAGGCTGCTATGAACATAGCAGAGCCTGTGTCTTTGTTGTATGTTGGAGCATCATTTGGGTATATGCCCGGGAGAGGTATAGCAGGGCCTCAGGTAGTGCAATGTCTAATTTTCTGAGGAACCTCCAGACTGATTTCCAGAGGGGTTGTACAAGTATGCCATCCCATCAGAAATGGAGAAGTGTTGCTATTTCTCCACATCCTCACCAGCACCTACTATCAGCTAAATTTTTTATCTTAGCCATTTTGACTGATGTGAAGGGGAATCTCAGGGTTGTTTTGACGGGCATTTTCCTGATGATTAAGAATGTTGAACATTACATCTTTAGTCATGAGGGAAATGCAAATCAAAACAACCCTGAGATTTCACCTCACACCAGTGAGAATGGCTAATATCAAAAACTCCGGTGACAGCAAATGCTGGCGAGGATGTGGAGAAAGAGGAACATTCCTCTATTGTTGGTGGGATTGCAGACTGGTACAACCATTCTGGAAATCAGTCTGGAGGTTCCTCAGAAAATTGGACATTGAGCTACCTGAGGACCCAGCTATATCTCTCTTGGGCATATACCCAAAAGATGGCCCAACATATAACAAAGAAACATGCTCCACTATGTTCATAGCAGCCTTATTTATAATAGCCAGAAGCTGGAAAGAACCCAGATGCCCTTCAACAGAGGAATGGATACAGAAAATGTGGTACATCTACACAATGGAATATTTCTCAGCTATCAAAAACAATGACTTTATGAAATTCATAGGCAAATGGAGGGAACTGGAAAATATCATCCTATGTGAAGTAATCCAATCACAGAAAAACACACATGGTATGCACTCATTGATAAGTGGCTATTAGACCAAATGCTTGAATTACCCTAGATGCACAGAACACGTGAAACTCAAGACAGATGATCGAAATGTGAATGCTTCACTCCTTCTTTACAATGGGAACAAGGATACCCTTTGCAGGGAATAGGGAAGCAAAGATTAAAACAGAGGCAGAAGGAACACCCATTCAGAGCCTGCCCCACATGCGGCCCATACATATACAGCCACCCAATTGTACAAGATGGATGAAGCAAAGAAGTACAGGCCGACAGGAACCGGATGTAGATCTCTCCTGAGAGACACAGCCAGAATACAGCAAACACATAGGCGAATGCCAGCAGCAAACCACTGAACTGAGAACGGGACCCCCGTTGAAGGAATCAGGGAAAGGACTGGAAAAGCTTGAAGGGGCTCGAGACCCCGTATGAACAACAATGCCAACTAACCAGAACTTCCAGTGACTAAGCCACTATCCAAAGACTATACATGGATTAACCCTGGGCTCCAACCTTATAGGTAGCAATGAATAGCCTAGTAAGAGCACCAGTGGAAGGGGAAGCCCTTGGTCCTGCCAAGACTGAAACCCCAGTGAATGTGATTGTTGGGGGGAGGGTGGTAATGGGGAGAGGATGGGGAGGGGAACATCCATATAGAAGGGGAGAGGGAAGGGCTAGGGGCATGTTGGCCCGGAATAACAATCGATATGTAAATAAGAAATACTCAAGTTAATAAAGAAAAAAAAGAATGTTGAACATTTCTTTAGGTGCTTTTTGGCCAATCGATAATCCTCAGCTGAGAATGTTTTGTTTAGCTCTGTACCCCATATTGTCATAGGGCTAATAGTCTCTCTGTAGTCTAACTTCTTGAGTTCTTTATATATTTTGGATATTGGCCCTCTATCAAATATAAAGATAAAAAGATCTTGTTAAAGATCTTATATCAATCTGTTGGTTGCCATTTTGTCCTAATGATAGTGTCCTTTGCCTTATGAAAGCTTTGCAGTTTTATGAGGTCCCATTTGTCAATTCTTGATCTTAGAACCTAAGCCATTGGTGTTTTGTTCTGGAAATTTTCCCCAGTGCCCATGTGATCAAGACTCTTCCCCACTTTTTCTTCGGTTAGTATGAGTGTATCTGGTTGATGTAGACGGCATTGATCCACTTGGACTTAAGTTTTGTACAGGGCAATAAGAATGAATCAATTTGAATTCTTTTATATGCTGACCTCCAGTTGAACCAGCACTATTTGTTGAAAGTGCTATCTTTTTTCCATTGGGTGGTTTTAGCTCCTTTGTCAAAGATAAGTGATCATAGGTATGTGGGTTCATTTCTGTGTCTTTATTTCTATTTGACTGGTCTACCTGCCTGTCTCTGTGCCAATAACATACAGTTTTTATTACTATTGCTCTGTAATACTGCTGGAGGTCAGGGATGGTGATTCCCCTAGAAGTTCTTTTATTGTTGAAGATAGTTTTAACTATCCTGGCTTTTTTGTTATTCCAAAGAAATTTGCAAATTGTTCTTTCTACCTCTATAAAGAATTGTGTTGGAATTTTGAGGGGATTTCATTGAATCTGTAGATTGCTTTTGGCAAAATGGTCATTTTTACTATATTAATCCTGCCAATCCATGAGCATGGGAGGTCTTTCCATCTTCTGAAATCTTCTTCAATTTCTTTCTTCAGAGACTTGAAGTTTTGTCATAGAGATCTTTCACTTGCTTGGTTAAAGTCACAACGAGTTATTTTATATTATTTGGGGCTACTGTGTAGGGTGTCATCTTCCTAATTTCTTTCTCAGCCTGTTTATTCTTAGAGTAGAGGAAGGCTACTGATTTGTTTGAGTCAATTTTATACCCAGGCAGTTTGCTAAAGTTGTTTATTAGGCTTAGTAGTTCTCTGGTAGAACTTTTGGGATCACTTATGTATACTATCATATCATCTGCAAATAGTAATATTTTGAATTCTTCCTTTCCAATTTGTACCCATTTGACCTCCTATATTGTCTGATTGCTCTGGCTAGAAGTTTGAGTACTATATTTAATAAGTAGGGAAAGACTGGCAGCCTTGTCTAGTCCCTGACTTTAGTGGGATTGCTTCAAGTTTCTCTCCATTTAGTTTAAGTTAGCTACTGGTTTGTTGTATATTACATTTATTATGTTTGGGTATGGGCCTTGAATTCCTGATCTTTCCAGGACTTTTATCATGAAGTGATGTTGAATTTTGTCAAATGCTTTCTCAGCATCTAATGAAATGATCATCTTTGTGTTTGTTTATATAGTGGATTACATTGATGGATTTCCATATATTGAGCCATCTCTGCATCCCTGGAATGAAGCCTACTTGATCATGATGGATGATCGCTTTGATGTGTTCTTAGATTCGGTTTGCAAGAATTTTATTGAGTATTTTTGCATCAATGTTAATAAGGGAAATGGGTCTGAAGTTCTCTTTCACTGTTGGGTCTTTGTGTGGTTTGGGTATAAGCATAATTGTGGCTTCATAGAAGGAATTTGGTAGTGGTTCTTCTATTTCTATTTTGTGGAATAGTTTGGACAATATTGGTATAAAGTCTTCTATGAAGGTCTGATAGAATTTTGTTATTTTCTTTTTGGGAGACTTTCAATAACTGCTTCTATTTCTTTAGGAGTTATGGGGTTGTTTAGATGGTTTATCTGTTTCTGATTTAACCTTAGTACCTGGTATTTGTCTAGAGAATTGTCCATTTCTTCCAGATTTTCCAGTTTTGTTGAACATAGGCTTTTGTAAGAGGATCTGATGATTTTTTGAATTTCCTCAGATTCTCTTGTTATGTCTCCCTTTTCATTTCTGATTTTGTTAATTTGAATATACTCACTGTGCCCTTTGGTTAGTCTGACTAATAGCTTATCTATCTTGTTGATTTTCTCAAAGAAGCAGCTCCTGGTTTTGTTGACTCTTTGTATAGTCCTTTTTGTTTCTATTTGGTTGATTTCAGCCCTGAGTTTGATTATTTCCTGCCTTCTACTCTTGTGTGTATTTGCTTCCTTATGCTCTAGAACTTCTAGGTGTGCTGTCAAGCTGCTGATGTATGCTCTCTCCTGTTTCTTTTTGCAGGCACTCAGAGCTGTGAGATTTCCTCTTAGCACTGTTTTCATTATGTAACATATGTTTGGTAATGTTGCGCCTCACTTTATTTAAATATGAAAGGTCATTAATGTCTTTATTTCTCCGTTGACCAAGTTATCCTTGAGTAGAGCTTTGTTTAACTTTCATGTATATGTCGGCTTTCTGTCATTTTTGTTGTTATTGAAAACCAGCCTTAGTCCATGGTGATCTGATAGGATGCATGGGATTATTTCTATCTTCCTATATCTGTTGAGACCTGTTTTGTGACCGGTTATATGGTCAATTTTGGAGAAGGTACCATGAAGTGCTGAGAAGAAGGTATATTCTTTTGTTTTAGGATGAAATGTTCTATAAAAATCTGTTAAGTCCATTTGGTTCATAACTTCTGTTAGTTTCTCTATGTCTGTGTTTCTTTTCTGTTTCCATGATCTATCCATTGATGAGAGTTAACCATCACAATTTTCAAGCATTCAAATGTCTTTTTGTTCTCATGTAAGGCCAATTTTTTCATTTAAGTCTCAGAAAAGCAGTTAAAAGAATGTTTTCCATGGGGTTTACATTTTGAAAATTATCAGATACAATGTTGTTTTGGTAAGGATATGTAAGAGCAGTTAGTTGTCTTGTTTATGAATGAATTCAGGTAGGTAGAAGGGTTGGGAGACACTTTAATCCATTGTTGAAAAGTTGATATTTATTTAGGTTTGGTCGTGATTTTTAATTTCTCTGACCTTTATCCTTTGTTCGTTAGCTTCATGAATAGACTCTACCCTAACTGGAATTTCAACTACTTCGTTATCCTTCATGTCAACACCCTTCCCACTGCTATCATCCTTCATACATAGTGTTCTTCTTTCTTTCACCACAATATTATTTCATAGCTTACTTACTTATTTAGTGTTGCCACTTAAAAATCCAACCTTTCTTTCTATGAATTATCAGGAGCAGCTTCTGCCATCATGATGAACTATTTGATTTTGATCCCTGAAATCCACATGATGAAATGAGAGAACCAACTCCCACAAGATTTCTTCTACATTCTCCATGAATGTTATAACACATGCAAACACATAAAGACACATGGACTTATAAATAAAATAATGAAAATTCAAAAACATCAATTATCATGTTATCATGACATAAAAACATACATAAAATATTCATTAGACTCCTTGCGCTATTAATACATTTTATTAAGTCATTTTCGTTCTGGTCAATGTATAATGAATGCAGATTAAATAAAATGGGTTTTTCCTGATACTGTCTATGCCTTCTTTTTCATCATCTAGACCAAGAGTTTTAATTTCTCAAAGAAACTCAGATAAAAGCTATTGACCAAAACCTCACTAGCATAATTCTAAGTTTTTGAACCTCAATCAATTCTTCAATAGAGACGAATGCCTGATGTCTTTGATGATTGGCACCACAGAATTGAAAAGACTTCAAAAACCCACTGTCATCAATCATGCATGGCAGCTCCTCATGGAGGACATGCTGAAGAATTTAGCAGGTTCTTACAATGTATGCTCCTTGAAATTTTCAAGTGCTATTTAAAAGAGCTCACTGGGATATGATTAACTGGGAGCTTAGAGCCTCGTGCATAATTTAGAACCAATTACAGTTCAAGTAAATAATGTGATAACTTTTGAAATTAAAAAAAATTCTGGAAAAACAATTAATCAATGGCAATTACTGAGCTAAAATACCTAACTTATTATTTCATGTATTCAATTCTAACTTAGCTCATAAAATGTAATCAAAATTAGGGATGTGCCAGCATTAAAAATTCAAAATATCATAAAACACATGAAGTTTTTGATGCTTTTTACTACATGAATGGTTCCTCTCCAGAGTTTATATAGCAGTATAATTTGGTCGTGCTTTAACAATCTAAAATTTGTGACATTTAAAATTATTCTTAGACAAAATATAATTTTATACATTTTAAAATAAATTTAAAAAAATACTGCAGTAAGAATCCTCTTTATTCCATTAAGTGGTTATATATTTTTGAAATTATGTTTATTTTCTATCACATTTAAAAGTATACAATACGCTAGCTATAGATCCTTGCTATATCTCACTATAAATTTTGGAGGTAGCCTGTTTTAATTACCATTAAATTTGAAAATTATAAGAAATGTTAACAGGCTTCTGAATAAATTCAAACTAAAGCTTCCTCCCTGTTTATTTCAAATATGTAAAAATTTTGAAACACCTAACAGTTGTTTTGAAGTCATTTCTCAGACAAGACTCATTAAGTCTGTGAAATGACACTCACGATTTAGTTCCAAAGAAAGTTAAAAATGTAAAGCACTTTCAGAAGGTTTGAACTTCAAAGAGGTAGAATTTATTCCACTTTTAAATTTCAGTTGCAGGAGGGATAAAAAGTTGGTTCAGTAGTTAATAGTAAACACTGCTTTTGCAAAGGACAGGAGATTGATGCCAGCACCCACACTGTCAAGGTGCACAACTGCCTGTAATTCTGTATCTTCTGATCTCACAATTTTTCTGTATTCCATAGGTACCTACATTCATTAACATATAGTCATACACAGACACACAGATATATAATTAAATATAAAATGTGTCTATTTTCAAAAGGTCAGTTATGTGGGCTAAGCAAATTGCTTGGTAGGTGAAACACTTTATGAAAGCATGAGAAACAAATTCAAATGTTCCCTATCCACTTAAAATCTAGGAATGACTATACTAAGGTGTCTGTAATTCCAGTCCTGTGGAGTACAAGTGGCTAGGAAGAAACTCCAGCGCATGCCACCACATCCAACTCCTGCAAATATTGGATGGAATATTCTGCAAATGTTTATATGGCCTGCTTGACCTGGAGTACAGTTGAAATCTGAGTCTTCTTTATAATCTTTCCATTGGTGAAATTCAAGTTAAAAATTCCTATTACGATTTTGGAGTATCTCTATTTCTTCATGTTTATTAGAAATCACATTATAAACTTGGCTGCTACAATGTTTTACACACACACACACACACACACACACACACACACACACACACACAAACACACACAGAGGCAGCTGGCTCTAATTGCATGGATTTGCTTTTAGTCTTTTTATTCTGTGCTATTGAACTTTGCGTCCTTTTTCCAGTACCATTCTGTTTTGGTTGACTCAGCTTTTTAGTATATCTCAAAGTTAGGGAGAATGATGCCTTGAGCTTTCTTCTTTATACTCAAGATTGCTTTGAGCATGCATGCACATATATATATGCATATGCTTTTGTGTATATGTAAATGTTCGTGGAGGTCAGAGGTCAACATGGGGTCTTTCTTAGTTACCGTTCTCCTCATGCTTTGTGAATTGAGAAGTCACTGATTGGCTAGGTTAGTTAGTCAGGAAATTACATAGATCTTTTTGCCTTTATTTTCCTAGTGCTATAACTATGGTGTTTCATCATTGCACATGGCTTTCACATTGGTGCTGGGGATTTGAACTCAAGCCCCTGTGCTTGCCTGGCAAGCACTCACTGACTAAGCTATTTTCTCAGCTCAAGCCAACTAACTGTCTTCTTAACAAAGATGTAATGTATATTTAGCAAAGAAAAGAGAAACTGCATGTGGTACTAGGAAAACTAGATACTACTGGTGTAATAGTATGAATATGCTTGGCTCATGGGAAGTGGCACTATTAGGAAGTATGGCCTTATTGAAGGAGGTATAGCCTTGTTAGAGGAAGTATGCCATTGTGGATATGGGGCTTTGATGTTTCATATATATGCTCAAGTCTGGCCGTGTGATCAAGTGTCTTCTCCTGTTTGCCTTCAGAATGAGATTTAGAACTTTTAGATCCCCTAGGACCATGCCTGTCAGGACACTGCTATGCTTCCAGAATGATGATAATGGACGGGACCTCAGAACCTATAATTCAGCCCCAATAAAATGTCCTTTATAGAGTTGCCTTGGTCATGGTATCTCTTCACAGCAATAGAAACCCTAACAAAGACAACTGTGGACAAGAGAAAAACTAGCACCATATCTTGCAATATACAAAAACCATCTCAAAGTAGATGAATATGGACCACCTGAAATTATAAAACCACGAGCCAAACACATTCAGGAAACACTGCATAATATCAGTCTGTGAAAGGATTTTTAAGACCTTAAAAGCATAGATAGCAGAAAAGAAATGAAGGCATTAAATCACAATTTAAAACTTGTGCCTGACAAAAGAAACTCCAAGTGATACTTAAACATTATAGTTCAACAAAGAGTTAATACCCTCAAGACTGTGATAATCACAAACAGCTCAATAACAACACAAATAAATAATCCAGCTTAAAATGAGCTAAAGGGTCTGGCAGGCATCTTTTTAAAGAAAATGGGAAATGGATTGCTTGATCATAAAATGCATGAAATCCTGTTCTTTGTAAAACATAACTAAGTCTGAAGGATATACTATTAGATGAAACAAGGCAGGTGCAAAGGAATGCATGACAGGCCAATTCATTCCCAACTAGGGTCAATAGCAGTGGGATTCAAATGTGCCTGAGAATAGTTCCTAGAGAGTTACTGGAGAGAGACAAAAGGAAGAGCACTGGGGAGAGATCAGTCAGAGGATATGGTGTTAAAATTAACACAAGAAACATGTTTTCAGAGAGTTTATAACAGAGAAGAGTTTCATGACTGCATTGTACTTTGCAAATAAGAAAAACATACTGGACTAGGTAAAACTAGAAGGAGTCTTTAGAGAGTCCTAGGACATAGCCCTGGAATTTGTAGAGGACTCAAGGAAACAGATGTGTCAAAGGCAATATCTAGAAATCCTATTTGCTGCTGGAATTCACAGTAGTATCTCTTTCCCCAAACACCGATTAAGAGAAAATATTCTTATCATCTCAACTATGGTTAAAATCTTAGCATCACATTTGTCCAACGTGTCAAATCAGAGCCAATTGCTTTTTCATTTCTGACACCAAAGTATATATTTTCAAGTTTCTTCCTTAAAGTATTACTGTGTAATGATTTTCTTAAAAGAAGGATAAACTATGCAAAAAGCCAACTGTCAGGTAGAAACAAGCATCTTCTCCATTAGTTCTCGGGACCTGAATTCTTTCTTGCTGTTACTCTGGACACATATAATTCCATACATATAAGCTATATTTCTTGAAGACTTTATAATTTCCAAATGTTTGACACCTGAAATTAAAGTTTGTGTTTAAGATGCTAATTGTACTTCCTTCCACAAATCCCAGGATTGCTTGTTTACTTCTTGTTTGTTTGTTTCCTTTGCAGTGCTACAGATATTTAATTCAGCCCATCTGATAAGAACAGCTGCCTGTGCTTTGAATTCCTACTCTTTGTTGGATTATTTGCTCTCCCTCCTCAAAATAACATTAAGGACTCATGTCTGTTCTTCCTATACTAAAGATAAGGCCATTTTTGCTGTAGATTTACATCGATTGGCTTCATAGACAACACTATAAAACCTGGTTAAATGTACAAACCTCAAAGAGAAAAATACAGCATCTACTGCCTCTGGATTTGAGTATACTAGAGATCACTATAGAAAATATAATTGTAAACATCGGAATTACAGAAAGTAAAGATTTTTGTTTTTATTTTCTAAGTGCTGATTCTCTCAGAATATGTTCATTTCAGTGTTTCAAATATCTGTATTCTGTTGGTTAAGTGGCTCTATTTCAAGTGGCTTAGGGAAGTACTCAAGGGATGCAGAAAGCCATGCTTCATCTCCACTCTAGATCTAGAAAATGCCCTGCATTTTCTAGCAGTGACAATGACAGCTATCCTCTATGGTTTTATAGTGGCTCTTGAGCAGAATCTCCCTGTTGAAATATAAAAAGTAAATGTATTTCCTGAAAACTATATAAATAGGAAGGGGGCACAAAATGCTAGTAGAACTGAAACACTCATCTCTAAGAGCTTCATCATCAGCCTGGCACTAGAATGACTGCTGATCTCTGAAATGAAGGATCTATTATGTTCACATTTTATCATTAGCCTTAAATCACCAGAGTTCTCATGGCTGATTGAAGTGGAGTGGAGGCAAAACAGAGAGACGGCTGTATGAAGGACACAGGTTTCTGAAATTCTGTGATATTTGATGACATATATTAAGATTCCTTTGCAGCTAAAACTCTGGGTCTTAAAAATATCACACATTTGAAAGCCTTCTCCTGAACCTGACTTCAGGGTCTGGGATGATACAGTGTACATTATAAATAAAAAGTTTAATGTCTATTAAAATGTCTTTCAAGTTGGGTGGTCGTGATGCATAGTTTTAATTCCAGTACTTGGGAGACAGAGACAGGTGGGTCTCTGAATTCTAGGCCACCCTGGTCTACAGAGATAGTTTCAGGACAGCCAGGGCTACAAAGATAAATCCTGCCCCAAAACAACGACAATGACAAGTAAAACAAAACATCAGCACAAAACCCAACAACAAAATTTTCGAATTTAGTGACTTTGGGCAATTTTACTACTCACACTGTGCCTCCTTAACTCCCTTGATTATACTGATTTTGATGAGCTGGGGAGTTGGCTTAGTCAATAAGATCTCCAAGTGAATCTGAGTTTGAAGACTAGAAAGGTATAGCATGACATATTAGTTCACATGGGAAACAGAGGCAGGTCTGTGAGTTCAAGGCCAACCTAGTCTACATAGGGAGTTTAAGGATAGTTAGGGCTACATAATAAGGCACTTCCTCAAAAGAAACAAAGGAGCATCAATACTTCTCAAGTTATTCTGTAAATAGAAAATTAAGGATCATTTTAAAATTATTTTACAAAACTAGTATTATCCTGGTACCAAAACCAGACAAAGGCTCAACCACAACAAAAATATAGACATAAAAATCTCAATAAATCTCAAAAATTCAAAATACATAAAATGATTATCCACTATTATCAAGTTAGAATTATTTCAGAGATACAGGGAAGGTTCAACATAAATAAATTAGCAAACTAATGCATTATATTGTCTCATTAGATGCAGAAAGTGAAGTTGGCAAAATCTAACATCCGTTCATGAGAAAAGTCTTGGAGACACGAGGTATCTTAGTTAGGATTACTATTGTTGTAATAAAACACCATGATTAAAAGTAACTTGGGGAGGAAATGATTTATTTCACCCATACTTATATCACAGGTCACAGTTCATCATCAAAAGAGGGTAGGGTAGGAACTAAAGCAGAACAGGAACACAGAGGCAGGAGCTGATGCAAAGCCCATAGATGAGTGCTACTTACTGGCGTGCTTTCCATGCCTTGCTCAGCCAAGTTTGTTAGATCACAAGAACCACTACCTCAGGGGTAGCTGAACCCCCTCGCCCCAAACACTAATTAAGAAAATGTCCACAGGCTTGCGTACAGCCCAATCTTATGGAGACATTTTCTCAGTTGAGGGTCCATCCTTTCAAATGACTCTAGCTTATGTCAGCTTGACATAAAACTATCGAGCATACTAGGAGTGTAGGAGACACCTCTCAATAAAATAAAAGGGATATTATTCAGCTGTTAAGAAAAATGAAATTTATAAAGAAATGGAGGAAGTAGAAAACAGTTGTTTGCATGAGGTAACCTATACCCAGAAAGTGTTGCATGTTTTCTCTAACTTGTAGAAGCTAACCTTGAATCTTCAGATAGGAGTTTCATTTCAAATGCTCATAGAAGTCAGAAAATTATTAAATGGCAATGTACAGGGGACTTTCAAAGAATTAAGATAAAATACCATGACAAAAGTTATTAAGTTACTAAATGGAATAGGAAGAATTGAATTAGGATGGAGATGGGGGGAATAGAGGAGAGAATAAGGAGAGAGGTAACTAAAAATAAAAACCTTTTGAAAATATCCCTGTAGGGATTTGATTAGGCATGGCTCCCATAGATTCATGTGTTTAAATGTTTGGCCATAAAGATTAGCACTACTAGAAGGTATGGTTTATTGGTGGAGATATAGCTTTGTTAGAGGAAGTATGTTACTGTGGAGGCAGGGCTTCGAAGTCTTTAATGCTCAAGCAGTACTCAGTGTCACACACACACACACACACACACACACACACACACACACACACACACACACGACAGTCCCCTTCTGGGGCATGCAGATCAAGATGCAGCACTCATGGGTCCTTCTCTATCACTATTTCTGCCTGAATGCTACCATGCTTCCTTCCATGATGACATGGACTAATCCTCTGAAACTGTAAGCTATCCCCAATTTAATGTTTTACTTTATAAGAGTTTTCTTGGTCTTGATGTCTCTTCACAGCATAAAATCTTAACTAAGACAGTCATATAGAAACTTACTGCTGTAGAAGCTTCATAGAGTGGAGCAGGGAGAGTTTCAATGGAGTTACCCTACTAGACACCATAGGGTAATAAATAAAATAACCTAAGTACGAATCACTTGTTTTAGAGGTGTTGGCCAGTAATGTCTCTTAAGTCCCCCAGACATTTCAGGCTATTGCCAATGCTTTCAGCTATACTCCAGAATTTGATGTTGATGTGGCTGAAATTACTACATAATTGAGTAATGTTACATGAACTAAATAAACTGATATTAACTTAGAAACCTCACCCTTTCTGGATAGCTTTCTTAGTCCTGGAAGGTGCTGTTCATACTATCAGAGGACAAAAACAGTCACTAGTCTTACTCTTCTGTGAACCATGGGAGCTACAGTAATGACTGGCTTGGCAAGACATGCCTACTGGTCTAACAATGGCATGAACAAAAAGGGAGTATTCAACTGCTTTCCAATTTAGGTCTCATTCCACAAGATGGAACCTAGCACAGGCTAGGCAGGTCATAGGCCATAGGGGAGAACCTATACTATTCTTCTGCTAAATAGACTTAGTATTAAACTGATTTCTAATGACTTATTATACACTAGGTATATCTATCATAGTCATCTCTCAAGCCTTATCTATTGATTAACCTAGAGACCCAAACCGATTAAGGCACAGAGAATGAGACACTGCTCAGCTCTAACTGGGACATCTATAGCATGCCAAATCTCAGAGGTTATTACACAATAGAGACAGAAATGTTGTACCTTTTTTAAGTCTTGCTTTTTTTGTCCAAGTTACAGGAGCAGCAAATGTAAGGAAATAGCCCTTGTGGATAATTCTAATAGAGAAAGTCTTTGTTTCAGAGTGTGCCAAATAGTTTTATATCAACTGTATGGACACAGGAAACAACTGGATGACATAAGGAGAGAGATCACTAACACTAAAGACCTCATTTGAGAAGGAACCTCAACTAATAATATATCTCCATAAGACAGGATTGTAGGCAAGCCATTAGGCTACTTTCCTAATTACTTATTGATGGCAGATGGCTGAGCCCATTTCGGATGGTGCCATTTCCAGACTGGTAGTTCTGGGTTCTATAAGAAAGTAGGCTGAGCAAGCCATGATGAGCAAGCCAGTTAGCAACATTCTTCCATGACACCGGAATCTGTTCCTCCCTCCAGACTCCTGCCCTCCTTGAGTTCCTGTCCTGACGTCTTGTGAGGATTAATTATGATAGGGAAACCTTAGCCAAATATACCCTTTCCTTGCCAACTTGTTTTTTTGTGATGGTATTGTGCTGCAGCAATAGAAACCTTAACTAAGTCATGGGGTGACTGACTCATAAAACCTTCAAAACTTATGGTACCTGCAGTTTAAAGCCTAGCCATTGCTACCTGTGGTTTTCTAGATAAACCTCAAACAAACAGCATTTCGTGTTTTAGCCCCTACCCACTACTCTTGTCATGGGCCTGTGGACATCTCTTGTTCTATCTTCCTCAGGGTGCTGCTATCCTTCCCTCTGAACCTGAAAAAACATTGTCTTTACTTGAAACAATCTTACCTGGCCTCCATCACATTCCAATGTAATTGTCACTTATGTTACAAGGATATTCCTCTCTTGACCTCTTCATCAAAAATTTTATTGCATTTTTCTAACACCTTTATTTCTATATTAGAGATCTGGTCATAACTTACAATGACATACTTTTGCATGTGGTATTTCTGAATATCCATCATATTCACTAGGCTTTTCACAAAGAGCCTGGCCAAATACATACTCCCCAAGTACCTTTGTGTTAGTAAATATCACTATCATATTCACAGAATCGGTATGGTTATAAGGAAACCTCTGATTTCTTCATGTTCCTCTGCTCTGCTCTTACTCTCTTCCTATAAATGAAACATGACTATACAGTATCATAACACCTCCAAAATAATGTGTCCTTTCAGTAAGCTGATCAAGGACAAACACCTTACCTAGCATTGACACTTCCAAGTTTTTGTCATCTGATAATGTTCATCTGGAATACTCAGTTTTACCAAACTCTATTCAGTCTGATTTTGCTTTACTAATTTGGCTAGCCTATTCTTACCAACTTCTCTTTCACTATTTATTCATATAGAAATTAAATTTATTGTTAACTGATGCATAAAATATATTAATGATTGCACAGATTTAAAAGAAGAACTATACTATTTTGAGACACACACTGATTAGATCAGCTTAAATATAGTCATCTCTTTAACCATGCAACATTTCCTAATAGTAAAATTTTTGATGTCTGTTCTGGTTTGAATAGAAATGGTACCCATATACTCCTGTGTTTGGTATCTTGGCCCATAGGAAATATGTGGCCTTGTTGGAACAAGTGTGTCACTGTGGAGGCAGACTTTGAGATCTCATAGTCTCAAGATACTCCCAGTATGGCATAGTCTTCTTTTACTGCCTGTAGAACTCTCAGCTTTTTCTCCAGGACCATGTCTGCCTGTATCCTGCGATTCTTTCCACCCTCCTCACCTGCATAGTGTAATCAGACATGGCTTTCATTGAGACGTGGTGATGGTGTGGTGAGATACAATCGGCCAAGAATTTAGGGGCTTGTGATTGGCTCAAACATTGTAAGTAACCTTATGCACTTGGCAATAAATTCAGATCTGCACCCGGAGGCTGGTCCCCAGAGTCTGAATCTGAGGATTTATCATATGGTTCTATTGCCTCTCACCCCCATCCTCAGTCCCATCCCCACATCTGATTCCTGAACAGGGACCCCTGAACATCCTGCCCTTTGAAGAGAGGGTGAGGACCCCTCAAAGCAAAATAAGAAATACTAGTTCTTAGAGAAAGCATAGTTAATGGTGGGTTTTGAAAGGGATATTGGAGAGGAAAAATCTCAATATCTTTAATGAGGAAATTCTGGACTTATGTCATGTTTGAAATGAGCATATCTGGAAACAGCTAGAGCTGCTGGTATGGAGGAAGGAATTGGAGGAAGAGCAGCCTCATACTTCATTGCAATATTCCGCATCCATTTTGAGCTGCCTTCGTGGTTCTGTGATGGATCAGAAGCCTCTGCCTGTTTTATTAGTGCGTTCTGGAGGCAACTTGCCAACTAGAAAGCTCAAAGGGTTCAACCTTAGAGAAGGTGATAGGTGAGCCAAAAGATATTGCTGTCCCCATAGATAAAGGCGTAGCTCTGTTTTACCCTAATCTCATAGACCTTGAAAATGAAAATCAAGGGGAATCACCACTGCTGCAACTCCTCCCTCCCCCATACAGCCAGTAGGAGTACATCTAAGACTAATATACAGGAAACAACAGCATGGGGAGAGACAGAAAAGAAATGAGAATCCCTCTTCAATGCTTCCTCTTAATAAGGCAAAGCTGAATTCCTCAGCAACAGCACCTGAAGCAGTGTTTCATTCTCCTGTGGGAAATCATCCCCAACAGAGAACCTCAGAACGTTACTCTTTGGAGGTGCTACAAAATATATGATGGCAGTTGCTGAAAATGGGCTACACACTCCCTTTGTGGAGCAGATGTTTGAATCCAGAGTGACTACTCTAAGTACCCCACAGGGTTGGGAAACTCTTATGGGATCTATATTATGGGGATAGGGATGTGTTCACTTTCTACAATAGAAGGTGGGATTTTTTGGTGATGCTGAGATTATCAGACACGATAACTTAGTTAGACAAGTGACCATCTCACCTAACACTTTGCAGGATGAGGATAATAATAGCTTTAGCACTGTTCAAATGCAGGGACCATCAGATTGCTTTGATCAGGTCTGCCTTTGTGTCATGGATGTAGTCAGGAAAGTGACTGAAGGGGCTAACGTACAACTCAGCAGCCTGAAGAAAAGATCAATGAACATTTTGCACATTTGCACATTTGTTCATTGCTTAAATCCTCATGTGACCATGGAAGCTTTAGCCAAGTAGTTTATTTGAAGGAGGACTATGACCTAGGCCCATAAAATGGTTCCCTGTGTCCACAGTGGGGGAATAAAGGATTGCACCAACAGAAACCAAGGTATAGGGTACTAGTTATTGAAATGCAGAAAGCCTACCAGTCATCTTGGTCATATACCTGAAGGTAAAAGAGGAAGATTAAATAAAAAGAAAAGACGTTTGTTGGAACTGTAGATGTTAGGTACATTTTGCCAGGCAATGATCAAATAAAAGGAATAGAAAGAAAGAGAAAAGACCACCCCCCCTCTTTGGTTTGCCCTAATGCAAAAAGGTTTCCTTTGGGCCAAGGATTGCTGATCAAAAAAACCACCATGGATGGACCATGCTTAAAACTTCCAGCAAACACATCCCCACCAATAAAATTCCTACAATATTAAGG
Organism: Rattus rattus; assembly: GCF_011064425.1. Lineage (NCBI taxonomy): Eukaryota > Metazoa > Chordata > Mammalia > Rodentia > Muridae > Rattus > Rattus rattus. The sequence continues at coordinate 132,461,697 of NC_046156.1, forward strand.
ACCATTCTCTTGGGTCATAATCAGGTCAGATTGAGATTCAAGCTAGAGGATACCATATTTGGAGAAAAAACTGACACAGGAGCACAGTGCACTAGCGTCTGAAAAGAAGTGCTGGCATCCTAGAAACTTAGCCCTGAGTTTCAAGTTAAGGAATGGATTGGTTGTCCTGGGGCACAAAGTGGGGCTAGGTGCCAGTTGAGCAGGACCACGCACATCTTGGGGAACCCTTCTTCACCCAGGCCTGTCCCCATTCCTTTTTTCCCAGTGGGACCCTGTAGTCCCCACCCCTAACCCCAGGTTGTGCCAGGAGACCCGCCTCACACAGGCCAAAAGCCGGAGTGGGCTAGGGAAGAACCAGTGAGACTTTGGGTCTGGAAAACCTGGGGACAGAAGGGCAGGAGTGGTGGCACCAGCACAGCCATGAAGCTGTTTCTTGCTTACTATACAGTGTCGATCACAGAGATCCCTACTGCAGTAGGTGCATGATCAGTGACCATCCACCCTATGTTGTTAGTATGGGTAAAATGATCTGATTCTGAGTTGCCTTTTCATGGTTGCATTTTTCTCTTCGCATTCTCTGTTGTCTCTTAATGTTTCCTGCCTCACCTCAGTTACAACAGTCTTCTCTTTCTGAGAATGCTTTTCTGTCTGAGATTCCCAACTCCAACTGTTTTATTGACTCTGCCTGGTTTTCCTCCTCCCACATTCATAGCTTAGCAGTCTGAGTTCTCCAAAGGATAGGATTCAAAGGCCTGTGTTGTTTGTCTCAGTTCTACTTCCCACTATAAGTGGAAGAATAGACTGCTTTACGTGGAAGAACAGAGATGATCTATTTACTAAAAGATTGAAGTAACTTATGTGATATGAACAGTACCATCAATGGCTGTGGCTGGAGCAGAATGGCTCAGTGGGTAAAGTACTTGCCTCTAAGCATGAGGACTTGAGTTCGGATTCTGAGAACACATAAAGCCAAAGGCAACACATGTTGTTGTATGTTTCTTTTGACAGTATGTTTCTGGCAGGATGGGAAGAATGCAAGAAGGAACTTCTGCAAGCTCATTCACACAGAGAAATGCACACACATTATGTATACATCATAAATACATGCAGAAGATAAACACTAACATCTGTGACAACAATCTGAACAACTGTAAGCATTTCTACTGCAGTTTGGGAGAATAGAGACACTTTAAAAATAATCAGATATGATACAGTGCAATTGTTTTTACTAATACTTCAGAAAAATACTTCTACCTGGATGCTCGTTTCATTGAGGAGTTGTGTGGTGTCTTAGACTCTGACTCACTAACAGATAGCAATCTGAATACATTATGTGCCACATGTTGTTATAGACGCTACTCAAATCATTCAGAGTGATGTACATTTTCTTCTACATTCTGTCATGCCTCTCTGATAGGTAGTCCTCCATCAGATATGAGGTTATCAGTAAGATCCTTTATAGACTTCATAGTAGCATGTCAGTCTAACCATTGATGACCCATCTACTTTGATGGCATAATGTTATGACTTGACATTCAGAATATATTTTACTGTTTTACCAAGTCCATGTTCACAGTAACTGATGATAATATGAAGAAAATATTTCATTTCCTGTTTAACATTTATTGCTGAAGACAGAACCAATTCAGTTCATGTATGTTATTTTTTTCTCTGTAGTAGTGGACAGATTACTGTCTTCAGAAAACACCAGAGTTTGCACAAATATGATGGTTTTCTTGAGACTGAAAAGATGGTCCCACCCACCCAGTATAGAGAGAAAAGCTTTAGGCCAATTCTGCTGTGGTTATTTTCTCTTCCAGCTACCATTCACATAGAAGCCTTTCCTTCCCTCCACTTATTTTTTTTCTTTAACCCCTCTCCCTCTCTTCTTGCCAGCTGATTTACCTTTCTATGTCCCTTCCTAAGTAGAAATATACATGAATTTCACCAAAGAAATGTAAAGTTATATTAAGGGTGTTTTAAAGTTGACTTTCTCACTTTCTGTCAATTTGAGAGAAAAACAGGATTTTTGTATTTTCATGGCCAGGGATTAAAAAACAATTTCAAATTTTTTAGAGCACCAACCATCTGGTAATTGCAGCCTCAACTGCAAGCTTGGGTTTTCCAAATGTTCAGATTTACAGAGGCAGATAACATGACATGGAGGTAGCTGTTGGCACAGTGTGTCTTTTCAGGAAGGAATCTCATCACAGGCACAATAGCTTCAGAACAGTACACAGAGCACAAAGGTATCAGGGTCATGCATGCCTACTGGATTTATTTATACTCATAACAAGCATTTTTTAGAATTAAATGTATATTTTGTAGAAAAATACCGAATTGTTTGTCTAATGCTTATCCCTTTAAACATTTTTATAGATATCTTTTATTTACATTTCAAATGTTATCCCCTTTCCCAGATTCCCATTCAGAATCCCCATTTCACCTTCCCCTCCACCATCTTGGATGAAAGTGTTGCCTACCCAACCATTCACCCCTTCCTGCCTCCCCACCTTGACGTTCCCCTACACTGGGGGGTCCAGCCTTGGCAAGACCATAGACTTCTCCTCCCATTGGTGCACAACACGGCCATCCTCTGCTAAATATGCAGCTAGAGCCATGGGTCTATTCATGTGTACTCTCTGGGTAGTGGCTTAGTCCCTGGGATCTCTGAATGGTTAGACTTGTTGTTTTTGTGCGGTTGTAAGCCCCTTCAGCTCTTTCCATCCTTTCTCTAATTCCTTCAATGGGCGTCCCTTTCTCAGTGGTTTGATGCTAGCATTCACCTCTGTTTTTGACATGATCTGGCAGACCCTCTCAGGAGACAGCTCCTATAAGCATACACTTCTTGGCATCAGCAATATTGTCTGGTTTGGTGGCTGTATGTATATGGGTATGGATCCCCAGGACAGGAAGGCTCTAAATGGCCATTCCTTCAGTCTCCGACAAACTTTGTCTCCATATCTCCTCCTATGAATATTTTTGTTCCCTCTTTTAAGGACTGAACCATCCCCACTCTGTTCATCCTTCTTCTTAACCTTCATGTGGTCTGTGGAATGTATCCACAGGCTGTATCTTGGGTAATCCGAGCTTTTGTGCTAATATCCACTTATCAGTGAATGCAGACCATGTGTGTTTTTTTGTGATTGGATTACCTCACTCAGGATGATATTTTCTAGTTCCATCCATTTGCCTAGGAATTTCATGTAGTCATTATTTTTAATGACTGAATACTCCATTCTGTAGATGAACCACATTTTTTGTATCCATACCTCTATTGAGGACATCTGGGTCATTTCCAGCTTCTGACTATTGTACATGAACCTGTTCTGCTATGAACATAGTGGAGCATGTGTCCTTGTTATATGTTGGAGTAACTTCTGGGTATATGCCCAGAGGTAGTACAGCTGGGTCCTCAGGTATGTCCAATTTTCTGAGAAATCTCCAGACTGATTTCCAGAGTGCTGGTACCAGCTTGCAATCCCACAAACAATGGAGGAATATTCCTCTTTCTCCACATCCTCACCAAAATCTGTTGTCACCTGAATTTTGACCTTAGCCATTCTGACTAGTGTGAGGTGTAATATCACAATTGTTTTGATTTGCGTATCCCTGATGACTAAGAATGTTGAACATTCCTTTAGGTATTTCTCTGCCATTCAATATTCCTAAGCTGAGAATTCTTTGTTTAGTTCTGTACCCCATTCTTAATAGGGTTATATGATTGTCTGGAGACTAACTCTTGACTTCTTTGTATATATTGGATATTAGCCCTCTCTCAGATGTAGAATTGGTAAAGATCTTTTCCCAATCTGTTGGTTGCCATTTTGTCCCACTGATAGTAACCTTTGCTTTACCAAAGCTTTGCAGTTTTATGAGGTCCCATTTGTCGATTCTTGATCTTAGAGCATAAGCCATTGGTGTTTTATTCAGGAAATTTTCTCCAGTGCCCATGTGGTCAAGGCTCCTCCCCACTCTTTCTTCTATTAGTTTGAGTGTATCTGGTCTTATGTAGAGGTCCTTGATCTACTTGGACTTGAGCTTTGTACAGGGTGATAAGAATGGAATGATTTGCATTCTTCTACATGTTGACCTCCAGGTGAACCAACACCATTTATTGAAAATGCTGTCTTTTTTCCAGTTAATGGTTTTAGCTCCTTTGTCAAAGATCAAGTGACCATAGGTATATGGATTCATTTCTAGGTCTTCACTTCTATTCCATAGATCTACCTTCCTGTCTCTGTACCAATACCATACAGTTTTTTTTATCACTATTGCTCCTGAAATGTAGCTTGAGGTCAAGGCTGGTGATTCCCCCAGAAGATCTTTTATTTTTGAGGATAGTTTTAGCTATCCTGGGTTTTTTGTCATTCCAAATGAACTTGCAAATTGTTCTTTCTAACTCTATGAAGAATTGAGTTGGAATTTTGATGGGGATTGCATTGAATTGCAGATTGCTTTGGGTAAGATGGCCATTTTTATAATATTAATCCTTGCCAATTCATTAGCATAGGACATTTTTCCATCTTTTGAGATCCTCTTCAATTTTACTGTTCAGAGTCTTGATGTTCTTGTCATATGGATCCTTAACTTGCTTCTTTAGACTCACACCAAGGTATTTTATGTCATTCTGACTATTGTGAAGGATGTCCTTTGCCCAATTCTTTCTCAGCCTGCTTATCCTTTGAGTAGAGGAAGACTACGGATTTATTTGAGTTAATTTTATATCAGACACTTTGTTGAAGTTTTTTTTTTTTATCAGGCTTAATAGTTTTCTAGTAGAACTTGGGGTCACTTAAGTATACTATCATATCATTTGCAAGTTGTGATATTTTGACTTCTTTCTTTCCAATTTTTATCCCTTTTACCTCCTTTTGCTGTCTGATTGCTCTGGTTAGAACTTTGAGTACTATACTGAATAAGTAGGAAGAAAGTGATCAGACTTGTCAAGTCCCTGATTTTAGTGGGATTGCTTCAAGTTTCTCTCTATTTAGTTTGATGTTTCTACTGGTTTGCTGTATGTGGCTTTTACTATGTTTAGGTATGGGCCTTGAATTCTTGATCTGTCCAAGACTTTTAACCTGAAGGGGTGTTGAATTTTATCAAATGCTTTCTCAGCATCTAATCAGATGATCATGTGGTATTTTGATTTCAGTTTGTTTATACAGAGGATTGTTTTGATGGATTTGCTTATATAGAACCCTCCCTGCATCCCTGGCATGAGGCCTACTTGATCATGATGGATGATCATTTTGATGTGTTCTTGGATTTAGTATGTGAGAATTTATTGAGTACTTTTGCATCAAAACTCATAAGGGAAATTGGTCTGAAGTTCTCTTTCTTTGTTGGGTCTTTTTGTGATTTAGGTATAAGTGTAATTGTGGCTTCATAGAAGGAATTGAGTAGTGTTCCTTCTGTTTCTATTTTTTAAAATAGTTTGGACAATATTGATATATTGATATTCGGTCTTCTATGGAGGTCTGATAGAATTCTGCACTAAACCCATCTGGTCTTGGGCTTTTTGTTTGTTTGTTGTTTGTTTGTTTTGTTTTTTTGTTCTTTGGTTAGGAGACATTAAATAACTGTTTCTATTTCTTTAGGAGTTATGGGACAGTTGAGATGGTTTCTCTGATTCTGAAGAATGTATGCAGTATCTGTCTAGAAAATTGTCCATTTCATCCAGATTTTCCAGTTTTGTGGAATAAAAGATTTTATAGTAGGATCTGATGGTTTTTTGAATTTCCTCAGGTTCTACTTCTATGTCTCCCTTTTTGTTTCTGATTTCATTAATTTGGATACTCTTTCAGTGCCCTCTGGTTAGTCTATCTAAGGGTTTATCTATCTTGTTGATTTTCCCAAAGAACCAACTCCTGGTTTTGTTGGTTCTTTGTAAAGTTCATTTTGTTTCTACTTGGTTGATTTCAGCCCTGAGTTTGATTATTTCCTGCCTATTACTCCTTTTGGGTGTATTTGCTTCTTTTTTGTTCTAGAGCTTTTAGGTTTGATATCTTGCTGCTAATGTATGCGCTCCCCAATTTATTTGGGAGGCACTCAGAGCAGTGAGTTTTCAACTTAGCACTGCTTTCATTGTGTCCCATAAGTTTTGCTGTGCCTTCATTTTCATTAAATTCTAATATGTCTTTAATACCTTTCTTTATTCCTTCTTTGACCAAGTTATCATTTAGTAGAATGTTGTTCAACTTCCATATGTATGTGAGCTTTCTGTTATTCTTATTTTTATTAAAGATGAGCCTTAGTCCATGATGATCTGCTAGGATACAAGGGATTATTTCAATCTTCAAGTATCTGTTGAGGCCTGTTTTGTGACAGATTAAATGATCAATTTTGGAGAAGGTACCATGAGGTGCTGAGAAGTTATATTCTTTTGGTTTAGGATGAAACACTTTATAGATATCTGTTAAATGCATTTTATACATAACTTCTTTTAGTTTCTCTGTGCTCTGTTTAGATTCTGTTTCCATGATCTGACCATTGATGAGAACGGGGTGTTGAAATCTCCCACTTGTATGAGATACACTGTGTGTTTGAGCTTTAGTAAGATTACATTTATGAATGTAGGTGCCTTTGCATTTGGAGCACAGATATTCAGGATTGAGAGTGCATCTTGGTGGATTTTTCCTTTGATGAATATTAAGTGTCCTTCCTTATCTTTTTTGATAACTTTTGGTTGAAGGTCAATTTTATTCGATATTAGAATGGCTACTCAAGCTTTTTACTTTGCACTATTTGCTTGGAAAATTGTTTTCCAGCCTTTTACTCTGAGGGAGTGTCTGTCTTTGTCACTGAGGTATGTTTCCTATAAGCAGCAAATTGCCATATCCTCTTTCCATATCCAGTTATGTTAGTCTACGTCTTTTTATTGGGGGAATTGAGTCCATTGATGTTAAGAGAAATTACAGAATAATGATTATTGTTTCCTGTTATTTTTGTTGTTAAAGGAGGAATTATTTTTGTGTGGCTCTCTTCTTTTGGGTTTCTTGCAAGATTACTTTCTTGCTCTTTTTACGGTATAGTTTCCCTCCTTGTGTTTGTTTTTTTTTTTTTTCTATCTATTATCCCTTGTAGGACTGAATTTGTGGTAAGATATTGTGAAAATTTGGGTTTGTTTTAGAATAGCGTGGTTTCTCCATCTATGGCAATTGAGAGTTTTGCTGGATATAGTAGTCTGGTCTGATATTTGTGTTCTCTTAGGGTCTGTATGACATCTGATGGGGATCTTCTGGCTTACAGAGTCTCTGGTGAGAAGTCTATTGTATTTGATAGGACTGTCTTTTTATGTTTCTTGAACTTTTTCCCTTACTGGTTTTAATAGTCTTTGTTTTATGCATATGATGTTTTGACTTTTATGTGATGGGTAGTATTTCTTTTCTGGTCCAATCTATTTGGAATTCTGTAGGCTTCTTGTATGTTCATGAGCATCTCTTTAGGTAAGGGAAATTTTATTTTATAATTTTGTTGAAGACATTTAGTGGTCCTTTAGGTTGGGAGTCTTCACTCTCTTCTATATCTATTATCCTTAAATTTGATCTTCTTATTGTGTCCTGGATTTCCTGGATATTTTGTGCTAGGAACATTTTGTGTTTTACATTTTCTTTGACAGTTTTGTCAAGGTTTTCTATGGTATCTTCTGCTCCTGTGATTCTCTCTTCTGTCTCTTGTATTCTGTTGGTGATGCTTACATCTATGACTCCTAATCCCTTTCCTAGGTTTTTTTTTTTTTATCTCCAGGGTTGTTTCCCTTTGGGCTTTCTTTTTTGTTTCTATTTCTATTTTTAAATCCTAGATGGTTTTATTCAATTCCTTCACCTCTTTGATTGTGTTTTCCTGTAATTCTTTAAGGAATTCTTGTGTTTCCTCTTTAAGGGCTTCTTCTTGTTTACCTGTATTGTCCTGTATTTCCTTATGGGAGTTATTTATATCCTTCTTAAAGTCCTCCATCATCATCATAAAATGTGACTTTAAATTCAAATTTTGCTTTTCTGGTGTGTTTGGAAATCCAGTATTTGCCTATGTGGGAGAACTGAGCTCTGATGATGCCAAGTAGTCTTGGTTTCTGTTGCTTAGGTTTCTGTACTTGCCTCTTACCATCAGGTTCTCTCTGGAGTTAGATGGTCTTGCTGTCCTTGACAGTGGTTTGACTTACCTATCAGCCTCTATGTCAGCACTCCTGGAGATCAGCTTTCTTCCAGCAGGATCTGGGTACAAAGAGCTGTCTCACAAGGTCAAATTCTGGTGCAGGCAGAAATTGGAACTGTCCTGTCCCAGACTGCTTTTAAGTTTGTGTGTCCTGAGGGCTCCAAGTGAATCCCTTGGAGCAGAAGTGGTGGTATTACATCTGCTCTCAAGTTTCCCAGCGCTCTTTTGACTGGCGTTCAGCTCTGGGTGAAGGTAGAAACAAGAGCTTCCTGCCCCTGACTGCTCTTTGGTTCCCGTATCCAGAGGGATCTAGGCAGGTTCCTTTTGGGCTAGGAATGTGAGCAGAAGTAGTGGTCTCCCCTGAGCTCTCAAGATTTTCTGCATGTCTGAGAGTCCATCTTTCTCCCCCATGGAATTTGCATGCAGAAACTTGGAACCTGGTCAGCTCTGGGTGCAGGCAGTGACCAGAAGGGTCCTATCCAGACTATTCCTAAATTTGTGTCCAGGTGGTTCCTCGAAACAGAAGTGGAGGTCTTACCTCAGCTCTCAGGTTTTTTATGGCTCTTAGCGACTGACTTTCAGTTCTTGGAGCAGTCAGAAACCAGAAAGATCCTCTCCCTGACTATTCCTAGGTTCCTGTGTCCAGGGTTCTCTAGGCATGTTCCTCTTGGACCAGGAATATGAACAGAAGTGGTGGGAATGTCGGGGGAGCAGAAAGGGGATTGGATACCCTTGTAGAAGAAGGGGAGGGAGATGGGATAGTGGGCTTATGTCTGGAAAACCAGAAAAGGGAATAACATTTGAAATGTAAATTCAAAAAATCCAATTTAAAAAAAAAAGGAATTGCCACGGGTATGGTGGCTGTATGTACAATTCCAGCATTCAGGAAAGTTAAGACTGGGGAATTTCAAGTTTTAGAGCATCATAGTCTACACAGCATGGTCCTGTCTCTAGAGAAAAAATATTTCATTTCAAAGCAGTTATATTATTTAGTGTTTTATACTATATATGTGTGTGTATTTATATGTATATATAATATGCCCCATGTCAAAAAATCAGGAAAACAGAGTTTAATAACAGAACAATATCAATTGTTTATTTCAGTTGGAAGACTTATATTTTAATCAATATATTGTTTAATATTGTTTTTATTTACATGAAAAAAGCTCATTAATTTGTAGTTTAGCCTTCTATGTTTCATATTATATAATGATGTAGCATTCCAAAAACATTCAAATCAAGAGCCTTATCTAGTACAGAGTTAAAAAGCACTCTTTAATTTTGTTAAAATGGTGTTTTGCTGGATGATATGGCAAAGGATGTAATAGAAAATGTTCTTTTCAAATGTTTTTTTCTTTAGCATATCTTTTAATATTGTAATAATTTCACATAGTAGGAACTAACTCAAAATAGTATAAACAGCTTATCTAAGATTGCATTGCTAAGGAGAAGCAGAACTAGGATGTATTCAGGAAAAGCCTGATTCTCAGGGTCAACCTCTGCATTATTAGGCAGCCCAGCCAAAAACAAGGGAGCAGTTACCCAGTTAGCAGTGCCTTTGTCTAAAGGCAATGAAACTTATTGTGACTCTGCATGTTACTTCTATATGGTAAATCCATAGCTGACCACCCATTGCTTAATCGGTTGAACAAGGAGGCCATTACAGAATAAGAAAGTCTAAAATTTCTGATTCACTTTCCTTAGGCTGAGCCCTTGGTCCTTTGATTGCAAGGTGCAATTCTCTTCAGTGGTTATCAAGATATCACACTAACAAGAAGTGATGAAGGATAAAGGGCAAAGGTCACATAATAGTGGGCTATGTCAGAAATTATGTTCAGTGTTTTATACTTCAATGAATGGCTGAACATACATAGATACTTAAGACCCTGAATTCTAGCCTTAACTATGCACAAACAGAGCATGGTAGCAGTGTATCCCTGTACTGCCAGCACAGAGGAAGTAAAGGCAGGAAGAGTAAGGATGGGGACTTTAAAGTTTTCTGTTACTAGACAGTAAGTCTGAAGCCAGCTTGAGCTATTAGAGACCCAATCTTAAAATTAGTCACATAAAAGTTTATCTGGCTTGCTTTAGCAAGAACATAACAGCTGCCCTAGTATTGTCACTCAATGAATTCCATTTACTCATTAGGACAAGGTGACACTAGCCTCCTACAAGGGATGCCTGAAGGATTAATGTGGACATTATGCTTTGACACATCAGACAAAAGTTGGGTTCTCTTTAAGGAGGAAGAATAGATTTGGAGTTGGTAGACAGCAGATACTACATGGAGTAAAAGACTGCAATGTGAGAACAGAAGTCATCTAAATCAAGAGATACTTATGAAGGCTAAAAATAAATGATTTCTTATTTCCAATAGAAAATAAATGTATTGGACAATGAAATAAAAGGGTCATGAGGGAAATGATCACTCAACAACTAAGAAACACTTTATATTAAGCATCCTATTAGTCTAAAATTTTGGACAAAGAACATTATCTTCCTGACTGCTATTCTAACCTGTACTCTGGGAGAACACTTTAAGATGCTGCATTGAAGCATGGAGACGCACTTGGACCTGAAGAACCTTAGCCTTCTGGTGATGACAGGTATGCTCAGCACAGTCAGTTACAGGCCTAGCTCAAAAGTAGTTACACTCTGCTTAGACAATGCAGAGTAAAGCTCATTCAGACAAGTTTTATAGCGATCGTTGTCACAGTCACGTAGTGACCATTCATTTGTCACTTGAAGTTATGTGGGGAAAAAAAAGGAAAACTTCAATAGGTTGCATATAGAACTTTTACAGGAGTGGATTTTGCCTCTCTTCTTCATGGTCTTGATTACTTTCTCAAAGAGACCTGCCCTGTAGAAGTGAAATTCAAACCCTCTAATTCTCCCCCATACAGCTTTAATCATTTCCTTTAGAATAAGATCCACATTTTCTTATCAGTACACGATGTTGAGGACATTTTCTGGTTCATGTTAGGCACAATAAATCATTGCTGAATGAATTAATGCAAGATAAGAACATATTGTTTTAGTTTTCTTTTTATTGCTGTGATAAAACATCATGATCCAAAGCAATTTAGTGAATGAAAGGATTTATTTGGTTTACACTTCCAGGTCATAATTCATAGTTGAGAAAGGTCACAGCAGAAATTTATCCAGGAACTTGAAGCAGAAACTGAAGAAACTCTATGTGCCAGCTTGCTCATTCAGGCTTATTGTTAGCTAGCTTTCTTACACAACCCAAGACCACCTGCCTAGGGGTGAAAGCAATCATGGTAATACGTCATCTAACAATGTAGACAATATGCCATGGTCGTGCCCATAGGACTATCTGGCTTCAGCAATTTAATCATCAAATAATTCCTCTCAGGTGACCCTAGATTGTATAAAGTTGATAATCAAAGCTGGTCAGCACATGTTCATTGTATTATTAAATTTAGATATTAATCAAATTACTAAAAATGGTGAATCCTGGATAATAATTATCCTTTAACAAACAATAAATGATGATCGCATTGCCTATGCGAGACATTAGGGAAAGGAGATATTTTAAACTATCTGAAGTAGACTCAGCACTTATAAGCAGAGCAGAAAAAAAGCTGATCCCATACTTGACAGACTTGGAGTCTATAAAACACCTCTGATGTGGATAGGAAAATCACGCTTAGAACTTCTGACTTAAGACTTAGAGGAATGAATTCTAAGCAAGTGTTTGTCTGTGCACAGCCAAGGCCAAGAAGTACAAGCTTCCACTCTTTGTATGATCGATAAGTAGTCTGTCTATGGTCAGAAGTTCTGAGTTTGTAGACCTTACTTTGCAATGAAATGTGTTTTACATGAAAGGATTTGTGACTGTTTCTTGAACTGAATGGTAAAGAAAAGAGAAGGTTGCCATTGGAACTTTGGCATTAGAAGTTACTCCAAATCCCCCATTCTCATGGAAGTATATCTTCCAGTAGGTCTCACTTCTGTGTTCTCTCCCACCTAAACGGAAGCAAAGGATTCATTACCCAAGTGAACAGAGAGTATTACAAATTGCTTTTATAAAATCAGATGCTGGGTGACTACTCAAGATGGATAATACTAAAATAAGATTATATTTACAAACTATGATATAATATATAAATAGCACAGTGGCATTGCTAAGTAGACTTTCATCTTAAGTAAATAAAGCTCATTTGAGACTAATGCTTCATCCTACAGAGCACTTTCAGTTCAATCATATTGTTAGGAAAGGGTTCACAGAAATGAAAATGATCATTTTAGAAGAAAGACAACAAAATACCACTATCATTACTCTATTCACAAGAAGAGAAACTAACTCATAAAAATTTCTCAGTGTATACAGAAATAAAACAGCAATTGAATTTGGCTGTTCCTCTGTAAAGAAATCAGAAAATAAGACAAAATTTAACCAAACCAACAGTTTACAAAAACCCACAGGCTATCAAGAAAACTTAACCTGAAAACATTAATACAAAGAATTCTCATTTTGACAGCCTTCAAGAACAATCTTATCACAAAAGGATGCTTAAAGCAAGAAACTAAATAGATGAGCCTGTTAGAGATGCCTCTGGATTTTAAAGTTTTATTTTGAGAAAAAAAATATTTTTCTCTCTTTTTCTGTTGACGCTGGGAATTGAATTTAGGACCTCACATATTAGAGGCAAGCACTGAACCAATAAACTATTTCCTAGCCCTAAGAAGAATTCCTTTAAAAGGAAAATTAGAAAACGTCCTTTCAGTTATCTCAAATAATAACAACACAATAACTTCACTTTCTGTCTCTCCCCTATTTAATGGGCTATTTTTCATAAAGCATATTTAAGTTCAAGCCTCAGTAAAGTGACAGTAGTCATCATAAAAGACTCAAGTCTATTCATTGCTCATTTCATTACTATTAAACTGCTACCTCAGCCTCACCTGGCTCTGCTGGCTAAAGCTAGCCATGGCGGGAGACTTAGCTGGTGAGAATAATCACTGATAGCTCTTAACAAGATTAAGAGGTTTGAGGCATCATTGTCATGAAACTAGATATTCTGAGCAATCATAGGGGGTCAAGGGAGCCTGTATTTCAGATGACTTTTCTTTGAGCAATTATTCCCAAAGCCTGTTCTTACAATGGATTAGAAAAAGAGTTAAAACTTGTGAGAATTTTGAGTGCAGGAGGCTATAAAAAATTATGTCCCCGAAGAACATGAGGGTATAAGCCTTGTTCTGAGAGTTATAGTGGGAGATCAAAGAACAGACAAGCAAAAATTATTCCAGTGTTGCCGCCAAGGGACATAATGACCCCCAGGCCCGCAGGTTTTGACCACAGCCAGATTAAATATAAGAACATTGCTACATATGTGATATCTTACTAATGAGGATGTTAGACAATTGTAGAAGGACAGAAAAAAGTTTTCCTAGGCAACTCAGCACAGCTGGATTATCTTAAACTCCCTCTGCATGGTTAGGAAAGGGAAAAAGATGCTACCATTTATCTCATGGGTATTAGACTCTAAATTATTTCTCTGAAGTCTGTTTCACACTTGTGTTAAGTTGAAGCATGATTATTTGTCCCAATACTACCTTGATTATCTGATATTTCTATTGCCCAACCCATCAAAGCACTTAAACAGGGAGTTCCCAAGATGTTTTGAGCTGAATAATAGCCCTGAGTTCTGACAAAACAGAAAGAATAAGCTTTTGAATATAGAATTGTAGAATGTGGGACAGAAACGAGTCAGGGGATGACTGAGAGACTCATTTGAACGGGACATGCTATAACTTGTTTTATTAATTAGACTTCTAGCTCAAGAGAATGATTTAACTAAAAGAGGCATTTCATAAAGGAAGAGATGGGGCACTTTACAAATGGAATTATTTATTTAAGTGGCAAAGGGTGAGTGTAATAATGAGATGTAAGAAGTCTGTGTTGGGTTGTTCTCAATAATTAGCTCTACAGCCTGGACTCCCCTTTAAGCATTTTAAACAGTTCATTCGTCATAACGTTGGGAAAGAAAATTGCCTATCTCTTATATCTACTTTAGGATGAGACATAATCAACATTATTATTTTAAAACTGACAAATGAGGCTGAGAAGATTGCTAAATCAGTAAAGTACTTACCATGCAACCTGAGTTTCATTATCAAACAGGTACCCATATAAAAAGTCATGTGTTATGTCATATGTTTGTAATACCAGTAATGGCAAGGTGAAGATAAAACTATATTTGGATTTAAGGACACTTACTCATTTTCTGTATACTTATTTATGAGCATACTTAATAAATATATAGAATAGAGACACTATACCCGTACAGAGAGAGTATTTGTCTGGATCTGCTGTGGCTCACTGCTCAGCCAGAGAGCCTAATTGGAAGAACCCCAGCAAAATGTATGATGCTTGAGAAATCATATCAGATTGACCTCTGGGTCTACACACACGTGCACATGTACCCGTCACACATATATCCCCCCATACACATCCATGTATGCTTTTTAATATTTACTTCCTATGTAGCAGGAACAAATGTCTGCTTATCCCAGATAGGACACTTATCAGAGATAGAAGAAATTAATCCACCGAAGCCCAACTTGGTGAATGTCTCAACAATGGCTTGCTGCTCTTCCAGCCCTGGAGAGGGACCGTGTGAATCTTTTCAGTTTTCCAGGATGTGAGGTTTGTTCACTTCCTGTATCCCAGGAGCCTCTCTTCTGGAGAGAATATTTTAGCCTGGAAGAAATTGCTACAGAACTATACACATATAAGAGAGGGTGTAATTTTAAAAAATAAAGCTGACAAAGCATAAACTAAGGAGGTCAAAATCTAGGTCTCTGGCAAAAACCTGTACAAATTGTCACCAAGATTTCTGATAGTGTTATACAAGTGAAAAGCCAGGTGTACAGCAGAAGCAGAGTGGTTCTGTCAATCATGGTGCATACATTCAGCAAGTTTTTCAATAAGCATACTTTTAATATACTTATGTATACATATATTTATTTAGGTGGAAAATATAGATAGTATGCATGTGTGGATTACACACTGGCCTAGATTCTGCAAAAGTGGCTATATTAATGCCATTAACCTTATCTATGGGTGATAAAAGATGGACCTTTGTAATTATTTTGATTTTATACATTGTTACTAAAGACAAGACAAATGTTCCAAAATTCGTGGAAATGATGAAGTCACAGGCACAAAATTTGAACCTACCACCCCAATATGAGGATGAAGAAACACTACTTTGTTTGCAGCCCTCAGAGGTTCTCACATATCTGAGCATAAAGGTATCAGGTTGTAATCATTTCATACATTACCTGCATTTGTTTCAACCTTAATACAGTACTAATGGTTCATTTTAACCAAAGTGTTCCAATGCACATTGTAAAGGGTTCTTTTCTTACATTATTATAAAGTCTTGTTGCTTTTATGGTCTAAAAACATTCTCTTGTGTCAATGCATTATCACTTACTGACTATTTTTCATGGAAAGTGTGTTGTTTTCTTGGTGTTTCGACTCACAATAAATATACAAAAATGAAATGATTATTTGAGCTAAACCTTTCTGGGATTGTAAATTCATAGATGACCAACCAAAACACAGTTTAGCCCATTATATTTCTTGATAAAATGATTTATATGTGCTTCTTTTGCAAAGATATTCACAAAAGCCCATGAAATACTTTATCAAGTATCATCGTGTGGTAGTCTCTGAACATACTGAGAAATGTACATGAAATCAGTCATATTTATCTACCACTGGTGAGACTATAGATACATTAAAGAGTTTTAAATGGGACATGATTAAAGAATACAGTTTCATAAGTTTAGACACATTTGTCCATAATCAAGACACACTAAACATAGTCAATAACATATTTCCCCTGCTTGCCCATTGTCATATTTCTTTCCCCAGCACTCAAGAGAATTTTGATAGCATCTATCACCTTAAACCAGCATGCATTTTCCTTAATTCTGTATAAGTAGAACTGCGTTATTTTTTGCCAGGCTTCTTATATTTGAACTAACCATCTTGCGATTCATCCAGCTTTTAGTCTGTAACTGTAGTCTGTTGATTTATGGCCATTGCATGGGCACTTTCATTTATTTATTCATTTAATTAACAAGTGTTTGACTGTTTTCCGTTTATAGCTGTAACAAAGAGCTGCTAGAATGGTTGTGTAGAAGGCTATGTGGACAGATACCTCTACTTTCCTTCCAATAGTATATAAAGATAAAATGTTAATTTCCTGTGGTAGATACAATTTGGCCATGTAGGGATGCTGCAAGCTTTCTAATGGGAATATATAACAACTGATATATCAAGACTGCTTTGTGTGCCTCACACAGTAAAAATGAAACAAGCCTATGCTTTCTACAATGCTTACACAAATATGAGATTTTATTATTAATTATGTCATATTTTACACTATTTTAAAAATTATTAATTATGTGTGTATGGATGTCTGAGTTCAGTCTTGAGCATGTCAGAGGACACCTTCTGGAAGTCAGTTCTCTCCTTCAATCCTTTGGGAACTAGGGATACAACCCAGGTCATCATGTCTTTGCCCAAGGACTGTTTCCCACCGAATCATCAATGTCAGCCCCATTGTATACTATTTTAAAAAGAATGATTAGACTTAGAATGCGTGATCTTTCATTACGTGTGTATGGCAACATAGATTCATATTTCAATATAGTATCTTGAAATGTTGCTGAACTCATTAACTCTCTCTTTGGTGCTTGTCTGGGGTTTCTGTATCAGCAAACATGTGAGCTGTAAATAAGATGTGTTCCTTAATTTCCAACTTGAGCTTTGTTTCCCACACCGTGTGGATGCCAAGTTATCTTATTCTTATTCTTACGATCTTACTTCTCCAACTGTTGGGGTATGGCAACTCCTTTCTTTTTCTAGTTTGCTGAGAATTTCTATGGGCAAAGAGATGAAATCTGTCAAAAGATTTTTCTGTCAGTAATTATATTTTTCATCTTTTATAGTCTGTTAATATTGTGAAATACATTGATCAATTTTAAATGTTAAACCAATTTCACCTTCCTGAGATTATACACTGATCATGATGTATTATTTTTGCTAAATATAAATTGATTTTATTTGTTAAAACTTTGCTAAAATTGTTTTGAGTGTCTACTTTGCTGTGGGGCTTTTCAAAGTTTTGTTTCTTGTTCTGTAATTTGTCAGTTTTTGATATGGCAACCTGGTACAGTGAGCTAGGAAATAGTCTTCATTTAATGGGAAAATTTCTATAAATGTTATTATTTCTTTTTAAAGTATTTGGTAAACTTCCTTAACAGAGCCACTTAAAGTGGAATTTTTCTCATGGGATAATTTTCAATCATATATATATATATGTATATATATATTTAAGATATTTGAAAATTTATGTGTATTTGCGTTTGGCTTTTTACATGTGAGTTCAGTTCTGGAAGAAGCCAGAGAGAAAACAGGTCCCCTAAAAGTTACAGGTGTGTGTGAATGGCCTACATGAGTGCTGGTTACCAACCTCTCATCCTCTCTAAGACCAGTACCTTCTCTTAACAGCTGAGTCATCTGTCTGCCTCAGAAATATATTTATTTAGTAGACATTCTCGCTCAAATGATCTGTTTCAATGGAAAGCTAGTTAATTCCAAGTTAGAACTCTCTGAACTATTTCATGTGTTTCATCTGTCTTATCAAACACATTAAATTTTTCTAAAAATTATAACCCCTATTTTTTATTTGTATAATTATTTTAATATCACTCATCTCAGTTATAACACAATTATCTTTTTTGCCAATGTCATTTTTTCCTTCTCATCAATGTGACTAGTGGTTTATTAACTCCACTATGAGATTATGGGCTTATTGATTTTGCTCTATTACTTTGTTTTCCAGTTCATTGACCTGTAACCTGCTCTTCACGTTTATTTCTTCTGCTTATTTTGGGTTTGCTCCACTCTTCTGGGTTCTTAACATAGAAGCTAAGAGCATATGTTAGAGAATATTTTTCCTTTTCTAATATGGATATATAATATTGAACATTTTATATTTAAATGTTATTTATGTCACACCCTGCAGACATTGATATTCTCTCTTATTGTTATTTGTGCTTTGTCTCTTAGACCAAGGACATAGACATGTTTATTAAAATGTCAAGCTACAATTATGGATTATTTTTGTGCACTTCTTCTGATCAATTCATGTCTTTCTCATTATGAAATAATTTATTTGACCCTGGTTAATTATCGTATTAGTTCTGTCTTATAGCAATAAAAGCACTCGTATTTTCTTCAGAGTAGTTGTATATTTCAGCCTATTTCTGCATCATTCTTTCTTTGTCTTTAAAGTATTTATAGGTATTATATAGTTGAATCATATTTTTGTAAGCCTTGATGACAATTTTGTCTGATAGTTGATTATTTAGCCCGTTTATATGTAATAGAACATATAGTAGAGGAAGGTATTTTACTGTCCTTTCTGTCCTTGCTCCATTTTCTTCATTGTTCATATTTCTATTTTGTATTAAATATTTTTGAAATGCTATTTTATTCTTTTGCTTGTTTGTTCTGATATTTGTTGCTCTTGTTCATCATATTGAAATATATTCACCTGTTATTTACCACCTCAATCCTCAAGAGATATTATGCTGCTGCACACACACTATAATTTTCCATGATTTCTCTTCTTTTAGCAGTTGCACCATCATATGCTGTATTGCTTCTACATATGCTACAAACTCCACAGTATATTGTTATTATTTTTACGGAAAATAAATTTTGTTTTATACTTTTTGATGTTATTTATTGATGTACATCTTATATAATTTTATGTGATCTTTCTTCTGCTTAGTAGAATTTCTTTAACAGCTCTTATTGTATGAATTAACTGGTTATGAATTATTTTAGTTTTGTGCCTACAAAAGTATAGGATATTTATTTTATGATGAGATTTTTGCTTATTAAAATTCTGGGTTGTCAGAATTTTTCCCCTTCAAACACTTAAGCTACTGTTCAACAGTATCTTAACTTGCAGCACTGTCCTTTCCGTCTCCCTAACCCTTTAACTTTGTTTTTATTTTATGGATTTCTACCATTTTTAGCCCCTTCTCTTAATAATTTGATTATAAAAGCTTTTAGTGCAATTTTCTTCAGCTTTCCTATCCTTGGCATTACGTGGGATGCTTGGTTCTGTGTTACTTTATCAACTTTAAAAGTATATATATTCATACTCGTCTCTTCAGGATTTTCTGATTTTTTTTCTTCCAGAGAACAGGTCCGCCCACTTCAGGCTTTCTGAATTTGGATGATTCCCTACTGATTTCTAGGGTATTTTGCTAAGTTTTCTATTTATTCTTCTTGTGTCTATTGCTATGGCAACAGATTCCTAATAATTAATTACTGTTTCTTCCAGAATGATCAGCCACTATGCCACTCAGAGTATTTAACACTGAAATGAAATAGCAGATGGGGGCAATCAGAGCTGGCTGTTGTGTTTCTCACCCCTCAATGATCAATACACTTCACGGTTCATTCTCAACATCCTGAGAACCACTGTTTTAAACCTTATGTTGTCTATGTTCTCTGTTTCATTTTTGTTTTAGCAAATATAGATATAAGTGTAAACATTTTCCCTATTGCTGTCTTTTGGCAGAATGTAGCAATATGACATTTTTATTGCTTTTTAACCACATTTCAACGTTTGAATATGTTTTTAAAAATCATCTCTATTGCCAAGAATTGAATATTAGAAACAAAATGTTGAGGACAACAACCTAACACTCCTGCTTTGGGGAAGCAAGAAATGACTCCTAGTTCAAAAGTACATGATGCCTGAAACATCATATTGGGAAAGAAAGCAAGAAGCCCACTACTGTTATGCAAAAAATATTTAATAGTTTTTTTTAAAAGTAAGGGTTGAAAGATACTTAGTGGTTAAGAGCACATACTGTTTTCCAAATGACCTAATTTAGGTTCCAAAGACACATACTATGTAGCTCACAAAAGCCTGTAACTCCAGATCCAGAGGATGTGATGTGCTCTCTGTCCTCCACAGACACGTAAACAGATGAGTACATACTTCCATACATAGACATGCAAACATGTTTGAAAATAAAATAAACATGTGAAAGGGAGGAGATTAACTGCAGATACTTATACTTACAAAGATGAGGCATGTAAACAGTTATAAAATAATAGCCAATGATGCTATGGTGCACGTCTACTATATCTCTCAGGCTGCTCCCTCACATGGACCAATAATATCTGCCATTACTGGTAATTAAAGTCGTCTACAGGAATCGAGGAAAAGTACTTTGAACTAGCTTAGGAGTGGGTTAAAGGATGATGGGGAAATCACTTAGAAAGAACTAAAAAGAAAAAATCAGAATACCTGGGCATAGATAGTTCTATATTATCCAGGATCCATTGAACCAGGAGGTCAGAAGGATCAGAGGCTGAAGAAGGCATCAGGGAGAAAGCTTAGGCTCCAAACCTCACCCTGTATGAACACAGTGCTCCATTGTAATTACATTCTCCATTCCTTCTTGTCCTCCCTCCTGACTGCCTTCTTCTAATAAGGGAAATGCAAAATGTTCTCTGGTCCCTTGCTGTAGTTTCATACACAGACATCATACTATAAAAACACAGAATGAAAGAGAAATTGTATGCATGTGGATCCTTAAAAAAAAACTAAAAATACACGCACTATGCATTGGTTGGAAATTTGAGACACAATAGAACTTATTTTTAATGTTTTAGGTATTCAAATGTTATGTTTAAATTATAAAATAATACATTGGCAGTCTGAGCGTGGCAACTATTCCTGTTATCACAGCACTAGAGAGGCAGGAGGATCTATGTTAGCTCATTGCTAAACTTCTACATAGTGAGTTCTAGGCAAGCTATGGTTATATCATGAGGTCCTGTAAATAATAATAATAATAATAATAATAATAATAATAATAATTGTTCTCATAATGACTACAGACTTTGTCATTTTTTAGATGTTTTTACTGTCCCACGGGAGTGAGTACACTAAGCACTAAAAGCATTCTGTGACCATCATCACTTAGCTTTCTAGAGAACATTAGAATCCCTTGGCTAGCATAAGACCCTTTGTTGATAGCCAATGTAATTATAATGTAATTCAACCCTAACTTTCAAGGATCTCCAGCTACAAGTAATTATTTCATACAGGAAAAATCAGGTACTCTCTGTCCTAACAGATATCTTTAGGTGATGAAGAATGTGATCTTAGTGTAATGATGTTTGAGAAGAAAGCTATAAAAATAATATTTAAAAGCAGAGGTAGAATAGTGGAGAGAGAAGCTAATCCAAAGGCCAAAGCTGGAAAGGCACCAATTTTTTACAAGTAAAGTTTTCAGCTTCACTCTTTCTGACCTTGGGCAATAAGGAGTGTGGTCCCCCGTGCTGGAGGTTTTCCACAGAAATCTCTCGTCCGGCTAGGTTTGGGCGTCCAGGAGAAAGAAAGCGAACTTGGGCAAATGTTGTTCATCCTCTATTTCAGGCAGGGCTTAGCCAGCAGGAGATAGACTAGCTGGTGAGAGGAGTGCAAGAGGACTCCTGGTGGTTATTTTCTGAGAGCAGATCTCTTCTCCTAGTGGCAGTGCTACAGTTCATATGATAAAAACTCTCAGATGACGGAATGAATCTTACACACCTTTAATCCTGAACACGACCCTTAAGTACAGTTTTTTTTTGGGGGGGGGTAACTCACCTCATCTACATATTCCGGGACATGGTCCTGTCTCTACAACTGATCTGGCTTGAGCCTACTTAGCCTGTGGTTATGTCCTCACCTGTGGAGGTGGAGCTTGGGGCATTGATCTTGGTGACTTGGTCTGTCTCAAACCTCTCTACAGGTGTTTGGGAGGGGCTGCAGCTAGTGAGACCCGGATCTGGGAGGCAGGGAGTGCGCCTGCCTTCTATTAGAGTTTCTGGGGATTCGACCTGTCTCAACCAGGAATCGGGTACCTTTCACAACTCACTGCCCCACAAAGGAGTACCTCGTTCCTCAGCAAAACCTTGTCTCCTAAGACAGTTACAATGTTACAGAGGAATGGTTCCATTTCTCCTGTACTCAGCAGAAAACTTACTTTCTTACATCTACTTTTTCAAATAGAGAAAAATAAGGGTAATTTGTCCCTTATCATAATAACTCACCACAGTAATAACTATATTTCATTGTAATACAGTAATATTTTTAGCTTAATGGCAGTCTCCATATTTTCTTTGTTTGTAAATATCACAATTCTGAAATTCATGGTGACATTTGGTCTTTGACATTTTACATTCAGACACCCAGAAAAAGACATTTGCAGCATTAAGCACTGCCTTTTGAAGCTCTCTGTAGGAAGTGTGAGAAGAAATATTATATTAATGTGAAAAATTAGCCATCAGGTATATTTTAAATATAATCCTTGAAATAATATATTTTATACTATTTAAATATATATTGCATTTTATTTTTACTTCTCTGTGATATTTTATATCTTTTAGATGTACTATAATTCAATTGCTGGTATATTCTAAGTGACCTTCTGGAAATTTTTAACAGAAGCAGCAGGAAGTAAGTGATACAAGCATTGCTGCATCCTCCATAATTTATACTATAGTTGTAAATCTTTTCTCTAAGAACACACAATTGCCATTTAGTTCACTTTGGAAACATTTAAATTAGAAACACTTATGTCTGAAAATATCAGTATCCTCCTTCAGTTAGAGTACCCAAAGTATTGCCTATGTATAGAGTGTCACTACTGTAATTAGTTACTTTACTCTGCTGCTGGGATAAAACACCATGTCCAAAGCAGCATATAAAGGTGATAATTTGTATTTATGGTTCAAGAAGGTTACAGTCCTTGATGGTGGAGAGGAGGCAGCAGGCAACAGACAAGGTGATTAGAGCAGAAGCTGAGGACTCACATTTTGAGTCACAAGTATATAGCAGATAGAGGAACACTTAAATGGCACTTGTCTTTAAACTCAAATCCCACCTCCAGTGACAAATTCCTTGAAAAAGAGCACACTTCCTATGTCTTCCCAGCCAGTACCATAAATCGAGGACCAAATATTTAAATGCCTTAGACAACAGGAGATATATCATTCTAATCAGCAAGTCATGTGATGGTTCTTGGTTGACAGTAACAAAAATGCGGTTTGCTAGGCTGCTGAGATGGACCCATTGCTCAAGTGCTTGTCATGCAAGTACAGGGCCTTAGTTCACATCTCTACACCACACATAAATCCCTGGGAACACAAGTGCAGACCTGCAATCTCTGCCCTGGAGAGGAGACATGAAGATCCATGGACCTTGTTGTTCAGCCAGACCAGCTGAATTGGTGAGTTTTAGATTCAGTGAGAGATTGTGTGCCCCAGAAAAATGTGGATATTTGCCCTCAAATACTGGCCTTTATTTGCACACGAATGTTCATATACATATGCATACAGGTGTGCATATACACTAGACAGTTCCCTAATACCTCCGTTGATACCAGAAGTTTATCCAGTAAACTTACTCATAATGGTATCTCCAGGCCACCTACTCATTCTTTCCACATAGGATTAAAAGAATCAGATATCTAGCAGCATGTTCTATATCCTGACTGTAACAAGTCTAAAAGAATGAAGGTTAAGTAGAGCACTCATGACTCCCAAAGGCTGATGAAAAGAAAAGCAAGCATTAGGGAAGGTGGGATAGTGAGCTGGCAAGAGTGACAGTGACAGACAAGAAAGACCACTGCACACTGGGGATAGCTAGGTAAGGTTCTTTGGAAGAAACCAGAAGCAGAATAGTGTATAACCAGGAGTACTGAGAACTGAAGACTGTGACCTCGGAGATGGGAGAAATGGCTTCGGAAACATATCCTCAGTTATGGTTTACCATAAAGAAGCAGCATTATAGCAAATTGAATGTTTAATATTCAGGAAATGAGCTGTGACACTAGCATTTTATGAAATGATCATGAAAGTTTACAAATAAAATAAAATGGAAAAAGAAAATCCAATATAAAAATAAAACATGGATTCTCAAATAGCACATTAAGAAACAGGAAGTTTGGTTTGATTTAGTGTACACAATCCATTCAAAAGATTTATCATAGCCCTAATGATTGTCAGACATGCTATAAATATTAAGGATGCAATGCAACTTAGCACCACAGAACCCAGATCTACTACAGCAAGCTCTGGATGCTCTACCACACCTGAAGAGCAAGATCCTGACATTAAATCCCACCTCATTAAGATGGTAGAGGTTTTTAAAGAGGATATTAATCACTCCTTAAAGAAATACGGGAAAACACTGGCAAACAAGTAGAAGCCCTTAAAGAAAAAAGAAATAAATCCCTTAAAGAAAAACAGAAAAATATTGTAGCATGTTGTTTTTACTACCCCACTTTAAGCTTCTGATAGACCAGTCAACCAGCCACTGCCCTGGTTCCCTTGGATCTGCAAATGAAACATACATGCATACACACACACACACACACACACACACACACACACACACACACACACACAGCTCATTTTTCCCCTGTCTTATGGCTCAGCGGCTGTGCTCTTCTAAGCCTTTTGCATCTAGCATGCCCTTCCTTCTGTAACTCCTGGCTAAATTCCTCTAAATCTGCCCTCAAATTAGTTGTTCGATTACCTTCTCTTTGCTCAACACCTTACATCTGGCCTCAACTTAGTTGCATTTCTAATCTATTGCCTGGAAAAGCAGCCAATGGCTACTCCATCCAAGATCTCACATGGCTGATGACGTTCTCTCCCATCCCTGCATTCACTAATTTCGCTTATGAACAATAATGCAAAATACTAAATAAAATCCTTGCAAATGGAATACAAGAACACATCAAAAACATCATTCACCATGATCAAGTTGGCTTCATCCTAGGGATGGTTCAATATATTAAAATCCATTAACATAATCCACTATATAAACAAATGCAATGCAATGAATTGCATTTCAGTAGATGCTTCAAAATCCTTTGACAAAATCTAACACCTTTTCATGTTAAGTCTCAAAAAGATCAGGAATTCAAGGCTCATACAGAAGCCTAATAAAAGGCATACATATATAGCAAACCAAGAGCCAATATCAAATTATATATAGAAAAACTTGAAGCAATCTCACTAAAATCAGGGACAAGACACGTCTCCCTACTCTCTCCCTATCTATTCAATATAGGGGAGTTCTAGCTAGAGAAATAAGACAACCAAAGAAGATGAAGGGAATACAGAATGGAAAGGAAGATGTCAAGGTATCACTAATGTACATAAGTGATGCCTCAAAATTCAATGAGAGAAAACCTTCAGCTGTTAAATAGCCAGTAAAGTGGCTGGATACAGAGTTAACTCAGAGAAATCAGTAGCCTTTCATTGTGGATAACCCTGGAGCTGTTCGTATTTTGATGCTAATTCTGCTTTTCCCAAGAGGCTCCTGCCTGGGAAGAAGAATAAATCATACTCAAGTGACTTCCCGTGAACCTTCCCCTAATATCTAAAGATTTCTACATTGGCAAGGGGTAGGTGGGACTTTGGAGTTGGAGAGGAGGGGAGGAAAGAGAAGGGATTTTACTTTGGGAAAGTGACAGCTAAAAGACAAGATCTAACAAAAAAGTGGTCTTCGGTTTAGATGACAAGCCTTCCAGAATTCGCCACTAGATGATTTATATTATTATATATGATTTAAAACATTAAGATGTTAGCTTTTGCTCCCAGTGATTGATTCTAAACTGTTGATTCTAAACTAAGATTTTGTGATGTTTTCCTTCACACAGTGACTCACCTGAGTTCCAGAGAAAGGTACAGTTGCACTGGGGCATACCAGTCAGCCACAGTATTTAAATGTATGGGGCTGGCATAGCAGTGTCCACCATGGGAACGTTGTGAGTTGGGTGGAGAGATTTCAGAGCAACAGTCAGAGATTCTGCTGAGATGAGAACAGGGCAGGCCACTCCGGGGCCCTAAGGTGGTAGCATGGGTGCATGGAGACCATGGAGGAAGCAAGACGGCTGGGGCCAGAGAGTAGCCAGAGTGATCATGGAATGTTACATTATTTAATATTTAATGCTACAACACTTCTTTGTATAATTGATGCATGGGCTGAGAAATTGGGAAAACAACATCCTTCACAATTTTCACAAATAATATAAAATATCTTGATTTAACTATAACCAAGTAAGTGAAAAATTTATATGCCAAAAAAAAAAAAGACCCTCAGGAGATAAAAAGATCACCCATGCCCAGGGATCTGTAGGATTAACATAGTGGAAATTGCCACCATATTCAATGCTGTGGCATTCAAAACTCTAGCACAATTTTTTACAGACATTGAAAGAGCAATTCTCAACTTCATGTAGAAAAGAAAAACCTTAAGAAAACTAAAACAACTCTGAACACTAAAAGAACTTCTGGGGGAATCATCATCCCTAATCTCAAGCTGTATTGCAAAGCAATAGTGATAAAAAAAAAACCACAAGGCATTGCTATAGAGATAGGCAGGTCTATCAATGGTACAGATTTCAAGTCCCAGAAATAAAACCACATGGAGCCAAAACCATAGAGTGGGGGAAAAAAAAGCATCCTCAACAATTGGTGCTGATCTAATGCATATAGAAGAATACAAATTGATCCGTATTTATCACACTGCACAAAGCTCAAGTTCAAGTGGATCAAGGACCTCACCATAAAGCTAGATAAACTGAATTAATAGAATAGAAAGTAGGAAATAGCCTTGAACTCATTGGCACAAGAGGAATGGTCCTGAACAGAACACCAATGGCTCAGACTATAAGATCAACAATTGAAAACTGGGACTTCCTGAAACTTAAAAGCTTCTTTAATGAAAAGGATATTGCCAATAGGACAAAACATCAGCCTACAGATTGGAACAAAAATTCACTAACCCTACAATCAATAGAGGGCTAATATCCAAAGTATATAAAGAATACAGAAAGGTAAACTCCAAAAACAAACAAACAAACAAACAACCCAACTAAAAAAATTGAATATAGAGCTAAATAAAAAATTTTCCCCAGAGGAATCTTGAATGACTGATGAGCACTTAAACAAATGTTCAATCTCCTTAGTCATGAGGAAAATTCAAATCAAAACGACCCTGAAATTCCATCTTACTCCAATCAGAATGGCTAAGATCAAAAGCTCAGACGACAGCATATGCTGGTGAGGATGTGGAGAAAAAAAGAACACTTCTCCATTGCTGGTGGGATTGCAAACTGGTACAACCACTGTAGAAATTAATTTGGTGATTCCTCAGAAAATTGGAAATAATTCTACTTGAAGAACCAGCTTTATATAATACTCCTGGGCATATACCCAAAATATGTTCCACCATACCACAAGGACATGTGCTCCACTATGTTCATGGCAGCCTTACGTGTAATAGCCAGAAACCAGAATCAACCCTGATGTTCCTCAACTGAAGAATGAATAAAGACAATGTGGTATGTCTATACAATAGAATACTATTCAGCTATTAAAAACAAGGATATCAAGAATTTTGCAGTAAATGGATGGAACTAGAAAATAACATCCAAAGTCAGGTGACCCAGACCCAAATGGACATGAATGGTATGTAGTTACTTATAAGTGGATATTAGACAAAAACTACAAAATACTCATGATATACCTGATAGACCTTATGAAATTAAAGAAGGAAGGCCCAAGTGAATAGGCTTCAATCCCACTTAGAAATGGGAACAAAATAGTCATGGGAGGCAAAGGGAGGGACCTCAATGGAATAGGGGATAGAGAAGAGCAAAGGGACAGGATCAGGTGTGGGTGGAGACCAGAGTGAGGCCCAGTGGACTAAAAGAATGAGTAGAAATATGCAGCTGCCAGGGGTGGGGGGTGTGAGGGAAACATCAAGAATGTCTCAGAGACCTGGGATAAGGATACTCCCATGACTCAATGTGGCTGAGCTTAGCGAAAATGCCCAATAGAGCAGATATGGAACCTGTAGAGACCACCTCCAATAGTCAGACAAGAACCCCAGTGGAGGGATAGGGACACCGACCCACATATAAAACTTTTGATCTGAAATTGCTCCTGTATAAAAGAAATGCAAGGATAAAAATGGAGTAGAGACTGAAGAAAAGGCTGTCAAGTGACTGGCCCAACTGGGGATTCATCCCATGGGCAGGTGCCAATCTCTCACATTATTACTGATTCTCTGTTGTGCTTGCAAATAGAAGCCTGGCATGTCTGTCTTCTCGGGAGCTCTTCCAGTAGCTGACTGAGACAATGGAGATACAGCTAAGCATTGGAAGGAAGTCTGGAAAAGCTGAGGGAAAAGCTATGGAAAAGCTGAGGGAAGGAACTGAAGGGAATAGAAACCCCATAGGAAAACCGTAAGTATCAACTAACCTAGACCCATAGGAGTTCTCAGAGACTAAGTCACTACACGCAGGCTGATCTGAGCCCCCCAGCATACATGTAACATGGGGCTGCCTTGTCTGGCCTCAGTGGGAGAAGAGGTGCCTCATCCTATAGAGAATTGATACTCTAGGGTGAGAGGATAGCTAGGGGAAGAGTGCCACCTTCTCAGAGGTGAAAGGGATGGGGATAGAGGAAAGAACTCTGTAAGGAGGGACTGTAAAGGTAGCAACAATTTGGATTTAAGTAAATAAAATAATAATGAAAGTAAGAAAATCTTGAGGAATGAAGAGAAAGGAAGTAAAACAAAGAAAACAACAACAAAACAGGAGCTGCTGACTTAATTCAGATGAACTAACACAGTACTATCAGGAGAAAGAGTACAGGCAATGCATTGTACAATATGAAGGTTAGTTGAACATCTATGCATAAGTTGAGTGCAGCTGGTATATGTCTCAAGAAACTGAGTAAATGATAGGAATTGGTTAGAATAAAATACTAGATGAGAATAGCCACATATACCTATAAACCTAGAATTTTAAAGGCTCAGATAGGAGGGTCCAAACTTTAAGGTATGTCTGAGCTTCAATACTGAGAAAGACATACAGAAATACAAGAAGTAAGAAAGTATTAAACACTAGACTGTGCTTATGGTTGGTAATTTAAGACCAAATTGAGGAGAGACATCAGAGCTGAAGATAAACAGTGTGCAGTGGAAAGGTACAAAAGATTCCTCTCATCTCAAAAAAGAATGCAATCTCCCTAATTGAGGATCAAGAATGGAGTTACATCCATAGTTTGAAGTCAAGGGAAGCTGACTTCACCATAGGGATCCATAAACTAGTATAAAATAAAAAATACTGGAGTCTGTTAGCAACCTTCTAAGTTGAAAAGTTGAACATGAAGAAGGTAAACAACAGACCACAGAATCCCGCAAAGGATCATTACAGCTCGTTTTAAAGGTGATTGGGGCTGTGCTGTGGATAAAAGCCTGGATGCATTGAGAGAACAAGGAAATAAGGAAGATGAAAGATGGGCAATCATTTCCAGGACAATGTTTTTATGAGCAAAGAAAAATAGGTTAATAGATAGAAATGGAAGTCACCATATCCAGTGACTGTCTTTTACGCTCTCATTTTATTGTTTCCTTAAAGCTTTCCAATATTAAGGCACATGGTATGCCAAAAATAACAACCCTGGGGTAGAGTAAAAATTAATGCTGAGGAGAGGGAGGAAATAATTGCAGAAGAAGAGACCTTGTGGTATTGAAAACGGTTGATCCCAATTTCCTCAATGAAGCCTTAAGTGTCTGTTTACTGTAAGCCTTAGCTAAGCCACTGAGTAAAGTGATTCTAATTTAATTGTTCTGGGCTGAGCCTTTCACATCAATATATTTTTAAAAGCTCCCCAGTTCCTTCTAATGTGTAGTGAGGTTTGAGAAGTAATCTCAACAACACTGTAACAATATAAACTCTGTGTATGTCTATCCTCAGCTTTCTTTGTAGCTTTATTAAATGTATATATGTCTTTAGCACATTACTGGTCAGCATATGAACTTTATACAAATGTAATCATACTGAATAGACTCTTTTGATTGTTAAACTTGGAAATTGCAAGGCAAAAGACCAAATTCACAATTGTCCAATTACAGCAACCTTTAATATCAGACAATAAGATGGACAGTGGTCAAGTCCATACACTGAATTCCCAGAGAAATGGCACTGAATTGTGTCAGTCAAGTGCTGATGAAGGCCATACCTATAAGGCTTTTGGCCTTTTTCCAATTGGAAACAAGCGTACATCTTAATGTATGTCTTGTTTATATATCTCCCACTTAAGTATGATCAAGCACATCCTGTTGGGTGTAACAACCATATATATATATTGACGTGAAAATATGTGACTTACATGAACAACAGCCCCCCCAAATTCCAGGAAGTTATCTGTCCTTATACATGTGGGGCTCACAGGTTAACTTTAGCCCTTACAGTATCTCATCTGTTTTGATAATGTATCATGGCTATAAGACTCACACATGATCATGGATAATATGTTTATTCGTTTTTACTTTAAAATGTCCCAGCATGGGGCTGGAGAGATCACTCAGTTGGGAAAGTACAAACAAGTAAGAGAACCTGAATTCTGATCTGAAGCACCCATGTAAATATAGAAATGGGTGTGGTAGTAGTGTATGAAAACACAGAGCAGGGAAAGAGACACAGGAGATGAGCTGCCAGTTAGTGTAGCTTACCTGAAAAGCTCCACGTTCTGTGATGAATGAGACGAACCCTTCCCCAAGGCTAAGGATCATCTTGGAAGAGAGGGTGAAAAGATTATAAGGGATGGAAGGAGTGAATGGCTACAGCAAAACAGTGTCCTCAGAACTTAACAGGGCTGGTGCCCACTTGAATGTACAGAGGTTGTGACTGTGAAAGATCAGCTCACACAAAATTCCAACAGGCTTTGGGGAAGGGCTCATGAATTTTACCCCTAGCTGAGACACTGGCAGTTGATGTTTACTTGGGAAAGGATAGTCACTTTCTTCAGGATGTTACCCCTTGTGAGGCTACACATACTCCAGTAGATAACCCTACATCCATGAATATTACAGCAGTGCAGATTCAGTGGATTTTGAACCAAAAATCGAAGCTGTAAAGAAAAGTGTACAGAGGGACAGGAGAAGAGTTGAAAGGGAGGGAATAGCATTGTATTCAATAAAAACACATGTTATAAATGTATGTGTATGAAATTCTCAAAAATAAAAAATAAGGTGGTCACCCATTAAAAGAGTCACCTGACATTGATCTCTAGAATCCATATAACACATACATACATACATACATATGCGTACATATACAACGAGAACATATACAACTCAGACCTTCATACACACAATTTAAGAGAAAATAGTAAAGTGTTCCAGCCTACGGTAAGGCACAAATAATCCACTCCCTGATTAAATGGATATTTGAACGTTTTGTATATATTTGTTGATTTTAACATTTCTACATCCTGCTTCTAGGAAGGCTCTGGCATGTGCTGTTGATTCACTCTGACAATTATTTCCTGGAAAGTAGAAATATAAAATAGCAGAACTAATTTGGGGGAAAATGACATTATGGATTTGTTTCTCAGACTGGTAATTACTTTATATTCTGCTCTATAATTGCCGCTTACGCTTATCAGACTATATGCGGAAATGTTTTGAAAAACAAATGGCTCAAATGAGGCTGCATCTCAGTCTGGGCTCCTTCTTTTCTGTTTCCTTTGTTGATTTACTATTACAAAATTCTCTAACAACCAATGCCAGTTCACAATGAGTTTACATTCAGATAACTATATTAGATCTGTTTTACATTTAGATACTTAGTCTGAACTTTTTAAAATCAAATCAAAAGTTAAATTATTAATTCTCCAGAAAAAAAGGTATACATTAAAGTTGATTTAGTCAATGAGAAAAAAAATTCCATCATTTTTCACCTTGGTCAGAGAATCCTGTTTGCGGAGTGAATAGTGATTAACATAGGTTCATGGCTGGTTGTGCTGAGAACAAGTGACTGATGAGTGTTGATCCTCCAACAGGATATTCATTACCATTTCTTTCAATGCTCTGGGAATGTGGAAGAGGAAGTAGAAAACATGCATAAGTCAAGGGTAGGGGAAGGAAAGGGAAGTGCTGTGCTATGGGCATGGCATGGCAACTGCAGCTCTGGTGATTTACCCAAGACTTGCAAAAGACCACATTCATCAACATTCAGTCATAGATAGAGAAGGGATGGTCTAGGATCTGCTCCTTCCAGAAGAGCAGCTGGAAATGGAGGGCTGCTGAGGAGGAGGGAGTTATTGTCTTCAGTGATGTAGGAGAGTTACTCATGCTCCCATGGGTAGTTCCACATCAATGCCCAATCTGTTGGCCCTTGTTAGACTCAGTGATTCACAAAACAAAAAGAAAAACAGAAAAAAAGAAAATGGAAGTGAGAAGAGTGTTTGTTGAGATTCCATGGCATGCTGGGAAAATCCACAAGCATTGTAGAAACACATAAGATTGAATTGGAATGGGGTTGGGATTTAGCTCAGTGGCAGAGCTCTTGCCTAACAGCGCAAGGCCCTAAGGTTGGTCCCCAGCTACAAAAAAAAAAAAAAAAAAAAAAAAAGAAAAAAAAAGAAAAAAAAGAAAAAAAAGAAAAAAATTGATTTGAATGAAAACACCTATGGGATAGTAATGAATATGTAGTTCTCCTTGCTTCAATTCCAATCCTCAAGTAGAGAACTTAATGTTTATGTCTTGTTTGCGACAACTTAGCTAACACATCATGATTGGTGAGGAAGACTCATTGTTTAGCAGGACATATTGATTTGCTTCTACTAAAATCCTCTTTTTTTTTCCAATAATGGTCAGATTGTATCACTAGTCCTGTTTATCATTATTTAAAATCTAAGTAACCATTTAAAAATATGTGTGATATCAAGGTGTCATTAATAGCTGTTAAGATGGTAGGGTTTTTTTTCCTATGCAGATTGGAAAAATCAATCTGCGCCAAGCTACTTGCTTAAAGATGATTGAGAAGGGCATGGCTAATGCTCTAAGATCTTTTCTCTTTGTTCAGAGAAGAGAACCCTTCAGATCTTGTGACAGAGTTGGTAAAAGAATTGCATGTTTATTTTCTTTAGTAAACTTTTCTTAGACAAATCAAGCTCATAAAGACCAGACAATGGAAGTTTCTCATAGAACCATAGGCAATAACTGGAGATATAGGACAAAGCAAGGTTGCAGTAGATCCAGAATAGTTACAGATGTCTATAGGTATCTGCTCGTCAATACAAGGAACATAACTGATACAATAAACCCAGCCAACTACCCATTATTTGTCAAGCCATAGAACCTACTACTTCTGTTTTCTTAAACCAATGGTATTTCTAATTACATTCTAAATATGTACTCTCAATCCAGAATAAGTGTAGTTATTTTCCCCACCTCAAATAAGCTTGTTTTTGCAGTAAAAGTAGACCATTGCAGCAAGCCAAAACTGGACAAAATGTAGAGAACAGCAGGTTAGGCTCATACATATACTCACAACAGATGACATAATAGGCTGCAGGTACATTAGGAGGTGAACATTACAGCTTTATACAACACTAATAGCATTTGCTAAAATTATACACATATGCACACAAGTATATAGCTTCAAAGATTGGCCATGATATTTATAGCAAACATTTTACAAATAGTGTTTGTAGATATTTTTGAGACTAAACACTAGTCTTGTTTCTCATCTTCTTACTTACAAGAAGGTTACATGATTTGTTAGCTCAGGAAAAGGAAAGCCAAGACACTTTAAGGCCTCTTCAGTGAGCCCTGCTCTCAGCATCCCCGCCTTCGCAGTAAGCTCTGCTCTCACATGTCCTGCTTCTTTTCTTCCAGTTGCTTTCCCACAAGCCTCTTCACTTTCCATCACCTGAGCTTTTGTTACAATTTCGTCAGTGGCTTAAAACATAAGCCAAGTGTTACATATACTCTCCAACTTTAGTGATGTTATCAACACAACAAAGTCTCACTCCTTCCTAGAACTTTTCAATGGCTCAGATCTGTCTTCAATTCTGTCCCTTCTCTAACCCCTCTAGTCAATCCTTCACTCCTCCTGGTCTTAAACGTCATCAGCATATTCTTGGTGGTTGCTCTTAATAGACATATTTTCTCTTTTCTTTCTTCTTTTTCTTGGTTCGATTTGGTTTTTGCTATTGCTGTTTTTGTTTTGTTGCCCAGGCTGGCCTGGCATGTGCTAAGTCTGGTTTGATTTGCAGATCCTCTTGTCTTCACTCTCTACTTGATGAGTTGCAGCTATATGCTACCATGAAAGACCCACACAAAAAACTTTTTTGATGCCAGATATCTCAAACATTTTAAACTATTATTTAATTTTTTAATTATACTCGTTCTTTAAAAAACAACTGTTCACAAAATTACTTTCAGCACTTGGACTTAATTTATTTTTAAATTTAAATTTGTTTTGGCTTTTGATAAATTACAGTTGTATATATTTACATGGGACCAGGTGATGCTATGACCTAGGTATACCATGTGGAAATACTGAATCATGGTGACACACATATCCCTCATCTCATGCCATGCCTACACTACTCACTGCCAGAATGAGTATAGACTGCCCACTTTTATTTTTTAGTATTATTCTTTACAAATCTACTTCCATTGGGGAAACTGAGGGTCCTGGAGCAAAATTCTCTTCCTGTTCCCTTTTCTATCTCCCATACTCCCATTTCAATGAACTGAAGGCTATTCTAGAGAAACTGGTCATAATGTATTTTTTGCTATTTCTAAAAGCTTACAGTGAATGTATTGTATTTACAAAATAAACTCACCTACAACTACTCTCACATTCTACTCACTCCCTTTGAAATTAATAGCCTCTTTTCCAAAACATTGTATTGAATTTTTGAGGTTTACACCATGCACCCCAGTCTTGCTAATCTCCCCAATCCCTCATATCTTCCCTTCACAATTGCAACCTACCCCTATTCCCCCCCCAAAAAAAACTGGCACAAATAAACAAAACTCAAAGCATAGAAAAACATCTCACTAGGGAAGTTATAGTGTGTCCCAGTGTATCCCACAGAATGTTCCTCTGTCCACAGATCTTCACCTGCAAATGCTCATTGCAATAAGTCATTGGTCTGGTTCCAGGTGTCTGCCTTTTGTAACATCAATATTGGATCCTTACTGGGGCTCCTCCCTGTTATCCTGTTGTTGCCCTGTGTCCTAGAGATCCTATAGCTTTGGATCAGCATGATGGATCCTTCCACAAGTCCCAACCATCTGAGGATGATATAGATTTTGGTATAGGCCCACTCAAAGCCCTTGATCTGTGCCTGGAAGGTAGCTGAGCTGGTCAATCCAGGGGTTCTCCCTTTTATTCTCACTACTATGCTGAGCTCTTCAACAATGTTCTGGCTGCCACCAGCAGCATGAAACAAGATCAGCTCTTCTGCTTTTATTCCCTCTGGGCTGACTTACCTGTACCCACACTTCCTGAACCAGCTCCACTGTGCTGCCCAGTCAATATATAAGCCTGCTGTCTCAAGGCTGCAGCCTGAAAGGGGATGGCACAGCTCTCTAGCCTCTCATACCATTGGATCTGGCTCACCCACGCCTACGTCATGCTCCATTGTGTTGCCCAGGAAATGTACAGGACCTGATCTGTGCCCATTCACAGTCACGTCCAGGGTACCTCACAATAGAGAAATGTCAGGTCTAGCTCTCCTTCACTCATGTCCTCAGGAGTGGCTCAGCCAATCCCCAGTTCCTACACACCCTCCGATTCTCTCCACCTGTCACTAGGACCAACTCTACTGTGCTGTCCAGGCTTGGTGCAGGGCCCACTCTCCCATGTGCTAGTGCTACAGTGAGCAAGGGGCAGGGATAACTCTTCTGTATGCATGGTCCTGTGAGCAGCTTTCCACTGCCCCTGTGCCACCCCTCAGCAAATGAATGGCTAATGTCAGCTCTCTCACATTCACACACTTGGGGCAGGTTACCCCTTCCACCAGTACCAAGGTCAGCTCCACTGTGTTGCCTGAGACAGGCATAGGGTCTGCTTGCTCTCCTGAGTGCTACAGCAGGTGAGAAATGGGGTTTTCCAGAGCCCTACAGCCAGTGAGGAGTGGGGCCAGTTTTGCACAACCTCTGGCAGCAAGGTTATCCCCAGCAGCTTCCAGGACCAGGAATTCCCTATTTTCTCTAGTGGTAACATGCTGTGGTGAATCCATGGATTCAGACCTGGCCCTCAGTAGCAGCTTTAGCTGGGGCCTCCTGCGTGATGCAGGCAGGGCTCTGTGTGTCTATAACCGATCTGTCCTATGGGATGGGGGACAGATCTGTGGGCATTTTCCCCACCCATACCTCGGGATGTAGTGGAACGAAGGTGTCAGTCTTCTTCCTCCCTCACTTCTCTGCCTGGATTTAATTTGAATTTTATGTGTTCTAGGCATAAAACAGCTTTGGCCACCAAGTCAGGCATCAGACTACAATGACAAGGGATGGCCATCTGCTCTGTCCTGACCACCAAAAAGATGTACCTTTGCCCATTCCTATCAGGTAACATTTTTTCCCTAAAACGCAAATAGCCTAGTGAACATTTCCCCCTTGATATACACTATTTGAAATCCATAGGACTAAGCAAAGTGAATCACCCATGCATAGCTGGAATTAGCAAAGTGTTCCAGCACTCTGGAAATAGTTTGGCAACATAATTCAAAACTGAACATTCTACTGACATACACATACACTCTGATAATAAAATTCACACAAGTGTACACAAACATTTTGTCACTGATCATTTTTCCTGGTTTCTCTGACGTTCTGACATCTGGATGTGGCTGACTAGCCAGAAACTCCTTTTATTCAATGAGTAGTTTCCAGAGTTGTCAAAGGATGTAGGTCTGTGTTTCATATGCAAATTAAACCCTAAAAATCAGACTCCTGCCTAGCTTCCTTGAGGTTGAGGTGGGATTTACAACAGTAAGATATGATTCCCTGGTTCCTAATCACACCAGGATTAAAGCCAAACAGTGCTGAAACTACTCAGATCATTGGATTATGAGTTCCCTGGCGCCATTTTCCTTACCTTGACCCATATCTTCTTAAGATAACTGCAAGCAAGGATCATGGGTGAGGGCTAATGGAGGGGTGTCTCCATCATCAAAAGAGAAACTGAGCACATTACTGTAACTTACCAGGATTTGAAGCCCAGCACATGCCTTACCTTGTTATTCTGCTTGGCCTTTTACATGAGTTAATCAGAATGGAAAAGGACTAGTGGAAAGGAGCCATCACAAGCTTTCCACTTTAAAAACCCAATTGCCCAAGTGACTCACTTAAGAAATCAATCTCTGCAAAAAAGATGTGTCTCCAACTAATGCTCACACAACAGAAGTCTTCTCATGGAGATTTCTCTGAGAGCTGACATGGCCACCAGTTCCTGCTTTTGAAAAGCAGCTATTTGCTTTTAGTTGTCCTGAACACTAGGCCATCCGACTGATAAGGAATTTTGGAATGCAACCTGTTATTTATCTTTGGTGTGGTTGAACTCAGACATGACAAAGAAGAAAAGGGCTCAATATACTTTTTGTCCAATGGAAATAGTACCAGTGACATCCTGGCTTCACAAGGGAAGGGAGCAACTATCTCTTTGGAGGAAGAAATTTCTCTGAAAACTAAGACTAGCTACATGATTGGCAAAGGTACAATGTGACAGTGTCTAACCATCTACTCTTACCATTTAACCTCCACACCAACCATGAAGATGTGAAAATGAACATAGTCCTTAAAGTCAGTGGGTAAAAGGAAAAGAACTCTGAATTGTCCATTCTTAATGACCCTTGTTACATTTTTCCTGACTGGTTTAGTTGTCACTTGTCTGGGCATTTCACCTGCCACTTGGAAAGCTGAGACTGACAGGTGAAGGACACTTCTATTTGAGGTTGAGAACTCTGGACATGAATCAGGATTGCTGATCGACTTTCTATGTCATTCATATTGGTCCCCGTAATAAAGACTTGTCTGGACTTAATCTGTTGATTAATCTAGTAGTATCCCACTGATAGACCTGCCACTTGAGCTTCATCATACTGGGCACAGAAATATATCCATCATCTCCTGGGAGCACAAAGGAGTTGGTGGTTTTGAAACAGAGGTGACCCCTGCATGTATGACTTTGAACTTCTTAACATTTGTCACCTTTTTTCTGGATAAGAGACAATGTTGCATGGATTATTATTGTGCCTTTCAATACCTTGTAGACATGGGAAGTTCAATCCTCTTCCAGTGTTATAATTGGAGCCTTGTTCTTATTGACCTTTTTGTGTGTGGTTTATCTTTGGTAATCTTAATGACTTTTTTGTTTCTTTGTTTGTTTGTTTGTTTGTTTTTAGCAAAAGTGTTTAACCATGATGAATTTCCAACTTGATGAGTGAATTTTGAACACCATTTGTTCAACCAACAACCATAAAATTTAAAATATTTCATTGTTCAACTTAAAACATAGGTTAGGTTACTTAATTGGGTCATAGGGTTAAATCCTTATTTTACATTTATTTAAGACAGGAAGGGTTATTTTACATTTATTTAAGAAAGGAAAAGGAAGATAAAGTAATTACCCTAGGTCACATTACTAATAAACCGTACACTAGGGTCCAAACATAAGTATATGACTCAGAAGTTTATGCTCAGTCACAGTACGATACTGCACTTAGAATAGATTCTAAAGGGTTAGCTGTTTTGCACCCCCTTGGTTATGATGCACAATATTTTACATAATCAGAAGCTGATATATTACAGATAGCACCTGGTATTGAATACCTCTCTCTTGCAGCTTTGTGCTTCTTGAGGACTTTTTCTGTCTATAACCTTTCACATGGTAGCTGTCAGTTAACACTAGAGGAATGAGCAGGTCAGTTTATGACCAAGTCTCTAGCCCAGAAATTCCACTTTGACTTTGAAGGGCCACAGTCATGCTTTTTATGCTTTTTCAGCCTTGACATATTTGTTGACTTCAGAACATGTAGCAGGTTTTCTGGAAATATTTTCTCTCACCATCAGACCATTAACTATTGTAACATCGATTTCATAAGTACATGATCATTCCAAGCAGGGATCTCAGATCTGTATTCCTGGAGGAAATAATATTGCTTAAGACATATTTAAAGTACACCTCAATGGTAGAAAAATAGTGCATATAAAAGATTTTAAATTAAATATCATTCTCAAAATAAAATAATTATTTTAACCTTGATTTTATTTTTATTTTATGAGTATGCATGTTATTAACATGTTGATACCCACAGAAGCCAGAAGATGGGGTTAAAATTAATGTGTTCTAAGAATAAAGTTCAGGGCTTCTTTGAGAGCAGCAAGTACTCTTAAACAGTGTGCCATTTCTCAACTTCTAAAATTGTCTACTATTATCCTCAGCCACTGATATTGTATCTAGAGAATTTCAGTGTGTTCACAACCAAGATATAATGTATCTACAAAAAAGTTAAGTACGGAGGTATATGAAATATTCTGAAAGTAAAATCACCAATGAATTAACTCTAGTTCAGATTACCCCAGAAGTAGAGTTAATTCATTGGTCGAATCTCACTTTCTTTATTTTGTATTTTCTTTATTTAAACATTCTAGTTACCTTTCTCTCTCATTGATGATACTTGTAGTTTTCCATGTGGGAAGTAAATCTTAATAGGGACTCTTAGTACTACTGAATTTCTAAACTATTGTATTTATTTGGATCAGAAAACTCCATACATTTCTCTATGCAGTTCAGTAACAATATCTATGAGTTATTTCTTCTTTGCAAATAATTTACAAATACAGAAATGGCCTTTATAGTAAAGGTATAAAATTCCTTCTTGTTTCCTCAAGCAGCAGATGGAAACTAATACAGAGAGTGATATTACATAAAATATGAGAGAACTTGAAACACTCAGCCTTCAGTGGGATGTCTCCATCAAATTCTTCCATGCAGATTTCAGGGAACCCAAAAGAAGAAGAGACATAAAGAATGTAAGAGCTAGAAGAGATAGTGGAAATCAAGAAAATAAGTCCTAACTCAACATGAGCAAAGCTCATATGAACTCACAGAAATTGAAGCAGCAAGCATAGTGTCTATACAGTTCTGCTGCAAGTCCTCTGTGTATGTATGTATGTATGTATGTATGTATGTATGTATGTATGTATGTATGTATTAGAGCTTCCAGGTTAGTGTATTTCTGGGATTCCAAAGTTTGTGAACAAATAGGGCTCTGATTCTTGTGTCTTCTCTTGGCCTCTCCTTCTGTTGGCTTTTCCTGTCCAATTTTTATATGATAGTTTTCTGTTTTATCATATTATATGTTATTTTGTTATATTTTAATTCTATCTTTTAGAAGCTATTATTTTCTAACAAGAGGCAGAAAGTGAGTGGATCTGCATGGAAAGGAGGTTGGGAAGAAAATGGGAAAGGAAACCATAGCCAGGATATATGTGAAAAAGGAATCTATTTTCAATAATAGGAAAAATAAATATGACAAAAATAAAATTCCCTCTCAGATTTAGAATCACGAAATAAATCATTTTTAATCATTTTGTTGAGCGTGTACTATGATTCCCCAATTTAAATTTATGTCAGTTTTGGTACAAGAACATTTTGCAGAAATTTTAGTTGTTCAGCCTAACCTCCATAGTATTGCAAATGTATTTGCTAAAATCAGCTCTGACTGTAGTGCAATAAACATAATTTCATTTTCTCTTACTTCTGCTTATCAAAATATCACTATTTGATTTGATATAAAGTAAGGCCTCATGATAATTTTCTAATTTCCATTCATCTCTGAGAAAATGGTTTTTATATCACAGAGGTGTCAAATACATATTTCTTATAAGAATGGTTGTCAATTACTAGAAAGCACTTAGTAAATGTTTTCATCATATTTCAGCTATTTAGAGAAAAGTACCTTGAAAATTTCAGAAGTTACAATCACCGTCATTATTGCTGTCATTTAAGTTGCTATTCATGATAGATCATATTAATTACTCATAATGAGAAATATAATTATTATTATGATGGTGAAAATTAATTGCCCATCAGTAGAGTTACATTTTGTAATGTTTATGTATGGGTATGATCAGTAACATGATTAAAGTTTGTCAACAAGCAATACAAAATATATTCCCAGTTAGAATATTAAATCATTTTGTAAAACTATCTCCGACAGACAGCTCTTCTAATTTCCTCTTTATATGCCTTGACCAAAAGAAACTTGGGTAGGAAAGTGTCACTTTCACCTTACAGGTCACAGTCTATCATCAAAGGAAGACAAGGAACAATCTTGAATGAGAAACTATTTTTATTGGCTTCACCCAATTAACATTCAGCACCTTGCTTACACAGCTAGCTTAGGCACAGTTGTCCAGAGGTAGCATCATTTTACAAAGTACTGGGTTCTCCTACATCACCTATCAATCAATAAATATAACCACAAAGGTGTGCTATGATAGCCACACTTCCCAGCAGTTCCAGCAGCTGCTGAGGACACTTGGAGTAGA
This sequence comes from Rattus rattus, assembly GCF_011064425.1. NCBI lineage: Eukaryota > Metazoa > Chordata > Mammalia > Rodentia > Muridae > Rattus > Rattus rattus. The sequence goes on from NC_046156.1 coordinate 132,503,360, forward strand.
TGAGTCATGGATAGGCTAAGGTTTATGGATGGTATGGGAAATTCACACTTTCAGTGGCTTTGTAAAAAGCTTTGGACTCAGTGTGGGGGCCAGATCTGATTCTGTGTAAGTCCACAGGAATATGGAGAATCCACAATTCACTGAGAAAACTATAAATTCAAGAAGGAAGTCACAGCTGACATAAGATAATATATGATCCTCAAAGGAAGACCGCAGATAGAAACCCACACCTAAATAGCAGTCCCATAGACAAAAAGGACAGATCAACCATAATCGGACTTACTGCAAGTATCATACCTGAAAGGAAAACAAGGTCATTACAATTTTTAAGTAAAACAGACTAAGGAAAGGAAATCTCAGTCAATAAACTAACTCCACATGTGCAAATAATAGAATAAGAACAGGAACAACATACAAAACCAAGATAGCATGTCTCTTCCTCAAGTCACTAAGCTCCCTCAATAACTGTACCTAATGAAAATGAATTGGAAGATCTACTAGACAGAGAATTCAAAGAAATAATTACAAATTTGTTCAAATAATCAAAAGAAGACATATTAGAGGAAGTAAAATCCAATAAAAATGATATGAGGACATAGATTCAAGATATAAAATAGAGAGAACTGCAAATGATATCTCCCAAACTGAATGCTGTTGGAAACAAAAAATACAAGAAACCAAGTGAAAAATCTCAGAGGAAACCCTTACCAACAGAATGGATCATATGCAAAACAGAGTCCAGGGAAGGAAGATAAGGCTGAGGAACTGGATCATTAAGTAAATGACAATAATAAATTTAACAATAAAATATGAACAGAAAACAGATCCAGAAGTATCAGTACAATACAAACTAGAATCAAGAAGTTATAATACTTTGAAGGAGGAGAGGAAGGAGTACAGATATTAGTGGGGGTAAACATGGATCTGAGAGGATTGAGGGGGAAATTGGAAATGTGTATGATCCAAATATGCGGTCTGAAATTCTCAAAGAATTAAAGTATTTAAAAAAAATAAAAATAAAATAAAATGCCCCACTAGCATGCCCAAAGAGCAATGCCATAGAGGCAATGCTTAAACTGAGGTTCCCTTTTACCAGAAATGTCAAGTTGACAACAAAACTAATGAGGGCACCAATGTACCTGGAGCCAAGTTTATGGGCAATATCTGGTTAAAGAGAAAGTTACAAATTCCGTATGATTCTGTGTTTTTCTCTCAAAGTAAGGTAAAATAACAAAAGGACAAGTATGTGGCAATTTTCCTTCAGAAGAATTGTCATGGTCATGGTGTCTCTTTACAGCAATAGAAATCTTAACTAAGATTTCTATGAACTAAGGCAGTGTGTATGTATAAAATTTTAAGAGAAATAATGAAATATTTTACATGTTAAAAGATCGAAAATAACTATCAATCCCCAAAAACTTGATTGCCACATACTTTTCAATATACTTTTTTGATAATAACTTAAACATTCTGTTGCAATAGTCCTACATGACATTTAGTATGTACGGTTTCTAAAAGTACTTAAAGGCAATTCAGGTGAAGGATGTCTCACACTACAATGATCATGAATGGCTAATATATCAAACAATTACCACAAGAAAGACTCTAATATTTACATCTGTTATCAGAGCCAGGCCACAATGTTAGGAGTAGCCTGGAACTCATACTATATGGCCTTCCATATCCTGGTTCCCATCCAGGGTCATATTGGACTTAAATACATCAGTGGGCCTGCGGTCGTAGCTAGAAGTCAAAACAGTACTGGATGAGGGCAGGAAAAGCCTCAGAAGCTTGGTAAACTCCTGTCCCTCACTGCTTCTCCATCTTCTACCTCTGAGATAGACTTAAGGTTTGTGGAGAAAGACTCTCTTCTCTAAGTCAGCACAGATTCAAATGTAGAGCTGTTCTACTCAAACTGGCTCAGGTGTCCTCCCTCAGAAAAGAGGCCAAGTAGAACCAAAGAATTGGATATGTGTAACTGTGGGGCTGTAATTATGGAGAAACAAACAGGCTGTTCTTATCAGTGATATTATAATGACTTCAACTTTGAAAATGCTGATGTGATATCTGTGAGTAGAAGGACTTCCTGGTGTTCACTTAAAGAAAGAACAAAATAGCACAGAAATTGGCAAATTCTAGTTTAGCCTCTAACTGGTAAGCCCCTTGTACAAGGACAGATTCTTGCTAAAATGCTGGTGGCTACTGTTTACGAGATATAAAAAGCTATGTTTTCTCTCTCCTAAACAAGTTTGTTTGCTCCAACCAAAGGCGATGCCCTTGATCACATGTATCTGGGAGATTTGTAGGCAGGACATAGATCAGAATGTTTGACTTTCCCTGATTGGATCTGGTGGGAAATATGTAACCTTACAAGGTTTGCCTTTGTAAGCTGCTTCAAAATGTGATTTGTCATCGTTTTCTGGAAAACCAGGAATGGACCTGGCCAGAGTCCATCATCCTGTGTAGTAGCTAATTAAAGCTTGATTCAATTTTGGCTCAAAAATTGTAGTAGTGGTTTTATTCTTGACTAGTGGGATTAAAAAAGGAAACAACTTTCATGTCTACCTCAGATGTTTCTTGATGCTTTTATGTACTTATCATGATGTAAGTTGAAATTTTTTTTAATTGGAGCTTATCAACAATCCTTATAGTGGTATTTTGTGGGGCTGCAAAGATGAATCAGTGTGAATGAACATTTCTTTGAGGACTCAGGTGTATACTAGCACCATGTCAAATGGTGACTGTGGCGTTTTGTGCCGGTTACCCCAGTGATGCTACCTACTATCCAATCTAGCAAAAATGTTTGGTCTGCTTGTGAGAGATCCTATCAATTTATCTATCTTTCTATCTATCTGGTACCTTGTCTGAGTGTGAGTGTGTGAGTGGGTGTGTGTCCTGTATGCACATTATTATTCCAATGAAAGCATTTAGATGCCAGAAGAAGTCACAGAGTATCCTGCTCTATACTGTAATTCCTTGAAGCAGACTCCCTTGGTAAAGCTGTACATCCTCTCCAAGGTTCAAAGATAAAAACATCTTCCACATAATAAAGTGTTTTCAGAACCTTTAGAAATTTACTACACAGTATACTTCCAAATTTTAAAGAATTGTAAATGAAAAGAGGGGATGGTATTAGATTAAGTGACTTTATCATTTCGTGTCAGAGAAAAGAAATGACCAGCAAGCCTTTGCAATCTTCCTGTCACTGTCTCTCATAGTATTGGAGTTACAGAAGTGCACAGACATATCTTCAGTTTTGTAGCTTTAAAAACAAAAACAAAAGCTATTGAATTTGGAAATTAGGGCTGTAACTAGGTCCTCACACTTGCACAGCCAGCGCCCTTACTGACTCCATGGAGACTCCTGGTGTGTTAGAAGCATGAATTTGCTAATTCATCAGATTTTGTTAGCACACTACTTCTCAACTTCATGTTTTGTTTGATTTTTTGTTTTCTGCTTTGATAAAAGAGGGAAGCCCTAGAAAAATTTTCTGTTTCTTCAAGAATACCTATAGTTTGTCAATGGATAAAAGACATGAGATGGGCAACCTCAGCTCTTCTAACTGTTCTTAAAATACCTTTGTTATAGGCATTCATGTCTTTTTTTATTTGTTATACATAGCATATACAAAAAAGAAAGTAGATTCATCAATTTGCATGCAAAACTTATGAAGTCATTGTTTTTAATAGCTGAGTAGTTCTCCATTTTGTAAACCTACCACATTTTCTGCATCCATTCCTCCTGTTGAAGGGCATGTGGGTTGTTTCCAGCTTCTGGCTACTACAGTAAAGGCTGCTATGAACATAGTAGAGCATGGGTTCTTGTTTTATGTTGGAAAATCAATTGCGTATATGCCTAGAAGTGGTATAACTGGGTCCTATGGTAATACTATGTCTAATTTGCCAGACTGATTTCCAGAGTGGTTTTGCCAGCTTTCAATCGCACCAACAATGGAGGGGTATTCCTCTTTCTCCTCAGCTTAGCCAGCATCTGCTGTCACCTTAGGGTTTTTTGTTTTTTTTTGTTTATTTTTTTGGAATGTAAATATTTTGTTTTTATTTATTTAAAAATCTTCCATCTTTACACAATAGTATACTTTCAGTCACATTATACACTCAAACTCTTGCCCCTCATTGACACAAATGATAATTACATTTTTTTTTACCTTTTCTTCTTTTGTTTTGTTTTGTTTTGTTAAGACAGTTTTTCTATGTAGCCACAGTTATCAAGGGCTTTATTCTGCAGATCAAGCTGGCCTAGACCTCAGAGATTCACCTGCCTCTGTCTCTTGAATACTGAGATTAAAGTTGTGCACCACCACCAGCTAATTGATAAAACAATTTTCTGGGAACATCTTTTCTCATGTTACCTGAGTTTTTTTACCTTAGCCATTCTGACTGCTGTGAGGTGGAATCTTGGGTTTATTTTGCTTTGCATTTCCCTGATGACTAAGGATGTTGAACATTTCTTCTGGTCTTCTTGGCCATTCGATATTCCTCAGTTGAGAATTCTTTGTTTACGTCTGTACCCCATTTTTAAATAGGGTTATTTGGTTCTCTGGAGTATAACTTCTTGACTTCTTTGAATACATTGGATATTAGCTTTCTATCAGATGTAGGATTACTAAAGATCTTTTCCCAATCTGTAGGTTGCCCTTTTTGTCCCAATGACAGTGTCCTTTGCCTTATCGAAGCTTTTCAATTTTATGAGATCCCTCTTATCTATAGTTGATCTTGGAGCCTGGGCCATTGGTGTTCTGTCCAGGAAAATTTCCTCTGTGCTGAGGCTCTTTCCCACTTTCTCATGTATTAGATTCAGGGTATCTAGTTTTATGTGAAGGTTCTTGATCTACATAGACTTGAGCTTTGTACAAGGAGATAAGAATGGGTCAATTTGCATTCTTCTCCATACCAACTGCCACTTGAGCCAGCATCATTTGTTGAATATGGTGTCTTTTTTTCACTGGATGATTTTGTCTTCTTTGTCAAAGATTAGATGACCATAGGTGTGTGGCTTTAATCCTGGGACTTCAATTCTACTCCATTGCTCTACTTTCCTGTCTTTGTGCGTGCCAATACCATGCACTTTTTAGCACTATTGCTCTGTAGTACAGCTTGAGGACAGGGATGGTGATTCTCCCAGAAGTTCTCTTATTGTTGAGGATAGTTTTCACTATCCTGGGTATTTCGCTTTTCCAAATGAATTTGAGAGTTTTACTTTTGCAAGCAAATGTACAGAACTAGAAAATATCATCCTAAGTAAGGTAACCTAGTCACAGAATAACACACATGGGATTTACTCACTGGTAAGTAGATATTAGACAAAGAAAAAGCTCAGAATACTCACCCATGATACAACTCATAGAGCATATGAAGCTCAAGAAGAAGGAAGGCCAAAAAGTGGATGCTTCAGTCCTACTAAGAATTGGGAACGAAATAATCATGGGAGGTAGAAGAAGAGAGGGGCCTTGGGAGGGGAAAAAAGGGAGGGGGGAAAGCAGGCAGAATCAGGTGTAGGAGGAGATGTTGAAGATGTACAGAGGGTCAGGTAATTGAGCAGAGATGTGTAGGAGAGGGGAATGGGGAACTGGGAAAGTCCCAGATGCCAAGAAAGCAAGAAGCTCCCAATACCCAAAGGGTACTAGCTGAAATACCTAACAAAGGAAAGCAAGAACCTGTAGAGATCATATCTAGAGGTTAGGCACATCCCTGTTTGAGAGATAGAGACACCCATCCATCTCAAAAATATTAACCTAGAATTGCTTCGGTCTAAAGGAAATACAGGGACAGGGAGTGGAGCAAAAACTGAAGGAAAGGCTATCTAGAAACTACCCTACCTAGGTATCTATCCTATCTGCAGACACGAAATCCAGACACTATTGCTAAAGCCAAGAAACCCTTGCTTACAGGACCCTGGTATAGCTATCCCCCAAGAGGTTCTGCCAGAGCTTGAGTAATTCAGATGTGGATTACATGTACCCAAACATTGCACTGAGCATGGGGACCCCAGTGGAGAAGATAGAACAAGTACTGAAGGAGCTGAAGGGGTTTGCAGTGCCATAGGAAGAACAACAATATCAACCAATCAGACCCCCAAGAGCTCCCAATGACTAAATCTCCAACCAAAGAATACATATGGAGGAACCCATGGCTATAACTGCATATGTAGTAGAGAATGGCCTGATCTGGCATCATTGGGAGGGGATGGCCTTGGTCCTGTAATGGGTAGAGGCAGGAGTGGGTGGGGAGCAGCCTCATAGAAGCAGAGGGGAGGTGTATAAGATGGGGGTTTGCAGAGGGGAAACTGGGAAGGGGGATTACATTTGAAATGTAAATAAATAAAATAACCAGTAAAAAAAAAATAAAAAAAATTAAAAAAAAAAGTAGAACCGTCTGAGATAGAAAACACTTCAGTAGATTTTTTTTCTCCCAAATCAATTACAAAACCAACCTGTGAGTTAAAATGTTTTATCCACTGTTTTCAAGAAACCAATTTAAATTTTATGAATTAAGACAAATTGTCAACAATAATTCAAGCAGCCATTGATTTCAACACTAAGCCAATTAAAATAACCATTAATTCATGCAGAAATACAGAGGAACAAGTCACTAATTTCTTTCTGTAATTCAAGATATATCCTTACAGAATAAAGAATTTTAATTTCATTTGATCTTTTCCAGTTTGCTCTGGTCTCTACCATTAAGTTGCAAAGTTCTATTTTCTAGTATCACCCTTTTATTTTTCCTTTAATGTATACTTGTACAAACTCATGTGCTCCATGTAGTGTTTCACTGTATCTTGAAATTGCTGTGTATATGGCAGATATGCCATCTCCCTCCAATCTTGGGGAGAAACATCCAGTCTTAGCTAGTGTTGCTGGATTTAAAGAATGCAAAGTGAACTGTTTCTTTGTTATGATCAGCTGACCCACCATTCTAAGTCTTCTGGTTTCCAATTTAAATAGAGACTGACCTTATGATCAGGCTGAGATAGTTCATACCATTCTAAAAGTCCATGCAGAGACAATGACTATGGTCCAATTAGGGGAGATTTATCATATTAATCATTAATTTCTTGTCATCTGATAGAGACCAAGGATATGTATTAAAGAAATAAAGATGTTGAAATTGCCATTAAAAATTACTAAAATTGAGGGAAAATTTTCAAGCCTAGACACTCCCAGGTGTTTCTTAAAGGAAATAGATTAATAGTGAGTACTGGATTCTAAGCAATTTTACTTAGGCTAAAGACACAGTTTTGTAGAAAACTTGCTTAACATAAATAAAGCCCTCAATTTGATCTCTAGCACCATCCAACCAGACCTAGTAATCCACAAGAGTAATTCAGGCACCCAGGACATAGAAGCAGGTAGATCAAAGTTCCAGGTAATCCTTGATAATTTAAGGAGTTTGAGGCCAAGCTGAGCCACATGAGAATGCATCTAAAAACAAACAAACAAACAAACAAACAAAAAACAAAGAAAACCATAAGCAAACTGTGTTATGTACTTCAACCCTCCCTGTATATACAACAATTGACCAGAAATGAAATTGAATACTCAGACAGCTAGTGGTAATAATGAGATTCATAACCACTTCTGATCTCAAGTCTTTACACATGCCAACCTTTTAGAAATGAAGCAACAGCACAATATTTCTTCTATATACAAGAACACATGTTGCCCACTTCAACACAGGTAATGCACTCTTCTTTTCTAATCAGCCTAATGTTATGGCAAAACCTTTTTCTATGTATGAGTATGTAGTCTATAGTGTAATGTCACATTTTCATTGTGTTCCTTGCTTTTGAATTTTTAAAACATCTCTCTGATATTGGGGATGTAAATTCTTTCTAGTTCTTTTTATTCTAGGCAATGTATACACAAAAACAATCATTTCTTCTTTTTCTCTTCCATTACTCTGCTCTTCTCTTCACCTTTAGCTATTCTCTATCTCTATCTTGTGGTAGGGCCTCTATCACCAGAGTAGCCTAGAACTCAGAGAACTTAGCATGTAAATGAGAATGATCTTGAATCTCTAATCTTCCTGCCTGAACCTCCCAAGTGCTGTATTGTAAGTAAGCACTACCATACCTCACTGATTTAGTCCTCAGGATCAAACCCAGAGCACCCTGAGTACTAAGCAAACAGTATTCCAATAGAAATACATACATCTCTATCTCAAGATAGAGGTTTGCTTCTTAACCTATGTTTCAACTGTGGACTTATTAGAGAATGGGACTTGAACATTTGTCTCATTCTTTTTGTACAATACTTCCACAAAACAGATGTACTAATTAAAAATAGAACATTGCTGGTTTTCACAGGAAGATTGCCATCACTCGCATTCAAAAACAGGGGAAGAACACAAGGGTTGAGGGATTTCTAATTGGTCACATGGTCATGAATTGTTCTCAAAAAGGATAATGTTAGACCTCCTTCCTCCCTCGAATTACACAGGATCCCAGAAAATTTAAATGTTAATTGTTAATATTACCTAGTCTGAAGGACAAGCATAATGAATTTCTCTTCTTGTTATATTAAAACTCTAACAGTGGTCAGAATATTTCAGATCAACTTAAGTGAGTTCATAAAGTCTGGCTTCTAGTTTACTGGAGAACTTCTATGCATAGTAAATAAAAATTATTAGTAAGTTATCATTACTATGGTTTTTAATTATGATAGTAAGTGCTGATATTTTCACAATGCTATTTTTTCAGTATTTTCCATATGTTTGTAACAAAGGAAAAGATCTTACACTGTCAGTAAGATACAGAGAAAAATGTGCTAGCAATAAAGGGAGTTTCTCGGTGGCTGGTTGAATGAGAATGTTTCCAGTACGCTCAAATATATGAATACTTGTATCTCAGTTAGTGGCACTGTATGGGGATGAACAGAAGCTGTGGCCTTGCTAGAGAAGGTGTATCACTGGGATAGACTTTGAGGTTTCAAAGCCCCATTCCCAGACTCTCTCTACCTAGAGCTTATGATTCAAGATGTGAATTCTCAGCAACCATGCCTCTGTTCTGCAATCATGGACTATTATCCTTTTGATACCATAATTACAAATAAATTCTTTCTTTTATAAATTGTCTTGGTCATGATGTTTTATTTCAGTAATAGAAATGCCACAATTACAATCTCAGTCATTGCTGAACTGAATAGTTTTGTTGAGTTAAAAAAACAACATATAAAAAATTAACTCTTAATTCTGAAAAGAGTAATATTAAGTACTCTTAAGTAAATATCTATTTCAGAATGCAAGAAACCAGAAATTTATTAACTGAGCTGGAGTTATCAAAGCACTGAATACTGCTGAGATGTAGAAAGCACTACTTAGACGTGGTATATATGATGAGCAGTCCAGGAAATTAAGCTTCTGGTACACTTGTTCTCTAACTTTCTCATTGTCTTCAGGTCTTTGAGATCATTCTAGGTGCTTTTGTTTAATGAGGTCAGCCAAGGATTGGAATCCCATGTTTCTCTAGCCATCTCTGGAAGTAGACCTGCCTAGCATCTCAAAGCAGAAATTTATGCCCATCAATATCTTACTCAAAAGCAAAACATTCTCCTGCATCAAAAATTACCCATGTTTAAAATCATGGTTTAAATTTAGGTATAAAGAACATTATCATTAAGATTAGAGAGATACGTTAAGAAGACTCCATTTGTGTAAACTTTTAGAAAGTAACTAAAGTAAGGAACAGACGTAGTCAGCATTGGCAGTACACCAAGTAGGGTTGGGATTAAAAAAAAGATTAAAAAGAAAGATATAGGAAAAAGTTTAAGGTGACAGCGATATTTATTTTCTTAATATGGGAGGAGTTTCACAATGTGTACTTATGTCAAAACTTATACAATTACATGCCTTAAATATGTAAATAAAGCTAAATATATGGGGTGAAAAAGATTAGACAGTTAAGCCTGAAGCAGCTCCTCTTGCGGAGACCTGAGTTTGGTTCTCAATATCCTTGTTAAGTAGCTTACAAGTGCCTGCACTTCCTGTTCCAAGGGATCCAGCAGTTCTTTCTTGCCTCTGTGGCTATATATATGTAAATACATATGGTATGATGTCACTCAAAGCTAAAAATAAAAATAACTTTGATAAAAAGGACTCGAGGCCTCATAAAGCTGTACATCCAAGTAGACACTAAATGCATCCATTCACATAACAAATATAAAGCACATAAGACATACCCAACAGTGGGTGTCTGTATACGTCACTAAAGCAAGAAAGGAGAGTGACATTGGATTACAATCATTACATATCCTATTACATATAGAATAAAGCCTGCAATAAGACAGAATTCCTCTTTTCCAAATTCTTTCGTGGTGTGAATATGAAGTAGCTGTGAAATGAAGAATAGTGTACATTAGTTGGTGGTCATCTGCATCAAAAGGAGATTGTAGAGCCAAACAGTCCTGTCTTCCTTGGAGAAGACTGTCCACAAAGACCACTGTTGCCTTTTAAGTCATCTTCTCTGAAAGAAATTAAAACATCTAAGTCAACCCAAGCCATTTATTAGTGACTTTTTTCTTGTATTATATCATAAGACTGTAAGTTCTTTACTGTCTAATGTTTACTCTTCAGTGAAATAAACTTGAACCAAAGGTTCAGAAAGCCACTCTGCTTTCTGAAATGCTACAATGGTTCTAATAGTGATAGAAATTGGGAGTGATGATGGCTGGTTTTGTGTGTCAAGCTGGGATTATCACAGAGAAATGAGCTTACGTTGAGGAATTATCTTCATGAGATCCAGCTGTAAGGAATTTTCTCAACTAGTAATCAAGAAGGAAGGGCCCAACCCATTGTGGGTGGTTTCATCCCTGGGTTGGTGGTCCTGGGTTCTATAAGAAAGCAAGCTGAGCAAAGCAGGGGAAGCAAGTCAGTAGGTAACATCCCTCCATGACCTCTGTATCAGCTCCTGCTTCCTGAACTGCTTGAATTCCAGTCCTGACTTACTTTGCTTATGAGCAGCAATGCGGAAAATGTAAGCTGAATAAACTCTTTCCTCCTAATTTGTTTCTTGGTCATGATGCTTTGTGCAGGAATAGAAACCCTGACTAAGACATGAAGCTGTGCTATATAATAAGACAGACACCACCTGTGAGTGACTAATGAATTATATTTTGAATTACATAAAGTTAGCGATCAGTTGCTGAATTTCAGGAGCCACATTTTATGAGTTCAATTAATATAAGGAGCCACTGGCCATCATTGTGAATTACAGGTTAGTATACCTGTTCAGGTGGGAAACCAGAGGCTGAAATTTGAGTGTCTTTTTCATTCACTTATGCACCTCATTCCTTGAAACAGGGTGTCTCACTAACCTTCAACATTTTGAGCTGTCTGGCCAGTGAGCTCCCACCACCTTATGCTTCTAGCAGTAAGATGACCATCTGCACCTTTTACATGGATGGACACACTCAGTTTCTCATGCTTGAGCAACAAACCCTATCCACTGAACCATTTTCTCAGTCCCTGAAAATATCCCATTTCCAAGTGTGGCATTAAAGCTATAAGCCTACTTCCTACTCATTATGGTCATGAGTGAATTAAAACACAAAATTCAGTTTTTCAGAATATCCAGCTGGAAAAAATAACATATTTATTTGTGGGTATGTGGAGAGGTTTGACTGGAAATAGAAACAGGGAGAAAACATCTTCTGTTCTTCCCTACTTAGAAAATGTAATGCTCAAGTAGTATTCTGGGAAAGCTTCTGATTCTCAGATATTTCTCTCCATATGGACATAGAGGTAAATCTTTTCCCTGAGTTCAAAATAAATAGTGTAATCACAAAATAATATCCATTATGGCCCTCACGTTATTGTACGAGTTACATATATATTACGGGAAAAGAAAATGGTAACTTAAAATTACTTTTAAGTGAGTATTCCAAGTATGGAAGAAACCATGCAAACTTTGACTACATGTAAAAAATGAGCATATCTTATTTTCTTCAAAATTAATGAATTTGAAGTAAATAATAGAAGCCTAAAATACTTTGCATAATAGCATCCGTAATTGTTTTAAAATGTAATGTAAGACCCCACCCTAAACCCACCAACTTCCATTAAAGCACACCGAATAGCATTAAATTACATTCTACACATAGTTGTCTTCTTTCCCAGAGGCAATGCCTGCATTAGTAACACCTGCATACACAACAGCTTTAAGCTACACCCATCCCCTGGACTCCATACTCTGGTTCATGACTCTGACTGCTTTCACAGAGGCCATGACTGTAACAGGGACGCCAGGTAAGACCCTACCTCTTGCTTTCAAACTCTCCTTAAAGCATACCCAACAACAGTAAACTTTACCATATCCCCTGAGCTCCATATTCCAGCCCAAGACCTTTTCAGAAAATCTCTGCTTTCCAGGAGTCCATGCTGGTTCTAGGGAACCCATAGGCAGTATTAGCACCCAAATCCCAGAGGTGAGGTAGGCCACATAAACCTAGGGGGTGGAGGGAGGCTATACTGGATTTAAGGCTCAATGGTCATCAAAACCACAGGGTACTCTGACCAGAACAGAAAAGAAACAGAAACCAATGGGAAAACCATCCAAAAATCACTCCTCTAAATATAAACAAAAAAACCAGAACAGAAACCCATAATAACCCTGAACCCAGAAGACTAGAGACTATCATAAGAACATAGTCAACACTAGCCAGAACAACATTTCACCAGAGCCCAAATTTTCTATTACAGCAAACCCTGGATATCCTAACTGCTGAAGCACAGAGATTGTCCTTAAATCCAATTTTATGAAGATGATAAAAACCTTTAAAGAGGGAATGAATAAATTCCTTTTAAAAACACAGAAAAGAATAATAAAACAGAGAAAGGAAATGCATAAAACAGTTCAAGACCTGAAAAGGGAAATAGAAGCAATAAAGAATATAAAAAATGGCTGAATCATGAAGGTGGAAAATCTAAGTAGGGAATCATGAACTACACATGCATGCATCACCAACAGAATACAAAAATACTGAAGAAACAATCTTGGTATTGACATTTGATATAAGAAATTGATACATCAGACAAGGGAAATGATAAATCTAAAAGGTTTCTAACTCAAAACACTCAGGGAACCTGCGACATTATGAAAAGACTAAAGAAAAATAGAAATAGAAAAAGGGGAAGATTCCCAACTCAAAAGCCCAGAAAATATTTTCAAGAAAATAATAGTAAAAATTTTCCTAATCTAAAGAAAAAGATGACTGTATACATATAAGAAGCTTACAGACTACCAAATAGATTGGACCTAAAAAGAAAATCCCCTACCACATAATAATCCAAAATACTAAGAGTACAGAAAAAAGAATATTAAAAGCATGAAAGATAAAAGTCCAAATAACCTATTATAACTATACTCTACTTATCATACTCTAAATGCCAGAAGGGCCTAGGCAGACTGTAAGCATCCAAAAATGACAACCCAGACTACTGTGCCCAACAAAACTTTCAATTGACATAGAGAGAAAAAACAAGACATTGTATGGCAAAACCATCTTTAAAAGCAACAACTGTCCACCAATCTACCCTACAGAAAATACTAGAAAGAAAATTCCTACAAGAAAACAGAGGAAATAAATAATTCCACACCAACAAAATTAAAGAAGGAAAAGACACACAGACACACACAGACACAGACACAGACACAGACACACACACACACACACACACACACACACACACACACTCAACACCAACAACATAACAACAGGAATTAACAATCATTGGTCAATAATATCTCCCAAAACCAATGGATTCAAATTTCCAATAAAAAAGATACAGGCAAAACAACTGGTGTGAAAACAGTATCCATCACTATACTGCATACAAGAAACAGACATCAAGATCAAAGATGGACATTATCTCAGAGTAAAGGGCTAGAAAAAGGCTCTCAACGTAAATCAACCCAGGAAGAAAGCTGGTGCGGCCATTTTAATATCTAACAAAAATAGACTTTCAACCAAATAAATCAAAACAGAGGACACTTCGTACTTATCAAAGAAAAAAATCCATCAAGATCACATCTAAATTCTGAATTGCCCCAAATGCAAGAGCATCCACTTTCTTTAAAAAAAAAAAAAGCCATCCTGAAGGAGGTAACCCAAAAAGACATTCATGGTATGCATTCTCTTGTAAGTGAATATTAACCAAAAATACAGGTACCATCCTATATCCCACAGACCCAAAGAAACTAAACAAGACAGAAGGCCCAAGTGAGGAAGCTTGAATCTCACTTAGAATGGAGATTCTAAGAACAGGTGGAGGGAGGGAACTAGGTGTGTGGAGTGAGGAGGGGAATAGGGGGTTCAGGATCGGGTATGGAGAAGGAGAGGGAAATGGCTAGATGGCCATGGAAAATAAATGGAAATCTGCATCTGACAAGGGAAAGAAGGTATGGAGCGCTTCCAGGATGAGACAGAGACCTGGAATAAGGGAGACACCCAAGAACCAATGGAAGTGTCTTTAGCTATGACTCATTACATTGAGGATATGGAGCATGAAGATGTCATCTCCTGTAGGGAACCCCAGTGGAGACATCAGCCCACCCACAAATCTTTCAACCCCAAATCATGCTGTCTATAAGAAATGTAGGCATAGGAGATAAAGCAAAGACTGAGGGAATCAACAACCAATAACGACCCAACTTGAGACCCATTTCATGGGCAAGTACCAAATCCCAAACACTATTAATGATATTCTATTATGCTTGTAAACAGGAGTGTGCTGTCCTCGGAGAGGTTCCACCCAACATCTAACTCAGACAGATAGATGCCCACAGTCAAACAGTGGATAGAGTTTGTGGACTCTTATGGAAGAGGAGGAAGGATTGCAGGCCTTGAAGGTGATAAGAATTGTACAAGAAGACCAAAAGGAGTCAACTAACCTGGACGTTGGGGCTTTTAGAGTCTGAACCACCATCCAAAGAACATATACTGGCTGTACCGAGGCCTCCACCCACATGGAGCAGATGTGGGGCAGGGGCTATCACAAAAGCTGTTGCCTGTACCTCGGATGTGTTCCTTTAGCTGGACAGACTTGTCTGACCTCAGAACCTTGAAGTGTCAGGGTGGGGGATACTGGGGGTTCTATACAGTCAAAGGAGAAGTTGGAAGGGGACACGTTGTAGGAGGGGGCAGTGATCAGGATGTAAAGTGAGTAGGTAAAAAATAAAAAAAAAATATTATTTAAAACTACAACATGACTAAAGCTTAAATCACACATGAAACTCACACACATTAATAGTGGGAAGCTTTGATAGCTTACTCTCACCAATGAACAGGTCATCCAGGTATAAGCTAAACTGAGAAATAAAGAACCTAACAGATAACTATAGAACGTTTCACCTGAACACCTTCTTCTCAGCACCTCAAAAATGGGATCACATGTTTAGTTACAAAGTAAGTCTCAACAGGTATAAGAAAATTAAATAATCACCTGTATCTTATGAGATCAGCATGGATTGAATCTAGACTTCAACAACAGAAAAAACAAGAAGTCTACAAATCATAAAAATTAAAAAACCCTCTACTCATGAGCACTTAGTCAAAGAAGAATTAGAGACAGAAATTAATTCAGTGAAAATAAATGCATAACACACCCAAACAAAACAAAAGCATTACTAAGGGGAAAGTTCACAGCACTAAGTACCCTTATAAAGAAATTACTGAGATCTTATACTACTGACTTAAGATGATAGCTGAAAGCTCTAGAACAAAAAGAAGCAACCACACCCAAGAGGAGTAGACAGCAGGAAACAATCAAACTTCATGCTAAAAACAGAGAACAATATAATGAAACAAAGAGTGAATTCTTTGAGAAAAACAACAAGATAGACAAACCATTAGCCAAAGTAACTAAAAGACAAAGACAGGGTATCCAAATAAACAAAAAGAAATGAAAAGGGCATTATAACAACAGACACTGGAAGAAGTCCAAAGAATCATTAGCTCTTACTTCAAAAATATGTTCTCCATCAATTTGAATAATCTAAAAAAAAATGGACACTTTCCTGGACACATGCCACATACCAAAGTTAAATTAAGATTAAGTAAATAATCTAAATATACCTATAATCGCTACAGAAATCAGATCGTTCATTAAAAGTCTCCTCCATTCCCCCCAAAAAAACCTAAGGCCAGATTGGTTTTAACTCAGAAGAGGTCCTTTTTTCAATAAAGAGATAATACCAACACTCCTCAAGTTATTCCACAAAATAAGGACAGCAGGAACATTGCCAAATTCACTGTACAAGGGCCAAAGCACCCTAATAACTAAACGACACTGATTCAATAAATAAAGAGGACTTCAGAGTAATTTCCCTTGTGAACAAATACTCAGTAAACTACTTCCAAACTGAATCCAAGAACACACCAAAAACATCATCCACTATGATGAAGTAGGTTTCACCACAGAGAAGCAGGGATGGTTCAACAGCTCAAAATCTGTCAATGTAATCTACCATATAAACAAACTGAAAAGAAAATAAAAACAACATGATAATCTCTTAGACTAAAAGAAAATCCTTTTAACAAAATCCAGCACTACTTCCTGATAAAAAATGTTGAAGAGATCAGGGAGACAAGGCACATATCTAAACATAATAAAGGCAATGTTCAGTAAGATGATAGAAAACATCAAATTATATGGAGAGAAACTTACCCAATTCCACTAAAATTAGGAAGAAGACCTGCTTCTCTACTCTCTCCACATGTATTTAATATAGTACTTGAAATCTTGGTGCCTTAGTCAAGGTTTGTATCCTGCACAAAACATCATGACCAAGAAGCAAGTTGGAGAGGAAAGTGTTTACTCAGCTTACACTTCCATATTTCTGTTAATCACCGAAGAAAGTCAGGACAGGAACTTGGAGACAGGAGTTGATGCAGAGGCCATGGAGGGTTGCTGCTTACAGGCTTGCTCAGCTTCTTGGTTTCTTATAGAACCCAGGACTACTAGCCCATGGATGGCACCACCCACAATGGGCCCTCTCACCATTGATCACTAATTGAGAAAATGCCATACAGCTAGATCTCACAGAAACATTTCCTCAAGGGAAGCTCCATTCTCTGTGATATCTCCAGTGCATGTCAAGTTGACACACAAAACCAGTCAGTACACTTGGCTAGAGTAATAAGGTAACTAAAGGAGATCAGGTGGATAAAATTTAAAAAGAAGTCAAAGTATCATTTCCTGCAGATGATATGGTATTATAATAAATGACACAAACACAAAAATCTACCAAAATAATCCTATAGCTGATAAACACATTGAACAAATTAGCTCAATATAAAATTAACTCATAAAAAATCAGTAGACCTCTTCTATGCAAAAGATAAATGGGTTGAGAAAGAAAATAGGATTCAACACCCTTCTCAATAATGACAAATAATATGAAATATCTTTGTGCAACTCTAACCAAGCAAATAAAAACCCTGTATGAGAAGTACTTCAAATCCCTGAAGAAAGACATTGAAGAAAATATCAGAAGATGGAACATTCTCCCATGCACATTCAACAGTAGGATCAAGAGTAAAAATGGCCATCTTACAAAAATCTGCCTAAAGATTCAATGTAATTCCCATCAAAATTCCAGTGCAATTCCTTACATCTTGAAAGAGTAATACTTAACTTCATATGGAAAAACAAACCACCCAGGATAGATAAAACAATCCTGAATAATAAAAGAACTTCTGGAAGTATCAACAATCCCTTATTTCATGCTGTACTACAGAGTAATAGTAATAAAAACTACACAGTATTGTCATAGAAGCAGACAGGTTGATCAATGGAATAGAACTGAAGTCCCAAACATAAATCCACATATCTATTGGCACTTCATTAAAAAAAAAAAGCTAAAATTACACAATGGAAAGAATAAAGCATCTTCAACAAATCATATTGGTCTAAATGGATGGATGCATGCAGAAGCGTGCAAATAGATCCATATCTAACTCCTGGCACAAAACAAGTCAATGTAGATACAAGACCACAATATAAAACCAGATACATTAAACCTAATAGAATAGAAAGTGTGGAATAGCCTCCAGGAAATTGGTACAGGAAACAACATCTTGCACCAATAGAGCAAATACTAAAACCAACAATTAATAAATAATGGGACCTCATGAAACAAAAAAGGTTCTGTAAGACAAAGGACACCATCAAAAGAACAAAATGGCAGCCTAAAGAATGGGAAAAGATCTTCATCAACACAATATTCAACAGAGGGCTGATATCCAAAAAATATAAAGAACTCTAGATAGGAGGAAACCAAATAACTCAATTTTAAAAATGGGGTACAAATCTGTCTTAGTTTGGGTTTCCATTGCTGGGAAGAGACATCATGATCAAGTCAATTGTTTTTAGAGACATTTACTTTGGACTGGCTTACAGTTTCAGAGGTTTAGTCCATTATTGTCATGGCAGGAAGCATAACCACATCCAGGCAGACATGGTTTTGAGAGTTGTACATCTTGATCCAATTCTATTCCAAATCCTGACTGCCTTCAAGAGAGAGTCTCTGCAATCAGGAGAGACTCTCTCCTGATGACAGCCAGGAGGAAGTTCTCTTAAAGCCCACTCCCACAGTGATACACTTTCTCCAACAAGGCCATACCAATACCAACAAAGCCACATCTCCTAATAATGCCACTTCCCATGGTCCAAGCATATTTAAACCATCACATTCCACTCCTGACCTCACAGTGTCAGATTTGAGCTGTTCTCAGTGACCCCTTCATGCCTTCAAGACCAATACTACTTGGGTGACTCTTACACTCTCTGGAACACTGCCTCCTTGTGCTGTCAGAAAATACGTCCCAGAAGTTTTCATTGCAGTGATGCTAAACTCTTCTTAATCACAGCTAATTTCTTTTTAAAAAATTGTTTCTTTTATTAACCATTTTATTCATTTAAATTTAAAATGATATCCCTCTTCCCAGTACTCCATAAGACCCCTATTCCATCCCCCTCCCCTTTTCCTCTCTGAGGACGCTCCTCTACCCACTCAGCAACTCTCACCTCACTGCTCCAGCATCCCCCTATGATGGGGCATCAAGCTTCCACAGGACCAAGGGACTCCCCACCCATTGATACCTTCCTCTACTCAAAGGATAAACAGGCTGAGAAAGAAATTAGGGAAATGACACCCTTCACAATAGTCCCAAATAATATAAAATATCTTGGTGTGCCTTTAACCAGGCAAGTGAAAAACCTGTATGACAAAAACTTCAATTCTCTGAAGAAAGAAATTGAGGAAGATCTCAGAAGATGGAAAGATCTTCCCTGCTCATGGATTGACAGGATTAATATAGTAAAGATGGCCATTATGCCAAAAGCAATCTACAGATTCAATGCAATCCCCATCAAAATTCCTACTCAAATATTTATAGAGATAGAAAGAGCAATTTGCAAATTCATTTTGGAATAATAAAAAACCCAGGATATTGAAAACTATCCTCAACAATAAAAGAACTTCTGGGGCGGGGGGAGAATCACCATCCCTGACTTCAAGCAGTATTACAGAGCAATAGTCATAAAAACTGTATGTAATTGGCACAGAGAAAGACAGATAGATCAGTGGAACAGAATTGAAGACCCGGAAATGCAACCACACACCTATGGTCACTTGATCTTTGACAAAGGAGCTAAAATCATCCAATTTAAGAAAGATAACATTTTCAATAAATGGTGCTGGTTCAACCAGATGTCAGCATGTAGAAGAATGCAAATCGATCCATTCTTATCACTATGTACAAAGCATAAGTCCAAGTGGATCAAGGACCTCCACATCAAACCAAATACACTCAAACTAATAGAAGAAAAAGTGGGGAAGAGTCTTGAATGCATGGGCACTGGGGAAAATTTCCTGAACAAAATACCAATGGCTTATGCTCTAAGATCAAGAATCAACAAATGGGAATCTCATAAAACTGCAAAGCTTCTGTAAGGCAAAGGACACTGTGGTTAGGACAAAATGACAACCAACAGATTGGGAAAAGATCTTTATCAACCCTACATCTGATAGAGGGCTAATATCCAACATATAGAAAGAACTTAAGAAGGTAGACTCCAGAGAGCCAAATAACCCTATTAAAAAATAGGGTAAACAGCTAAACAAAGAATTCTCAGCTGAGGAATATCAAATGACTGAGAAGAACATAAAGAAATGTTTAACATCCTTATTCATCAGGGAAATACAAATAAAAACAACCCAGAGAGCAAATAAAAACAACCCTGAGATTCCACCTCACACCAGTCAAAATGGCGAAGATCAAAAACTCAGAAGACAACAGATGCTGGTGTGGAAGTGGAGAAAGAGGAACACTCCTCCATTGTTGGTGGGATTGCAAACTGGTACAACCACTCTGGAAATTAGTCTGGAGGTTCCTCAGAAAATTGGACATTCCACGACCTGAGGACCCAGCTATACCTCTCCTGGGCATATACCAAAAGATGCTCCAACATACAACAAAGATACATGCTCCACTATGTTCATAGCAGTCTTATTTATAGTAACCAGAAACTAGAAAGAACCCAGATGCCTTTCAGCAAAGGAATGGATTCAGAAAATGTGGTACCTCTACACAATGGGGTACTACTCAGCTATCAAAAACAATAACTTCATGAAATTCATAGGCAAATGGATGGAACTAGAAAATATGCTGTGTGAGGTAACTCAATCATAGAAAAACACACATGGTATGCACTCACTGAGAAGTAGAAATTAGCCCCAAAAGTCGAACTACCCAAGATACAATCCACAAACCACAGGAAGCTCAGGAAGAAGGATGACCAAAGTGTGGATACTTCACTCCTTCTTAAAAAGGGGAACAAAAATATTCATAGGAGCGGATATGGAGACAAAGTTTGGAGCAGAGACTGAAGCAATAGCCATTCAGAGCCTTCCCCACATGGGTGTACAGCTGGTAAATATATCCACCAACACTAGATAATATTGATGAAGCTAAGAAGTGCATGCTGACAGGAGCCTAATCTAGCTGTCTCATGAAAGGCAGAGGCAGAGCTTGTCAAATACAGAGGCAAATGCTAGCAGCAAACCATTGAACTGAGAATGGGGTCCCCACTGGAGGAATTAGAGAAAGTATTGAAGGAGCTCAAGGGGCTTGCAACCCCATAAGAAAAACAATACCAAGCAACCAGAGCACCCAGGGACTAAACCACTATCCAAAGACTATGCATGGACAGACTCATAGCTCCAGCTGCATATGTAGCAGAGGATGGCCTTGTTGGGAACCAATGACAGGAGAAGCCCTTGGTCCTGCCAAGGCTGGAACCCCCAGTATAGAGGAATGTCTGGGGAACCAGAAAGGGGAGGTGGTTTGGGAGGGGGAAAACCCCTATAGGAAAAGAGGAGGTGGATGGGATAGGGGGCTTATGTCTGAGAAAACAGGAAAGGGAATAACATTTGAAATGTAAATATAAAATATCCAATAAAAGAGAATTAAAAAACCAAAAGCAGAGTATAAATACAATACAGAATAGACAGACTACTAAGGGATTCAGAATGGCTACTGCTGGTCATTCAATTTGAAGTATGTTATTCTCCCTCTTCCCACACCCTCTTTCTCTCTCTTCCCCTTAACTCCTTCCTTTCTCCTTGTCTATGCTGGCTATTTTGTTCAATGATGAATATGTACTACTATCATAATGAAGAAAAGCTTTTCTACCAGATGACCGTCAACATGCGTACATGCAAGATTACAAGCATATGGCTGAAGAAGTGAAGGGCAACACATGGAGAGGTACAACTGACTGCTTGGCACACCTGAAGTCTCATTATATCAGTCCTCTGTTTGATGTTTTATAAAAAGCAAGTACATGTTTTATAGAGTGCAGTATGATGAGGTGAGAGCAGTGCTGAGGCATTCCTTCCCCCTGAGGAACCAGCCATAAGACAAGTATAGAATACATTAGGGTTTATTTGGGGCACAGGAAGAAGAATTGAGAAGGGCATAGGGAGAGAGAGACAGAGAGACAGTCAGAGAGAGAGACAGAGACACAGAGATAGACAGAGACAGAGAAAGAAAGAGAGGAGAGAGGGAAAATGAAAGAGGAGAGGACAGGCTGGTGCTGTGAATATCTCCATCCTCAAGGACACAAAATGGTGGCTGAGAGCTCAAAAGTCCTGTCTTGTGACCAGGGGCCATTTATGCTAACCAGTTGGGAGGTGGGGAGGAAGCTTACCAATTCACCAATGTTTGGATGGAGGTCTACCAATCCAATAGCTGGAAAGTCCATGGTGGCATTGGGAAACATGAACCTGCAAATTTGTAAATCTGAGTTATGGGAAATACAAACCTTTCTAAACCTAAGTCTTGGCGTCTTGGCACCAAATGTTCTATTTTATAAAAAGCCACATATAAGTTTTATAGAACACAGTAAGGTGAGGTGGGAGGGGTGCCTCAGTGGACCCATGCTGAGGCACCCCATCCCCCTGATGTACCAGCCATACAGTGCGTATAGTGTAAAATAGAGTTTATTCGGGGCATGGGAAGGGGAGTTGAGAAGGAAGTAGAGGCAGAGAAACACACACACACACACACACACACACACACACACACACATGGGGGGGGATAGGTCAGCCAGAAACACAGAAACATGAGGAGAGAGGTTGGAGGGGGCAGGGTAGAGAGGGAGAAGGAGGTCAGGGAGGAAAGAGAGACTGAGAAAAGGAACCATACAGCTGCTTCTTATAGCAAGCTAGGCCTGCCTGGCTATGGCCAGGTAACTGGTGGGTGGCTTCGGGACACCTTTAGAAAATAACAGTTTTCTGAATTTATTTTATAACAAATATCTAAGGAATCAATTTTTTGCTTAGTTGCCAATATGGTTACTTATATTAAAGGCCAATAGAAATATTCAGAGCATTTAGAAAACATGTTTAAAACAGATCATAAAACTGGAAATTTAGTTTGAAGGTAGAAAATGTGCCTAGCACATGTGAAGCTCAATGTTCAATTTTCTACATAGAAAAGTGGAAAGAATTTCAACATGTACACATTTATACATCAATGTGTCCTGATTGGTATAAGACTTTCCCCCAAATTTGAGTTTTGATGATTTTTCTCTAATTTTTGAAAGATGTTTTTCAATTGATCCAATTGTGATAAGTAAGCAAAGAGCTCCACTTTTCTAGCAGCACATTTCTCTACTCGGTGTCTTCCACTACTAATTACTATGCAGATTATAAAGATTTGTGGATATTCTAAAACACAACATTTCTAAAAATAATTGAAAATTTACGAAATGTTCTCCTCTTTGAACCTTGATGAAATCAGCTGCGTGAGATTGACAGAAATGGAGGCAGGAAGGAAGAAGCAAGGACTGGGGACAGTGGAGGGAGGCATTTCCAAGCTTTCCCAGTGGAGTCAAGGTCAATTACATTTTCATATCATTTTTATTGGTTGCTCAAGCTCCTCAAATGCACCCACACACAAGGCGTCAGCTAATGTGAATGTATTTTGAACACTTTCCTCTTTCAAACCTCTAGTTTAATTTCCTTCCTTCAGATAAGATGAATGGAGCATGACTCAGGTCATAGCTCAATGCTGATGCATGGCTTGCAGATAGAACTCCCAGCCAGGAGAAGCTGCTAGTGTAGAGATTAAATCAGGCAGCTCTGGGTACAGGCAAGGTCAGCTAGGGCCAGCTTCGACATCTGATAGAACCTTGTGATCAATCAGGCCTTTCTTCACTTTTCCAGGCTTTCTGCTTGGCAGTGGCCCTAACAAACAGGTGGGATACATTATGAGGGACAGAGGAATTAGACTATGAAAGAAGAATGATGTGAATATTACCAAAGAATTAACAAAGCAGAAGCCCCTGATTTTCTAACCTTGCTCTGTTCAAGTGGTCTTTCATGGTGGGAAATCTAAACCTCAGGCTTGCCTACTTCTTAACATTTTGTACATCCTGAACATTAAACTATAAATTTAGAATACTCTCAATGTCACAAGGTTAAATTTTAGCCTTCACTCTGTTTACTTCTTTTTAGAAGAACAGTGTGCACTTTCTTTGAGTCTTTGTTTGCTTGCCTCTGAGGGACACACATACACACTATGGAATCCTAGAAGTAAAGAATCAGGGCTGTTAATGCAAGCACTTACTGACCACAGACAAGTGCAGAGCTCCAGCAATTCCAAGTCCCATCACCAAGTAGGTCATGAAAACCAAATGGTCCTTAAAATCTGTGTCAGACTCCATCAGTGAGCGGTACTGAGCCATGCTGAGTATGAAAGGTAGAATGCCAAGTACAGTATCATGTATACCTTTTATGTAGATGACATAGCACTCACCTCCAGTGATTTCCAGGGATACCACAGCTCTATTCAACCCTTCACTAAGCTCTCTCTGTCTTGCCTATTTCCCCTCCCAACCTTATTTACAGTTATCATGGTCCCAATAAATACATTCTCTAAGATTTTCCTGATGCAGATTAAACAGTTGGAACTGAGCTGCTCCTGCCTCACCCTGATTTATATAGAGAGCCATTGGAAGGGGTGCTGTAGTGCCTCTATCACAGTCTCCCCTGTCTCCTCAGACTATGAGAACTTTAACTATTGCCTAGTGACCTAGATAGTGAGGAGACTTCTGAAGTGAGATTTGTTGGCATGGGTTCGATCATCACAGGGAGGTGAAGTTTTAATCACACTTCGCCTTTTGTTTGTCACAGTCAATCAGAATCAACCATGTATAGATTTTGTTGTTAATGGTTGAGGGGTTTTTTGTTTGTTTTTTGTCTTTTTTGTTTTGTTTTTGTTTTTTATTTTGTTTTGTTCTGAGACAGAGTCTTGCTGTGTATCTCTGGTTGGCAGGTATTCATAGCAATTCTCCAGTCTCAGGCTACCATGTTTTGTGACTGCACAACCTCAACAATATTACTTTTTTATTAAATAGCATCCAATTTTCTTTGAATTGGTGTTCCAACAGTATGCTTGAACTTCGAAGAAAATAGACACATAAAACAACCAAACTTCCAACCCACGATTCAGATTAATTATTAAGATAATCTCAAGAAATTTGTAGATTAAGTCATCTCACTGAATAGGAAATGTGCAAAATTTCACTTTGAAAGAAATTGAACATTTAAATTATTCAGATGTGCTATCACAAGTTGTAGGTGTGCCCATACATATGCATGTTTCTGTGGTTTTTAAGGATGCACATGTGTACATATGTATGCGTATAGACATGAGAGATTGACTCCCAGTGTCTTCCTTAGTCTCTCTCTAATATCTTGATTTTTAAAGTAGGTTCTCTCACTGAAAGTAGCTCACTAACTTGGCTGAATGGCTCCTGTCTCAGCCTCTCCAGTGGTAGGATTACAGGTGCTCAGCTCTGTTCTCTGATCTTAACATGACTAGTTTGGAATGCACTCAGGTCCTCATGCCTGTCCTGAAACTATTCTACGTACTTTATAGTGCATGATGTGGGTCACTTATAGTGTTACATTCACAAATAAAATGAGGCTTGAGAAACATATAGCCTACCTGAAGGTCAACTAAGTTAACTCAGTGCCGTTCTATCATAGCAACAGAATGCCATAGCTAATGTGGGTTTTCCATCCACTGCTTTCATGCTCTGTATAAGAGGAATTGAGAGGAAATGGTAGGTGTACTCTAAAAAAACTTTCCAGAGAGGATCAGAATAGAGAGGTCTGCATATGAGAAAAAGCATTTGTCATGTGTGTTGGTATTGACACAACTTTTGCCCTGATTTTTGATCCCAATGTCTCAGAGGTTTGTGAGACTATAGAGAATATTTACAGGGAGCACTTTTTCCAGAATAATTTTATTATTAAAATGTGGCACAAGTCTTCAAAACAGTAATTCTCTCTAGAAAGCTTCAAGAGGTTTATGCTTGCATGTGAAAAGTTTCTGTTTGTGCAGGTGCTCAGGCATTTTTGTGAATCTGTTTGTGGAGACCAGATAAAACCTCCAGGTATCATTTCTGAGGATCTGTTCTCTTTCTGTCTCTGTCTCTGTCTATGTCTCAGTCTCTCTCTGTCTCTGTCTGTGTCTGTCTCTCTCTCTGTCTCTCTCTCTGTCTCTCTTTCTGTCTCTCTCTCTGTCTCTGTCTCTCTGTCTCTCTGTCTCTCTGTCTCTCTCTCTCTCTCTCTCTCTCTCTCTCTCTCTCTCTCTCTCTCTCTCAATGATCTCTCAGTATCCTGTAGCTTATCAACGACCAGGAAATCCAAATTTTTTTGTTTGCCTCTATATTGCAAGTGCTGAGATTTATAAACATAGACAATTCTGCTAAAGATGAAATCCATTCTTACATGGGATATCTTCTGAGCTAGCTTATCAGTAATAATGGTCTTTTCATATGGAAAACTGAAAAATAAGAGGAAGAAAAAATATCTAGAAATAACATAAAAACCCCTCAGATGCCAGTGTGATAAGATATACTTTCCCAACACAGATTTACTGAATGTATAGCCTAGGTATGAGAAAAATGGTGTAAAAATTATGTATTGTGTTTCCCAAAGTTATGTTTGAAGACTATGCAGACTTTTAAAGAAAGAAATAGAAGGATTTAATTTTGAAGAAATTAATTATAAAATTAAGAAAATGATGAAAAATCAGTATCGTTAAAACGTTAAATTGAAATTGTACTTCAAAATCATGTTAGTGCCAATTAGCTTTTAAAAAGATGTTATTGCCAGGCCTGGTGGCACATCTGTAAACCTAGCACACAGGAGTCTGGGCCAGGAGGATTGCCACTAGTTCAGGGCAAACCTAAGCTACATAGTGAGTTCTAGTCTCCCTTGGGCTTTAGAATAAAAACACTCTACCCCATGCCCATCCTCCCAAAAGAAAAGAAATGGAAGTTAAATGCAGTGGTGTTAGAGGGGACCAGAGGATCAGTCTGGTGTACTGAGCCAATTTCACCTCTAATTTCAGCAATCAGCAATTAGGATACTGAATCACAAGGCCTTTGAGTTTCAGAACAGACTGTCTCAAAGCAACAACAAAAACAAAAGACTACATTATTGTTAAAATAGAACCAAAAACCCTTATTAAAATCTGAGGTTTCGTTGCATTTTAAACTCTTAAGGCTTCCTAAAAATAGCTGAGTCAATGACAGGTGTCAGGATGACCCAGGATCTTCGAGGCATTTGCTAAGTGCTCCAACACATGACAGTTTCTCACATGGCCAGCCTCTGTCTCTTGACATGGTTGTCTTGGATACAGGCATCACCGAGGAATTTCCATTCCATTCAGCCAAATGTCTCAATCAATCTTCTGATTTTTCCCTTGTGACGGTCAGATGCTCCTGATCTTGACAATCAAAGCAAACAGCTAGTTCAAGCATGGCCCACATTTGGAACAACATTTAAGGTCAGTTCCAGTTGCCACTTTTCAAGGGCACAGACAGCAACCCACTCCATTCTCCTCCCCATTCCTGCAGAGCAGAGTAGCAGATCTTTGACTAGAGGAGAGAAGGCTCCAGCCTTCACTGTCAGGACTGTGCTCACATTTCAGACCCACAGTAATGGAGGTTAGTGTACTCAGCACTTGCCCAGAGGCACTAGGTTAGATTTTCACCACCACAATAATCAAATATTCCAGCCCACCACTTACCAAGTGCAACACTGAGGAAGCCTCTTTAAAATTGATATTACAGTAGCCTAAGGTGATCACACACAACAACGCTCAGTTCTTACACAGGATAAAGTAGGATGGAAAACTACATATGAACCCAACCTATCTGGCATGGGCCAATTCTGACCTCTTACTAACAGTGCTTTTAATCATTCTAAGTACATTCAAGGACACAACCACATGCCTTTTAGCTATTCTTCCTTCCATGCTCTTCTCTTTTTCCTCTTCCTTCCTTCCTTCCTTCCTTCCTTTCTTTCTTTCTTTCTTTCTTTCTTTCTTTCTTTCTTTCTTTCTTTCATTCATCATTCTGAAACAGGGTCACATGTGTCCCAGGTCAACCTCAAACTCACTGTATCCAAGAATGACCTTGAACTCCTGATCTTATCTTCTCCTTCCCTAGGTAGAAAGACAAATGGATACCACTGCATCTGGTTTGTGCAGTTATGGCCATCAATCATACCACTAGGCAATCACTCTACTGACTGAGCAATAGCTTCAGTCTTCTATCATCACTTAGCAACTGAAAGAACAGAAAGGCAAAAGCTTCAGGAAGCCAGTGGAGATGTAAGGGAACAAACTGGAAGGTAATGCTCTTTGGAGGATGATGAACTCATTGAAAATGTCATTTTACTGAGCAGATGGACTTATCTCCTCACAGAACATTGCATAGTAGCAGTTTGGAATATTATAGTATAGTCTGTCCTCTAAGGCACTAACGTATTTTTTATACTTTTCTGCATGGATTATTGTCTCATCCTTTAAAGGCTGAAAACAGCAAATATTAATCTTCCAAGAGACACTGTGCAGTGGAAGTTGGCTATTGGCTTAGCTTAGTAGTTTGAGATCCTGGTCCCTCATGAGCTATAATCAAGCTTTGGCTGGGCTGCAGTTATTTTAAGGATTGGCTTGGGGAGGATTCTCTCTCTTGCTTATTTGCAAAGCTTTTATCAGGCTTCTGAAAACCAGATTTCAAGCTCTCTCCCATGGGCCTGACATTGCCTTATGGTATGACAGATGACTTCCACCAGGGCACATCATTCAAGAGGTACTGAGAAAGAACTTCCCTCACAGACAGAAACCCCAGCTAATCAGGCAACAAAATTAACATCTGTTACTGGTTAGATATTGAAAGTCCCCCATAGACTACCATACTGGAACACTTAGTCCTCAGATAATGGTACTGATTGGTAAAGCTTTGAAACCTGTGGAGAGTGGGGATTATCTGGAATAAGTAGAACTATAGAAGGTAGACCTCGATGTTCATAGTTTGGCCCCACTTTCTATTGTCCCCTACTTCTTGATACATACAGATATGAAAGGCATCTATAGACCTTCTGTAGATTTTAATTTTTCCAAATTCTCTGTCCTTCTACCATGATGGACTATAACCTCAAACCAAGAGCCAGAATAAAATTTACTTACCTTTACTTTCTTGTTGTCAGTTGTTTAGGCAGAGTGATGAGAAATGTAATAGAACATCCTGTCATCTGCCGCATTCTATCTGTTAGATATAAGTCAATAGGCTCGGCTCACACAAAAGAAAGAAACCTGGAAAGGATATGAATTTGAGCAAGAGAGGATCACTGGGATCCATAGTAGAGACTGCCCATCATACCTTCTGGCCCCAAAAATTTAAATTAAATTAAAATCTAAAATCTACTAACTGTTCTCACGACTGCTAAACTCTCCCCCATAACAATATCAACTCACAATCCAAAAATCTCTTCACCTGAGATGGATCAAGTGTGGATTGTATGCTTTTCTATGGGAATGTTGGGACATGCCTATAATCCAGTCCTAGCATTTACAAAGTAGAGGCAGAAAGATCAGGGGTTCAAGGCCAGCATTAGCTACACAGGAAATGCTAGCTGAGCTTGTGCTAACTAACATCACTCCATCCCAGATACAGGACAGATTATAGTAAAAAAAAAAAAAAAACCAAACAAGAAAAACTTGATCACACTCAAGTCTAGCTGAGTGAACAAGTAAGTTTGATGGTGTTACTCACTGGAGCATAGGTGATTGGTCACTTAAAAGAAACATGGATGACTAAAGACATCACAAAAAGCTCACAACATGCCACTCCAGGATTGATCACATCTCAGAAAAACTGAATCCATAAAGCTGTCTGTACAACTCTGTAGGCACTGAGGAAACTCTTTTCTCTATAGCAACTGTTACTGTTCATATAACCCTGTGGAACAGGTTTGTGAATCTCCTAAGTCTGCCGACTTAATGAAATTTACATGTTCTGCCTATTTTCTATAACTTCTAGGTGTCATTTGCTACTGCATTTCATTTTTCTTTTGTTGTTTCTGTTTGTTCAAATAGGGTTTCTCTGTGTAGCCCTGGCTTTCCTAGAGCTCTGCTATAGATCAGGCTAGGTGGCCTCACACTCAGACCTGACTCTGCTTCCTGAGTGCTAAGGTTAAAGACATGTACCACTACTGCCCATATCTGAGCTTCAGTTTTTACTTAAAATGTGACTACACAATTTCTTCCCTTCTCTTTACACTCTCTATTTCCTCTGAGGACTCCCTTCAGTCCCTCTCAGATTCATATATATATATATCACAGCTAACTACTTGGCATTGGACAACTGTCTTAGAGTTATTATTCCATTGACAAAACACCATTACCAAAGAAACTTATAATAGAAAGCATTTACTGGAGGCTTGCTCACAGTTTCAGAGGGTTAGTCCATGATTATTGTGGTGGAAGCATGATAGCAGGCAGGAAGGCATGGCAATGAAGCAGTAGCCAAGAGCTTATATTTGACTGGAAAGTTGAAGATAAGAAAGAATGATACTGGGTCTGATGTGTACATTTGAAACCTCAAATCCTACCCCCAGAGATATACCTTCTACAGCATGCTCTTATCTCCTGAGTCTTCACAAACAGTTCCACTAACTGGGGACCAAGCATTCAAACATAAGAGCTTGTAGGGGGAGGGAGAATCTCATTCAAACTACCATAATAACAAATTAGGCAGTTCATCCTTGGGAAAGACTAACTCTTCCTCTTTCTTCAGTCTTTAGTACCTGTCTGGAGGTAGGGTATTATGAGGTTTTTCTCCTTCCATCAACATATCTACTGATGCTGTTTTTGTTCAGATTTTATTTAAATAACCATATTGTCTTGGGAGATGTTTTCTGCCATTTTTTCAAGACAAAAAAAAAAAAAAACCTCATAGCCAGCCAACTTCCTAGTCCTCTTGTTCTAATAATATTTCCAGCCCCTCTATGGCAATATTCTACAAGCTTCTTTCCAAGAGGGGATGTTTCAATTTGCAGAAAATCAATATTCAATAGCTAAAGGAGAGTCTGCTCATTAACAATAAAATATTACTTAAGTACTACCTATTGTCATTTGCAAGGACTATGAAACAAAGAAATGGAAAATTATGTATTTGCCTGCCAAAATAAAGTTATGAGACGAGTATAGTCACTGTGTAAAGTCTGATTTTGTAAGATGCGAGTGAATGTACCAGAGTGATCATTAGCAATTCTATAATCTAACCTTGCAAAAGCTGAAGGGTCATAGTTAAATCTAATGGTGGCCACTGGACTATTGATTTCATTCTCTTGATATTCTTTGCATTCTTTCCGTCCGTCCTTCCTTCCTTCCTTTCTGTTCTAAATGCAAATATTCGAATTCCTAGAAGCAGAAGCTTTAGCCTCATTCTAAACCTCTACCTAAGTGGTTAAATCCCTGTTGAATGGCTTTCACTGGAAAATTTTTAGCTAAATCCTCAAGTTCATTAGGCACAGTGTTTGTTTTTGTTTTGTTTTGTGCTACCACAGACAAAAATGTTGCTAAATTTCTGTTGTGTCCTTATGTTTCCTATAAGATTTCTCTCCTGCTGTCTGCAGTGCCAACTTCCTCATAGTTCAGAATTCCATAAAAATGGGTTGAAAGAACTTTAATCATCTACCAGAACATTTCTCATTCTCTTATTTCCATCTTCTATGTACTGTCTAGTTCCAAAGAAGCAGGTGTAAGAGCTCAGAGACAAGCTGGCCTTCACTATCATGACTAGACCCATAATAATAACAATATAAAATGTATGCTTTTAATGCTTCTTACCTGGTAGGAAAGGGACAACAGGACGTGTAGATAGGTCTAGGATGGGCCTTGAAGTTTTATATAGACTATCTATAATTACTGTTAGCCCTTTCTTACCTGCCTGAAGATACAATGTGACCAGCTGCATTCATAGCTTATCCACCATGATGGGCTGTATTCTTTCAAACATTATGACAAAAGCATCAAGTTGATGATTTAGTCAGTTGCAAGTAATGTGACAAATATACATGTAGGTTTATCAGCATCCTTTACAAATTTCTTCTCTCTAACCACAAACCAACAGGAGATATAAGGCAGATTATAGAGATTATCATGGATGTTAGGCATGTTATGAAAAATGAACAGGACTGATGAGATAGCTCAGTAGGCAAGGATGAACGAACATGCATCCCTGACACACATGTTAGAAGGAAAGAAGGAATTCCTGAAATAAAATAGTCTTACCTAACTCTACAGTATGAAAACACACACACACACACACACACACACACACACACACAGAAAAGAGAGAGAGACAGAGAGAGAGAGAGAGAGAGAGAGAGAGAGAGAGAGAGTTAGAAGGGAGAGGGGGAGAGGGAAAATGTAAAATAACATTTTTAAGATGAAAATAATCAGATATTTCTTAATTTCTTGAATTTGACACCTTATTTTGAGAAGATGGACAATATGCATATTATATAAAAAGTTAAATAAACAAATTGGTACCAAGCAAATAAAAAGTACCATGAAAAAAGTGCTAGAAAGCAGATTTGGTGCATTCAGGACACCTTCTTTGAGAAAATGAAATTTATACAGAGATGTAATGCCTTGAAATATTAACAGTGAACAAAGAGATGGACAAATGATATGTCATTGAATTAATAAATAAATAAAACCAAGACAAGTGAAATGGGAAGGAATACACCATAAAGAAACTTCTGGAAGTAAGCACATTCTGATTCTGTACTGTTGGGATGCTTACTTTCTCACAGATGAGTCATACCTAGGACATATTTTTGTTTGTCACACTTAGGACATTTTAGCTGCAAACAGTAACTAACTTAGAAATCAAAATTGTCGCCATACTGTGTGCTTGGGACAAAGGAAAGAAAGCCAAATACAAGAGCTCCAGGTTACTTGCACAGGTCATGAGGACTCTGTCAAACAATATGTGATGTTCTTAGTCTTTGTATTCCTCACACTGCAAATCCACAAGATAATGTCTCATTTTTCAGGTTTCCCTGAGTGTGACAACAGTGCTCAGTTTTTTTTAAAGCAAAAGTATGTGTTATTAAGACAGGAAATATAAAGTGATTGATGTAGACTACGCATGGTGGCAGACCTGTAATCCATCACTCAGGAGACTTCATGACAGGCAGTCTGAGCTAAGTAGCAAACCCTTTTCTGTGTACACCAAAAGATCAGTCAATGGTGACCATTTCTTTTCAAATACTCTGTACTGGTTGATAATCATCTACATGTAAATGATGGATAAAAAAATTTCCTTGGAGTATATAGATGCCAAGGGTAGTGCTATCCTTTAAAAGTTTAAAGACAAAGAAAAGTGTGAGATTTTGGTTCTGTCCCAAAGGTAAGAGCCATCTTCTATACCTACTTAATTTATGCTTTATCTAGTAATGAACATGACATTGGAAACTTTGAAGTGAAAGGCAGAAAAGCTAAACAAGAGGCTTAGAAATTGCTGTCTTTTGTAGACATGGACTCAGGCCATCAATAGTCACTCAAATCTTACCAGAAACCCGCAGCCTCATAAATAGGAAAAATATCCAGGCTTTGGAACAGGATGACTGCACATTTGGTTTTGTATTCTCAGTTTATCCATACCAATCTCTTTCTGTTCTGTCTCTAACATTTATTTTCCTATATATTTAAAAATATTAATTCACAGGATGAGTCTTTTCTATCTTACATAAAACATTTTTGAGTATATGATATTTTCACACAAGGAAGCTATTTTAGGCATTTAAAGTTGCTTTTTTTTCCACTAGAAAAAAAAAATGAATCTACTCATTACCTAGTACTCACTTTGATTTAAAAGAAAATCTCTTCCCAGTAGTGTAGAGAAAATGATAAGACACTAAATTTCAAAGAGATAAATTTCTTCCTCTACTTTTAATGTTTTACAAACAGCACAGGGGTTCCCATCTGTTGATGAAAAGGTTATAGGGTCCTCTACTCATGCAACCTCTTCCTTGCCATTCAAAGCCAGCAGAATAACGGCTCACTTCGGAACCATGTCTTCATGTGCATCAGAGCTCAAAGGACGAGAAAGATTAACTTTCACAACTGGCTTTTTATTGTTGGTGATGGTGGTTGTGGTTAGGTGGTGTGTTGCTTTGGGGCATTTTTTGGCTGTTGTTTTGGTTTTTGGAGGTTTTTTGTTTCTGTCTTTGTTTTATATCTGTCTGTTTGTCTTTCCTTCCTTTTCTGGAAATCTTCACATAGATCTATTTATCACTGTGGACACACCCTAACGTCCATATTTGAATTGCAGAGGAAATTTTCAAGAAAAGAATCAACAGATTAGAATTTCCTTTTATCAAATAACTTACTGAATACTCTGGGAGCAATATTTTCTGCACCAAAGAAGAAAAGTAGACATTTAGTAAATGAGATGTATCTGGTTTGATATTCAAATGGATACTATAAATGAAGACCATACAATGTACATGGATATAAAAAGACTACAAAGGCACCCTGTTTAATCTCTTTCTTTAGAAATCTACATTGCATATGAATATTTTAGTAAATGATATAAAATATTTAGCACAAAAACAGACCTTACTATACTAAATGTTTCTTATTGAATTTAGTCATAAAATGATGTCTCATTTTGTCAGGATTTTTGCTGGGTTTTCATAGGAATCAAATTAGAAAATTCCCCAAGTCATTTTAGCTTTAAAAAATAATAAGAATACGATTTAGATCACATATACTCTTGGGTTACTAATTAGTGAGCAATTGGTCTAGAAAATTAAAATATCTTCCAAAAAGTGCAATCAGAATACAGTTGTTCTTTTTTTAGTCTTCATATTCGAAATAACTATATTTAACTAATGAGTTGAAAGAATAGATCATTATTCTATGAGATTGCCATCTATAGTAGACAATAAAAAATAGGTAACTAGAGGTGGGGTCATAATACAACCACACAAAATACAACAAATTTCTACAAAGCAATGAAACCTACTAACTAGATAAAGTTAACCTGGTACTACATTAAAGTGCTAGAAATGCTGAAGGGACAGTCTTGAGGAAGCCAAACCTTACTCTTTATCTATCTAGGGTCTTGGTTTTTTATTGATATGGATACAGAATGTAGAGTACTGTGGAAATCAGTAGGGAGGTTCCTCAAACAAATTAAAAATACAATCAGTTACTCCACCCCCTGGCATTTACCTGAAGAATTCTCTTTTAGTTTTATTTCTGTTGCTATGATAAAATAATCTGACAGAAAGCAATTTAGAAAGGAAAGGGTTTATTTTAGCTCACATAAGATCATATCCAATCATTGTAGGGAAGTAACAGTGGTAAAAACTTAAAGTAGCTAGTCACATTACATGTACACTCAAGAGCAGAAAGATGAATGCATATATGCCAACTTGCTTATTTGGGTATGCTCATTTCCATTTTTCCAATCTTACACAGTTCAAGATGCCTAGCTTAAGAAATGGTGCCACTCACAATTGGCTAACTTTAATTAACTTAATTAACACAATCCCACGTACATGGCCACAGGTCAACCCAGTGTAGTCAATCCCTCACTAAGACTCTTCCCCAGTGATTATAGGTTGTGTCAAGTTGATAATTAAAACTAGTCATCATAGACTCTAAGTCAACATGCCACAGAAATATTCGCACTCCTCGTAGTAGCTGAAATATGACATCAACAGATAAATGAATAAAGAAAATTTAGCATATATAAACTATAAAACCATGAACAAAACACAAAAAAGAATCTAATGTAGAAAAAAATTGATACGGTTCAAGATGATTATATTATGTGAACTACAACTCAGAAAGACAAATGTCATGTTTGCTCTTGTTCGTGAATTCTAGATATTACACAGATACAAAAATTATAGGCATACACACACACACACACACAGAGAGAGAGAGAGAGAGAGAGGGGGGGGGGAGAGAGACCTTGAAAATACAACTGAGACTCAAGGACTAAATGGGACTGACAAGAAGGGGAGAATAGACAGAGCTTATGATCAAAGTATGTGATGCACTTGTATAAAAATACCTTTGTGAAACTCATAACCATATCAAATGCATGCCAAAAAATTATAGTACTTGATTCTTCCCATATAATGGGTTTCTAACTTATGTTTATTGCTCCTCTTTTTGACCACATCACATCATATGTAACCTTTCTTTCTTTTACTCACTGAATATGCATTGTTGTTTTTCTCATCTTTATTGATAACAGCTTGTAGTTGTTTGGGTGAAAATGCCCTCCATAGACTCATAGGGAGTGGAATTATCAGAAGTGTAGCATTGTTGGAGTAGGTGTGGCCTTGTGGGAGAGACTGTCACAGGAGTGGGCATTGAGGTTTCAGAGGCTCAAGCCAGGACCAGTGTCACTTCTCCTTTCTTCTGCTTGCATATCTGGATATAGAACTCTCAGCTCCTTGTCTAGCACCATGTCTCTTTGAATGATGCCATGCTTCCCATCATGATGATAATGGACTAAATCTCTGAAAGTATAAGTTGGCACCAAATAAATGTTTCCTTTATAAGAGTTGCCTTGGTCATGGTCTCTCATCACAGCAATGGAAACTCTAAAGAAGACATACCTTCTTTAACCTCCTCATTTAAGAAACCAATGGCCAGATTCTTTCAGACCAGGTGCTAGGTCCCATTCTACCAAGTATTTTCTAAGCTTATATCTAATCTAGTACAGAATAAGAATGTTTGCAGTACATAATTGGGTTTGATTATGATATACATAGAAAGAAGTAGATGAATGGTAAAAAGCATCACAAAAAGCTGGTTCTTGTGGATGTGTTTGCTACTCAAGTGAGACTTTAGAGCCTTATAAAGCTAGACTGCATTCTTGTCACCAAAAACTGAAGAACTAGTCTTAGAAATCTACTTTTCATATTTAAAATTTGTAGTGTCTCCAAAGATAAAATGGAAATTAACTTTTATTATTGCAAGTTAAATATGAGTTATAATGTTTCTGGTCATTTTTCATACTAGCAACCACAGTCTGAAAGACTGCACAGACTTCCATTTGTCTAAAAATCTCATATGCACACTGTAAAAGCATTTTCATGAATCAAAGAGAGGAAACACTTTCTGTTCTGTTTCTCAAGGAAAGAGTCATGGGGACTAAGATTCCTGTTCTACTTCATGAAAGCAGAACCTTTCGGCAAAAGAATACAATTCAGCTAGCTTATCTATCATTAACCATATACAAGAAACAGCTTAGAGTTTATATATAAGTTTAAGGACTCAATGGGTAAATTGTTTTCTATATAGGTATGAGAACCTGTGCTTGTTCCCTTAGAACTCACACAAAAAGCTGGGTGTGGTGGTAAATGTTCGTAATCCCAGAGTAGATGAAGTGGAAATAAGAAGATCCTTAGGGCTAGTTGGCAAGCCAGTCTACCCTACATGTTGAGTTCCAGGCCAGTGAGAAACACTATCTCAGAAAAGCAAAATGCAAGGTGCCTAAATAACAACTCCTGAGGTTAACATCTGGTTTCCACATGTGCTTATACATGCATATATATTCACACATACGCAAAGTTAAAAAGAGACAAAAAGCATAAAAGTTAAACCTAAAGAATTCTGAGCCGCTTTCAGGCCATCATCCCAAAGAAACGTGTCTGGTGGTTTACTTTGGAGGGAAATGCAGAAACTTAACTATTGTACCCATGATTCCATCCACCCACACTGTATCCATTCTCCTTTATCCTTATAAGAAATTCTCCTTGAACCTCTTCCCTGGTACCACCTTGCTCACAGTCCCATGACATTCTTCCCCCAACTTATTCTTCCTTGTATTCCTTAATTACCTCACCTTCTACCCCTCACCTATCTCACTCAAGACCCCAAAGACCCTATATGATACTTATGTTTTAAACTCCAACCATCTGCACTCCTGTCATTCTCTGTAAGATAAATTCTTAGAGCTACATGAGGCAGTGATCTTTTTGTTTCTGATATTAACTTTTGTAACACCTTATGAAGAAGTTATCAATGATATCAGGATTCCCACTTTACAAAAGCAAGTTTCTAAAGAAATTTATCCACTGACCCAAGTTTATACAAGACTGTGACATGACTATGAACCCTCTGGATCAAGTTTGATGCTCTTTCCAGAACAAATAGGGCTATATGGTAGCGAGGTTTTACGTGGTAGAGCCTGGCTTTTTGGTGCTAGACGTCTCTTTTTCTTTTATGTATATATGAAAATTTTTAAATGTTCTTTATCTATCACAAAAGCTTATGAGGAGCTCTTTAAATGTTTCTAACACCAATCCCTTTTTATGGAGTAGTTTTGGCAGTCATAAACTTGGGATACTATTATTTAAGTTAGTTAAGATACTTTAAGATTACACAAAGAAGCCAATTTTATCACACTATTATCACTATTGTGTCATTTTATCTCAGACAGGTTAATTTAAGAAAAGAAAGAAATTTCAAAGGCAGTAAGGTATAATCATATAGAAAAGCCTCTGCCAGCTGGCCATAATGCTCTGAAAATTAATGAAATCATCACCCCTTAAAATTTTCTTTATATTTTAGAGATAGGAATGGCTTCTTAAATTTGGCTCCTGGCAAAAGTCACTTTTAAAACTAATAAAACTTAGCAAGACTTTTCACACACCTGAAAGTATATCCTTTTTATTCAATAAAATTGTAATCTGAGCCACTTTTATTGTGTGGCAAAAGAATGAATCAATTGGAGCTGTATCTCAGAACTTAAGAAGAAACTTCAAAGAATGATCCCAAGATATTTGCTGAGAATTATTCATGCAAGAGAAGAGGAAAGCCAGGGTCTTACTTCAGCCCAATAGTCACATATTGCAAGTCAGGTATGTAAGTAAGATGGTACTAAATACCACAATAGTCTAGGAGGCTACATAGATCATCAACTGCAGGCCAACATTTAGAGAATAAAATTGTTATGATGACCATAAGTTTTGGAACATAAAATCTGCTAAATTTGCATAAAATGTACATAAACCTACATAAATGATAACAGCCATCAGAAGAGGATACTAGTATCCTCTTCTGTTATCTAAAACTCCATATTCCTCAAAAACTAGAAATGTGCTTAGGAGACTTTATTTACAGAGGTCTTTGGAGAATATTACCTTTTAATTCATATTAATAGCTTTATTAATTAGAATCAATGCAGAATGATGATCTATTTGACTAATTTGAGTTCAAATAAATGGTTAATCTTTACTTTAGCATGACTGGATTTTTAATCACCTGGGAGACATACATTTGATTTGTGTAAGGTTAGGCATTCGAGACCAGTTTTACTGAGCCGCCATGAATGTGATTGTTACCATCCCATGGGTAAGGGTACGTTCTATACTAAATCAACCTGAGAATATCAGTCTAGCATGAACATCTATTTTTCTCTCTCTCTTGACTACGGACCAGCTGCATCAACTTCCTGTCACCATGCTTTTCCTACCATAATGAACTCTAGCCTCACAATGTGCCTTTGCTACTCAAATTGCTTTGTCTAGTATTTGGCCATACCCAATAAAAAAAAATTACACAACCATTCCACAAAATTCGGAGTGTTGAATCTGGGCATGTAGCTCACTCACTAATGGAGTGTTTGTTTAGTATATGCATGGTCACAAACTTCATCCTCAGCAAACATAAACTAAACAAACAAAAATTTCAGAATTAAAAGTTTGTCTAAAATTTCCCCTCCTTTTATTACTTATGTAGAGTATAATCAAAGCAATTATGTTTATACAAGTAAACTCTAAAATCTCATGTAAACTCTGATCCTAGGTTTGAGATCCATTGGGTTAAATGTATGTGTTTAAATTTTTTAAAGTATTTTCTCAACGATAGGGCAAACTATGGGAGAGTCCCTAGTCTGATTTTGTGAAAAAGCATCTGAGAATTATGATAAAGTTAAAATCCTAAGATCTACTCTGGAAGACCCAATTTTGATGAGAAGCATACTACCACTATCCAAGGTTGTAGAGAGAAGATTCCACTACAGTTGTTCAAGGTATCAGATTTAAAAGTTGTCAACCTGGAAGACAATGAAACATCCCTGAGGACACTACAACAGATGAGATCCACATAACATCTCTTTTCTGTTGAGAATCTTAAAATCCTTAACTTCAGAGGCTGAGATTATGGCCAACTTAGTAGGTTATTTCTCTAGAATCCAAAAAGCCCTTGGTTCTCTCTTTAGCACAGCAGAAAACAGGCATCGTGGCACATGCCTGTACCTCCAGCTCTAGGGAAATGGACGCAGGAAGACCAGAAATTCAATGTCATCCTCAGACTCATACTGATTTAGAGGCTGGCCTATGGAGGCCTTAACTTCAGAGCCAACAACTACTTAAAGAAGTTGTGAAAACCACCCATATATCAAAAGTCAGAAACCTGGCTTTAGATTTATGGTCTTGAATAAGGGAACTTCTCAGTGTGAAACACGGGCCTAGTGTACACAAGGAACTTTGAGCTCAGACACACCCTAATGTTTTCTACCAACTCAATATAAATTTAACACCTACTTTAAGCTCTTCATGTATCCATTGAGACATACATTTAACCAAGTAACTTACAAGTAACAAATGGATTTGATAATAATCTGAGTTATGGGAGTTAGAAACAATTTGAATTAACTTGTCATAAAAAGTATTACAGAAAAATCGATGTTCACAAACATGGACTTAATTGGGTGGAGACACATGTATAATCTGGCTTAAACTGAATTCTAGCCGTGGCCTGAATGAGAGGTTTACAAAAGTGCCTCATATTTCCATTTCTTGGCATAAGTATAGAACCAAAAGAAAAAGAGATAAATTCAGCTGTGGAGAGGGCTCAGCAGGTAAAATGCTTGCTGTACATCTCCATTTCCTTTCCTGTTGCTGTTATAAAATACCCTGACAAAAACAACTTAAGGCAAGAAGGGTTTGTTTTACTCACAGTTCAAGGGTACACCCCTTGTACAGTTCATCATAGTGGGGAGCTCTAGGCATCTGGAGGCTGAAGCAATTGGTCATATTGCACTCACAGTCAAGAGGCAGAGAGAAATGAATACAAGGGAGGGCTCAATTTCTCTAGTTCATTCATTCTAGGATCTTTCACCTAGAAAATAACACCGCCCCAGTAGATTACCACATCAATGTACACAATCAAGACTATCTTACCAAGGCACATGTCTTACCCTGTCCACATGTCTACCTGTGATTCTAGATGCTGCCAATTGGACATTAATACTATCTTCACACTTTGGAAGTGTGAGGACCTGAGTCCAGATTCCCAGAACCCATGTAAAGCCTGACATGGTAGCATGAATTTATAGTCCCTATGCTTCTATGGCAAGATGGGAGGTAGAGAAAGGAAAAGTCCTGAAAACTCCTGGGTCAGCTAACATGACCTATACAGCAATAAGCAGGAATCCTGTCTCAAGCAAAATGGATGATGAAAACCAAACCTTGAGGTCATTCTCTGCTCTAAACTCATGTGTATCTGCATTCACACACCCACCCACCCCCACATACACAAACACACAAATTGAAACAAAAATGTTCCCTTTACTGGGGGATGGGGAGGGAACATCACTCAGTGGATAAAAGTACTTGTCACCAAGCCTTATGACCAGAATTTTATCTGTGGACACACATGATAGAAGGAGAGAACAGAACTGACTCCTACAGGTTGTCTGACCTCCACACACAGGCTGCGGCATGTGAGTACTCACTTACATCTACCCCAACATACTCACACACAAATAAACTAGCGTAGTGAAAAATATGAATAAATATATTTAAGATGAGAGGAGGGAAAGTAAGTTTCTAGTTTCACTTTTTCAAGTTAATTAAATCTTAATTTCCTTAAATATTTTATCTCACTGAACTAATTGTTACAGACGCTTGTCTAAAACATGGTGCAGCCTGAACGAGCTCTCCCTGCTTAGGGCTTGAGGTTGTCTGTGCAGCAGACGCAATGCTTTCATAAACCTGTGGCATTGGTCAGTATTCTAGAAGCAGTGGGAAAATAGGTTTTCTGATATGGCATTAGTTTGGGTATGAACAGAATGAGCTATGTCACTTTCAAGTTGAGTCCAGTATTGAAACCCCAGGCAAAGCCATCACCCTGCTGTCATGGGCACTAGATAATTGGGATTCACTGCACACCTACATTCTCCAAAAGATGATTGACAATCCTTGCAATGTATGCTGGATGTGAGTGGCTGCATTGTCAAAACCTAGCACACACCATCTCAAAGATTAATTGAAATTCAGTTGAATCCAAACGTCTGAAAGCAATTTTCACATATTTTAATAAGTAGTTTTAAAGGCTGTGATTGAAGCATTTTTTTTTCTTGACTTACATTATTTGCTACTGTAGCCATAGCGATGTGTGGCTACAGAGCAGTTAAAATGCATTTGATCTGAAATAAGCTTTGTTGTAATTTTAAAATAGGCATCAGATGTTGAAGGTTTAGGTATTTTTAATGAAATGTATGCAATCTTTTTAGAGTTTCTTAATTGATCACATTTTCAAGCAATAGTATACAGTGCTAACTAAATGTAACAGTGAAATTCCTTTTATTTTTAAAAGTTTCTAATTTGACCATTAAAAAAGGAAAATGACGCATACAGTGCACATCATATTTACATTGAACAGCTTTGCTGGTAATGAGGATCAGATGCTGGCGCCTTCACAGTTTAACTGGTGTTGTTTAAACCCAATTACATAATCTTAGCACTCAGGAAGCTATGGCAGGAGAACAGCTACAGCATGGTCTGCGTTCTGAATGTAATGTAACCCCCACAAGCTCGTGCTTTTGAGCAATTGGTCCCTGGATAGTGGTGTATTTGGGAGATGGGGCCTAGCAGGAGGAAGGGATTGTACTGGAGAAGGGATCTTGGAGAGCAGCTCAGCCCTACTTCCCACCCTATATCTACTTTCTGATCTGTAAAAATATGAGCAATTAACCTCTCACGCTTGCCAAAGTGTCAGCCTTTCTGGCCATGATGCCTTCCCAACTAGGAGGGAGTGTCCGCTCAAACTTGAGGCAAAGTAAGCCTCTTCCGTCTAGGTGCATTTTGTCACAAGGAGAATAGCAGCCGAGAGCACAGGAGAGCAGGGCAGGAGTGTCACTCCTGCCAGCCTCTTCCACATTAGATCCTTCCTGGTGCCTACAAGCTGTAGAATTGAAATTCCCAAACCATTTTGATTTGTTTCTCAAAGGATCCTTTAATAACACACTTCCTTGCAGAGTCTGAGAACTTACAAATATGCTTAAAAAATAATTCCATTCAACCCCAGCATCAGAGAGAAGGAAAATTAAGAGCCAGACATCAACTGACTCAGTATTCTTAAGAAAAAGGTCAAAATTAGATTGCAAGTCTCCAAATCTCAAGCCCGAATATTTCAGTTACACCATCAGAATTCAAATTTAACAGAATTACCAAATTGAAGTTAAAAATCGCTTCTGCTTTTTTTTCCCCACAATGAATCACCTTATTTATGCAAAAAGTACTTCATTCTAAAGCTATGTTAATTTTTTAAAATGCTAGATTGTAGGTCAATTTACTTAAACAAATATATGTGGTTGAAGTAATTAAATAATATATATCTCATTGGTCTCTTTATTCTGTATGGTTTGATCTAAAGGATTTTGTTACACAACAATCAAAACAGGAAACTCACAAAATTAAGCAGCAAGAGACTTCTAAATGGAAGTAGGAATGAAGAGGAGAAATCAACCTTATTAACAAGGAAAGCTCTGTACAAAGTAGATAGCAGGCAGGCTTTCTGCCCTACAGAAACCACATGAAATAAAACACAGTTCCCCCAATAAGATGAATCCACATAAACCAAGAAAAGCAAAGGGTGACCAACTTGAAAGAGACATTTTTATCCATTTATTAACATTTAGACATTTATTTTATTATTATTTATGTATTTGTGTGTGTGTGTGTGTGTGTGTGTGTGTGTGTGTGTGTGTGTGTGTGTCTATGTATGTGCACATTCATGCAGGTACCTGTGAAGGTTGGAAAAGTCTTCTGGACTCCGGAAGCTGAAGACTTAGGAGGATTTATGCAGCTTAATGAAGGTGCTGAGAACCGAACTCAGGCCTCTGCAAGAACAGCTGCTTGGTTCGAGACTTTTGAAAGAGGAAAACTCAACTGATAAAATATTCCAATAGACCAGCCTGTGGGACATTTTCTTTATTGATGATTGATGTGGGAGGGCCCAACTTCCTGTAGGCATTGATGTCCCCGGGCTGATGGTCCTCGGTGCCATAAAAAAGCAGAGTGAGCAACCCATGGTGAACAAGCCAGTAAGCAAGGCTCCCCAACAGTTCTTTGTCAGTTTCTGTCTCCCGGTTCCTGCTCTGAATTTCCTGGATATTTGACTAAGATATGGAAATGTAAGCAAAATAAGCCAAGTTGTTTCAGTCTCAGTGTTTATCACAGCAAAAGAAACCTAAAATGATTAATAATAATAATCTTAACCACTTAGTCATCTCTCCAAACCCCCAAAGAGATATTTTATTGAAATACATTAATTTCATATATTTGTCACAAAGGAAGAACACAATCAGTTTTCACTTGATAAGGACAGGATGA
This sequence comes from Rattus rattus, assembly GCF_011064425.1. NCBI lineage: Eukaryota > Metazoa > Chordata > Mammalia > Rodentia > Muridae > Rattus > Rattus rattus. The sequence goes on from NC_046156.1 coordinate 132,547,904, forward strand.
TGTTAACTTAAACTTTGGGGGTCCAGAAGCACCTAACCTCTCCAAGGTCCCAGCATGCCTTAATTCCTCTGAAAAGCAAAGACCTGGGCAAGACATGCTGTCCATAATGAGAAAATAATAATGCTAGTGATTATTTTGAGAGATCTCATCTTATGGAAGTCTCAAGATTAAACAAAAGCACTCATCCTTCAAAATAATCACTTGACTGAATTGCTCAAACTTACTCCATCAAGCAAATTCAGTAAGATACATAGTATAAAACTCCCTACTGCAATGGCTGGTCAGCTTGATGCTTGGTGGATGCTAATTATATCTTTATCACTCTGAGATGCCAGCATCAATATGCTAGTTATGGTAAATGGTTGAGGAGAATCAAGCACAAAATTCTATTTTGATACACTCTGATTCTATTTTGGTTTAATATGTCGGTTGCAATGTTCTTTGCTTGTGTGGGACTGGTGGTCTCATTGATGGACCTTTGACAGTGCTGTAGAGCTTCACTGCTTTACTGACAAACCCCAGGGGCTAGAAAAGCTTTTCCTTCCACATAGCAGTGGAGGTGTTCTGACGAATGCTTGTTCTTGACACTTCATTTTAATTATTCTGGGATAACCATCTCTTTTCATTTAATATTGCCTTTCTGGAACTGGGTAACATAAAATTGATTAGCTTACTATATTATAATTTTATTCCCACTCTGATTTTTTTTCTAAGAAATCCATGTGCTTAGAATTTGATGACTTATCACAACTGGTCCTTCATTTTTGCAGGTGGTCCTTGGCTTACTTGAGAGTGCTGGATCCTGTTTGCTATATGCAGATTTCACCAGGTGAACTCATTAACAATGAATTCAGTTCAGGTTTGGTAATTATCTTTCTGTTGTATTTGTTCATTGCTTGTTTTGTGGTGCTGCATTCTATCTCTAAGAGCTGCATCTCCTGCCCTCTTTTTAGTTTTTATTTGGAGACAGAATCAAACTATGTGACCTGAATTGACCTTGAGTTTATAATCTTCAATTCAGCCTCCTAACTAGCTGGGATTATAGGCCTGTGCCTCCAGGCCTGACTCCAAGTTTTGGATTTGTGTCTGTTCTTGTGCCCTGTAGTGAGTGCATATGGTTCATTGTCTGTGCCCTTGGGACTAGAACTATGAAGCCACTTCTAAGGAACTGCTAAGTCTTTTTTAAATAATTTAAGGGAAACCTAAGCACATTTTTCTGCAGTAACTGTAGTCCAAGATCAGCTACTTCATGGCAGGCTCAATTAGCATTTAAAAATTCCACATCTAGACAACTGGATCACTTCCTTTTGAAGGGCAGTTTTTGATCGCTTCCCAGCCTTCTAAGGCAAACAGATTTCTAGCCCATTTTATCCTAAGCCAAGAAAACATCGTTAAATCAGTCCCTGGTAAAGCTTGGCTTCATTAAGTAATGTTTCCATTTGCAATTACAAACATAAAAACAATGGTCCTGTTCCATCTGCCTCCAGCTAAAGATGATGTCCATGTTGATTTCTTTCCTTGCCAGATGCCAGGGGAGGGGTACTCTGCCTCACCAGAAGAGGACCTGGAATTGCATAACTACAAGGACAACTTGTGTGACTTCTAAAATAGGGCCCTACATGGTATCTTAAAATATTTTATTCTTACATTTGCTGCAGCTTCTAGAAAGTATCTAGACAATGCATTGCATAAATATATGCTTGTCAGAGTCACTTTAGATTATGCTTGAGATCATTATGACACCAACCATTTTCTATCTTTTTGCCTCCACAGTCCATACTTTTCAAGCACCCAATACAACTGACTGCATTACAATTTTAATAAAGAAAAAATAGAAACAGATATAAGCAAAGACAAATTAATATAAAACTATCCATCCTCACACTACCAAAAAAAAAAAAAAGTAAAATCCAACAACAACAACAAAACCAATTTTAGAGTATCATTTCGTTTTGTTCAGTAAGGTCAGATCATTTAAGAACCTTCTGGAACACTAAATGGTAATTCAGCTTTCACTAAATCAATCACCATAAATATAGTATCATACAACAGGCTGTCAAAGGCAGGACCATGAGAACCAAGACAAGGCCAGAATCTTCCCTTTATAACTTCTAGTGGTTTGAAGCAGTTAGAGTTACTGAAAATTTGAGGTAAAAAAAAACATAATTTTCATGCAGTCAGTTCAGTAAGTGGAGGACATGGTACTACTATTAATCTCAAGAAATCATTTAAATATGAAGAAGTTTTATTAACGTAAAAAGAAACGAGACCAGCTAGAACAATAGGAACACACACTTTTGGGGCATCTGGCAATGAGGCAGCTGTCTTGTCCTTTGTCACCACTGCAGGTGTCTGTGTACATCTTCATGATTGTCTCTTATTCTAACAGTTGGAAAACAGGTGTTATGATTTTATCATCCTCTTGAATAATTGATAGTCAAGATTGCTTCCTGCTTGATTCTTCAAAATGACATATAATCAGTTAAATATTATCCTCTTATTCCAACTGTCACAAGCTGTTCTCTCTCTGTGTGTGTCTCTCTCTCTGTCTCTCTCTGTCTCTGTCTCTCTGTCTCTCTGTCTCTCTCTGTCTCTCTCTCTGTCTCTCTCTGTGTCTGCGCCCCCCCCCTCTCTCTGTGTGTGTCTCTCCCCTTCTCTCTTCTCTCTATGGGCTCAAGTTCTGGAGTTTGGACAAAGGATAACAGGTATTATGAAGAGTATGAAGATTTACCACTGCTTCAGGGAAAGACAGACTTAAGCTGCTGTGAGGCACAAACCTGTAGCTGCATTACCACAATTTAAGGGCCTGTCCTCAGAGCACAGCTTCTCCAGGTAGAACCTAGTATATGTAGCGTGAAATACACTTCTCTTGTGTTCTGATCTCCATAGCAGAGACTCTGTTGTGCCAAACTTGGCAGTGAATCCTGTTGTGCCTAGTGAAACCTACTTCTTTACCGCGTGTAACTTGAGGTATGGCTGGTATGCTTGGTTCTCATGAGTTTAAAAGGCCTACAGACACCCTGGTACCTAGAAGGTAAAATTTGAAGACAATATAGAATTTGGAACATAGCAAAGAAAAGCAATGATGCCAGCCTACAACAGCAGTTAAAAGGGGCCCTGCATCCTGTATCTCTAACAAACATAGCACATTAAGAAGTGCCATTTCAATTACACAGTGCAGCCTGAAGCTGTGGCTCTGATTTCTCTTAGCACCAACACCAGCTAAAGAATGCTGTGTTGACAGTTTTAGTCTCATAAATTTCCTTCTGTGATCCAATTTTTCATTATTAGAAAAAATATAGATAGACAAACAAATAGATAGAACAAATAAATAACAAAAGCTACCCTCGCTCAAAAAAAGAGCCTTATGTCCTCCAGGTTTCCATTAGCCTGTAATTGCACCAATTGTTCACGATTCTACTAAAGAACACTGCATACCGGTGCTTGATCAGAGGCTTTCGTCTGCAGTTGACAGAACACTCCCTAAATCTTACACCACAGACTGAATGTGTTATTCAGAAAAGTGCAACAGATTTTTGGCTCCTGGGAAGGGATGGACGAACGTGACAAGAGCCTCTGGCATTCACTGGGAGGACGGGTTGATGAAGGTTGAATGAAGCAAGGGCCCAAGCTACAGTAACACTGTTCAGTTGTCTTCACTTTCTCTGTGTGTGTATGCCTTTTTGTCTTTGTCTCCCCTGTCTATCTGTCTCTCTCTCTCTCTCTCTCTCTCTCTCTCTCTCCTCTCTCTCTCTCTCTGTGTGTGTGTGTGTGTGTGTGTGTGTGTGTGTTTTGACATGAATGTTTCAACAGAGCATCCATCTTATCCTCTGGAGTGACAGGTATGAGTTACCATAGGAATGCTAGTATTTGAACCCAGGTCCTTGGGAAGTGCAGCCAGTGTTCTTAACTCCTGAGATACCTCTTCAGCCCTAAATAAGAAATCCTTGGCCTCTGGGCTTCACATTGCTTTGTGATGGTAAATGGTATTCATTTTTTTCACATTGAATTGGGGAGTGGGTATTATGGAACAACAGCTATTGTTTTCAGGTCTGTTCTGTCCCCTCTCTGTTCTTGGCAATGGGTGATTCCACCAGTTTGTCTTTTTCCTCATTTCTGTCTGGAAATCAGATGATCTTCTCAAAAGTCAATGGAAGGGGCCATGCTGCTCTAGCAGCTCAACTAATCTGCTAGAACCCTTCTGAGGAGGAATATAAAAGCAAGGAACTCTATCTCTCTTATAGCATCGGAGAGAGAGCTGGTTAGAGCACTCTAGCATCAGGCTCCAAATGTCACCTGTGGTCGTAGTAAATGCATTCTTTTTGTGCCACTATGTGAAGCCATGGCTTGGTCCCTGGGTGAATGATGCCTTTCTTCCTGCTTATATTCCAAACCAAAGCCAGTGAGAGACACCATGCAGGTAGCTGCAGTAGGGACTGAGCAAGTGTCTAATAAATTTCTATGCACCAAACAAGTGAAGACCCAGAGTCTTGCTTAAAAGGTGTTAGGTGATCCAAGTTTCCAAGAAGTCAACTTCACTATCAAGATAGAACAGTCTCCAGGGAAAAGCAGCCAAAGTTAAAATAAAATTGACCAAGCAGAAAGTTATAAATAACATTATTTTAACAAGAATTTGAGGTGCAGCCAAATGTTTTGGAATGTTCTCAGTCCAAACAAAACCAGCATAGTTCTCATTTTTTTCAAACCTTGTGATTGAGACAAGAGATAAATAGAAAGAGGGAGAAATGCAGCTCACAGTTTTAAAATGTAAACTTAAAACAAAAAGCAGTCCAGGCAATTATAAAAATGTGGAGACAGGAAAAAATGGAGCTTGCTTTTAGGAAGAAATGCCCAATGTCCAGGCAATAATTAGGGTGGAGTAAAAAGAGAAAGAAATTCAGATCCTATGTCCATCCCTTTGCAGAGTGTGTCAGGCCTGGAAAGATGGCTCAGTGGTTAGGAGCAGCTCACAAGCACTTAGCTCTCCAACTCAGGGAATCAGATACTCTCTTCCGGCCTTGGAGGGTACCAGCCCAAGTGGACTATATAATCAAATCACACACACACACACACACACTAAATATTGGGGTAGTATGTCTATGCCAAGCTTCATGGTTCTGAGTGTCCCTAGTGTAGCACTGACTGATCTCACAAAAGCTAAAAAAATATTTTTTTAGTGGTGAAGTACCTAGCACTCATAAATATAGGGACAGCCCATCCCCCACTGCCTTTAAACAACCCCACCCTACCCCTACACACACACACACACACACACACACACACATATTAGAAGCACTGTAACATCTCCCTGTGTTACAATGTTTTCCGGGCTAAAGAGGTGTGGTCAGTAAAGGGCTTTTCAGAAAAGCACCAAGACCTGAGTTCTCTTGCCAGAACCAACACAAAAAAGACAGGCTTTGTGGTTCTTGCCTGCCATCCAAGGGCTAATGAGGCAAAGAAGTAGATGCATGGCTGAGACTCGCTGGCTAGGGAGCCTAGATTATTGGCAATCCTCAGATCCCAGTGAGATCAAAAATCAAGGGAATCCAAAGAGTAGCCAAGGCATTCTTATATACTTATACACACCTTTACACACACACACACACACACACACACACACACACAGAGAGAGAGAGAGAGAGAGAGAGAGAGAGAGAGAGAGTTACATACACATATGTACACACAAGCAAATATGCATATACTCTTTTGAACATACACACACACACACACACACACACACACACACACACGTTACACAAGTTGTTACCATTACCACAAGTAATTGAATGAATTCTTAAGGTTTTCATTATTGGTTGATACTTGTGTGTTCATTGGAGGTGAGTCAGTTTTCACATTACCTCACAATTACTATCTTCATGCCTCTATTTTAAATTTCTATCACTTTTTTCTTGTTGAGTGACTACAGTAAGTAGAAGAAGTGACTTTTGCAAATTTACAAATTTTATTTAAAAAATTCTACATGTTTTAGCAATGGAATTCCCTTTTCTCAGCTTTGATATTTATACAAATGCATATTAGAGATCTATGCTACAGCTTTTGGGTTGTGTGTCTTAAATGAATTCTCTACCTCATAAATATGTTTATTGCAGATCCTTACATTTACTCATCTTTATTCTTTGTTGATAGAAACTTTATAAATTTTGTGATTGTGCATATCCTGGGTTAGTATTTCTAAAACAATGGCATCCCCTCCACACTCTGCCATATGACAATAGCATGAGGTTATGAATTTAGAAAGAATCTGAAAACTCGTGTTTTCTTTAATGTCTACAAGACTGCTTGTTGGGAATAATAAAAGAATTGTCTGAATAATGTGTTCTTAATCTTCTAGGTCGTTGATAAGATGAAACAATAATGAGCTTTGGTTATGTTAGTCAAATTTCAATGTCAGGAAGCTTGAACTGTACTAGGGGCTTTCTATTGGGGAATATGTACCATATTAGTCAAGATAAACTCCCAGTGTACTGATCAGACATGACTTGTCTTGGTTCTTATTCCTCCCTTCCACACTGCCTCATTCTCTGTGTAATAATTTTATACATGCACATAATATGTTATGTTTATATCTATCCTTCATTCCTCCCCTCATGCCTACTTAGACACTTCTGCTCTCATAATAACCTTATTCCAATATATCATTGATTTTTTTGAAAATTTCATTATACTGTGACTTGTGAAGTCCTTTAGGGGTTAGAGTTAAAGTATTTTTAAAACTAAAAATACTCAGTTTAATCTCCTCTTGCTCTGATAAAATACCTTGAAAAAAGCAACTTAAGGGGGAAAGGATTTATTTGGTTCACAATTTCAGTAATAGTTTATCATTGTGGAAGTCAAGGCAGTGGGAACCTGAAGCTCTATTGATAACACACAGACAGTTAAGAGCAGAAAGCAATGGTTGAATGTTTGCAATACTGTATGTACTCAGGTCATTTTCTCCACTGTTGTATAATCCAGAATCCTAAGCCTAGGGAATGGGGTCACCCACATTGGGTAGATCTTTCCACTTTACTTTTCATAAGCAAGATATGTCCAGAGTTATATCATAGAAGTGTCAATAGGAAAACCTGTTCTAGACAATCCCCTTATTAAGACTCCCTTGCAAAGTGATTGTAGATGTGTCAAACTGGCAAAAACAAGCACCGCAGGTACCCAAGTGATATACAGCTCTTTTAGAGGTATGCTCATCATAGGTGGCTGGACAAATTAGTATGTACTCCAGAAGTGGTGGTAGGAAGCCTCTGTTCTACCGTCATGCTGATGTCATTCATGTCCATGGAGTTTTATAATCCATTTACAGTTGCTCAAACAGGTATGAATTATTGTCAATGACTATACCTTTATATTCAGGTAGTGTAAATATCTTCATGAAAACTTGTATTTAAAGACTTTGATATCCTATGTTCTGTGCTGTCATTTCCCATGCATATTCTTTGGATAACTAGTTCTCTAGACTATCTATCCATGTAATGAGATAAACTTAATCTTACAATCAAATATTTGGGTAAAATCTATTAAACAATTAAATGAATTTGATTCAAGACTGAAAGATACTAATGAATAATTGAACTTTTCTATAATATATAATCTTTTTCAATTTATCGTATATGATATGGTACCCTGACCACTGTTTTTGTGGGTGTTTGTTAATTTTAATTTTATGTTTTTCATGATGCATCTTAAGACATTAAAAATCATTAGGAACCCCTTTAAAGAAAAATGTTGTGCATAACTCCCAACAATGTAGAAATCCATTTTATAATAGCAGAGAAAGAACAATAGTTGACTGTTTTAAAATTTGTGTGTTTGTAGTTTTAAAGATGTCTAGATTTTATAGGCACATATTTGGGGAAACATTAAGAACACTACCAGCTCTACAGTTTACTGATTCATTGTTATTTTATGGTAACTTAATTTTGTTACATAATGTAATAAACTATTTCTTAAGTATTTGAAACTATTTGCATTTGTTTAAGATCACAGAGGTTCTATTTAAATATGATTGATCCCATAGGTAAGAAAATAAGACCTGATATCCTGAGACAGTGATGATATTTACTCCACACTTGTATTTTTAATGCTCTATATCCCTTACTAGTTGATTTATTTATTGTTTTTGAAGATAATTTATTTTATTTTGTTAAGAGTAACATAATATTTCATTATCTCTTTTTTAGAAACACAGGAGAGTTAAGTAAAATTTCCAAAACAGCCAAACTAAGAAATAAGTATGGTAGGAGTGGAGCTTGCAGAGAATGTTCGCATTGGTCAGATTAAACAGGGTTACAATCTCGACGTATGGATATTTACCTTTTCTGTAATTTTTATTCTTGTCCCAAAAAAACAATGAATTGAAATGGGTAAATTCTCTTTATAACTGAAGTTTGGGTAAAAAAGGAATTTGTTCTCACCTTGCTAATCCTTAAAAGCTCAAATAAATTTTTTCTTTGTATTAAAATCAACTCCAATATTTAGCCCAGCTTGAACTAACTTTGAAACAATGAAAACTTTTATTGAAGCAGGAGGCCTTGGCTCAAGTGTATGAGGCAGTTAGTAGAAAGGAAAACATTATTTTGGGAGCAGGTATAGATTTATTTTTCTCCCTGTGTTCCAGATAAGTGGCATTTCCTAAAGGGATATTTTCACTAAAATCATAGGCATACATGTAGCTGAAGAATCATGGGCCTAAAATAAAATGGGGATGTAGATAAAATGTTTCAGTTCTCCTGACAAATACTGGTCTCAAATACATAATATTAAACCTAGCTAAGAAAAATAATTTTAAAAGAGTAGCATTTTTTGGAGTTTTTCTTCTTTGCTTTGAAGTGAACCCTAAATGGTTTCCAGGAAAATCCTGGTTGACCTTGGAATGTATTTTTATTACTATATATGTAGAAAGAGAGCTCTTTCCCAAAGCAGAATGAGCTTACAATTTTCAGTAGATGTTCTACTTAATTAGATCGATGCCTATATATGGCTAAATTCAACGGGTGTGAGGTTTTAGTAGTAAGAACAATACTGAGAATCTTTGGTCCATGTCTTATGCCTACAAGTTCTTTGTCAAGTATATGCAAGGACACTGGCTTATATACGTCATTTTACAATACCCTTGAGATTCAGTGATTGACAAGTTCTATTCTCTGTATTGTAAAGAAAGAGCTAAGCTAAAGCAAATTGAAATGGCTTACTTTTAATGTCAGGCAGATTGTTCCTGTTGATATCCTATAAATATATTTTTTCTTTAAACTATTTCTTCAAATGACAAGTGGTGAGATAAATAGCAAGTATTATGTATGTTTCTTTTTCCATAATTTAGCAATGATTTATTTATATGTGTACTCACTTATTCACTTATAGTCTTCTGTTTTGGATAGAATAAATTACAGTTGCTATTAAAAGTATAATGTTCCTTCTCTAGTTATGAAATAATATTATGGAAATAACAAAGTAAAGGATTTTTTTGAAGGAAATCATTTTCATTCTATTATTTCCTTTAACCTCATGACAATCCCTGATGCTTTCATACAGGTCTAAGTAAAGGAAGGGAAAGAAAGTAGACACGTTCAAAAGCAAATAGCTAAAGGGGCTCATAGTTTGTTTTTTAATTTGTTTTATTTAAGATATGTATGATTGCTGCTACTATCAGGTGTCCCAAACCTGTCCTGGTGCTTTCATGAGGAAGCGCTGCTATATAGAGAATTCAATGTTTCCATTATTTCTAAAAAGACTAGAAGAGTATATTCTAGGACAGGCCTCTAAAAATTGTTCAAACCTCATCACTAGGATGAGCTACCCTCTCTGAGCACCTCTAAAACTATCAATGAGATAGATTATCCCAGGCAAGTGAGGGGGCTCCCAGCAGAATGGATCCAGGAACTTGCTGAGGTTGCTTGTCAAACTTCATCTGAGAACCAGGATGCTAGCAAAATGCTGCTAGAATGCTCTACTACAGAATCACCTCATCTTCTAAACCCTTAGCCACCCCAACAATGGATAAAAGTGCATCTCACATCTCTTTTCTACCTTGCACGTTGTTTGTGTTCATCTATTTGGAAAATGGCTAATTATGAGCTAGAACTCCAAGATCAACTGGAATTCCCCGATAGAAAGTTCCACTCCTACTCCTAAACACCCTGCAAGGCTGATTGGCTAATTGACTACCATGAGATCTGAAGAAAAACTAGATTAGCCATTTTAGCTATCTAAACAGAAATTTGTTGGCAACCTCTTGGTGTATCCTAGCATCCTTGTGACTGTTAGTTAAGGTTCTTTTGGAATGTACAGACTATTAATGTCTGCCAATCTAAAGCAAAAAAAGAAAGAAAGAAAGAAAGAAAGAAAGAAAGAAAGAAAGAAAGAGAAAAGAAAAGAAAATAAGAGGAGAGAAAAGAAGAGAAAAGAAAAGAAAAAAGATCTGAGGCCCAAAGCAGAATTTTTACCGATTTGCTCTACCCTGCCTGTTTGATGTTCCTATCAGTGTATTTTAAATATGTCTTGATTTGTATTTTTCACTTCCTATAAAGTCTTTGTGAAACTGCCAATATATTGGAATACAGTATCATTTCCATTCCTAGAATATGTGAACAGATAACCTGAATCCGTGTTCACAGGCCACAGTCACTTGTATTTGACTCCATAATTAACCTTCTCCCTTTGAGGTCAGAGCTCTTCTTTTTGTTACCATTAAAAACATTGAGAATCAGGCAAAAATTTAAGCACCACAGCTTTTTACAGTCCAGAGAAGCAGAGCAAAGTGGAAAGAGGTTTCTAGAAATGCTGCATAACACCAAATATGAATTAAAATTTTTATGATTAGCTTTAAATAACTTTGTATCTAAGAAGGGAAATAAGTTCTCCAAAATATAAGATGGCTTTAGTGACACAGCTCATCCAATTTTGGCAATATCAACATGTAAAAATATGCCCATGGGAATCAAGGCAATGAAATGCCCCTTTGTCACAGATTGCAATGCCATGGCCTTGTTTGGATGGCCTACATGGGTACTCATGGCAAATACTTATTTTAGAGAAAAAAATCAAAAAGATCAAATAAATTAACAATTCCTTTTTAATTGACATGATAATGGCTAACAAGGCAGAGTAATGGTAAAATTATCAATGTCTAGAAAAGATAATTTATAATTTCTCTATATAGAGATCATTTACCAGCATCAATAAAGTACTTATACCTTTATAGGTAAAAAATGAATTGTTCCACAAAATTCTCTATTGCAAGGTTCTGTTTTTGTTGAGAAATAGAAAAAGATATTTTGTAGGTAAGAATAAAATATATCAAATAACACTACCGAAAAATGTCTATATTCTGCCAACTTTACCCATCTATTATTGCTGCACGGAGGGTCTGGGTTTACTAGTGCTTTGGTGCAGTGAACAAAGGAAGGCCATTTGAAAATCTAGGAGCTGACAGGAAGTCAGTGAGTCAATGGCAGCCTTAAGCTAAGACTCAATCAAGATGGCTATAACAGGTCCTGTCCTTGGGATGAGACCCCAAAGAATTAGGGAGCACTGTTTATGACAGGAGCATCACTCCTGACTGGAGCACCTTGTTTGAAATACTGGGAAAGAACAATGCATTTGAGATTGCAAACTGGTACTCAGGAAATCAATCCTGAGGGTCTTCAGAAAATTGGAAAGAGATCTACCTGAAGATCCAGCTATACCAAAGTGGTAACTTTGGGCATATACCCAAAAGATGCTGCACCATGCCACAGGGGCATGTGTTCCACTATGTTCATAGCAGCCTTATTTGTGATAGCCAGAAGATAGAAACAACCCAGATGTCCTACAACAGTAAAATGGATACAAAAATGTGGTCTGTTTACATAAAAGAATACAACTCCGCTATTAAGGAGGACATCATGAGTTTTGCAAACAAATGGATAGAACTAGAAAATATCATCCTGAGTGAGGTAACTCAGACCCCAAAGGACATGCATGGTGTGTACTCACCAATAAATGGATATTACCCAAAAAGAAAAAAAAAGTGCGGAATACCCAGTTAAGAAGGTTAAGTCAAAGGGCCCAAGTGAGGATTCCTCCACCCGCCTTGGGAGGGAGAAGAAAGCAATCACAGGGGACAGGTGAGGGAAGGAGGGGCCTGTGTGGAGAGAGGAGAGTAAAGGGAAAGGGGAAACATAATCAGGTATTGGGAGGTGGGACAGGACTGAAACCCTGAAGACCAGCGGAAAGAATGAAAACAGGGAACCTCCAGAGGTAGGATGTGGGGTATCCTCTAGAATGTACCAGAGATCTGGGAGGGGAGAGACTCTCAGGATTCAAAGGAAGGGACATTGAATGAAATGACCTACAGTGGGGAGAGGAAACTTGTAGAGTCCAGCAGTCTGTCTTCCAGCAGAAAGACAGGGCATCAAGTGGAGGTTGCCATCCCACAGTCAAAAGCTCTGACCCAGAATTGTTCCTGTCTAAAAAACCTGCAGGAACAAAAGTGGAAAAGAGTCTAGAGAAATGAAGTCCATAACTGGCCCAAATTGGGATCCAGCTCCAGGGAAAGCTCCAAGACCTGACAATATTACTGATGCTACGGTGTACTTAGAGACAGGAACCTAGCATGGCTACCCTCTGAGAGGCCCAGCAAGCAGCTGAAAGAGTCAGATGCAGAAACTAACACCCAACTAATGGACAGAAGCCAGGGACTCCTGTGGTTGAATTAGGGAAAGGCTGGAAGAAGCTGAGGAGGAGGGTGATCCCATAGGAGGACCAGCAGTCTCAACTAACCTGAAGCCCTGGGATCTCCCAGACAATGAGCCACCAACCAGGGAGCATACACCGGCTGATAAGAGGCCTCTGACACATATAAAGCAGAGCTCTGCCTGGTCTGGCCTCAGTAAGAGAAGATGCACCTAACTCTTGAGAGACTTGAGGCCACAGGGAATGGAGAGGTCTGGTGAGGTGAGGGGGAGGGGGGGGGATATCCTCTTTGGAGAGGGGAGTAAGTATGGGATGAGGAACAGTCAGAGAGCAGACCAGAAGGGGAATAACAACTGGACTGTAAAAATAAAAGATTAAAGAAATAAAAGAGAAAAAAAGAATTAAAGAGAAAAGGAAGGATGGAAATTGGCCAACAGCTACATTTTAGATGCCTCTCATGTACATACTCCTTCTATGTTCTGGAATCCAAATCACTTGGGTTTCTTCATGTTCTGCTCCATGTAAGCTTCACAGAAAATGTATAATGGAAATCACTTCATTCTTTTTCTGTGAGAAGAAACAGAAGCTTCTGGAAAGCTAGAGATGTGTCTTTGTATGCCCTGCATGGAAGAGGGTGAGTGTATATCCAATGGGATTAATAAAATGTTCTTCCTAAGGTATTTGGTGTTTGCCACACCCTACACATCAGGGGCAGTCCGTTGCTTGATACCATTCAGTCTGGAGCTCAGAGGCCTTGGACAAAACATAGCACCTCTCAATGTTTGTATCTTTGCCCCTTCATTCAGTTGACTATGCTGTTTCAGTTTTGTGAAGAGATATAGCCACGACCCTACCCAGCAGCATATGTCAGAAAGTACTTTGCAAATTACAGTGTACCAAATGACTTTTGAGAGCTCTTGTCCTGAATCTAAGAATGGAAATAAAACAATGTGAGAGTCATTGGATGTGGGGACTGTGAATCTGCATTGTAATTTTGCATATATTTCTCTGCCGCAGAGATCTATTATTTATAGCTGCCAATCTGCAGCATACTCTTTATCTTATATGCAAGTAATTATTCTGTTAATCAAACAAGTAAGTTGGTGGTAATCTTTGAGCTGGCAGCAAAATATGAGCCATATTTATATTTATATTTATATCACAGGTCAATTTTTTTCTAGACATTTTGAGGCTGGTACCTAGGATCAGATAGCTACTATGAGAAAAAATACTTATGCTTGCAGTTAATAATAGGATAATTCAGAGTCCTTAGGAACTCAGGTTGGTGAGATGTGCGGGTAGCTCTTTACACTCTGATGTCAAGTCAGCAGCCTCTTTGGATACCTTGAGATAAAAGTGGTTTTATGGAGGTGTTATGGTAATAACTGTGACATCATCTGCTTTGTTTCTGAGAAGCTAGTTCCTAAAGACTAGTTTTCTACTTTATAAAATTCCAATTCCTACCTCTACTAAAAGCATTAGAAAGAGAGGAATAGTGAAAAGCATGCAACTTAATCACTTTGAACAAGTACAGGATACACACATATACACACAACAACAACAACAACAACAACAGCAACAACATTACTACCACCACCACCACCACACTAAGTCCAGAGCTATGACCACAAGAACCCTTCAATAGCTCACAGAAGCAGGTGAAGAACTAGAAGTAAAGGGACCAGGAACAGCATAGCCAGATTCAACTCATAGGAAGGAAGCTTGCTACATAGCCAAGACAGTTGAGACAGTTTTCTGGTGATTTTGAAAAGTATGTTTTAAGACAAGATTCTCATGAAGTATGTGGTTTTGAGCTGTAAGACAAATTAAAGGAGTCGCTCTTCAGGCAAACCTGTAAGGGTTTGTATGATGAGGAAGCAGGAGACATTGGAAAAACCTACATTTGATACAGATACAGAAATTCTTTTGTATATACAGGATGGTAAAAATTAAAAGCTACACTCAGCCTGCAAGATGCAATGTGATCATATGTAACTAAAAAAGCTATAAATGTGGTACAAAATATAACTCATAAGCTTACTTAAAACATAATATTTCCCTTGAGACTTTTATGTTTTGCTAATTCAGTTGTGTGATTGAACAATATTATAGAATTTGATAGCCCTTTATGGAACAAACAAAATTAATGGGAGAAATGAAGAAATGGAAAGGAGGTGTCACTGGGTAGGAACAAAAGGCTATGCTCAACATGCATTGAATACTTACATGAAAATGGCCTCATAGAACCTAGTATAATCAAATATTACAATTCAAAAAAGTAGCCAAAGTTTTATCCTGGAACACTCATTCCAGGTAAAAAAGAATATCTTATGGCTGTATCCTTCAGCCCTGTCCATTTGACGAAGACCATGCAACCATGCCAATTCCTGTTCCTTTCTATGTGCTACATCTCTTGAACTCCTTTGGCTGCTGCTGAGCCAACCAAAGGAAGTGGTTTTAAGTGAGGTTTCCACATGCTCAGAATTCAACCAACCAAGACTTTCTTCATTATTAGTCACCAGGCTTCCTGTCCTCTAGCTCACATTAGCTCCAAACCATGACCCTCCTTAGCCTGACCTCTTGACATCACCTCTCTCTCTCTTTGACTGTCTCAGTTTTTCATCGCTGAATATAAATCTGAATCTGCATCCTTCACTTTTTCAATGTAGTAGGTACATTCCTTTAAAGTTTCTGAATTTTTCTAAAAGAACTTCAGCACAAAAGTATTTTATTGACCCAGGCTTCTCTAATCTTCAGCCCATGGACCACGAGCTTCTGAGGAGCAATACAGTGTGACCCAATACATTAGTAACTGACAATGTCATTTGACAACGTCGAAAGGTAGAGCACACCTGTACACACGTCCAAGGCAAGTGGTCTATCTTCCTTCACTTCTGCCTTGTCTGTTCTGCCATCAAGTTCACAACACAGAAGTTCTCAGCCCTAGCCACACATTGGAATAATATGGGACTTTTTCAAACATGCTGACGGGTAAGCCACACCAAAGGGCAATTAAATCTGGAACTGTAAAGTACCAGTATGTTTATGGTTCTCCAACTATTCTATCTTGCTCTAGGGCTGAGTGGCACTTGTCAGCAGCCAACCTCATCACCTCCCAACTCTGCAGCTGGGAATGACTTTCATGACTCTGACCATTTTTTTTTCTTGCCACAAAAAGCCTTTCTCCTTTTCACCAACTATAACCAAACCAACCCCAAGCAACCCCAAGGGCTTGCAAATCAGATATTCCTGTCTCTGTAAAGTCTTCTTCTCTTGCCCATCAGCCTGGATTTACTGTCCACCCCAATCATTTCCCTTCTGAGTGACATGTCTATGTACTTAACACAAGAGATACTGTGTTTGTAGTCTAGAATGTGACACATGTCCCAAATAATTTCTTTTAAGCTTCTTAGAAGTAAAGAAATTAGCTGTATTCATCTAGTCAAAGTGAGCATCTAATTAAATACTTTGAAACCAAATTAAAACTTTCAAAAAATGATATAAGTAAGTCTACATCCTTCCTATACATACTGTGATAACTTCGGCCTTCTGTTTAAAATAAAGTCTTCACAAAAGCCATAATACCATTTCTTATTTTTTAAAAGTTGTGGGATATGATTTACGACTCTTGGCAGCAGCTGTTCATTGGTGACAGTCCAACATCAGTGATAAGATCATTCTGCAACCTTGAGGGCCACCATACAGGTTATAGACTCAGAATAATATTACTTCTATTAACAGAAAGACTCTCTTCCTTTAGCAAAACTAGACTTGTGTTCCTTAGCAATAGTCAAATGTCTAAACTCTCCCACAGTGTCTACAGGATTAATGTTAATGTGTGTGTGTGTGTGTGTGTGTGTGTGTGTGTGTGTGTGTGTGTAACTCACACATAAAACCAAGTTCTTCTAGAAAAGACAACATGAGCGTAGATGACACATCCCTCTGTTTTTGGATGTCCTTTTTATTTTTTGGTCCTGTTTATACTTTATTAAATTCTATTCTAATATGATTGGCTCCCTACACTAGCACATGTGGAGTAGCTAGAAGGAAAGCATGTCTCGCCCCTTTTCACAGTTCCTACCATTCAAGAGTGAGAAAGTGTTCTTTGTATTAATAAATAAACAGCAGCACTCTGATGGCGAAACCCAGAGTCAGAAAGAGCCAGAGAAGGCCGGGCTCTCTTGCTGCACGCCCACCACCTTTCTGGTACCTGGAGAAAGTAAACATATTTTATGCTAGGGTTGCAGATACAGTGTCTAAACATATTCTTTAAAAGACATGAGCACCTTCAACCAAAATTACTAGTACACAAGTGAAAGCATGTGTTACATAATTAAAGTATACACATTTTGAATATAAATTTCATTCAACTGCTTAAAATCTTATAAAATTCTACATTGACCTCCATAGTCAGAAGCCAGGTGCTTATCTTGGATGCTGACATACTCAATGACCAAGAAAACATTTTAATCATATTTAAAGGTAAAATTAATGAAAAGACTATAATGAAAAACATCATTGTATGTTTATAATTACAAACATGAAATCCACATAAAGCATATCATAAAATATTATATGAGCTTTATATTATAAACAGCATTACATATCAAACACAAGAAAGATCATGATTATGTTATTTTAAAAGCCCCGAACCCAATAATAACAACTCACAGGGGTTGGTGCACACAGAATTTAAACGGTAACCAACTATGCAGACTTGAGGTAACTTACAAAGGGAAATAAGTAAGTAAGTAAGCTCAACGTCAGCTATAGCTTATTTCCTGTAAGGAAGAGCAAATAATTGTTCATGCTTAGGTTTTAATTAGTGGTCAAAGTATCTGATGTGCTAGATACAATGTTCTTATCCTTTTAAAAAAAGATGTTTTCATGGAAATATCTCTTATTTTACCCTTTCTTGAGCCTTTGGCACTGTGTTGAGCACTGAAGCTAATATTGTAGTCAGCCTAAAGCACTGTCCCTGTGAGAAAACACTTCCACAGTATACTGAGAAAGATACCAGAGAATGAGCTGGGATTACCATCGAGATGAGATGACTTCTAAGGAAAGGATGATAGGACAAAAAGAAAAGAAGGAAATTCCAGAGAGAAAAATGATTTGAGTGATTAGCAGGCATTATCCTTTCGATGCCTCAGCCCCCTGTCTTCCTTATGACCTCTGTATGTCTGCTATGCCAGCTCTTTTCTTACTACCTAAGCACTCTTAGGAAGATAAGGTAGACTTGACTTTAATTCGTGATCAGCCTGGTCTACACAGTGAGGTGTGGTGTGTTCCAAATCAGCACCCACATGGTGGCTCACAGTCATTTAATGTGCCCTTCTGGCCTCCATAGGCACTACACATACATAGGACACACATACACATACACTGTTTGGGAAGTATACTTGTTTCATTCTGTTCCGGTCCTATTTTGCCTATGTGCATAAGGACTGGAGAGATAGCTCAGCAGTTAAGAGCACCAACTGCTTTTCCAGAGTTCCTGGGTGCTTGTCCCAGAACTCAAATAGTACCTCATACCGCCTGTAACTCCTGTTCCTGGAGTATCTGGTACCATCTTCTGGACTTTTTAGGTACCAGGCATACACATGGATTACTGGTCTATATGCGAGAGAAACAGTCAAATACATGCAAATAAAATTATATATATTAAAGAAGGAAAGATCAGTGTATGTGTTTATAAAAATGAAAATGATGTCCACAGAGTAAACATCAGTCAGCATTGACTGGGCACCGACCTCCTCATATAGCTGTCAGTTTCTTTGAAAATCTACCCTGTTCCCTTTCTTCCTTGAGAGGCTGAGATGCCCAGTGCCTCTTAATTTTCTTTTTCCGCTGTTTTGACTTTGAAAAGCCTCCATTGTAAAGACAGGTTTAATTAACACACCAGCTGGGATCCGCATGAAAGCTGTGTTGGGGCTGTACCCATCCCCTACAGGCGGGGACTATGAGATTCAGGGAATATTAGGTCTGTAGCTGAGTCAACATGACGATAAAGAGGCTTCTGCTCAGTGCAGCCAGGGTAGCCACTAGAGTCATTGAAGTGGACCCCACACAGGAGGGCCCACCTCCAAAGCTTGCTGATAGCAGCTTTCTCACATTTCAGGCATTTAACGAGCATTAGTAAAAATCCCACTGCAGTGTGAGCCATTTTCATGTAATATTTTATTAATGAATCAGCAAACATGTCCTTGGAGAAGGCCGGAATGCTTGTGTTCTCCTCTCAATTCATTTAATTTACAGAACAAGCAGAGAAACAAAGCTGGTCTATGAAGCAGCCTGGTGAGAGCAAACCTCACCCTGGTTGGCACCCATGAGCCTCAGAGGCAGAGACCACAGATACACACACACACATACACACAACACACACACACACACACACACAGACACACACACACACACACACACACACACACACACACACACACACACACACACACACACACACACACACACACACACAGAGGCACTCAGGCATGTGCTCGCACAGGCAAAAATCTCATGATGTTTTAAGTAAGGCAGCATCCACAACTATTCTCTTTAATGAAAGGACATGTGAAATCTGCCATTAGATCCTCCGCTCCTGTATCCGTGGCTCCTTCCGACTTCTGTTCACTTAGAATATTTTCAATGCTCTCTCTCCACTCTCCTTTATCTCTATGGGCTGTTGCTCCATGTCTGTGGTGGATTATGCTCATCACCTAAGGAAAAGTAACCTTTTCCTTTCTACTTTAATTTCTCTAAATGTATTTTTTTTTCGGAGCAGGGTACGAACCCAGGGCCTTGTGCTTGCTAGGCAAGCGCTCTACCACTGAGCTAAATCCCCAACCCGGTTTCTCTAAATGTATTAACTGGTTGAAAACCACTGGCTCACCCTCTCCAGTACCATTACTTCACACTTACAAAATTTTACATGGTACAAAATACATTTATAATAGCATTTAAATTTTACTTGTATGTTTACTTACTCTTCTTATCAATATTTTATTTGTGTGCATTTGTTTTTGTTTTTGTTTTGTTCTGCCTGAATGTTTGTCTGAACACCATATGTCCACACGGCGTCCTTTGGACGTCAGAAGAGGGCTTCAGGTCCCCTGGGCTGGAGTTATAGTGGGTTTTCAGCCTCCATGTGGGTGCTGGACACTGAGCCTGGGTCCTCTGGAAAAGCAGACAGTATTTTTAAGTACTGACACAAGTCTCCCATGCCCACATTTTTTTTAGTTCCTTGTCCATCAGCAAACCTTTATTGTTTAGCTATGTGCTCTGAGGGCAGATTCGTTAAGACAGGATTATGGTGCTACATGTGCCTTGAATATCACTAAGTACTAGCTGATCTATTTTTAAAATGCACGTCCTTAAACTGAAAATCATGACTTATTTTAAAAACATACCAAAGTACATTGTGGTGGGCATTTATTCAAATTCAAGATGAACTTTTTGCTTGGCTGTATTTACACAAATGCACAATTCTGTAAGGCCCTCGGAATTGAATGTAGGCAGCATTGCCAACGAAATTTGAATAAAGCTTCAACTGGCACTACAGCTCATCAGCCAATCCCTGCCCTCACTCACACCAAAGGCAACCCCATTATGACCTTAGCATTCTATGTTTCCCTTACTTGTTCTAGAATAATGGACGAATAGAATCATTTTATGTAACTGTCAGCTGCTTCTCTCAGTGCTGTCTTTGACACTCTTTCAGGACTTTGCTCACAGCAGTAGTTCTTTTAATGACTAATTTTCTATTGTGTGACTTATTTCTAATTATGAGCCTTTAGGAAAGCAATGTTAGAATTTACTTTTTGCTTTCCTTTACAGCTAGCTTTAGGATGAAATTGGAAAAAATAACTCAACGTGATTCTTTATAGATATTTCCATGCTCAACTTCAATATTGATTTTTACACTAGATTACCAGTTTCCCCTTAAAGAGAGTAAAGGGAAGCTGGACCTTTTGTGTCAATTATATGAATTTGTAGAACAATTTGACAATTTAAATATGAACTATTCAGAGTATTCTAATTAAGGCATATTTATGTCTCACTAGTTGGCTTTACATGAAATTCTTCATTTTCTTCAGTAACATCTTGTCATTTTCAGTATGGAACTTTGTATGATATTTTAAATTTTATTTTTTTTAGTTATATGTATGTGTGTCTCTGTGCGTGAAGGGGTACAAGGGGTTCATGTTTGTACAGGTGACTGTGGAGACCAGAAGAGAGGTCACCTGGAGCTGGAGTTACAGACAGTTGTGAGTTGTAGAACAGTACCTTCTGTTAACCAGTGAGGCATGTCATTTCTTAAGCAGGTTGTGGTGCTGATAGAAGTGTAAATGGCATTGTTAAAATTAATATTCCAAATGTTTGTGGATGAAGTGTATACATACAGCCACCATTTATGTATTAATTTGGTTTATTAACATTTGGTAGAATTCACAACTGAAGCTGTCTGGGAAGGCATGATGGGAATGATTTTAAGCATGACTGTTATTTCCTCTGTGTCTGCAGATTTAGTCAGGTTTTCTACTTTTGCTATTCCATATTAGCAGCTTACATGCTCTAAGGCTCCTGCAAATGTATCTAAACTGTCATAACATTCTGGCTTTACTCTTCAATAGGGCGTGTAGTCTTTTCTCTTGTACTTTTTTATATGTTGACAATTTTTCTTCTGTCTTCATGTCTCTGCAGTGGTCCAGCCTGCAAGTTAGCATGCTTCTGAGTCTTTTTAAGAAACAATTATTCCTTCTCTATATTTTCCTCTATTCGTTGTCTGTTTACAACTTTCTTGATTTTTTGTATTATCATTACTGTTTTCTTTATTTATTTCTTTAATTCTCTCACTTAATTTTTAGCTTCTTAAAGAAAATTTTTAGAGCATTAATTATATGGTATTGCCATTTTCTAATCACAACTTTTATTCTTTGTGAATCGATTATAATTTAATTTATTCCTATTCATTTTGACTTTGATAAGTAGGTTGATTATCTGATGTTTTCTTTAGCTTAGAAATGTCTAGAAATTTTTTAAAGCTGTTGATTTATTATTGAATTCTAAATGTATTCCACTGTGGCAAAGAATGTTTGAACTTACCCTTCACTTCTCAACCCATTGGCTTTATCTTTTCAATATATTGTTTGTTTAAGACTATGTGAATTGGATAGGAATTTTAATTAACATACTTGTAATCTTTAAGTCATCTAATTAATTATCCTGTATCTTCTCTGATAATTTTAATACCTTCAGCAATTACTTACATGGGATGAATAAAATATTCAAATCTAACTGTGTGCTTCTTTTTTTTTTAATTCTACTTATTTCTAAATCATGTATCTAAAAGGTCTGTTATTAGTCTTTTTAAATGACCCAGTTTATTTCTGGCCAGATTCTCTGTTCTGAAATCTGCTTTGCCATATGTCAACATAGTCACTCTTGCTTCTCTCAATTATACTTTCTGTGTTGTGTCATGTTATGCTGCCTTTAACCTATTTAACTCTTCATAGTACATACAGTTGAGTTGTGCTTTTATAATGAGTCTAGCAAACTTTCCCTCTAATTCATTTTCATCATTCATTTTCATCAAATTTAGTATAAATTACTGGTCTTGAGACTTTCATGGCTATTCATCTCCTGCATATGCCATTTTCATTTTTACTTTATTTCATCACTGCCTTCTCTTGGATTTATTGGATATTTTGTAAGTCCATTTATTTCTTGTAATTTATTTATGATTCCAGCACTTCCTGTATGGATTCTCGCATGCATAGTTGACTTCTGCATTGTTATAACAATTCTTCATAAGCATTGTCAGAAGCAAGATGGCTTCTGTTGACAAGTCACATTTTGCAGGTATGTTGCTATGTGTTTATCACTCCCTATGTTATACCCACTGCATCAGATTTGGTCTGCTTATTTGCTTTAAATAGTAATTGCCATTTAAAGCAGTTTAAAATGAAGAATAATGTGCTTATTTTCTAGATATTTTAGTCTTCATTCCTTTGTAGAATCAGAATTTCTGTTGTTCTTACCCCAAAATATAAAAATAGTTTCTATAATTTTTGTAATTAACCTTTTATGACAAATAGTTTCAGCACTTATTTACTAATAATATTAGTACAACTATTTTTTAAGGAACATATTATTTCACATAAATTCTAAGTTGATGTAACTCCTTGGACACTTTGATTTACTGTCTCTAGTATAGTTTATTTTTTATAAAAATTCCATGTTTATTTTCTCTTTGATTTTCAGAAACCAATCTATTTTCTATATTGGGTCTTGAGATTTTTCTCTTTGTATTAGATTTTCCTCAAAGTCACTATGAACTTGCAAGGTGTAATCTTCATCAAGGTGACTGAACTGTTCAGGTGTAAATATAACCAATGTGATTGTAAATTGTCAATGTGGTCTTTATCAATGTAGTTTTGAACTGTTAAGATATATTCGTTAGCAATATGATTGTGAGTTGTCAAGTAGTGATCTCATTAATATGACTCTGAGCTATCAGGGTATCATCTTTGTATGACTGTGACTTGTCAAACTGTGGTCATCTGTGAGTTTTCAAGAGGTGGGCATAGTTGATGTGACTATGAACTGTCAAGGTGTAGTTATAATCAATGTGACTGTAATTGCTGATGGATGGTCTTCATCAATATGACTATAAACTGTCAAGGTATAATCGTCAACAACATTACAGTGAATTTTCAAAATGTGGTCATTATCAGTATAAGTGTGAGTTGTCATGGTTTGGTCTGTCAGTGTGACTGTGTGTGACCTGTCAAGTTAGGATCTTCACAGTAAACTGTCAGGGTGATCTCATCGATGTGAATATGCACTATAAGGTGTGGTCTTCATCAATGTGAATGTGAGTTGTTGGGATATTGTCTTATCAGTGTGAGTATAAACTTCCAAGGTGTTGACTTGACTGATGTGATTGTGAACCATCAAGATGTAATTATCATAAGTGAGATTGATACTTCTCAAAGTGCAGTCCTTTTAAATGTTTCTGTGAACAGAAAAAAGTTCTATTGGTTTCATTATTTGGCTTTGAACTGTCAAGGTGTGGTCTTCATCAGTAAAATTGTGAGTTGTCATGGTCTGAACGTTGTTTGTTTTAGTGTCTCTACCATTTGTTGAACAACTTAGATTTTTTAAATTTTTTTACATATGATTTGAGTTTTGCTATTATTTATCCTATATTTTTCTGCTCTAATTTTTGTTCCTTCTGTTTGTATAACTTAAACATGTCTGCCAAAACACTTCTTACTGTGTCACAAACTACTTGGTATGTATTTCCTTATTTTTCTCATTTCTGTGCTACAACTTAAAAAAATAGTTTTCATTTTCAATTTCTAAGATAAATGCAGAGTCATTTTTACTATTTGTAAAGTGTAGCATTTCTGAAGTCTTGGGTGAACACCCAGACTTCAAACTAATTAGACTTGAAGTTTTTCAAGCTTAGGGAAATCCCCAAAATCTCTGAGGGTCAAACATCTCAGAAGCTATTCTCTGCCCTACCCTACTTCAATGAATTGCTCCTTATTTACATACTTCTTGGTAACCAAACAAAACCTAATGCAGCCTCATGACCAATTTCTGGAGTTCTTTCTCTAGAACTCGGAATTCCAATATAGGCTGTCTATTTTCTACACGCGCTAGAGAATTGCTTTCCCTTTATCCTGCAATGAAGACCTTACTTGAACCCATGGGAAAGCCTGAGTGAATGGAGTACACCCCTCTGTTCTACCTGTTAGGGATACTATTCTGTGACACATATTTTTAAAAAACTAAAAATATATGCATATGGTTTAATTCGTTGTATAATACTAGGATACTAATCCTGAAATTTTCCTCTTCTTGGCCAGAAATGGAAGTCTAATTCTTCATATATCCATGATGAAATAATATCTTAAAACAATAGGAAATCTATAATAAAATAGTTGGTGTCATCTTTTTAATAATGGCAGAATACTATAAATCAACATCATTCTCAAGATGAGAAAATAGACTAAGAGATCAAGTAAGGTCATTTATAAATGATAAATTTGAGCCACAAATGAAACATTTGAGCCACATCTTCCTCCATAATGTACAGGGACTAGAGTCATCAGAGATCTGAGCCTTGAAAGATAAATGGGCTTGGGTTGCCAATCATCAGCACACAATATTGGTAAAGGAAAAAAAATTGTAGTGGGAAGCAGATGAAAACCAAGCCAAAGTCAAGTGTCTGAGTGGCAGGAACTCAAAACAATTCGAATGAGGTCCAGTAAGACTTTCAGTTACAATGGTATCATAATTTTAGCTACAGATTTAATTTTCTAATTTAATAATCGATAGATAGTACTGTGTACTCTTATAGGATCTTCACTTTGGTTGTTTATGTTTTCAAGGATACAGAGGTTTCTGCCAACATTATTTATACAGATAAATGAAGAACATGGAAGAAAAAAAAGAAGAGGAAAATTCCCGTGTCTTTTTCCATTCATGTCTCCACTTGGTTTTCATGGTAGTTAGTATAAGGAATTTCTTCAAGCTGACTCAAATATCAGAAAGGCTTGAGTTGCTAAAATTTTCCTTCTAAGATCAAATCTCATCTACAAAGTCTTCCTTTCAGCTCCTGTCCTCCTCATTTACAGGGGTGACAGGGATAGGGGGTGGTGGGGTGATGCTTATGATCTGTTTAAATGGCTTGTTTTGTTGTTGTAGGCTAGGTTACAGACCTGCTGTTCCTGCCCTAACTTTAGAGAGAAGCTCACATTCTTTCTCATTTCTGGTTTTATTTTATTTTTGCTTGTTTTGTTTGTTTGTTTTTTAATAGAAACTGTCTTTACAAGAAAGCTATTTGTTTATCTTTAAATTTTTAAATTTCACCAAACAAAATACATTTTTTGGAGGTTATTGGTAACTGTGTTACATTTACATTGCATGGATAATATCTAATTTTACCAACAGTAGCAGCAGCTAACTCAACCTCTACAGAAGGTGTATTGGGAACTATGCCCCTCTGTCTTCTTTAAGAATGAGATTACTTGATCCTCACAAATCACCTATAAGATAGAGTCTATTAGTATTTCCCTCACCTCACAGACTCAGAAATTAATGTTTCAGTGGAGGTATAGCTCAGTGATAGAATGCTTACCTGGTGTTCTAGAGACCCTTAGCTCAATTCCTGGTACAAAAAAAGAAGACAGGTGAAAGGAAGGAAAGAAACAGAAAGAAGGAAAGAAGGAAGGAGGAAGAAAGGAAAGAAGGAAGGAAGGACGGAGGAAGGAAGGAAATGAGGGAGGGGGGAGGGAAGGAAGAAAGGAAGGAAGGAAGAAAGGAAGAAAGAAAGAAAGAAAGAAAGAAAAAAAGAAAGAAAGAAAGAAAGAAAGAAAAGGAAAGGAAAGGAAGAAAGAATGAATGAAAGAGAGAGGACAGGAAGGAGGAGAGTACAGGAAGAAAAGAGAGAGAAGACAGAAAGGAAAAGAATGAAGAAAATAATCACCACCACCACCAACAAAAACCCTGTAGCTTCAAATTTGAATAATTCATCCAAGAAAAACCAATAGTAGCTTACTTTTTAAAAAATTGAAATTAGGTGTGTGTAGGGGGTCCTGATGCAGAGTTTGGAGAAATGGTTCAGCTGAGAGGATGAGAGGATGCTTCAAACATGAGGACTTGATTACACTCCCCAGGATCCATCTGAAAACCAATGTGTCTTTAATCCTAGCACAGATGGGAGGCTCCCTGGAGTTCACTGACATGCTGACCAAGCTGAAGAGTGAGCCCCAGATATAGTGAGAGACACTGTCTTAAAAAAAAAAAAAAAACCAATAATAGTAAACAAACGTGGCTGTGATGGTACTCACCTTTAATCAAGCATTTGGGAGGTAGAGACAATCACATCTCTCTGAGTTCAAGACCAATCTGGTCTATACAGTGAGTTCCAGGATTGCCAGGACTACACAGAGAAGCTCTGTCTTGAAAAAATACATACATACGTACGTACATACATACATACATACATACATACATACATACATATATACATACATACATACTGTGGAAAAGGATTGAGAAAGTCACCTAAGTTTCATCTTCAACCTCCACACACACTTATGAACACACACACACACACACACACACACACACACACACACACACACAAATTGAAGTCAGAAATTTAGACACTTAAAGAGAAAATCCCATCCTAAGAACACACAAAAGTGCAAAACAAACTGTGTGGATTTCCCCTCTAACAACCAGCTTCTGAATCAGAAAAACCCAAGGTATGTGTTTCATTTTTCTGCCTAAAAGACTTTTGAGAAAGTTGCCATAGGCTAACAATCCAGTGAACATATTATGATTTAAAAAATAGTAGGTCTGAAGGAATGTGTCTTCATTTCTTTTCTAGTTGCTGTCATAGATAGTGTGATGGTTTGTACATGCTTGGACCAGGGAGTGGCACTATTAGGAGGTGTGGCCTTGTTGGAGTAGGTGTGTCACTGTGGGCGTGGGCTTAAGACCTTCACCCTAGCTGCCTAGAAGTCAGTCTTCCACTACCTGCCTTCAGATGAAATGTAGAATTATCAGCCCCTCCTGCAACATACCTGCCTGGATGCTGTCATGTTCCTGCCTTGATGATAATGGACTGAACCTCTGAACCTGTAAGCCAGCCCCAATTAAATGTTGTCTTTTATAAGAATTGCATTGGTGGTGTTTGTTCACAGCAGTAAAACTCTAAGTAAGCCAGAGAATATACCCAGACATAGGCAATTTATGGTATAGTTTATTTTAGCTCACAATTCCAGATTACAACTCACTATTAGTAGGAAAAGTCAAGGCAATATTAACCTGACACAGCTAGTGGCATTCACAAACGAGCAGAGAGAAAATGAATGCGTGCTTTCCGCTGATCCCAGGTCCTAGCCCACAAACTGATTCCACCCTTTGCTAGTTTGGGTCTTCTCAAATCATGTAGCATTAACCAAGGCATCCCCCAACAGACATACCCAAAAGCTAATCTAATCTGTACAATTCCTGATTCTATGTTGTGTAAACTTGACAGACAATTTACTACAAAACTGTTATGGGAAGGTCCTTAGAGAAGACTACTCAAAGAGTATGGCCAATTGAAATTCTTTATTTCAGCCAGCTGGAACCACTTCCAAGTGTTCAGGAATCTATGTATGGTCACAAGTGTCCAGAACACAGGGTTTTTAAGAGCAGAAACCTTGTCTGGACATCTGGCTCTGACGCTAATGGGAGTGGGTGGTGGGAGTGGGGGAGGTGTTCTTCACAGTTTGAAACAAGCAGTTTTAGCAGAAACAGTTTAACATAAGAACTTAGCTTTAGTAAGTTCCACAGAAAAGAACACTTTTAACAAAGAGCATCCTGACCTTGAGTTCCTAGAATTTAGTTGGATAGTTTTCAATAGGATTCTTCATCAAGAAAATCAGATTCAAGTGAAACCTTGAAAACAGCAAGAATATTAGATGGGGAACTGATTTCACAGGACCTACCCTCTTTGATCATTACTATTCTGATGAGCTCTTCAATCGTTACCCAAATTTAGGACCCATATTTCCCTGCTACCCTAGACAGGTTATGACAGGTTCACTTCATAGCCTTAGACACACAGCTTAACCCATCTTTCTCAGCTTCTTCATCTGAAAAGATAGAAGTAATAACATTACCTTCTTTCAAAGCATAAACAACATCCCAAATTCTTCTGTGACCATTGATTAAAAAAAGAAGAAGTATAGTAGACTTGATCAAAATGCAGAACATGTATATGACAAGAATATGAAACGACTTAAAAAATCATCTATGAAGATAATTGTTACTGCAGTTTATTTCCTAAACCTTCTTCCATCTGGTAGAGATTTGTCCCAGCAAACCCAAGTGGACACAGAACAATCTATGAAGAATTCATCACTATATACAAAGGCCTTGGCCATGGGGCTGGCTCATGAAGACAGAAGGAACTGTGAAGGCCGCGCTCAGCACCATGGATAAGACCTCAGCTTGCTGGTTTCCAGAGACCTCCAAAGTAGGATCATAGAGGGATGTATCAAGGAAATTGATACATTGAGCATAACCAGATCTAGAGAAGTAACTGAGGGAGATTTGTCAGAGAACCATGCATCATAATAGGTAGGGACAAAAAGCTGTGTTGTTTAAATAATCACTAACAAGTGACCTTACCTGTATCCACAGGGTAGGGAGGTCTACAAAAATTGAGCTCACGTTATAATAAAATCGAACAAATATTATGATGATTGTGGCATAGTTTCACTTGAAGCATGGATTTTTGCTAGCAGTCGCTAACTTGATGCTGTAGGTTGTACAAGTTTTCTAGTGGTTTATGTTTTGACATTTCCTTGATAATGTCTAGCAGGTCAAAGTAAGTAGGAGAAAGTGTGCTTGTTGCTTAAGTCAGTTTCTCTTTTTAAATAACTGACATATTTTTCCATATGCCTAATTAAAGTTTGCATAAGCCTGTTTCTACTTTTACTTGCATCTTGAGAGGATCATATTTTAAATGGCCTAATTAACATAGGAACAGTTAGGATCAAGAGGCCATGAACTAGTGAATTTTTCATTATAATTAATAAAACTTCAAAAATTTCTCTTTTCACTGTCAATTCAAGAGACTGAAATAAAGTTGTCCCAGGCCTATCTGATATGAATCATACTGTCATTGTGAACATTATGTTGAAAAGTATAAAATTACTGTGCTTAAGAGAGCTATAAAACCATAAAATGTCTAACTTGTAAGCTCATTTGTTTAAGGACAGGTGACTTCCTAGAATCCTGAGGGTTGTTTTTGTAAATGCCCAGTCTGGTATAAATGGTATGTCTTCACTTCTGTAGACAAAGTCCCTTACATGTAGATGGGATGTGTGCTTGACTGCATGTAAGTGGATATGTGCCTAATTACACCTAGGCAGGAAGTACATTATGATGTGTGCTTGCCCATGATATATGAAGGCAGGAAACACCTAGCCTTGTAAGTTTTGCCTTTATAAACATCCTGACTAATGTAATTTCGTATTGCATCTTAAAAGCACCTTTAGGTGTAGCCAGAGCCAGTATCTGATTAAAACCTCTTATTTGTTAATTTATTAATTGTCAGTTGGGTTACTTGCTGAAGGATCCCATACCGATAACGATACTATAAATACATCAGAGAGGGTCATATGAATTTTGTCTTCTGTGTTAGTGTTTTATTTTGCTGAGCATTACTTTCTAATCTTTAGAAATGCTTCTCATATGTATACTAACAACAAATACAAACAAAATCTTTGGTAAAAAGCCCCTTCATGAATTTAGTTCTGCAGAGGTACGATGGCTTTTGTTCTACTTAATCTCTCTATAAAATGAGTTCACCAGTTAAGAGCACTGACTGCTCTTCCAGAGGTCCTGAGTTCAATTCCCAGCAACCCTGTGGTGGCTCACAACCATCTGTAATGGAATTTGATGCCCTTTCCTGGTGTGTCTGAAGACGGCTACAATGTATTCATATTCAAAAAGTAAATAAATAAATCTTAAAAAATCTCTTTCATAACAAAAATTTTCAAAAAGTATAAATAATCTGTGAATTGTTTATGAGGTTGTTGAAGAAGTGTCTGTTTTCAGGAAGAAATGACAGCACGTGAGTTAGAATATGACCTTGTCAGGTAATGCTGTCTGCTAAACTGTCTGGAGGAACTGTTGCATAGAAACAAAATGGCCATGTTAGTTATATTTTCCATTGACATGATAAATATTTTACAGGGAGCAGCTTAAGGAGAAAGACCTTATTCTGCACGCAGTCCTCCAAAGCTGGAAGCCCTGTAGAAAAAAAAATCTTGAGGCAAATTGACACACTCTATCCATAGTAAGGAAGTAGAGTTCAATAAATGTTAACCTTTATCTACCTTTCTCTTTCTCATTCAGTTAGTCCAGCCGATACAATGGTGCCTCTCAAATGTAAAGTAACTTTTTCCTTCTTGATTAGCCCAATCAAGAAACTCTCCCAATGTCAGCAAGGCCTGTCCCTAAGTGATTCTTAGTCCTTATCAACTTGATAATTGCAACCACCACACAAGTATAAAACTGACTATGACACTGGGTGTTATCTCAGACCATATTGTGGATCTATGGACAATCAGTGACTTGCTTTAACAATCCCAGCATCAAACCAAGACTCGGTAATCCACCCAGGGACAAGACAACCATGTGGACTTCACCTCCTCAGGCTAGCTCTTGCACACCATGTTGTTTGAAAAACATTGTGACAGCAGGCAAATGGGAGAAGAGAAAGTTTCAAGTTGGGATCCCAACCTTACCTCATACTCACCAGGAAACAATACTATCTGGACCGTGTCATCCATACCAGCTGCACAGAGCCAGAACTTTACGTATTGCAAGGCCAGGTGTTCCTCTGACATTGGAAAGAGAGAAGCATGGAGGCATTTCAATGTCTGGCTCTCAAAACAAGTCAAGTTGACAGGATACACTTGTGTGAGAATGTCGTCCTGATTCAGCATAGCTGGGAACTTTACCTACACTAAATCCCAAGTTCAGAAAACAACTGGAGTTTTAGAGGGAAAAAGTCAAAAATACCTGCTATAGGACAGGTCAGTTGTCATACTGAAATTAGCTCACCATGGGGAAAACAGAGTCTACTTTAAGAATCAAAATTCCTGTCTCTGGTAGCTACTGTTCTTGGCTAGAGGAAAGATAGCAACCCGAATGTCTATCCTTCCTTTAACAATAGAGGGAGTTAGTTGCTTTGACAGATCATTTTTTTATAAAGCAGAAAATTAACTGTCCCAAAGACCTTCCTTATTGGTATGCTCTCTTTTCAATGTAAGTAATAGATTAATAGTCTAGCTTCTGAGGAAGGTTTTTTTAGTATATTTTGATTATCTTATGTAAAAGTGACCTAAATTAAAATTACCCAGTCCATTACTGATTTTTCCCTCTAAAATTACAGTTGTGTTATAATGTGAAAATTTTCATTGCTCTTCAACATGAAATTAAAATTACATAGTTATTAAAAAAGGACCTCAATTTATAATTTTTGAAAAGAAGTCTTGGGCTTCAAAGCATAATTACCTAGAGCTCATTAAAATGCAGGATTATTAACCCAAGAGCTGAAGTTTCTTGTAATAGTGGATCTTTTATAAGAGTAATTATGAGAGTCATAAATATTAAGTATTAAAGTAACACTCCATATTTAAAGGGAAAGTGTTCAGCCTCATTTTCCAAACAATATAAAGAAGATGTTGTAGGCATGACCAGAATGTTAAAAATCTCCACATATTTGGCTTCCTTGTTCAAATAAGACATAACATTCCTACAAGCTCTGTGATGACAACCTCAGAGGATGAAATATACTAATTAAAATAATGTGTAATCATGTCTTAACTGCTATTTTCCTACACTATCCTGAGGAAAAAAGGAATACTTAGTATGATAATAGTTACATAAGAAAGATGAGGAAATGTCTATAAGGATACATAAACTTATGTCATGGCAGCTATAATCTCTGATTGATAGATTTAAGGATGCTAGATCCACCTCTTTGGTAATTTTCAGTAATTTGCCATCTTATTCTAATAATGATATTTATTTCATAATAAATCCTTTGGGGGGAGGAATGGGGGTTTGTGCAGGGGAAACTGGGAAGGGGTTAACATTTGAAATGTAATAAATAAAATAATCAATAAAAAATAAATAATTTAAAAATAATACTTTGAGAATTTCATGCAACATATTTTGATCATATTTACCTCCACATCGTCCCCTTAACTCCTTCTAGATCTACCTATATAACTATCCCCACAAACTCCTCTTTGGTTCTTTTTGAATTCAACAAGCCATTGACTCTGGATTTTACTAACTGTATAGAATCATGGGTGTGAAGACACTGAAGTGTCATTAATCCACCAGGGGTCACACAGTTAAAGAAAACTGACTCTCCCTGTCCCAGAAGTTATCACCTCCTTTATAGGTGGGGACTCAAGAGCTAGAATGTTTACTGGCTTAATCTTGTTCAGGCAACCACAGCCACTGTTAATTCATAAGTGTAGTGCTCCTATCATATATAGAAGATATGTTCATTCCAGTCTGCTCCTAATTTCTGGATCTTTCACTCTTTTCATTGCTCTTCTGTGGTGCACCCTGAGCCTTGGGCAGCTGGCAGAATGTAGATCCTGTTTGTAGCTAAGATTACACTGTCATTTGCTCTCTTCATTTTAACCAGTTGTGAGTTTCTGCATTAATCACCATCCATTGCACTAAGAAATTTCTCTGTTGAGGACAGAAAGCTACACTAATCTGTAGGTATAGAGATGTGACTCTACAGTGTATTTAGCAGAGTGATAGCATCAAGTGTACCCCCTATGCTAGTTGGCTCCCCAACTATGGTTTCTTTGCCAGATTTTTTGGTTCCAGGCATGGGTTTTCTTCTGTAGAATGGACATTAAATCCAATCAGAAGGGAGTTGGTTTCCTACATATCATTCCTTCTCCTATTGCCCTATTGACATATTTTTCCATATCACTCATTACTAAATTTTACAAAGTTTGCAACTCTGTTTGGCTTTTTTCCTTTACAGCCTCTCTGGCACTTCTCAGGACTGTAAAATCTAGACAACAGGAAGACATTTCCTTGTCAGAACCAACTTGATTTCGCCATGTCTTAAGAGCAATATGTGGAATCTTTGGCAATAGTGGCTTACTATCAAATTCAGGTGAGCAACCAAGAGCAACAATTGCCTGTATTGTTTGCTGGGTCTTCAGTACATTCCTCATTGAAACTCAAGGTGATGTGTCCCACACCGGCTCTGGGGTTCTTACTTGGTAGCCTAAGAATTCTGTAATGAATATATGTATATTCCAGTATTAGTTATCACTCCACAAATCTCCTCTCCTACCCTCCCAACCCTCTTTAAACTCTCTCCCTCATTACTGGCTTTTCCCCTTCATATCACCTGTGTTCTACTAAGTACACTTTCTATGAGAGATTTCTCCACCAATCCAACTTCCTATGATGACTTGCTAGTTTTCTGGATTCTCCAAGTTGAACTCAAACATCTAAAGACTCAACACTAGATCCACACGTGTAAGAACATAAAATGTTTCTCTTTCTGGATCTTTAGTCATCAAGTTTCATTATACCTACAGAAAAGTAACCAGTGCAATAGGTCTTCTTTTCCAGGAATGAAGCTTCTCTTCCTTTCTGGGTTATTACCAGTGAATAAGACCATGGCCTTGCCTTTGTTGCCAGAGTCCTTCACTTGATCATCCATCTGGAGGTAACCAATCTTACTGATGCCTTTGCTGTCCCTTCTTGCTTTCTTCTTGTACATGCTCAAGATGAGATTTCTGTTCTCTTTTAGCTTTGATCAGCATGCCATGTATCCCTGTGTTGTGATACCTACCATCTCCTGGGAGTTTTTCTCTTCTGTTATGTGAAAATTGATATTTTGAGTATAAACTACATATTAAATCATTCAATAAACAAATGAACAATTAAAAATCTTTCTTCTTATTCCTAGTTATTTGCATGAAAGATATAGAACATAAATTTGTTTGATATGATGTCTTAAAACTGAAATCTTAAGGAGAAAAAAACAATTTTAAAAACTCACTTGAAAAATCAGAATATAGGGCTGGATAGAAGGCTCAACAGGTGAGAGTGCTTATTAAGAGTTGGGTGTCTTTTTACAACCCCATAAGAACAATACCAACAACCAGAGCTCCCAGGGACTAAACCACTACCCAAAGAGTAGACATGGGCAGACCCATGGCTCCAGCTGCATATGTAGCAGAAGATGGCCTTGTCAGGCACCAATGGGAGGAGAAGCCCTTGGTCCTGCCAAGGCTGGACTCAGTGTAGGGGAATGTCAGGGCCAGAAGGTGGGAAGGGCGGATGGTTGGGGAGGGGGAACACCCTCATAGAAGAAGGGGAGGAGGATGGGATAGGGGGATTATGGACAGGAAACCGGGAAAGGGAATAACATTTGAAATGTTAATAAAAAATATCCAATTAAAAAAACATTTTTGAAAACTTAAAAAAAAAAAGAGTTGGGTGTCTTTATAGAAAAAGGGGAGAGGGATGAGGGAGGGGACTTATGTCCAGGAAACTGGGACAGGAAATGACATTTGAAATGTAAATAATTTCCAATGAAATGTAAATAAAAAATATCCAATAAAAGGAAAAAGGAAAAAAAAAGAGTTGGTGTTACCCAAATCCCGTGGAGAAGAGATCTGACCACCCAGGAATTCAGTCATCCTGAGACTACAGGACAGACTGCCACCTCTGCAAACCTCTGCCCACATCCCTGATTCGAGGAGAACCTGCACAGTGCCTGTGGACACAGGGGTATATCAACAGACAGACGCCAGTACCTGAAGTTCTGGTCTGCACCCGGGACTGAATGGAACCAGCCAAACAACTCTCTGCACCCGAATCCCATGGGAGAGAGAGCTGGACCCTCAGAAGTGTGGATACCTCTGAGAAGTCAAAGGAGAATACCCTCTGCCTACAGTCCAGACACAAGAGGGAATTGCAGAGTGCCGACTGTGCCTACAAGCAATCAGGGACATGACGCTTTGATTCCTGCCCATGCCTAGAATTGGAAGACAGTTTCCAGAAGCACAGCCACACCTGAGAGCAGAGGTAAGACCCACTTTTCTGCTACTAAGTGACCTATTTGGTGGATTCAGGACACACAGGGGCAGAAGTCCTCTGGGTCAGGGCACTTCCTGTTTCTGGCTCTGCCCAGAAGTTAACTGATACCATCCCACAGTTCCCTGCACCCAAATCCCATGGAGAAGAGAGCTGACCAACCAGGAATTCAGATATCCTGAGACCACAAGACAGACTGCAACCTCTGCATGCCTCTTCCCACATCCCTGGTCCAAGGGGAAACTGCAAAGTGTCTTTGGACACAGGGATATAGGAAGAGACAGCAGCCAGTACCTGCAATTCTGGTCTGTGCACAGGACCGAACTGAACTGGCCAAACAGCTCCCTGCACCCAAATCCTGTGGGGAAGAGAGCTGGACTCTCAGAAGTGTGGATACCTCTGAGAAGTCAAAGGAGACTACCCTCTACTCACAGTCCAGACCCAAGAGGAAATTGCATAGTGCCAACTGTGCCTGCTGGGTGCAAGGACCTATGAGCAATCATGGATAGGGCCCTTTGATTCCTACCCATGCCTAGAGCAGGAAGACAGTCTCCAGAAGTACCAACACACCTGAAATCAGGGCATGTTTTCTCAGGAAAGGATGAAAGAAAACAGGAAAACAGTTCTACAGCAGTGCTGACACAGAGGCCTACAGCAGGCTCAAGTTACTCTCAGAAACAGCAAGACAAGCAAACACCAGAGACAACCCACAGGCTAGAGGCAAGTGCAGGAAACTAT
Source organism: Rattus rattus (assembly GCF_011064425.1). Lineage (NCBI taxonomy): Eukaryota > Metazoa > Chordata > Mammalia > Rodentia > Muridae > Rattus > Rattus rattus. The sequence goes on from NC_046156.1 coordinate 132,584,003, forward strand.
GCAACAGAAAACAAGACTACTTGGCAACATCAGAGCCCAGTTCTCCCACCAAAGAAAATACTGGATATCCAAACACACCAGAAAAGCAAGATTTGGATTTAAAAATCACATTTTTTTGATAATGATGGAGGACTATAAAAAAGACATAAAGAACTCCTTTTAAGAAATGCAGGAAAATACAAGTAAACAAGTAGAAGCCCTTAGAGAGGAAAAAAATACCCTGAAGAATTACAGGAAAGCACAACCAAACAAGTGAAAGGATTCAAAAGGGAAATAGAAACAATAAAGAAAGCACAAAGAGAGACAACCCTGGATATAGAAAACCGAAGGAAGAGACAAGGAGCCATAGATACAAACATCACCAACAGAATATATGATATAGAAAAGAGAATCTCAGGGGCAGAAGATACCATAGAAAACATCAATACAACTGTCACAAATAATGTAAAATGCAAAAAGCTCCTATCCCAAAACATACAGGAAATCCAGGACACAATAAGAATATCAAGGATACCTAAGGATAATAGGTATAGAAGAAAGTGAAGTCTCCCATCTTAAACAGTAAATATATTCAACAAAATCATAGAAGAAAACTTCCCTAAACTAAAGAAAGAGAAGCACATAAACATACAGGAAGCATACAGAACTCCAAATAGATTGGACCAGAAGAAAAAATCCTCCAGTCACATAATAGTTAAAACACCAACACACAAAACAAAGAAAGAATACTAAAAGTAGTAAGGGAAAAAGGTCAAGTGACATGTAAAGGCAGACCTATAAGAATTACACCAGACTTCTCACCAGAGACAATGAAAGACAGACGATCCTGGACAGACGTCATACAGACCCTAAGAGAACACAAATGTCAGCCCAAGTTACTGTATCCAGCAAAACTCTCAATTAACATAGATGGAGAAACCAAGATATTCCCTGACAAAACCAAATTTACACAATATCTTTCTACAAATCCAGCACTACAAAGGATAATAGATGGGAAATGCCAACACAAGGAGAGAAACTACAGCATACAGAAAGCAAGAATATAATTTCCTTACAATGAAACAAAAAAGAGAGACAAACAAACATAATTCCACCTCTAACAATGAAAAGAACAGAAAGTGACAATCAGTATACCTTAATATCTCAATCCATTCTTATCAACATGTACAAAGCTTACATCCAAGTGAATCAAGGACCTCCATATCAAACCAGATACACTCAAGGTAGTAGAACAAAAAGTGGGGAAGAGTCTCAAACACATGGGCACTGGGGAAAATTTCCTGAACAAAACACCAATGGCTCATGCTCTAAGATCAAGAATCGACAAATGGGATCTCATAAAACTGCAAAGCTTCTGTAAGGCAAAAGACACTGTCATTAGGACAAAATGGCAACCAACAGAAGGGAAAAGATCTGTATCAATCCTACATCTGATAAAGGGCTATTATCCCAAATATACAAAGAACACACGAAGTTAGACTCCAGAAAGCCAAATAACCCTATTAAAAAATGGAGTACAGAGCTATACAAAACATTCTCAGCTAAGGATTATCGAATGGCCAAAAACCACCTAAAGAAATGTTCAATATCCTTAGTCATCAGAGAAATGCAAATCAAAACAACCCTGAGATTCCACCTCACACCAGTCAGAATGGCTAAGATCAAAAACTCAGGGGACAGCAAATGCTGGTGAGGATGTGGAGAAAGAAGAACACTCCTCCATTGTTGGTGGGATTACAAACTGGTACAACCACTCTGGAAATCAGTCTGGAGGTTTCTCAGAAAAGTGGACATTGAACTACCTGAGGACTCAGCTATACCTCTCCTGGGCATATACCCAAAAGATGCCCCAACATGTAACAAAGACACATGCTCCACTATGTTCATAGAAGCCTCATTTATAATAACCAGAAGCTGGAAAAAAGCCAGATACCCTTCAACAGAGGGATGGATTAAAAAAATGTGGTACATCTACACAATGGAGTACTACTCAGCTATCAAAAACAATGACTTCATGAAATTCATAGACAATTGGAATGAACTTGAAAATATCATCCTGAGTGAGGTAACTCAATCGCAGAAATACACACTTTGTATTCACTCATTGATAAGTGGAGACTAGCCAAAAAGCTCAAATTACCCAAGATGCAATCCACAGACCACAGGAAGCTCAAGAAGAAGGATGACCAAAATGCAGATGCTCCCACTCCTTCTTAAAAGGGGGTAAAAAGCATCCATAGGAGGGGATATGGAAGCAAAGTTTAGAGCAGCAACTCAAGGAATGGCCATTCAGAGCCTGCCCCACATGTGGCCCATATATATACAGCCACCAAAACTAGATAAAATTGATGAAGCTAGAAAATGCATGCTTAAAGGGACTGGATATAGATCTCTCCTGAGAGACACATCCAGAGCATGTCCAATACAGAGGTCAATGCTAGCAGAAAACCACCGAACTGAGAATAGGACCCCCTTGTGTGGAGTTAGAGGTAGTATTGAAAGAGTTATGGACCTTGCAACCCCATAAGAACAACAATGCCAACCAACTATAGCTTCCAGGGACTAAACCACTACCAAAAGATTATACATGGACTGACCCAGGGCTCCAACTGCACATGTAGCCGAGAATAGCCTTGTTGGGGCACCAGTGGAAGGGGAAGCCCTTGATCCTGCCAAGGTTGGGCACTCAGTGCAGGGGAATATGGAGGGAGGGCAGTAAGGGGGATGTATGGGGGGGAATACTGGTATGAGGGAAGGGAGAGAGGGGATGGGGGCTTTTGGACAGGAAACGGGGAAGGGGAATAAGATTTGAAATGTATGTAAAGAAATATATCTAATAAAAAATTAAAACAAAAAGAATTGGGTGTAATGATACACTTCTTTAATCCCAGAACTAGTGAGGTAGGACTATGAGTTTGAGTCCACCCTGGTCTAAATAATGAGGTACAGGACAGACAAAGCAACATAGTGACACCCTGTCTTAAAAAAACAAAATAACCAAAAAAGCAAACAGCAACAAATCAAAAACCAGTGCACCAGGGTGCAGATTAGCACACTTATACCAGATAGATACTGACTCTTAAACATAAAGGTATAAGAGACACCCAGGGTTAAAGCTAAATAATTAAATGATTAAATTAATTTTGAAGGAAACCATATGGTTCTAAGTGCAGTAACACAGGGATATTTGCTGACTCACTGAAGCAATCTGCAGACCTGTGATGAAGACTAACTGGATCATTAGAACAGGTCTGTGCTCCTGAAGGGAAAAGTACTAGAAGATACTTTCAAACAGACCCTTAAAATGTTATTTAACTTTGGTTTGATCAGAAATTTCTGGAAAATTCAGAAAGTTCAGTGCTTTAATTCTAACAAAGTCTTTATACCTTTGAATATAGCTAATCAATATGTTTCTATAAGCTTTGAATTCTTTCATAATAAAGATTAAAGAATAAAATAAAAAATAACCAGAGAAAAGAAAAAGCCAAAGTAGCTGTTCTCTTAACTTATGATTTTGAAATTTCTAGATTAAATTTTATACCCTTGAGGTCCAAGTTCAATTCATAGTCAACAAAATGAGATTTCCTGCTTCAATCAAAATGGGAAAGTCCCAGATTCCTATGAGCCTTAATCATGTCTCAGTAAACTGCTTTTGACAACTTAAGAGTAAAGAAACCAGAGCCAGGTGTATTGAATTTCCTTTCTAAAGCATATGGGTTAGAAAATGAAGGTGGGAAGGCTTGGCACAACAATCTCTGGTTTTGCCAAAGCCTAAAATATTTAGGACAAATAATACTGAAATAAAAATAGTTTAAATTATTTTCCAAGCTCCCAATATGGTGAGAAAACTACTGGTATTAACTTTTTTGGAAGGACCATTTGCTAACTACGAATCAGAAAAGAATTTTAAAGGAGCACATAAAGAATAAGGCATTGAGATATGCAGGGCATTTCTGCTGACTAATCTTTGCTTGGCTCTAACACAAAGAACATCAAGCTCATAAACACAAATTTGGGCAGAACAACAGCGGCGCGTTATGCTTTTATACATTATTTGTAGACTGCAGTGTTGGAAACCAGTAATATCTTAGGGAGGCATCTCTCAAGAAGGCCAAGTTCAGTCATATTCACTGGAGAACCAAAGGCAGAAAAATCCTAGTACTTATAGAGTTGGGGCCCACACCACGTGGGCTGAACTGTTGCAGAGACAGAACTTGGTCCATGGTTATCAACCTCCAACTGGGCTGTAGCTGAGGAGCGTGGTCCCCGAGTGGCTGACAAACCAGAAAATAACCTCAGTTTGTCATAACAGATAGTAAAACAAGGTGACGTTTTATATTTGTTCATTTTTAATGTCAGACTGTTAAATAATCCAGACACTGAAGGAATTCTGTTTGCGGAGGATACGGAGAAAGATTGTTTCCTTTTATAACTTTCTTACTGTAACTTCAAGAAAAAAAATTTTTAAAAATGCAATAAAAGGTTTCATTTTTGTGAAAATTTGTTAAAATATTCATACATATGAATATTTACTGAAAATTAGAGTATGAGAAAACTAGAAAACTAATAATAAAGAATTGGATGCCTATGCTGTGAAGCATTCATTTAAAAGCTGTTAAAATGGATGTTGGAAAATAGGTGATAAAAAGAGAAACCTAACTGCTGTGTGAATGAGAGCAAGCTCAAACACTACGTTAAGTGAGAATCATATCAAAATGTGTGTAGGCAAGAGAACCTTTTCATGCCACTGTTCCCATCCTTCCGTAACGCTGTAGAGCTAAGCCCTGCATCATCTCTCCTAACCAATGTCTGTCTGCTTTCAGCCAGCCTCGTAGCTTTCAACAGAGAGACAAAATCTTTTGGGTTCAGACTCCATCTTAGAGAACCTGACCTAACGTCGCACTTAAACTAACAGGCCAATACCTAACACCAGTTTCCCGACTACTGCCAAGAACTGGGACTAATACCAGTTTCCAGGTTACTAACCAACAAAATCTGCACCTAGCACCAATTCCCAAGTTTTTCCCCAAAATCCTTACCCTGAAATTACAAGCCTACCCATGACATTTCACTTCCTAACTGCCACCAATCAGGAGGAAACTTAAGTTTACTGTTTGGCTCTGAACACCAGCCAATTATGTTAAAGGCTACAGTAGCCCCGCCCCCCAATTAGATGGTTTCTGGAGTAGAAACACTCACCCCTCCCTTGTCATTTCCATAAAACCTGTCCAGATGAGTATCGGGACTTTTCTCCACTAAAACCCTCCTGTGAGTTGGCAGTTGTGCTTGTGAATAAAAACCTTTGTGTGATAGCATCAGATCGACTCTTGATTGGTCTTTTGGGGTTCACGAACATTTCATGACCCGACACAACATTTAAGAAAAAGATTGCTCAATAAGTATTTCTACCCACTATGTATGCGCATTTCTGTACATATATCGACCCAAATTTTGGATTGGATAAAAAGGGAAAGCATCTCAAACTTCACAAATCCAAAACAAGTTCCTGAAGTACTGATGCAAAAAAAATGACATTTCTTCAAAATTCTGAGTCCGTTTAATCCATGGCAACTCTCTACTTCCAGGCATTCAGGATGTGGAGCCATCTCTGACTCCAGCATAAGTTTTATATCACAAATCCTGCCCATGATCAACTTTCCCAGACCCCATATAGTTACCCTCCCACCAGGGATACTACTCTGGAATTAACATTGCTCCTCTGACTTATGGCCTAGGTCCCCTGTGTTGAATATCTCCTACACTGTCTATTTTCAAAATGGCAAACAGAATAACCACCTTAATAAGGCCAGGACCGGATTGCAGACTGGTGCAACCATTCTGGAAATTAGTCTGGAGGTTCCTCAGAAAATTGGACATTGAACTACCTGAGGACCCAGCCATACCTCTCTTGGACATATACCCAAAAAATGCCCCAACATATAACAAAGACACATGCTCCACTATGTTCATAGCAGCCTTATTTATAATAGTCAGAAGCTGGAAAAAAATCAGATGCCCTTCAACAGAGGAATGGATACAGAAAATGTGGTACATCTACACAATGGAATACTACTCAGCTATCAAAAACAATGACTTTATGAAATTCATAGGCAAATGGATGGAACTGGAAAATATCATCCTGAATGAGGTAACCCAATCACAGAAAAACACACATGGTATGAACTCATTGATATTAGCCCAAATGCTTGAATTACCCTAGATGCACAGAACACATGAAACTCAAGAAGGATGACCAAAATGTGAATGATTCACTCCTTTAAAAGGGGAACAAGAATACACTTGGCAGGGAATAGGGAGGCAAAGTTTAGAACAGAGACTGAAGGAACACCCATTGAGAGCCTGCCCCACATGCGGCCCATACATATACAGCCACCCAATTAGATAAGATGGATGAAGCAAAGAAGTGCAGGTCGACAGGAACCGGATGTAGATCGAACCTGAGAGACACAGCCAGAATACAGCAAATACAGAGGCAAATGCCAGCAACAATCCACTGAACTGAGATTGGGACCCCCGTTGAAGGAATCGAAGAAAGGACTGGAAGAGCTTGAAGGGGCTCGAGACTCCATATGAACAACAATGCCAAGCAACCAGAGCTTCCAGGGACTAAGCCACTACCCAAAGACTATGCATGGACTGACCTTGGGCTCCAACCTCATAGGTAGCAATGAATAGCCTAGTAAGAGCACCAGTAGAAGGGGAAGCCCTTGGTCCTGCCAAGGCTGCACCCCCAGTGAATGTGATTGTTGGGGAGAGGGTGGTAATGGGGGGACGATGGGGAGGGGAACACTCATGTAGAAAGGGAGGGGAGGAGTTAGGGGATGTTGGACGGAAACCGGGAAAGGGAATAACACTTTCGAAATGTAAATAAGAAATACCCAAGTTAATAAAGATGGAGCAAAAAAAAAAAAAAAAAGGTCAGGACCCAGTACTCTTCAGTTTACAACCATCTAATGAGTTTCCATCTCCCTGTAATTGAAAGCCAAGCCATGCTAGAAAACATCACCTGAGCTCACTGTTTAAGATGCAATCACCTTTCCTCTGTGTCTTCTTTGCTGTGCTTTCTTACATTCATAGCACTTATTACACTCAAGATAGTATATGATGTATCTGTTTATTGACTGATCTCTGCTCTCACCCCAAGTAGAGCATAAGCCCCATAAAACAAGGATTTTTCTGCCTGTTTGCATAACTGTTACATTGTTAGTGCCTAAGATACCACCTGGTATACAGGCCTCAGACTCCCTGAATGAAAGATGAAGACGCCTAGGCAATCATCTTCATTGTCCCTGCATTATGGGAGTTGAGATCATTTTTGTTTCCTGAAAATACTTTATTCCTTACAAAAATTTTAGGTTCACAGAAGACTTTAGTGCAGAAACATAGGAAGCATTTCTAAGCCTTCTATTCCTACAAATTTACAAGCTTGTCCATTGTCAACATTTGTGGCATCAGAAGAGATATTAATCTCAATTGATGCAAACAAGGATGACAGACTGCCTGGAGGCTAACGTTTGACACTAGTACTCCTTCCTGATGCCTGGGCTGTGTTTCCATGATGCAAAATGACATGAATTGTCTCATTCGGGGTGGTTTTACCACCTTGGCACGTTCCTCCATTCACCTTACCTTGCTTCCCTTCAACTTCTAGCAACGAAGATGTTTTAACTTTTCTCAAAGTTTTGATTTCTTTGAAGTGTCTTCACGAGAGAACTCACAACACACTCCTTTCTGATTGGCTCTTTTTACTTAAGTGTTCTTTGTATTTCAGACTCCTCTGTAGGTTTCTATAGATTTGTGGTACCTTTCTTTTATCTCTGAATAATATTATATTCTCCAAATAAAATGTTTCTAATTAATTTTTTAAAGCAGGGAGGGAAAGTTTGTGGAAGAGATGCCTCAGTAGACACGAACTGTGTAGGTTTTGAAAGGACCTCAGTTCAGTGCCCAAGTTCGGTCGTTCACAATGACCAGATGCTGCAGTCACGGAGCACTGAAGTCTACAGGCACCTGTGCTAACACAAGGATATTCCACTTTACATACACATACATGCAGTGAAATAAAATGTTAAATGACTCTATCCTCCTTAATACTCCACAGCTTACTTACTCAGAGAATGACATTTTTATTGACATCCTGTCTGGGTGGTTATAAGTGAACACTGATGTTAATACTGCAAGGACTCATCTTGTCAATTGACTGATGAGCATCAATAATTCAGTTTCTGAGTTAGATGGCATTCTGTTTAGGTTTGTATGAAGCAGGAATTAAGTTTTATTTGTTCCATGTTGTTCTCAGTGCTATGGATTTTGGATGTGTGTGTGCGTGTGTGTGTGTGTGTGTGTGATAGAGGGAAAACGCTCTATTTCTAGACAGAGCAACTGACCTGTCTGGGATTTGTTACTTGGTGAACAGCCTAGTTCTCTCCCTATGCAGTGTCAGCTTGAAATATATCATAAAATATATAGTATATATATAATCATAAAATAGGTGTATTATAGTGTTATGTCAGTTTTTTCATCTGAACTTTCCTAACTACTTTTCACATGCTTATTTGCTACCTATTCATTTCCTCCTCTTAAAAAAATTAATGCATGTGTGTTTATGTGTGTGGCCCTACCCGTACATGCACCACACGCATGCAGTACTGCAGACGCCAAATGAGGGAACAAAAATCCGCAGAACTGGAGTTAGAGGCAGTTAGGAGCTTTCTGTTATGAGTGCTGGGAACCTAGCCAGGGTCACAGCAATAATGGCAAGGTCTTTAAAACTCTGAGCTGGATCTCTAGCCCCGTTCATTTTCTTTGGTGAAGTATCTACTCAAGTCTTAGGTCATTTCTTAATAAGGTCATTCAGTTTTTTTCCATTATTGAATGTAAGAATTCTTCATGTATTTTGAAAAGCATTCCTTTATCAGATGTCTGTTGCAAATGTTTCCAGTCAGTCTCTAGGTTTTCTTTTTATTCTCATCAGATTGCTTTTATGACTGGGTAAATATTTCATATTTTGAAATAAAATGTTCAAGATCACCAGCCAAATGCATATTAAATCATTTCAACACATGCGTGGGTATCTTTCAGCTATTCCTTATTAGTTATATCACATAATGTGTTCGTGACTACAAGTGGTTTCACTCTCTACATCTGGTAAGGTACTTTAAAGGTTAGAAAATTGAGTTTGATGCCCAAGAAACCACATTGAAAGGATAGGTTTGATGTTTGAGCTTGTACTCTCAGCATCAGGGAGATGGAGATAGACAGATCCTCCAGCTCTGTGTCCTGCTAACCTTGATGAGATCGAAGCCAAGCCCCATCATGATAAGCAAGGTGGGGAGCACATGGCAGATGATAGCATATGCATATACTAGATATTTGAATAGATAGATAGATAGATAGATAGATAGATATTGATTGATCGAGGTAGATAGATGATGGATGGATAGATGGGCAGATTTGTCTATTGTGGGGGTTTCTTTCTGCAGACAGCCCTGCCCATGCCTTTTTGTACAAGCCCAAAACAAAGACAAGGTCATAGAGGGAAAATGCTCTATTCCTAGACAGAGCATCTGACCTGAGTCTGAGATTTGTTACTTGGTGAACAGCCTAGTTCTCTCAGAAATCAGCTGTGCAGAATCAGCTTGAAATGATTTCAATAGTCTTGAGTGGTAAATGCCACAATTGCCCCTGAGTAACCCCTGTTGGTTTTTCCCTCATAGTTTCCCAGCAATCTATAAATAGACGAAACCATTAGAGTTCACTGTGACGAATGTGCTAGCCAAAAATTGCCAGATACATTTCAGCTTTTTGAGATTAGCTTACGAAATGTAAAGTATATTCCAGCTTGGTCAAAGTCATTTGTTCTGACCATATTATAGTCTTCCGTCCTTCTTTCTCAAATTGCACAGATTCACGTGGCCTATGTGCCATCCCAGATCATGCTTCTGTCTATAAACCTCTATGAAAATGATACTCCGTGAAATCTCAGTCTGTCTACATTTTCACTCTCACTACTCCTTTGAGCTAGGGCTCATGAAGCAGAAGCACCTTATCCTAGAACACACTTTGTCTTAAACAGAATGTACCCCCAGCAAATGCTCCAGCATGGCTTGCTTTGAAACCAGTCTACCCTCAGAGCCAGGTATGACTGCCTTGCTGAAAATCTCCAACTCAAAGAGACAAGCCCCAGAGTCACCTCAGCCCAGAGATGCTTGAGAAGCTTGTACCTATATATAACCCAACCTTTCAAGCCTTCTTAACATTTGGTCCGAAGTCAAATGTTAAGAAGCCAAGAATTCCATAGCCATAAGCTTGTTCTTCCTCACCCTAGTTTCCAAGCCTTTGAATTTTTAAGCTGCATGATTTTTTCCTTGCTTCTATCTACCAGAAAACATAGCAGGAATGACTGTTTTGTTCATACTCTGACAAGAAGGTTTATTAATCCTATTCTTATTCTATGAAGAAAGAGTTCTTTGGTGACTACAAAGGACTCATAGGCATGTTTCTTCTCCTAAGTGAACTGTATTTTCTATATATGTAAAGTGTAGAACACTTGTCCTTCAGGGCCAATGTGAAAACAGGAAAAGCTATGTGAAAAACATCAAGCATTTTACCACTCACCAATGTTCCAGTGGTTGCCCCTCCCACCCCACCCCCCTGCAATTCTTATTCTGTTTAGGTTTTTCACCAGCACCCTCCTTTTGCTCATACTTCCTGGGACTCTTAGGTCTATATCTCCTTCTAAAATTCTTCCTTTGAAGGAACATGTGATATGAAAGGTTATTGAATCTGTGTGTCTGGCGTATGCAAATAACAATTCACGAAATATTGTCATGTTGCTCGAGCTTCCTTTCTATTATTGCCATTAAGACACCATGACAAAAATAATTTAAAAAAGAAAGAGGTTTATTTCAGCTCACAGTTCCAGTCAATCATTGTAAGGAAGTTACAGCCTCAGCAATTTGAAGCAGCTAGTCACATCTACAGTCAAATGCAGAGTGAAATGAACATGCATGTGTTCACCTGCTTGTTTGCACAAGCCAGAGGTATCCATCCTTATACAGGTGGCTAGGTGCAGCCTGCATTGGACTGCATCTTCCTCATCAATTAACTTAATTAAAACAAGCTCTAACAGGCATGCCCCTGGACCCACCCCATATAAATAACCTGTCATTGAGATGCTCTCCAAGTGGTTCAAGGTTACATAAAATTGACAGTCAAGCTAATCAACATGTCTAATTTCTGATTCAATGAAGGGAGAAAACAATGTCCAGTTTTGCAGTTTCACATTGAGTGATATATTGAAATGGCTGGACAAAGATTAGTTAAAGACCTGACTTGGCAGTCACTAAGGAAATATCTTCTTGTTTCCATCATGAAAAGTATGAGGTGACAAGAGCTCAGGTTGAGAGAGGATTTCTCCCTGAGCTCCACAACAACACCTCTGTATACTCTTTTTCCAACTCCTTTTCCTGGTTCTCCAAGTATTAACCTATAGGTCTAGCAAGGCTGCAATATTCTCTAAGACTGAAAAATGAGCCAAAAGACAGAAGGCTCTGTCACTTCCTCACTTCCATTGTGGCCCCTGGTCTTGACACTTCTGAGAAGCACCGAAATCATCTAGTCACCATTTGAGAACTGTGACATCAATTGTCTTCCACTTGTGAAACTATGCATTTTACAAACTGCTAGGGTCCTTGATCATCCTACAAACCTCTCTGGTATGTCTGTTTATTTGTTTGTTTGTTTATTTGTTTGTTAGTGTTTTAATTTAGTATCAAAAGTAAGATGTAGAAACAGTTTTTTTCCTCTACACATTCAGTATGAATGACAGCAGCCTCTCTCTCCCAGAGGCACGTTGTGTGGTATAATGACAGTCTCTGCAATGAACACAGGCTTAGATCTTATTTCTGTGTGTATTTAGAAGACAAGCTATAACCTGATGCTTAGTTGCCATCTGTGCATAGGGATGCTAACATCAGATTTATGGAACTATCAGTCTTTCAGTTCTGTGCAAATGATAGCTTCCATAAGTCATCACTTCCACCTGTGGTTTTGTTTCTTTATTAAATTAGCTAAATAATTTAAGGTAATAAGTACATTAAAGCTGGGCATGAGCATAACCCAGGAGGATTCTCTTGTCCTCTCCAGTGCACTGTCCAATTGGCTGGAAGGACTGTGGATCCTCTTAGCAAGCACATCACAATCATAAAATACTGGTACTATCGCTAATGAACAACTGCAGAGAGTAAATATTTCCAAACTGTCAGCAAATCAAATATCAGAATGGCAGGAGGTGACTGGTGTTTAAAAGACAAACTATGATGAATCAGTCGTAATTAGAGTGAGAGCAATTTGAAATTAAACCTCAAGTGGTTTAATGACATGGAAGTTACTGTTTAAAAGTCAGAATTACAAATTCAGAAGCTAAGCATCTTAGGAATCCCATACCTAGATCCTCCTCACAGCTCAAAGCAGTGATGTGATTTGCCCAAAATCACACTTTCAACACTAAACAAAAGATATAAAACATGTTTTTCTGTAGTATATAATGATCTATCCATTCTTCAGAACTTATTCATTTAAGACTTTATTTTTAATTATGTCTACATAGCTGTCTAAGTGTAGGTTTATGAATGTGAGCAAAGTGCCAGAGGAGGCCAGAAGGCATTGGATCCCCTGGAGTTATATAGGTAGTTGTGAGCCACCCTAGTTGGGGGCCAGTAACCAAAATGCCATCAGATACAAGAACAGAAAGTGATCTTAATCACTAAGCCATCTGTCCAGCCCGAGCTCACCCATTTAGGAAATGAACAAACAAGAGGGCATACTCTAGTTGACACAGTGCCCAGCCAGTTATTGCAGATATGGATACTGAGATAATATTCTTCCTTAGTTACTTTTCTGTTGTCCTATCGAAAGCAACTTAGAAAGGAAATATGTATTTGGCTCACAGTTTGAAATTTGAGACCATTATTGTGGGGAAATCATAGCATCAGGATCTTGGGGCATCCACACATTGTACTCTCAATCAGAAATCAAATGTTAACGAATACTTGATTTTAGCTAACTCCCTTCCATTCCCTATGTTCCAGCTTCCCAGCTAAGAGGATAAACCCACACATATGAGAAGTGTCTTTCTACTTCAACTAACCTAATCAAGATAAAACTCTGAAGGTACATCCTAGCTCTATCTCCTAGATGATTGTAGATCTCATCAAGTTGACAATTGAGAATAACTATCATAAAAACAACTTACCTTAGGGATACCTTGTGCTTCCTCTGGGTCACCATAATATCTGAAAGGAGGTTCAGGTTGACCTTTGGATCTAGAATACTACAAAATATATCAGATGTTTTTCCATGTGTCCCCATTATAGCATAAAATATGTATATCTTAGATGAAGAAATATTCTCTTGGGGGAAGGTGCTGCTTTTAATTGTGGGCATGACTTGGATCAAGAACTAAAATATGGGCTGGGTGTAGTGACTCATTCTTTTAATTCCAGCACTGGAAGGCAGATGGAGGAAGATCTCTGTGAGTTCAAGGCCAGCCAGGTCTGTATAGTGAGTTCCAAGACAGCTTGGGCTATATAGAGAGACCCCATCTCAAAAAACAAAACAGCAATTAAAAATCCAAAATGGATCCCTTACTAATGAAGGGCAGCTAAAAGCAAGATTTAACAATAGATATCATTTATAATTAGCCTTAAATAAGGCAATATAATACTGGAGTATTCATTGATTCCTAGTTTAGTGGTGCCAATGAGTGACAGACAGAAAATGCCCACTGCTTCTTGAGGTTACAAGGGCATGCTCCATTCACACCATTAATGATGCTCCTGGATCCAAAACCTGACCTAGCTTTCTGGATACTCCAGGATGATTCACTTGTAAGAGGGTTTTAAGATTCCCTGATAGAAAAGACAAACATTGCACTGGGTTTTGTCAAACACACACACACACACACAGAGAGAGAGAGAGAGAGAGAGAGAGAGAGAGAGAGAGAGAGAGAGTCATCATGGGTCCTGCTAACCTGTCAAGCTTTAGAAAACAGGTTTCATATGGCTCTAAATTCAGGTTTATTTCATGGCCCATCTGGCTCACCATTCACAGGGCCCCTCCTTTTAGAAGCTCAGAATTTCTGCTCTCCTGGACGTCATGACATTTTCATTTCTTAGTACTCCAGGAAAGATAAAACCCACAGGCTGGATCTCTCATCACTCCCCTATGCCACCCTGGCACAGCACTCAACAGCATCCACCTTGCTGCCCTCCTTTAATCACAGAATGACAGTATTTCAACATAACAGAAGGGCTATATGTATGTTTTTACTGCATTTTTATAGGTAGCCATATATTTTCCTCCTTTCCTCCCCTGATACTGTAACAATCTTTCCTAAATTAAATATATAACAAATTGCTCACCGGACTTTATTCCCAGTCTCTTTTAAGCCATCATTAAATAACTTCATGCTGCCTGACAGTTATTTCTCCTCAGTGTGTTACCTTAGAGACTGGTACAAACAGAGGTTTGCAGTGGAAAGAGAAGAGTAGAGTGGAGGTCACACTGGGCCAGGCAGAATCTGCCTCACAGAAAGGGACAGCCATACACAAACATTCACATAAGAGCAAGCCTGTTCATCCACAGACTTGTCCCCACTCCAGCTCCAGCTCCAGGTACAGTAATGTTCTATGATGAGGTACCATAGACTGGAAAAGAAAATTGGGGGAGAAAAGGAGATGGGAGAAAGGCTAGATGAGAAAAATGAAAGGTGATGGAGTTTGGGGTGATGCTCAATGGAAAGAGAAAGCTAAAGCTACACCAGAAAGACAGATAGAGGGAAATAGGGGAGAGAGAGGGAGAGGGGGAAGGAGGGAGAGGGGAGGGAGAGGGAGAGAGAGAGCTGGGTAAGCATGAATTCACTTTGATTTATTCATTTATTCATCTATTCATTTATTGATCCAAGGCAAGGTCTGCATAACGATGCTGAGGAGGACAATTTTCAGGGCCCTGAGATCTGAGGCCATTCTATTCCTTATATAACTAAGGATGAAACAAATGCAAAGAGCATCATATAAAGCAGGAAATGGGTTTTAGGTGTGAGCAATTCAGGTCTAAGTCACAGGGCAAAGGGTGCCAGTCACTGGAGTTCCTGAAATACATTCAATAAAGAGAATGAACAAACCACAGTCAGAATATCCTGGATGAAATATGGGCCAAGAAAGAAATATTTTTAGTTTTTCCAATAGCTCTAACTATCTTAATGTATTGATCTGTGCATTTTTCTAAAAGACAGTAGCATCTAAAAGATGCTAGCTAGTTATACCTCTTGTGTGTCAGCTCTAACATGCAGCTGTTTGCTTTCATACAGTCTTTGCAATGTTGAGCATGAAATCCTGAGACTTCTAAATGGTACATGCCTGTCACCCCAGCAGATAAGTAGACCTCATCTAATGTACCATTTTAAAAATATAATCCGCATGGGTCTGAGGAGATTGCTCACCTACTAAAGTATGAGAACCTGGAATCAGATTCACAGAAGTCATGTGAAAAGTTGGTCACAGTGGAACATATTTGTAATCCAAGTAAAAACAAGATGGGGACAGAGACAGACAGACCTCTGGAAGATTACTGGGTCCATAGTTTAAGCTATGTGAGAAGCTCTGTCTCAAACAAAGGTAGAAGCTACCTGAGGAATGACACACAAAATTGTTTTCTGACTTCTAACACACACACACACACACACACACACACACATGAACACACAAACTACCTAGACTCTTGAGCTATACTTAACTCCATGAGAAATGGAGTGCTATTTTGGCACTTTCCATTTTCTGGTATCAATCCAGACATGTAGATGCTTATAAAATTAATTATAGAAGAGAGGAATATTTTGATCAATCTTTAGTGAATAACTTAGTCCAATATTTCTTGGCAATCATGCATAGCACTGCCCACAGGGTTATTTCCTGTATAAGACTTCCCAGCAGGATCTATATTGAGTGTTGCAAGTGACTTGGGTCTGTTCTTAATGGAATGGGTGAATTACCTGTAGGATTTTGACACCACAATCATTCATTCAAATCCAAAATATTTGAAGTATTTACAAAGAGTGAGAGCATACCAGATTACATGGGCCAGCTAGAGCACCCAACCTACATTTTTACAGAAAACAACACAATCAGTCATAGGTGGATTCTTCTAAATGTTCACTCCATCTTTCTTCCTCTTGGAACTTTAATATTATATATTAGACAAAATCAGACTTTATCTATTGTGAATATTGGAGACAAAGATTCTAGTCCCACTATCTGTTGCCACAGTTCTCAAGGTTAAGGCTCCCTCTGGGTTCACCTAAATGTACCTCATTAGCATGCTTACCATGAATACTATCATTAATGCTGCACCTAAAATGAACTTCTGATTCATAATTTTTCAATCTGATTACATGAAATATTTTATAGCATTCAACAAATAAATGAGTGGTAACTTTTCAGTGTACAATATTACCTGCACACTAACATTGAAATACAACACTTTTTACATTAGGCTGATTGACTGTAATAATTTTTAATATTATTAAAAATTAGACAAATAACATTTTCTTTGAGAAAACCGAATTCGAGGCTAAATTTCTCTGGTTAAGTTTTAAGACTGCTCCAGTCCCTCAGTCTCAGTGACTGCCCAACTTGGGATCCAGCTCAAGGGAGGCTCCAAGGCCTGACACTATTACTGATGCTATGGTGTGCTTACAGACAGGAGCCTAGCATGGCTGTCCTTCAAGAGGCCCAACTAGCAGCTGACTGACACATATGCAAACACTTACACAAAACTAATGGACTGAAGTTTTGGATACCTGTAGTTGAATTAGGAAAAGGCTGGAAGAAGCTGAGGAGGAGGGAAACCCCATAGGAAGACCTGCAGTCTCAACGAACCTGGACCCATGAGATCTCTCAGACATTGAACCACCAACCAGGAAGCATAGACTAGCTGGTACGAAGCCCCCCAACACATATACAGCAGAGGACTGCCTGGTCTGGTCTCAATGAGAGAAGAGGCACCTAACCCTGAAGAGACTTGAGGCCCCAAGGAGTGGGGATCAGATAGGGGGATGGGGGTGCAGGGTGAGGGGCTGAGGGAGTCTGGTAGTGTGGGGGAGCGGGGACGTCATCTTGGAGAGAGGGAAGAGGAAGAATGGGATGTGGAACTGTGAAAGGGCAGACTAGGAATGGGTAAGGACTGGACTGTAAAATAGATAGATAGATAGATAGATAGATAGATAGATAGATAGATAGATAGATAGATAGATAGATAGATAGATAAAAAATTTTTAAAGACTGTTCCATCATCTACTAACAGATTACTGATCTTTCTGTATTTGTCTTCCCAAAACAGTTTTGAGAGTGCTTATGTGAGAGGGTGTGGCTGCACATGTGTGTATACATGTGCATGTGTATGCGTGTGAAGGTCAAGAACAGCCTCAGATATCATTCTGCCAATCCACACACAACTCTGGAACAGACACCTGGCGTACCTGCCTTAATGCCCTTGGGAAGCAATGTTTCCCACTGTTAACAAGGTGAAATCAATAGTTTTAGGTCAACACCTGATGCGCAGGCTAGAGCTCTGCAATCAAAGGCAGTTTGCTCCTAGGCACACATGTTCACACTCTAAGATCATCTGTAAACAAACTAGCCTGGTAAATATCTTGTCATGGAAGAATATAGTAAAAGAAACCAGACAATCGCAAGTTCAGGTTTCTAAAACAGGGAGCGGCTCACCTAAGACCAAAAGATGAAAGTCCCTGTAGGCAGCCATGGTATTTCACAATGAAAACATCCTTCTATAAAATTAACTGCGTCAAAACTAGAATGAAAAGGTGACAGCAGGTTACCTGCAACAATAATCCAGGCAACACTGGCTGTCCCCATGCTTGAAACCTTCTAATGGTGTGCTCAAGTGTGCTCAGGGAACAAGCATGTCAGCATGATTTACCAGCTTTGTGCCGCTGTAATCCCTGACTGTGCTTTAGCCTCATCCCTCATCATACCCTCTGTGCTAAGAGGGCTCCCATCCTGTCTAGTTAATCTGTGATGCCTGGTCCATGTTCCATGCTATTCCCTCTGCTAGAATGAATGTCATTCGTCAGCCTCCCTCTCTCTTGCTACCATTCAGACTTGCATAGCCAGGGCTTAGCCTGAAAGTGAAACTGGCCTGTTCTCAGGTTTTGTTTTGTTTTATTTGTTGTTGTTTTCTCCATTCAATGATAAGGATATGGAGGCTAGCACTTATATCTCACTGATTCATCACTTCATTCACAGACCCACGTGCAGCACCTGCTGCATAAAGAGGAGTAAATAAGTAGAATGCCATTTTTACCTGAGGAAAACATTGCTGTATAAGTCTAAATCCCAAGCCTTATGGTATTTAATAAGGGTTGGCTTGGCATAAATAGAAAACCGGTTATCATTATAATCATTTTCAAGCACCGTGCCCTTTAATCAATTAGGTTGCCAAACAATTATACCACCTACTTTATTACCTACAAAAATGATAATCAGGAGGGAGCTCCAGCATTCTGAATAATTCCTGGAGTGTTCTGCCTTTGTGTTTGAAGTAATCTCCATAGGTATTAAAGGACGGAGTATTTGATTGTCAGTGTTAGGTTTATGAGCATCTAGACAGTGGATGTGGTGGACTTTGGACCCCATACATCTTGCTAGCCCTGGATGGGTCTACACAGCCTCTGGCGTAAGGACTTTCTGTGAAGTTCTCTTACAGTAAGCTGGAATATCAGACATGCATAAAAGCTGAACTTCTGCCTGTCTTCTGTCTCCTGATGTTTTTTAAAGGGACCAGGTGACATAGTGTCTCCTCAGCAACTTTTCCATCTCCTGTTTCCTTTGTACACAGAAAGATCTATATTTGAATCTATCCCAAAATAAGTCTTAATTGATTTTTTTAGGGTGTTCCCAACTGCCATGGCAACCATAAGCAAATATATCTTCATGAATAGCCTTAATATGGGCTTCGGTACTCTTTCTGCAGTGCTTCTGCTTCTGAAGTGCTCTCTCTCTCTCTCTCTCTCTCTCTCTCTCTCTCTCTCTCTCTCTCTCTCTCTCTCTCTCTGCAAAACATTTCCTTTTGTCTGTTAAACATATAATTAATATAAATTTAAGTATAAATATGCTCCTGAAGGAAATAAAATATTTCAAAAGTGCAATTTCATCAAAATAAAAACCTCCTATGATTTTCATCATTAACAACAGTTCACACAGAGACACACACACACACACACACACACACACACACACACAAACATGTGGGTACTAAAAATAGACTGTGTTCTCCAGGGTAATAGCTGTTTTATTATTGGCAGGATCTGTAACACGTCTGTAACCTCTTTTGAAGTCACCTTTAACAGTGTGTTTCATTAAAAAAATTATTTTTCTCTCTCAGGAAAAATTATTATTCATCTTTGGAGAGAACATCTTGTCAAGTGGAGCTGTTCAACAAAACAAGGAAAACATCTCTGCCAAAGCACAGCAAATGTGATTACCAAGCCAAGGAGAAGCCCATAATTAGATCATTTCCATGGAAACAACCTAATTACATGTGTAAAGCAGTGAGAGCTGAGCTGTGCATTGAATATGCTAATACCATTGTCTATGTTGTAATGTTTCTGCTACTTAGCTTCCCTCAAATATAAAATATAAACCGTGTAGATAAACCCCAACTTCTTTTCTTTTTTTTTTCACTTAGCAAAATGAATAAAAACCCACTGTGCATTGCAAATGAATGTAATCCTGGGATATTTAACTGTTTATCATCAACACACACCTATACCCTTATATGCTAAAGAATGCCTTAAATGATAATGTCATGTATATTAATAATAAGTGTACAGTATTATGTAAGTAGCCAAATGGCTGTAAGTGAGCATTCTGTAATTTCACATGGTGTAAGTGTTATTTATAAAAACAACCAATAAAACAAGCAAATATATTTTATAAGCCATGCATTCTTTACTTATCCTAGGGAATCATTTTATGTGAGCAAGTATTAATTATTTAGAGCACTGTTGCAAAAATATTTTAATGTTTCATGTGATCTGTACCTAGGTACCCGGTCAAAGGGGCAGTGGAAAAGTTATACCAAAATCTTTTCATTAATAGAAGAATGGATTTGCTTTTTAAAATCATGAAACCTACACCCTTGCTTCTAACTACCTCTTAATACCATTCCCAAGAGTGGCATCTTAAACACAGCTTTGAAACTCCAGCCTTGCTATCCTCAGCTGAGCAATTTGACAGCATCTCTAAAAGCCTCAGGCATCCACTCATCTTCAGCTTTCCCAAATGTAAGAGTTAACTTATCTCATTGCTATAACCAAGCATCTGAAAGAAACAAGGAAGAAAGGGGTTTATTTTGACTTACAGCACATGACAGCAGAATGCTTCTTTAATCTAGCAACAGAGAGGGGACAGGAAATGGGCTAGGCATTCCTCAGGACTTGGGAGAGCAGGACCTTGGCCTCATCCGAACAGCACAGTAGAGCTGGCCCTGGTGGAGAGGGACAGGTGAGCTGGCCCAAGCAGGCCCTGCCACTTGCCTAACATGAGCTGGTGTGGGCACTGCCTCCTACTAATACCACCTGAGACAGTCGTTGAAGCTCTGGGAGAGCTGGTCCCCCAGTTATGAGATTGGGTAAGCTGGCCCCACTCCTCACTGGCTGTAGTACTTAGAGTAGTCTCTGTACTACAACTGGAGAGCACAGTAGAGCTGACTCTGGGGGCATCGGTGCACATGAGATAGCCCCAAGGTATGAGAGCAGGAGAACTGTCTCTGTCTTCTAATGGTGGTGGCACTGAATGAGCAAACCAAGGCAGTGCTACAGAGCTCATCCTGGTGGTGCGGTGCAGAGGAGCTGGTGGGCTGACCAATTCAGCTACCTCCTGGGCCCATATCCATGGCTTTCACTTGTCCCACTCCAACATCTACCTTATATGAACTACTGGAGCAAGTGAAATGACTGGTCCTACAGATCCAAAGCTGCAGGGTCTCCGTGACATAGGGTAACATCAAGATAAACAAGATCAGAGTATAGATATGAAGAGACTGGGAGATGAGTGCGATTTAGATGCATTGATGTGAAACTCACAAAGAATCAATGAAAGGTTTAAAAAAAAGAAAATCATCTCAGGCCATCAAGGAATGATGATGTTAGAAGACTCCTTTTTCTAAAGGTATTGCAATCTTCCAAAAGCCAAAACCATCAGTTGGGGCTAAGTCCTCAAACACAAGAACTTCTGGGGTCCATTCCATATTCAAATCTCCCTGGTTTTCAGAGCTAAGAATGGCCAGAGTCAGAAGATTGTCAAGGCTTACCTGCCTACCACTCATCCCCAGACATGCATGATCCACCTTCCAACTGGTCTGTTTTTGGACCATCAGTGACTCTAGTAATGCCCTTTTCTATTCTCATCCCTACCTATTCTTTCCCACCACCACATGGAGCTAAGGCATTGTTCTTCTGCTAAGCAAGATAGAGGGAAAAAGTGATGGGAAGGTGTAAAATTTTCTCTGACTTTGTCCTGGTATGTGATTTCCTGAGCTTCTCTGCCTAGGGATACATATATGCACATAGAATCTGACAATTAGCAGAAAAATGATGCATGGTATGTGTAGCATGAGCAAGAAACTAGCTGGAAATAGCCAACCTCATCAGGAAAAATAGCATATGGACAAGAAACAGAGCTTGATATAAAGAAACATTCCAATTCTATGGCTGTCACATGGGAAGTGCTAAGCTGCATACCGTCTCTTTTGCATCCCCCTAAAAGGCCCTAGGCCAGGATGCTAAGCTGAGACACATGCACACATTGTTAGAACTTTAGAAAGGAGGTTGATCAGGAGACAAGATCCCTCCATTTATTCTTAACCAAATCCCATGACCCCTCAACCTCATTTCTCTCTCTCTCTCTCTCTCTCTCTCTCTCTCTCTCTCTCTCTCTCTCTCTCTCTCTCTCTCTCTCTCTCTTTTAATGGATATTTTATGTATTTACATTTTAGATATTATCCCCATTCCCCTTTCTCCCATATTCCCTCCCCCTCCCCCTACTTCTATGAAGATGCTCCCACTCATACACATCCACTCCTACCTCAACACCCTGGCATTCTCCTACACTCGGGAAATGAGCCTTCACAGGACTAAGGGCTTCTCCTGCTATTGATGCCAGACAATGCCATCCTCTGCTACATACGTGCCTGGAGTCATGGGTCCCTCCATGTATTGGTTGGTGGTTTAGTCCCTGGGAGGTCTGGTAGGGTCTGGTTGGTTGATATTGTTGTTCTTCCCATGGGGTTGCAAACCCCTTCAGCTCCTTCAGTCCTTTCCCTAACTCCTCCATTGGGGTCCCCAAGCTCAGTCCAATGGTTAGCTGCAAGGATCCTCATCTGTATTGATTGATAGCTATGGGAAGACTATCTAGAGAAGATAACAATGAAGGAACTCTACATTGCCAGCTATGTCTTCTTCTTTAAAAATCCCTAAGAAAAACTGTGTCTTTGAACTTTCCTCTGCAATTATGCTTCACACTCAGAAGCCTTAAATGACTCTTGGAGTTTTTTTGTTTGTTTGATTGCTTGCTTGCTTGCTTTTAATTCTATATATAAAAGCCCATCTACCTTTTTGAACACCTTTAATCCAGCTGTAATTTTTTTCTTACTCCCATCTCCCTTATTTCTAGACACACCAGCTCAGGTTAATCCATAGATCCACAAAGCTGCTTTCTCCCTACTTTGGTGCTATCCCATTGTTCATGAACCTGGCTCATGGTAGTCACCCTACAAGAATTTGTAGCTGGATTGTCAAGCCATTCCCTCTCCCACCAGTCTCCTCTCAGCCTACTTCTCAGGTTTAGCCTGGCCTCTTCTATGGGGGTAGGGGTTCCACCTTTATGATGAATTACAGGATTGTATTATCTTCTAATGTACATTTGTGTCATAGAATACAGTCCTGATCACATAATCATTATGAAAATTGTGTGAAAAGTTACTGCCAATTGTAAAGCAAACATTTTGAAGAGGAACTTTCCTAATGACTGCTTTACCTAGCCCACTCAGATTTTGCCTTGTGTGGTAGGTTGATAGACTGGGTAACATCCTTAGAATATTTCCTCTGCCTGGGATGAATGTCATCCTATAGCACCATCTTCACCTAGCAAAATTGGAATCGTAAGAGGAAATTTCAGGGAGGCGTGGCCTCTTCTCGACACTGCTGTGAAGTGATAGTCTTTTCTTATACATATTTATTTTCACTTGCCATATTACTGTAATCAGTTTTTTATAAATGTTCCCCCCACTTAAACTGTGAATTCTTGTCCACTAAAAAAAATCAGATTTCTCCTTTGTAAGAAACCTATACTTACTAAAATCGCCATTAATGTTCAATGACTATATAATGCATACCCTTTGAGGGAAAGGTTAATCTAGGTGTGTGTATCTCATTCTCAAATATAAAACAATTTTTGGACAACTTAGGTGATGAACTAACATGAGATAACACTGGACTACTTTTTAAGTCCACCATCTAAGTCATCCTCAGGGCGAGAGGATAGAATTATCTATAGGTTTGTGTTATTTGTGCCAAGTTTCTCCTATTACCATAAAAGTCCTGAGTTGGCTATGAATTGATACTGCAGTCTGTGGCTTTTGATATCCACATTAGAGAATCATTAAGTATTTAAAAACCACCATTAAGAAATTAAGAAAGTTGATACATTCCAAAATATAAAGAGCTTAACTTATTTCAGCACCCGTTCCGGGGTAGCCCAGAGTTTGGTGTACCAATCCAGATTGGTATACCATGCAGATAGCAGTCTGCGTGCTGCTCTTATCACAGATGAGGACTTTGAACTTGGTTCATTATTGGATTACTTACCACCATTCTTAACTGCATCTTCTTGGAATCTTCTTAGGAAAGTATCTGTTCTCTGTAGCATCTAACTTGGTCATTTCTTTGGGTCAAGGGCTTGATATACAGCTTCCAAATGAATCCATTGATAAACAGACTACAAGTGTCTGGTGAATACAGAAAGCAAGTGATGTGAGAGGAATCGTGTTTCTGGGGAGTCAGAACTGTTGAGCAGTTGCTGGCTATTATGTAGTG
The DNA here is from genome assembly GCF_011064425.1 of Rattus rattus. Classification (NCBI taxonomy): domain Eukaryota; kingdom Metazoa; phylum Chordata; class Mammalia; order Rodentia; family Muridae; genus Rattus; species Rattus rattus. The sequence goes on from NC_046156.1 coordinate 132,608,196, forward strand.
ACTCGGATGCTTTACAGCACCTCTGTTACTGTAATCTTAATGTCCTTCAGACATCGGATGATGGACAGACCCTTTGGAATAAGCCCCTACAATTTGATTTATGATTTCATACCAAGTATCTTTCTTTTCAAGTATCTGAAATTTTCTCTTCACCTATTTTTCTACTAATTTTAATTGAATTACAAAATATCAATGCTTTTATTACTTAAATTATCCCCATGTCAAAACTGTTTGTCAATACAGATAGACGATATA